>NC_135900.1:58436645-59036645 GCF_964194155.1 Cetorhinus maximus
TGCACACAATTTTTAAAGTGTATTGGCATTCAAAATTATGCTTCAAAGGTTATTCTCACCAGTGAGGTGTTAAGACTTCAACTTTAGCAGTGAAGATGCAGAGCTACTCCAAGATGTGTAGAGGAGCACCCCCCTTATAGGGATGAGAAATTTGCTCAAAGCACCAAGTTAGCCTATCACCACCAGTCCTTCATCGATTAGCTGACAATATTAAGCTAACTTAAAAAAGCTAATGAAATAGAATGAATGAATATTAGAGATACATAAAGGGTGAAAAAGTAAAATAAAATATAAAATAGGACCTCTAGAGTTAGGTATAAGAGGCCTGATTTTCCTTCTTGAAGGCATTGTACCCTTGTACTCATTGCGCAAGTGAGCAACATTCAAGTTTGAGCCTTGACAGTAAGTCGCAGCAGCCATTTTAAAGGAATAAGCAAGATCTCTGCAAGTAAAACTTTATGAGCTCCTAATTCTTATTCCAAGGTTTTACTAGATGCTTGGCTTCATTAAATGTTACAAATACTTCAAATGATTAAATCATTGATAATATAAATGCACACATGACAGCCATTCTTAAAATTTCAATCTACAGCTTGAAATCATCCAGAATGTGCAGGGATTGATGTAGAATACAATGAGATAGCAGGTGGAATGAGAAGTGATTGTTGTTAATTAAACTCCAGCGATATCATGATTACTTGACATCAAATGAAAAGCATCTGTAACATGCAGACATCAGCAATTACTCTTCCTTAAACTGTACTCGCAAGTTATTTATCTGTTTTATGCCATAGTTATTTAAAAGGATTGGGTGACTGGTTAGCTCAGTTGGCTAGCATGGGGTGCAAAATAATGGCAACAACATGGGTTCAATTTCTATTCTGGCTGAGGTAGACTTGGGACCTGCCTCCTCACCCTGCCCCTGAGAGTGGACGGCAATGGCAAACCAGCACTGACAAATACTGCCAAGAAAACAGCTCAGGATGAAGCATCAGCAGACAGTGAACCAACGACTAGGCTTCAGGCTGGGCATGCATAACATGATATTCAAAAGGAGTACATATATTTGTTTTACATTGCAGTGTATTCTGATTAGTTTAGTTAATTAAGTTAAAGTCTGATGAATTGTCTTTGACTCTTGCAAGAACTCCCCTTTCTCACTCTCAGTCTACCCTGAAAGTTCCTTTTCCTTCCATTATTTGGATTTGTAAGTGTTGGAAGTTTCTTTCAGTTTAAATTAAAACAAATTCCCTGAAGTGTTTATAGTGGTGGAAGTTGTAAGTCATTGAAGATTTAATTGATAGATGGTTTGAACCAAATAAGCAATCTTTAATAAAACAGAAAATGCTGGACATACTCTGGCAGCGTCTGTAGAGAGAGAAACTGATTTAATGCTTCGGGTGTTATGATACGGCAGGTGGTAATTGCCGGACTGACCAAATCTCAAGGGAAACTTGGCCAAGCTATCACAATGATTTGCAATTTGTATTTTTATTACGAGAAGGTATGTGCACTGAAGTCAGAAGTAAAGATTCCACTACCACTTTTGGAGATTTGAAGTATTGCATTAAAGCATTTATTAGCAAAAGAAAAGAAAACTTAAACACACAAGATTACAGTTAAATTTAGTCTTACGACATTTCCCAAGAGACTTCTACATAGCTAGACTCCCAAATAAACACCCTTTTCCCAGGGAACAGTCCAAATAGATTCTTAACCTATGAAATATCCATAAGACCATAAGACCATAAGACATAGGAGCAGAAATTAGGCCATTCGGCCCATCGAGTCTGCTCCGCCATTCAATCATGGCTGATAAGTTTCTCAACCCCATTCTCCCGCCTTCTCCCTGTAACCTTTGATCCCCTTACCAGTCAAGAACCTATCTATCTCGGTCTTAAATACACTCAATGACCTGGCCTCCACAGCCTTCTGTGGCAATGAATTCCATAGATTCACCACTCTCTGGCTAAAGAAGTTTCTCCTCATCACTGTTCTAAAAGGTCTTCCCTTTACTCTGAGGCTGTGCCCTCGGGTCCTAGTCTCTCCTACTAATGGAAACATCTTCCCCACGTCCACTCTATCCAGGCCTTTCAGTATTCTGTAAGTTTCAATCAGATCCCCCCTCATCCTTCTAAACTCCATCGAGTATAGACCCAGAGTCCTCAAACATTCCTCGTATGTTAAGCCTTTCATTCCTGGGATCGTTCTCGTGAACCTCCTCTGGACCCTCTCCAAGGCCAGTATATCCTTCCTGAGATATAGGGCCGAAAATTGCTCACAATATTTTAAATGTGGTCTGACCAGAGCCTTATAAAGCCTCAGTAGCACATCCCTGCTTTTATATTCTAGTCCTCTCGAAATAAATGCCAACATTGCATTTGCCTTCCTAACTACCGACTCAACCTGCAAGTTAACCTTAAGAGAATCCTGGACTAGGACTCCCAAGTCCCTTTGCACTCCAGATTTCTGAATTCTCTCCCCATTTAGAAAATAGTCTATGCCTCTATTCTTCCTACCAAAGTGCATGACGTCACACTTCCCCACGTTGTATTCCATCTGCCACTTCTTTGCCCATTCTCCTAACCTGTCCAAATCCTTCTGCAGCCTCCCCGCCTCCTCAATACTACCTGTCCCTCCACCTATCTTTGTATCATCTGCAAACTTAGCCAGGATGCCCTCAGTTCCTTCATCTAGATCATTAATGTATTAAGTGAAAAGTTATGGTCCCAACACTGACCCCTGCGGAACTCCACTAGTCACCGGCCACCATCCTGAGAAGGACCCCCTTATCCCCACTCTCTGCCTCCTGCCAGACAGCCAATCTTCTATCCATGCTAGTAACTTGCCTCTAACACCATGGGCTCTTATCTTACTGAGCAGCCTCCTGTGCAGCACCTTGCCAAAGGCCTTCTGGAAGTCCATTGGCTCTCCTTTGTCTAACCTACTCGTTACCTCCTCAAAGAATTCTAACAGATTTGTCAGGCATGACCTCCCCTTGATGAAACCATGCTGACTTTGCCCGATTTTACCATGCACTTCCAAGTAATATTACCACAAAGCACCCACTGTTGCTTTAAGGGAGGCATTTCACAGCTTCTCTCTTCCTCAACAATGGAACTTCCAAGGCTTTTAACAAAGCTTTGCTTTCTGGAACAAGCAAGAACTCCTCTGGGGTGGCAAGAGGCTGATTTTTCACAAGTCTGTCTTTGCACAGCCCACCTTGCAAGATCTCACATGGCCACTCCCCATACAGCTTTCAATCTTTTCCTAAATATATTTCTCCCTTTTGATCTTCAAAACCCATTATTCTAACCTTTCTTTGGAAGTTATTTTTCCCAGAATATAAAAACCTTTCATCTTATTATGGCCAGCACTTTCGGGAAATATAAACTAAGCTTTGCTTTACTTATTCACGATTTTGTCGGCTGTTAAACTTCCAGTCATGTCTCATTGAAATTCAAACAGCTAACACTTCACTCCCCACTTATCTCCTAATGCAAATTCCCATTGATACTATATCTACTGGGATCTCAGCTTGCCCATCTCCATTTCAAAATGAAACAAAAACAAAAATACCTGGAAAAACTCAGCAGGTCTGACAGCATCTGTGGAGAGGGATACAGTTGATGTTTCAAGTCCGTATGACTCTTCATCAGAATTAAGGAAATAGAGAAATGAGGTGAAATATAAGCTGTTTGCGGGGGGGGGGGGGGGGGGGGGTGGGACTGGTAGAGCTGGATAGAGGGCCAGTGATAGGTGGAGGCAAAGAAGAGATTGCCAAAGATGTCATAGACAAAATGACAAAGGGGTGTTGATGGTGGTGATATATCTAAGGAATGTATTAAAGGGGACGTTAAAGATAGCAAGCAGGACAAGCTAGTGGCGGATGGCCCTGGTGGGGGTGGGGTAGGGGGAAGGGATCCAAATGGGAAAAGGGAATCCCTTCCCCCCACCCCACCTCCGGTAGGACCATCTCCCACTAGCTGTCCTGCTTGCTACCCTTAATATCCCCATTAGCACATTCGTTAGATAATATCACCACCGTCAACACCTCTTTGTCCTTTTGTCTATGACATCTTTGGCAATCTCTCCTTTCCTCCACCTATCACTGGCCCTCTATCCAGCTCTACTGGTCCGACCCCCCTCTACCAGCTTATATTTCACCTCATTTCTCTATTTCCTTAGTTCTGATGAAGAGTCATACGGACTCAAAACGTCAACCGTGCTCCTCTCCGCAGATGCTGTCAGACCTGCTGAGTTTTTCTAGGTATTTTTGTTTTTGTTTCAGATTTCCAGCATCCGCAGTATTTTGCTTTTATCCATTTCAAAATGCCTGCTTTTTTGCCTATTCCCTTGATAATTTAAACCTTGCATTCTGACTGTCTCCGGTTTAATTAAATTAGTCACGCACACACAAAACACGCACACACAGCCCCCACAAGCTGGCTTTAATATCCCACAATAATATTAAGAAAAATGATATTCCATTTACATAGGTCAACGCTTCGTGGGAACAAGAAGCAAATAATAAATTCAGTTGGCATGTCTGTGTACCAGTATAATTCTGAACATCAATAAGATGGGAAGCTTGAGACAGGGTCCATTTAAAGAGGTTTAAAACAAAGACTGAGGTGAAAGTGAGCAGTCAATTTATTTGGGTGATTGAACAGGACTTTCTAAAAGTTGTCAACATGTTTGGGTGGTCAACAAGGGATTTTCAGCTGCATATTAAGGTGTTGAGCAAGAAATATATTTTATTTGTGCACCTATTTTATTTCTAAAAAAATCTTCTTTAAACTTCAACAAGTTCAGCCTATTTACATTTTGTTTATAGAATAAGTAATAGGTGTGTCTTAGTCAAGCTGTGGATGCTTGGATGGTATTGTAGTCAGACTGAGCCTAAAATTGTGTGGAGAGGTGGTGGCTGCATTGAACTGAATTGTTCTCACTGTGGGTTTCAAGGTTGCTACAGCTCTTCCACTGCTTGTGTTGTGTTGTTAGGCCTTACTTTTATCGTGTCACTGGAGCATTTTGGATAATCACAAAATGTAAAGCACCAAGGAAGGAGTCCAGTTTGCCTGGTATATCACTTAACCACGTCATCATCAATCCCAAAGGTACTTTGTCCATATATTTATTTTGGAAATGGTTGAGCAGAGGAATGCATATTCTTAGTGCCAACAATGACAGTTCTAACTCTGGGAAACAGGCTAAACAAGTATGGGCCTGTATTGCAGGATGACGAACTTAGCTTCCCTTTGTAATTTAAATTCACTGGGCACCAGATCAATATATTACATGCTCCTTGTGACTTCAGTGCTTTTGCCACAATTTAATTGTATGTACATTCTTTCTACTCTTTAAGTTATTCAGTTGCTCTTATCTTCAACTGCTGCCTGCCTGCCCAAAGCCAACATCAGATAAGGCACAAACTGGAAATGGCGTCAATGAGGTGTGGACACTAAGCATTCAGTTTGCTGACAGCGGGAACTAGTGGCAGGTTGGGCCTGGGAAGGAGGTGATCCAAATAGAGGTATTGCACAGTTCGGGAGGAGATCCAAGTTTTTCTATGGGCCAACGGAGAGCACTTTTGCTCTTCCTGGTGTCATAAAAATAAAACGTTTCTTTGACCATTTCTTAATGGCAGCCTGTTAATGTTGAAATTGTGATGTAATAGAGCACATGCTTTAAGTTGGTAATTAAGGGCAGCTGCTCCCAGTTGGAAAAAGACTAGGCAATCATTGCAAAAGTATAAAAACCAATTCACACTGGGTGTTGGGGGAAACAAGATGAATCTGTGCCCTTACCTTGTAGTCATGGAAATAAACCTGGCTTCAGGAAAAAGATTGGCTTCAGATTCATCCTTTTGTCAATTTTTGATCATTGGAATTAACACAGCTTCCAGTGATCCACTCAAGTGCCATGCCACTCAACATCTGCTAGAAAACTGCAATCAGTGCTAGACCCTGATTTCCACATTTAACCTTACATTTGAAACAGACGGGTGTGCTTCATACAGGCTTGCCTGAAACTTGCATGCAGCCCTTGGGCAGAAATGGGCTGAATGAGATTCTCTACTCCCCCCTCCCCCTCCCTGCATATTGTAAACTGCCAGCTTCCTGATTTTCAGGTGTTACGGTTTGGGGGGGGGGGTGGGGGGCGTGAAATGACTCCCCTATTCTCCCTCGCGACATTTGACCATAACAGGGCCTTTTTGAGAATTTAGAGAGGGTATGCTTCTGTAAGATTCTGTAAGAGTCTCACTATTTACACTTTGAGGTTGTAAAGAATTATTCAGACAGGTTTTCTCAGGTTGAACAAAGAACAAGATAGGTTTATTGAAACTATTTTCTGAGCTAAAAAGACGAGGTAAAATGCAACCTCGTACATCACACACATTCATCCGGACCCACGCACACACACACACCACACACACACAAAGGCACACAACTACAGATGGCAGAATAAGAGGATAGGCTTAAAGGATTTTTTTTACAGTTCATGAAAGAAAACAAAGGAGTATAAGGTTAGTTGATCCTTGACTGGTCTTATTGCGGTGGTTCAAATTTGCAGCTGTTTTTTTCAGCTGCCCTCTGGGTGTAGTTGTATAAATCAGATTTCCATGTTTCTTTGAAAAGATCTCAGCTGGTAGTTGGTTTTTCTTCTCAGGATGGTCTCTTTGCAAACCGGGCACAGCACTTCCAAAGAGATAGAGAGAGAGAGAGAGACAGGGAAAGCACACAGCTTCAACTTGCCTGTGTTCAGTACAGCATTGTATTTTTTTCTTCCTCCAGTGTGGTAAGGGGCCCTTGAAGTACCTCTCTGGCTGTATATTCCAGAGAAATTCTATTAGTTCATGCCTGCTGCAGTTATTGTTTCAGAACAGGTAATTGCATTTTGATGTCTCACCTCAGAAACAAGTCTCAGAGTGGTCTCATTGTTGCCCAAGGCCTGCATGCAAATGTGAATCAACAGGGGATGGGGTCTTTCACGCTCCCTAGTAGGGTTGAGCATCTGTCATTATCCCACTTAATGAAATGTGAAATCGTGTGCATTGCAGCGGTCTGGGCAGCTTTAAAAAAAATCCCATTGTCTGTACAAGGTGCCAGTTTCTTTTTTAATCCAGCCTGAAGAAGAAAAATTAGAAATTGTACCTTCAAAAGGCACATCCTCATAACACAGGTAAGAAACATACAGCCAGGTATTGAAAATCTGCATTCATATCATGAATATGTAGCTTTCAACAGGTGCAGAAAAACATAAGCCTCAAATGATATATTATTGACCATTTCATCTATGACAAATGGTGCGAAACATGATACCATAATTATGTCCCCAGTTCTGAATTAGCAGGTGTGGTAATGAATAGCAAAATCAACAGTTGCTTGCAGCTGTTTTGAGCGTTTGAAAAATTTCTTGAAGAAGTACCTCTTCAGGATGAAAAAATTGTTAAAACCTTTTTGTTTAGGAAGGAAGAAAAGGTGGAAGAACTTTGCACCATCTTCGTCACATGTGTAGGTTCAATTTAAACTGAAGAACACACTGTTTAACTTAAATTTAAGGCCATTTTTGGAAGTTAACCTTTTTAAACTTTAAAAAAAATATGGAAGTACTTAATTCCCAAACTCTCTTTAATGTTAGCTCTTAAGCTTTAATCATTAAATATTAAAAACATATAGCGTGAAAATCTTTTTCTGGACCACAGTTCTGCCACTTTTAACTCTGCACCATGTCAAACTACCTTGGGATGCTTTTACATGATTTCTCATGTTTCACTGTTTCTGAAACAAGTCACCCTTATCCACACTGACGTCTCTTGGAAGATGAATCTACTCCTGTGTAGGCAGACCCTAGTGTGAAACAAAACTTGGAGGCTGTACATGTCACTTTAAAGGCACATGATGAATCAAAACCTTATTCCCTCCATGGCCTTTGTTCCCCCATTCTCCCACCCTCCCCCCCCCCACCCCCCACCATATCTCTGTAACTACCTCCAGCTCTACAAACCTCAGAGACCTATGCACTGCTCCAATTATGGCTTGCTGCTCATTCCTGATTTTCTTTGCTCCATGGCAGGAGTACCTTCAGCTGCCTAGTTCCTGAGTTCTGGAGTTCCTTCCCTAACCTTACTCCACCTCGCCAGATTTCTTTCCTCAAAACCTATCTTTTGGTCTGTCTCCATGTTGCTGGGGGAGGTGTCAAATTTTGTTTGATAAAGTTCATGTGAAGCGTTTCGGGGCAAGATCAAGTTTGAAATCCTTGCTCAGTTTTCAAAAAACTCTTCATGGCTAAAACAAGTTTTTTAACACACTTTGCCCACGACTTTATTGTAGTAATTATGTTGCTAGAAAAATTCGCGGCAGTGAGCAACAATCTTAACTCTGATATGTGTTTGGGGTTAGTCAGACTCATCCGTTTATTGGCATGCACTCATACATCCTGTGACATTCTATATGACTGTGACAAAAGTAAATATTCCCTCCTTGTCCTTCTTGACCTGTTTATAGCCTTTGACACAGTTGACCACATCATGCTCCTCCAAAACCTCTCCACTGTCATCCAGCTGGGTGGGACTGTTCTCACCTAGTTCCATTCTTAGCAATCTAATAGTAACCACTGCATCACTTGCAATGGTTTCCCTGAATTCCTGCTCTCGCCCCATTACTTCTGTTGTCCTCCAGGGGTTTATCCTTAGTCCCCTTCGTGAGCAGAAACTTCCTCCAATTAAATATTGGGAAGATAGAAGTAATTGACCAGAATTTCACACCCTCTCCCCCTACCCCAGGAACAGGTTGGCAGGCAGGAAGGGAGTAAAATTGGGGGCCTTGGTGGTGGTGCCATGCCTGCCACCTATTTGTCTCTGCTGAGATTTCTACCGTTGCTCCAACATGACAAAGTAAGACATATTCGATGGGTTTTCTCATATTCCTTACATAGTGAAGCAGTCCCTGCCCACTTTGGCATGTGGCAAGACCGGGACAATATTCAGCCTTGGTCTGACAGGCAGCAAGTAATATTTGTGCTATGCAAGTGCCAACATGAGATAATTTAACCATTTCTCTTTGATATTCAACGGTATTATTATCACTGAATCTCCCACTATCAACATCCTGGGATTAACATTGTCCAGAATATTAACTGGACAAGCCTCATAAATACTGTGGCTACAAGAACAGGTCGGAGGCTGGGAATTCTACGGTAAGTAACTCACCTCCTGCCTCCTGAAAGCCTGTTAACCTCTACATGGCCCAAATCAGGAGTGTGATTGAATACTCTCTACTTATTGGGATGAATGCAGCTCCAATAACACTTAAGAAGCTCAACACCATCCAAGATAAGGCAGCTCCTTTTATTGGCACTGCATCTACCACCTTAAACATCCACTCCCTCCACCTTTGGCACAAGGTGGCAGCAGTGTGCACCATTTACAAGATGTTCTGCAGCAACTCACCATGGCTTCTTCGACAGACTCTTCAAAACCTGGGACCTTTACCACCTCAAAGAACAAAAGTAGCAGATGTATGGTTACATCACCACCTGCAATTTCCCCACCAAGTCATACACCATTCTGATTTGGAAATTTATTACTGTTCCTTCACTGTCGCTGGAACTCTCTCCTTGTCAGCCGAAGTGGGTATTGGGATTGAATCACTAGTGTTATGATCATGCGAGGAGGGGTAAAGAAATGACTCCCCTATTATACCATTCCAAGTCTGACCACAACAGGGTTTTATATGAATTTGTAAGAATGAAGGTATTTACTTACTCTCTGTGCTTAAACCTTTATGTGCTGATTGCAAAGAAACTAGTCAGACAGGTTTTCTTGAGTTTAACCACAAAAAAGAATTAGTTTTTATTGAGTAAAAAACCCACTCACATAAAGGTATAAAGATAGTTAAAAAGGTAAACCCATGTCTGACCTTCTCAACACATACACCCACACACACAAGCATACAGAATAACAAGTTGTACAGTTGGTAGTGACTTTCTTAGCCAAAGTAAAATTCAATGCAAAAAGAAAAAAAAATAGAGAGTTCACTGTTCTTGAGTCCTTTGCTGGTATCTGTTGCTGTGGCAGATTTTTTCCCACAATGGTCTTGAAATTCCAAGAGTTGAAGCCTATGTAAACTGGAATTTCTGGAGACAGTCTCTTTTTTAAAAAAATGTAGTCTGTCTTTTCCAGAAATTGATGATTTTTGCACCTGAGGTTCCTTTTGATGAAAAGTCCTCTATCTCTGTGCTGGATTTTAAACTGGAATAGAGATGGCTTTGAACTTGAGGGAGAAGGGGAGATGGAGTGGCTTACTGCTTCTCTGGCAGGGTCCATCCAAACTATTCTCAGCAGCTTGCATTCTGTAATAAAAGACGTTCAGAAAATGGTAACTCCAGCCATATTGCCTGTCTCAGAAGGCATTTGTTTAGCTCATGCCTGAAAACAGACTGTGGCTATTGTCCCATGGCCTATAATGTCCCAGCCATAAGCTACTGAATGATTAATTATCCATCTTGATGAGATAGGAAAAACATCTTTCCATAAAGCTATTGTCTTGGTAGACTTTTTGTCTCCATTGGGAAGTAGCCTTATAGAAATGCAAATGTGAGGTCCAGTGTAGTTTCAGTAAATCCTTTTGAAGTAGTTCGTGACATCAGCTGGTGACTTGACCTGAAGTCAGTGTCTTTGCTTGCTTTTTTAAAAGTCCTTTTTAAACAGCTCAATATCTGTTTGATCAGCTGATGAAATTACAGATTAATATCGCCCATGCACAAGCCACATCATCGTGACACTAGGTACACCAAAAGCTTTGATTTATTAGTATTTCTATCATATCTCACTGTTTTAGCAGCCATATTCCAGATTTTAATTATAATCTTATCACTAATGTGCTTATAGAATGCATTTTTATTGCTTAAGATTTTTGCCAATTCCATCCATAGTCCCTTTTAGTCTGTCTATCCTAGCATTGTGTAATTTTTCTGCATTTTTATATTAGTCCTGGCTTGTTTTGACTTGTCCTATTTGTTTTTATATTGTCTGAGGGGGTCAGAGAGAAATTTACCAGTATATTTATTCCGTTATTGGCCTTGGGATCTTCTCTGGTTTATTTTTGCCTCTCCCATCAGATTTACATGTCTGTGGGGTGGGCTGGCATGGAATATTGATAGAAACTATCTATTCATGATGCTCCAGCAAACATGGTGTGCGGTTTCCTCTACACTGGAGAGACCAAACGCAGACTGGGCGACCGCTTTGCAGAACACCTTCGGTCTGTCCGCAAGAATGACCCAGACCTCCCTGTTGCTTGCCATTTTAACACTCCACCCTGCTCTCTTGCCCACATGTCTGTCCTTGGCTTGCTGCACTGTTCCAGTGAAGCTCAACGCAAACTGGAGGAACAGCACCTCATCTTCCGACTAGGCACTTTACAGCCTTCCGGACTGAATATTGAGTTCAACAACTTTAGATCTTGAACTCCCTCCTCCATCCCCACCCCCTTTCCGTTTCTTCCCCCTCCCTTTTGTTTTTTCCAATAATTTATATAGATTTTTCTTTTCCCACCTATTTCCATTATTTTTAAATCTATACCTTTTATGCCCTTTTAGTCTCATTTCGCCCCACCCCCCACTAGAGCTATCTATACCTTGCTTGTCCTGCTATCCATTCTTAATTAGCACATTCTTTTAGATAATATCACCACCTTCAACACCTCTTTGTTCTTTTGTCTGTGACATCTTTTGGTTATCTGCTCCTATCACTGCTTGCTTGTCCCTACAACCAGCACCACCCACCCCCACCCCCCACTTCTCCCCCCACCCCCCACCTTAAACCAGCTTATATTTCACCCCTCTCCTATTTTTACTTAGTTCTGTTGAAGGGTCATGAGGACTCGAAACGTCAACCTTGTTCTTCTCCGCCAATGCTGCCAGACCTGCTGAGTTTTTCCAGGTATTTCTGTTTTTGTTTTGGATTTCCAGCATCCACAGTTTTTTGTTTTTATCTTATGAGTGTGGGGTAGATTTGGAGAACCAGCTGGTCTTTTCCTGCCTATTTGCAAGCATTGAATAATGCTTAATGTGACCTCATCTCCCTTTTCATCCTTGGGAGCACAATGGTTAATTGATCAATTGAATGGTTCAGTTATTACATCGTAAAATATTTTTTAAAAGGCTGAACATATTTGCAATGACAGTGATTATTTAACATGAACAATGTCCTGCTGATATTAAGAATGAATATTTTGCGTAATTGTGACTGTAATGTGGCTAGACAATTTAAATTGTCAGTAGAAGCTGGAAATGATAGCAAAACAAAATCAACCAAAGAAATGTTCTATAATTTAATTTTACAAAAAGCTGTAAGATCTGTGAAAGCTGTAACGGATATTTGAAATACAGTGACATTCTGAACTAAATAGGAAAGTTTCAGAAAGATCACATGATGGCAGTTCCTGATTTTCTTTTTGTTATATGGCTAGACCTTCAACATTCAAGTCTCTGAGCTAACTATACTATATTAATGACTATATTCTTGTACTGTTAATGCTTGTGTCACTGCTTGGCAGCATAAACAGATTGCAAATCTCACTTTCTTGTTTCAGGGAGAGGCGAAATGCCATCTGACCAGAAGCTGAGTGCCATGAATGCTGCAGCCATTCCCAAGAAGTTGTTTGCAAGAAAACTGGTGCTTATATTCATATTGCAGATGACAAGTGGCCAATACTTTAAGCAAGCAAAATCTCCAGTGCTTCCACACAACCCATTTATTGTTGTGTGGAATGCCCCAACAGAGCAGTGCAGGCTTAAATACAAGGTGGATCTGGACCTCAGTGTTTTTGATATATTTTCAAACTCCAATGAGACACTCAGTGGATCAGCCATTACCATATTTTATCACAATCATCTGGGCAAGTACCCTTATTTCGACAGAAAAAAGATTCCTATAAATGGAGGAATCCCCCAGAACAATAGCCTTAAAGAACACTTGAACAAAGCCAGGGCTGACATTGAGAAATCCATTCCAGTTGAAGACTTCAGTGGTCTTGGGGTGATTGACTGGGAAGATTGGAGACC
The DNA here is from genome assembly GCF_964194155.1 of Cetorhinus maximus. NCBI lineage: Eukaryota > Metazoa > Chordata > Chondrichthyes > Lamniformes > Cetorhinidae > Cetorhinus > Cetorhinus maximus. Next base: position 58,449,717 of record NC_135900.1, read on the forward strand.
TCTATGGGTCCGAAACTGGGGTCGCAAAAATATCTATCGGAAAAAGTCCATACAAGTTGTGAGAAAGCTTCACCCTGACTGGACAGACAATCAAATTAAATTAGAAGCCAGGAGAGAATATGAAGATGCTGGGTGGAAATTTATGAATAAAACACTGGGGTTAGCAGAGAAGATTAGACCCGATGGCCTCTGGGGGTTCTATCTCTTTCCAGACTGCTATAATCATCACTATAAGAAACACCCAAAGAAATATAATGGCAAGTGTCCTGCAATTGAATATAAACGTAATGACAAGTTACTCTGGTTATGGAAAGAAAGTGGCGCTCTTTATCCTTCCATTTACCTGCAACTTGGATTGAAATCAAGTCCAAATGCACTGAAATTTGTCCATTACCGACTGAAAGAAGCTATCAGATTAGCCTCCATAGCCAAAAAGGATTATGTTCTCCCCGTCTTTGCATATGGACGGCCATTTTATGCGTATGCATTTGAGCCTCTCACTGAGGTAAGTAGAAACCTATTGCATTTGAAGATGAATTAGAGGATTCCAGCTTTTATGTTCACTTTGTGTTGAGTTTGCTGATCTTGGTTGGGCTACTCCAGCAAGTATAATATCCTGCTTGCAATCCAGTCACTCCTGCTGGAAATGTGCCAGCGAACATGGGGATGCTATTGGAATTGCCCCAGCTATGGTGTTCCCAAAATTGCTTTGTCTGCAGACAATCATTGTCTAAGCTTACAAAAAGAGAGTGGTCAAGTGGGTGAGATAATGGAGGCTGTTGCACCTGTGAATCTGTAAACCAGAGATACTTACGCAACAAAAATGACACAAAATCATAATTTATCTCTTTTACTTAACAATACAATTACCATCATTTAGTGTCCACAGGGCATGTTAAAGGAGAGGCTTCAGCTAGGGATTCTGCCAAAAGTTCACTTTTGGAATTATCAAAAGATAACGACTCAATTACATCCAACGGTGTAACTATGCCTTTAATATCGAATTCTCTAGCCTAGTGACTTTGTTACTTTTAGGTCCATCCTTTCTTTTTTTGTCCAAGGCAGATTTGTCATTGTTCACTGGGTAGTAAGCCTGAATTCATGAGTTGGAGTAAATCAGGGATCAGCCACTATTGCAAATGCCTCAATCATATCTTACTTGTTCAATGAAGAGTGCAAGAGGGCATGCCGGAGCAGCACTAGGCATACCTAAAATGATGTGTCAACCTGGTGAAGCTACAACACAGGACTACTTGTGTGCCAAACACATAAGTAGCAAGTGAAAGACAGAGTTAAGCGATTCCACAACCAAAGGATCAGATCTAAGCTCAGCAGTCCTGCCATGTCCAGTCATGAATGGTGGTGGACAATTAAACAACTCACTGCAGGAGGAGGCTCTGCAAATACCCCCATCCTCAATGATGAGGGAGCCCAGCACAGCAGTGCAAAAGATAAGGCTGAAGCTTCAATCTTCAGCCAGAAGTGCCGAGTGGATGAACCATTTTGACCTTCTCTGGAGGTCCCCAGCATCACAGATGCCAGTCTTCAGCCAATTCAATTTACTCCACTTGCTATCAAGAAATGGCTGAAGGCACTGGATACTGCGAAGGCTATGGGCCCTGACAATATTTCAACAATAGCACTGAAGACTCGTGCTCCAGAACTTGCTGTGCCCATAGCCAAGCTGTTCGAGTACAGCTACAACACTGGCATTTACCCGGCAATGTGGAACATTGCCCAGGTATGTCCTGTATACAAAATGCAGGAGAAATGCAACCCGGCCAATTACCGCCCCATCAGTCTCTCGATCATCAGTAAAGTGATGGAAGGGGTCATCAACAGTGCTATCAAAGAGCACTTGCTTAGCAATAACCTGCTCACTGATGCCCAGTTTGGGTTCTGCCAGTACCAGTCAGCTCCTGACCTCATTACGGCCTTGCTTCATGGACAAAAGATCTGAACTGCCGAGATGAGGTGAAAGTGACTGCCCTTGACATCAAGGTAGCATTTGTCCGAGTGTCGCATCAAGCAGTCCTAGCAAAACTGGAGTCAATGGGAATCGGGAAAAGTCTCCACTGGTTGGAGTCATACCTAGCACAAAGGAAGATGGTTGTGGTTGTTGGAGGCCAATGATCTCAGTTCCAGGACATCACTGCAGGAGTTCCTCAGGGTAGTGTCCTGGGCCCAACCATCTTCAGCTGCTTCATCAATGACCTTCCTTCCATCATAAATATTAGAAGTGGAGATGTTTGCTGATGATTGCACAATGTTCAGCACCATTCGCGACTCCTCAGATAGTGAAGCAGTCCATGTCCAAATGCTGCAACATCTGGACAATATCCAGGCTTGAGCTGACAGGTGGCAAGTAACATTCACGCCACACAAGTGCCAGGCAATGACCATCTCCAGCATGAGAGAATCTAACCATCGCCCCTTGATATTTAATGGCATTACCATTGCTAAATCCCCTACCATCAATATCCTGGGTTTACCATTGACCAGTAACTGAACTGGACTAGCCATATAGAGTGGCTACAAGAGCAGATCAGAGGCTAGGAATCCTGCCACGCATAACTCAACTCCTGACTCCCCAAAGCCTGTCCACCATCTACAAGGCACAAGTCAGGAGTGTGATAGAATGCTCCCCACTTGCCTGGATGAGTACAGCTTACACAACATTCAAGAAGCATGACACCATCCAGGAAAAAGCAGCTGGCTTGATTGACGCCTCATCCACAAATATTCATTCCCTCCATCACTGATGCACAGTGGCAGCAGTATGTACCATCTATAAGATGCACCACAGGAAATCACCAAGGCTCTTTAGACAGCACCATCCAAACCCATGACCACTACATCTAGAAGGACAAAGGCAGCAGACACATGGGAATACCACCACTTGCACGTTCCCCTCCAAGTCACACCATCCTGACTTGGAAATATTTCCACTCCTTCACTGTCGCTGGGTTAAAATACTAGAACCTCCTCCCTAATAGCATTGTCGGTGTACCTACACCACATGGACTGCAGTGGTTCAAGAAGGCAGCTTACCACCACCTTCTCAAGGGCACTTGGGGATGAGCAATAAATGCTGGTCTAGCCAGCGACGCCCACATCCCATGGATGAATAAAAACAATTCATAGTCTCATTGATATTTTGTGTATTCAACATGCCTTTAGTTTTTTCAGTTCCACATATCTTGCACTTTTAAAAGACAGGGAAAGACTCCTTAAATCACATCTAAGATTTACTGTTTTTCCTTTGGCGTCTTCTATTTTACTTGATGTCACCACAATGTTTGTTGATCATCCTCCTCCAACTCCTTCTGTCAGTCACCCATTCCTCTACCAACCTGCTGTGTTTAAGTCTCTCAGCACTGCATCTTTCCAGCTGGCCTTAGGCCTTCCTCTCCTCCTCCTGGCAATCCCGTCTCCATCACTCGCCTCACTATATTTCCTCTCTCTCTCTCTCTGCAACAGATGACTGTAATATTTCTGACCATAGAGATCCTAGAGTGTGTTCAGGAGAATTTTCTACAGCAGGATTTGTCCAGTCCAACAAGGAGGTACTGCTAGACCTGGTTCTTGGAAATGAGGTGGGCCAAGTAGATCAAGTGACAGTAAGGGAACATTTAGGAGACAGTGATCATTGTATCATAAGGTTTAGAATGACGGTAATCCAGAGTAAGAATAAATAACTAGGAGAGAGCCAATTTCAAAGGGGCAAGAATGGAGCTGGGCCGAATAGGCTGGAACCAAAGGCTGGCAGGAAAAACTGTAGCTGAAAAATGGGCTACCTTCAAAGAGGAAATGGTTCGGGCACAGTCAGGGTATTTTCCCTCAAAAGGGAAATGTAGGACAAACAAATCCAGAGCTCCCTGGATGAAAAAGGAGATAGAAATTAAGATAAAGAAGAAAAAGGGTGCTTAGGCATCAAGTAGAAAATACAATTGAGAACCAAGCTGAATACAGAAGGTTCAGAGGAGAGGTGAAGAAGCAAATAAGAGAAGCAAAGAGGGATTATGAGAAAAGACTGGCATCCAACATAAAGGGGAATCCCAAAGTCTTCAGTCGGCACCTGAATAGTAAAAGGGTGGTAAAAGTGTGGAGCTGATTAGGGACCAAAAAGGAGATTTATGCATGAAGGCAGGGGGCTTGGCTGAGGTGTTAAATGAATACTTTTCATCTGTCTTTACCAAGGAAGCAGATGCTATCCAGGCCACGGTGACAGAGGAGGAAACCCTGTCACTAGGAGTGTTCAAAATTGATAAGGAGGAGGTATTGGATATATTGTCAGAAGTTAAAGTTGACAAGGCACTGGGACCAGATGAGATGCATTCAAGGATTTTGAAGGAAGTGAGAGTGGAAATTGCAGGGGCGCTGGCCATAATCTTTCAGTCTTCCCTAGACTCAGGGAAGGTGCCAGAGAACTGGAGAATTACAAACATTATGCCCTTGTTCAAAAAAGTTTGCAGGGATAAGCCCAGCAATTACAGACCAGTCAGTTTAAATTCAGTGCTGGGGAAGCTTCTAGAAACAATTATTCAGGATAGAATTAATAGTTGCATGGATAAATATGGATTTATTAGAAAGAGCCAGCATGGATTTCTTAAGGAAAAATCGTGTTTAACTAATTTGCTGGAGTTTTTTCAAGAAGTAACAGAGAGGGTTGATGAGAGTAATGCTGTGGATGTGGTGTACATAGACTTTCAAAAGTCATTCGATACAGTGCCACACAACAGACTTGTGAGAAAAGTTATAGCTCATGGAATAAAAAGGACAGTAGCAACATGGATACAGAATTGGCTGAGTAATAAGAAACAGTGAGTAATGGTCAATGGATATTTTTCAGGCTGGAGGAAGGTTTGTAGTTGTGTTCCCCAGGAGTCGGCATTGGGACCCTTGCTTTTCCTAATCACAGAATCACAGTGCAGAATAGGCCCTTCGGCCCATCGAGTCTGCACCGACACGTGAGAAACACCTGACCTACCTACCTAATCCCATTTACCAGCACTTGGCCCATAGCCTTGAAAGTTATGACGTGCCAAGTGCTCATACAGGTACTTTTTAAAGGATGTGAGGCAACCCGCCTCCACCACCCTCCCAGGCAGCGCATTCCAGACCATCACCACCCTCTGGGTAAAAAGGTCTTTCCTTACATCCCCCCTAAACCTCCTGCCCCTCATCTTGAACTTATGCCCCCTTGTGACTGACCCTTCAACTAAGGGGAACAGCTGCTCCCTATCCACCCTGTCCATGCCTCTCATAATCTTGTACACCTCGATCAGGTCGCCCCTCAGTCTTCTCTGCTCCAACGAAAATAACCCGTCTATCCTACCTCTCTTCATAACTTAAATGTTTCATCCCAGGCAACATCCTGGTGAATCTCCTCTGCACCTCCTCCAGCGCAATCACATCCTTCCTATAATGTGGCGACCAGAACTGCAAACAGTACTCCAGCTGTGGCCTCACCAAAGTTCTATACAACTCCAACATGACCTCCCTACTTTTGTAATCTATGCCTCGATTGATAAAAGCAAGTGTCCCCATTAACATGCTCCTCTGCCTTCAGAGATCTATGGACACACATGCCAAGGTCCCTTTGTTCCTCAGAACTTCCTAGTGCCATGCTGTTCACTGAATACTTCCTTGTCAAATTACTCCTTCCAAAGTGTATCACCTCACAGTTTTCAGGGTTAAATTCCATCTGCCACTTATCTGCCCATTTGACCATCCCGTCTATATCTTCCTGTAGCCCAAGACACTCAACCTCACTGTTAACCACCCGGCCAATCTTTGTGTCATCCGCAAACTTATTAATCCTATCCCCCACATAGTCATCTAAGTCGTTTATATAAATGACAAATAATAGGGGACCAAGCACAGATCCCTGTGGTACACCACTGGACACTGGCTTCCAGTCACTAAAGCATCCTTCTGTCATCACCCTCTGCCTCCTACAACTAAACCAATTTTGAATCCACCTTATCAAATTACCCTGTAACCCACGTGCCTTTGCCCTCTATATAAGTCTCCCATGTGGGACCTTGTCAAAGGCTTTGCTGAAATCCATATAAACTACATCAACTGCACTACCCTCATCTGTACACCTGGTCACCTCTTCAAAAAATTCAATCTAATGATCTAGATCTTGGTGTACAGGGGACAATTTCAAAGTTTGCAGATGATACAAAACTTGGAGGCATTGTAAACTGTGAGGGGGATAGCGTAGAACTTCAAAAGGACATAGACAAGTTGGTGGAGTGAAGTCCAATGCAGAGGAGTATGAGGTGATTCATTTTGATAGGAAGAGCATGGAGAGACAATATAAATGTGTGCAGGAGCAGAGGGACCTGGGTGAATATGTGCATAATTCATTAAAGGTGACAGGACAGGAGGACAGAGCAGTTAATAAAGCATACAGTATCCTAGGCTTTATTAATAGGGGCATAGAGTACAAGAGCAAGAAGGTTATGCTGAATTTGTATAGGACACTAGTTAGACCTCAGCTGGAGTAACGTGTACAGTTCTGGGCACCACACTTTAGGAAGTATGTGAATGCACTGGGGAGAGTGCAGAAGAGGTTTACAAAAATGGTTCCAGGGATGAGAAACTTCAGTTATGAAGATAGATTGGAGAAGTTGGGACTGTTCTCCTTGGAGAGGAGAAGCCTAGGAGGAGATTTGATAGAGGTGCTCAAAATTATGAGGGGGCTGGACAGAGAGATAAGGAGAAACTGCTCCCGCTTGTAAAAAGATTGAGAACGAGAGGGCACAGATTTAAAGTGATTTGCAAAAGAAGCAAATGCTATGTGAGAAAAAACTTCCTAACACAGCAAGTGGTTCGGCTCTGGATTGCACTGTCTGGAAGTGTGTGGAGGCAGGTTCAACTGAGGCATTCAAGAGGGTATTCGATGATTATTTACATAGAATCAATGTGCAGGGTTACAGGGAAAAGGCAGGAGAATGGCACTGAGTCAGAATGCTCATTCAGAGAGCTGGTGCAGACAGGGTGGGCTGAATGGCCTCAATCTGCACTGTAACAATTCTGTGATTTCAATCTCTTCTTGGCTACTTTCTTCACTGCTCCCACAATCTTCAGTGACCCCTGATGTGCTAGTTCCTGATTTTTTCCTTTCCCATTACTCCACACCAGTCATTGTTACCCTCTTCTTAATGTTACCCAAGTTTCTGCACCATGTTACAAGGCCAGTCTCACAACCGTCTTGTAGATTCTTCCTCTCAGTTTCAGCAATACTTTTCTACCACATAACACTCCACTGCACTTCTTCTAATTACTCCAACTAGAGCTAATCCCTTGTTTAATCTCCATTTCCATACTTCCATATTCTGCCCCCAGGTGCTTGAAACTACTCACTTTCTCTAAGTCTTCATCCATAAACTTTACACCTTCATTCTGATTCTCTTCCCTCGGCTCAAACTGACAAATTATAAATTGGGTGTTTGGTCTACTGATCTTCATACCCTTGTTTTGCACTGCTTTTCTCGAGTTCTCCAGATACTCTCGGTCATGTTCATGTCATCCCACCACTTAGCTCAATGTCATCTGCAAACATCATTGACCACAGCACTTCCTGTTTCACTCGCTCAGTTAGAACATCCATGACAATCAGGGAGAGGAAGGGGCTCAGTGCTGATCCTTGGTGCAACCCAACTTTCTCTTCAAAACTCATGCTCTCCCCCACACTGCTTCTTACTCTTGTTTGGCACTCACGTCCTGTGATAGTCATACTTCTCAGGATCTTCACGAATTCTAGTGCATCTCTGAACTTCCTCCCTAAGCACCAGGCATAAGTCTCTATTTGATTTCATCCCCTTTCACTAAGGTTACTCCACCAGCATCCTTGATTGTACATATATTCCCCATATCTTTTGTTCACCTATCTCTAGCAGCTGCTATTCTAAAGATATCTTTTTGTCCCTCTTCGGTGTCTAGACTTTCATAAATTTCTTCCATGGCCAGGGATCTTTCTCTAGCATCACTTTACTTTGCATTCCTTTTTGCTTTTGTATATTGTTCTTTATCTTCTTGGACCCCTAACTGTTTCCATTTCTTTAACAGTTCCTCCCTTTCTTTTACTGCATTGTATCATTCCAAGAAGCTTCTTCTCTGGTCGCCTTTCCCCCCCCCCCCTTAATGATCATTCACATACTTATTCACCAATTTTCCTAACCAAGTCTGCCACTGAGTTCCATCAGTCTTCTGTGGTGTCTGTCATAAGTTCTTCTATTTCTCTTAGTTATCTTTCCATTTGGTCTTTGAATTCCCCCTTGACTCACGAATCTTTGTGCTTCCTTCATCTGATATTCTGTCTACCACCATTTTGTTTTCTTTGCAATCAGCTCTGCCATCAGCACTCCATGTTGGGTAGTCAGTGCTTCACCTGGGAAGACCTTGCAGTTTTTTTGCTTCCTTTGCATGTTCTTTTCTAACCATGATGGGTAGTCTAGCTGTGTTCTCTACCACCACTGCTGTAGGTTATAAGATGTTTCCTGCCTTTTTGGTACCAGGTGTTTAGTATTATCAATTGGTATGGCACTGCAAATTCCAGGATCTTTGTTTCTCCATTCGTTTCTCCAAATCCATGTCCATCGTGGATAACCTCGTATCCTGCTCTTTCCCTTCCACATGGCCATATAGGTCACCTGCCACCATTAGCCTGTTGCAGCTTGTTATTGTTTGAAAGGTGTTGTCCATCTGTTCCCAGAATTCTTCTTTCTCCTCTGGTCCACACGCACTCTGTGGTACATAGCAACTGATTTTGTTCCACATTTTTCCCCCGATTTCTAGCTTTAAGTTGAAGATCCTGTCACTCATTCTGTCCACAGCCAGAACTTTGTCTTTCATTTTCTCATTTATTCCAACACCATTTCTCCTCCCATCCTGTCCATGGTATAAAGTTTATAGCCACTACCAATTTCTTTTGCTTTCCTGCCCTTTTACTTTGTTTGACAGGAATTGTATTCCTTTTCCCACCATCAGGTCAGTTCCTTCACGGTTTCTCCTTAGGCTACCAATATCTAGACTTGATATTTTGGGTTTGGTCATCCTTTCACCTCTCCTTCAGTCTCTCTTCTTTAGCCATATTTGTCCATTGGATGGTAATCCTTACCATTCCTCACAGTGTTTGGGCAAGGTGCCTGCACAGCGCTTGCAGGGTAAGCCCTAACATGGGTGCCGTTTCCATTCATATCAATCATCATTTGGAATTGGCGGGTATTTGACAGCCAGATGCCCTTCCTGCTGCTAACCCTCCCCATTTATCTGGGCTGGGGACTAGCACCGATACACGCTGACTTGCCTGCGCCAGTGGCTGAATTACAATTAAGATTCACTACTAAACTCTCTATTGACATGCAGATTGTGCCTTGGGATTCAGCAGCATTTGACAAAAATGTTTACATTTGTTAAAAACAAAACCTGCTGTAAGATCATATCGAACCCATCTGTTGGACCTATTTTCTTGAGTAGGCTCTCTTAATTCTGTTTTGACAATATAAACCCCAATTTTGAGTTAAACTTGGGATTTAGCCGGCCCTTGGTATGGGCATATCAGGACCAGCAACTTTGAGGGCTTAAAAACAAAAAACTACTGCGGATGCTGGAAATCCAAAACAAAAACAGAATTACCTGGAAAAACTCAGCAGGTCTGGCAGCATCGGCGGAGAAGAAAAGAGTTGATGTTTCGAGTCCTCACCGATGCTGCCAGACCTGCTGAGTTTTTCCAGGTAATTCTGTTTTTGTTTTAACTTTGAGGGCTTACCTGGCCAAATGTTGTAATATCAGCCTTTTCATTAATTTGAATAGATTCCTGCAGCTTGAAAAAACCTTAAGACATTCCTGGGCCTCAATGCAATCTGCAAAAGATGGTGTGACGTCACCGGCCTCTGGGGACAATATTGCAGGCCCAAATTTGTGATTTGCTGTTGTTCCACCACAGGTGCAGAGCCTCCTAAAATTCATCCAATAGAAATGGCCATTCTAGAGGTGTAGGTGAAAACTACCTCTTCTGCACATGAGCTGGAGTGACCAAGATTGTTTCTTTTCCTTAGAGAATGAACAACTTAAGGTTTTCCCCTCTTTTTAAACCAGTTACCTGGATTTTGTTGCTATTAAGTGCCAAGGTGTTAATTTGAATAATCCTATAGTGCATTCTGTTCCTAGGTGATCTCCCATCTGAGCAGCAAGCAGGTCCACATCTCCTTTGTTGCTGTAATCATACAAGATTAAGTTTATTTATTCTGATATGTCTACATATTGACCAAAATTTTCTCCTCCACCATAGTAAAATAACCAGTAGTATTTTCTCTCTTCAAAACTGATTTAGTCTCACCGTTTCTTATTTCTTCAGTAATTGCTACATGATAGCGCTCAGACCTGTCTTTTTTGTTACTGTTGGCATGCATGCTCATCTAAAGTTAAAATGAGGGAAAATTCTATTGGCTACAAAATACCCAGTCATGCAGTTTTCAGTTCAGTTATTATTATGTTTTGAATTTGTTAAGAGACCAATAAGAGATTTTGAGGAGTTCTATATCTAACAATAGTTAATGTACTCAGAAGACATGAAGCTACAATACTTCTGTACATTAAGATTTAACCCTTTTCAGTGTCTTGTTTCATTGTTTGGTTAGTGTTTCATTATGCATTGCCAAGCTTTCATTGGATCATAGAATCTTACTGCACTGAAGGGATCTGTGGCTTGTCACATCTGTGCTGGCTCTTTGAGAGAGCTGTCCAATTTAGTCCCAGATCTCAACTTTCTCCTGATAATTTCTCCAAATATATGTCCAACTAATGTCTCCATGGAATCTGATCCCACCACATTTTCAGGTAGTGCATTCCAGATATTAGTAACCCTCCATGAAGAAATATCTCTTCATTTCCCCACTAGTTCTTTTGTCAATCATTTAAAATCATGACATCTTGTTATCGCGACCCATTTACCGGAGGAAATAGTTTCTTCCTTAACGCCATCAAAATTCCTCATCAATTTGAACATCTCTATTAGGTCTCCCCTCAACCTTCTCTGCTCTAAGAACAGAACCAGCTTCACCAACGTCTCCAGAAAATGTAGTCCCTCATTCCTGGTTGAATTCAGATTCAAGAAAAATTACTGAAGAGCTTACAATGAGATCACATCAATCAGTCTAATGCGTATTTCTTCCCTTAGTGTAGGAAACACATGCTAGCTGCAGTGTTTCTACTGCAGCCTGATATCTTTCTATTGAACCATTGTGATGTCGTACCCCTACATCTTAAGCCAAACATTTAATCTTAAATTATGCAGTAATTCCAATCAAAAGACTTCAGGTATTTGATAACATTGCTTTGAGACTTGGATAACAATAAGCACTGATTACTATTACATATCCTATCTCAAGCACTAAAATGGAAAATTATCATATATTAATTAAAACAAATTAATACCTTAAAACCAAAACATGTGATTCCCAAATTCTTGCTCCTGACATGCTGAATGTGCATATTGAGAGGTATTGGACACAGCTCATAATATTGCATCTATTAGGGAAAGAAAATCACATACTGTGTAAATATGATTTGCAGATATGCACTCCCACCAGGCAAGGCTTCATGTTAGGATCGCAAAATTGGAAAATATCCGACAGTGTTCCTAAAGGGTGTGTAGCAATGTGACATATAAGCCAGAAGATCCAATCCCTGTTCTGTAACTGAAACTCAGTCAGAGCAGGACTGGTGCATCACAATTGGTCTTGTTGCGCCAGTACTAGAGAAGGGTAAAAATTAGCTAGTACTCCCGCTGCTGGTAGTTTTCTTTATATCCAATGATCTGTGTTACAAATTAGATGACAGGTGAGGTTGACATTGAGATAAATTGTGACCATTACAGACCACTTAAGTTCACAGTTGAGAAATGATCACTTGATTAAGGAAAATGGAACTTTCTGGACTGCTATTTAACTACTTCTAGGTAACTATGGTATGTGCAAATACTCTTTTATATATCCACCAGTTATTATTTAATGGAGAATATTGTTATTGCATGACTATTTTCTTCCCGTAGTCATTATTAGCATCTCATGCTCAAATCCAACCCTGGGCAGTTTTTTCCCCTCTCTGCCAAATGGAGGATATTCTGAAGGATGCTTCAGCTAAATACAGAATCCAAAGTTGTATTATAGTATTACATAGTATTATTTTCCTTCATAACTTGTATAACTGTACTGTGGTATCTTCTCACTCTACAGATTGACTTGGTTCATACAGTTGGTGAGAGTGCTGCCATGGGAACGGCAGGGATCATTCTTTGGGGCAGCATTAATTATGCAAAATCAAAGGTATAACTATTTTAATGATTTTTCTCCCACACCCTCTGCCTCCCCCCAACTACTGGAGCCCAACTCCATGTTACTTCCTTTAGTTGAGAGATAGGGGCTGTACCATGAACTCCACGTTGAGCATACTCACACTTTGTAATTCCAAGGCATTTTCTTACAATCAAATTTTACTTCATCAGCTTCCCTTTTCCTTAATTCCTCTGACTATTGAACATTTAATAACCTGTTATATATCAGCATTTCAAAAGCAGTGAAAGTTCAGCAAAGTTGGCCATTTCCTTATTTCAAGCAAGAAGTTGTTCCCCTTTTCCCTCACGCCATCATATAATGTTTAAATATTCTTCATAAAAGAGTGTGTATTCTATTCTGATATCACCAGCTGGAAACCAATAGAGAATTCTGAAATATTTAGTGATGGATCATCAGAAGGTGGCACTGTTTCTCCTAAGAATATGATAATTGTAATTACACAAAGGATTTGCATGGCATTTTTCCCCATTCAAAGTAATCTTCCTAACTTTGAGGTTGATGATTTGCTATTAGCTACTTAGAATTCTGCACTAATAGAATTGTAAAAACAAGATGCCATGACTTCATGTGCCTTACTTATCCCTCATTGAGATTTACTTTTCTCATATGATCCAATTTTTTATGTTTTGTAATGTCAGTGGATTTGAACACCATGAAAAACAATTATCAATCTGCAGTTAAAAAGCTCTGCCTGGCTATGGTTTGTAAAATTCAGCAAGTCAGCCGTTACCTTGATTAAAGGCAGGAACCAAGACTTTGGTAACTGAAACGAGTTCTTTTTATGTCACCTATTTAGTCTATAATCAGGAAGACATTGTGGTAGGTGTTTCTTTTTAATATTTCAATGGGTTGGGGTTTTTAAGGATCAAAATGAAGACAGTGCCTCTCTGATGAGTATCAGTCATTTAATTTCATGCATGTATTTTTAGGATTAAAATAACCTTAACCTTCCCTTGCAGAATCATTGTTTAACAGTAAAGCAGTACATAGATGGTCCCCTGGGACATTATGTTGTTAATGTGACATCTGCCACAAAGTTGTGCAGCAAACATCTTTGCAAGAGACATGGGAGGTGTGTGAGAAAGAACATTGACTCCAAAGCCTACCTCCACCTGGACCCAAGCAGTTTCAAAATCCGAACCAATCCTGAAGGAGTACATCCCAGATTTTCTGTGAAAGGGAGAATAAACGCAAGGGACATCAAAGCCATGAAACAGAAGTTCACATGTCAGTGTTACGAAGGTTGGACTGGGATCTCCTGTGAAGTACCAGTTCTCAACATTCCTTTAGTGGATAGAAGTGTCCAGAGCACAATGGCTGGAACAAATTCAGCACCACAGTTACCACTTTCATTGGCCAGTATTGTTGTCTTTCAGCTGGTCATTAAAACCCTTAATTTACAATGTTAGAAGAAGCCTTGTTATTTTGGTAAATGGTTGATGTTACAAAGACATGATTTTATCTGATGTGTGAAAATGGATGTGGACAATGATTCAAGGGGGGACTTGGCTGGACAGTGATTTATTTTCTTTCTCAGCAACCAATATTACGGTTCCAAATCATATTATTCCTGATTATTTCAGGAACAGCTGGAAAACTCCGTCCAATGAGAAAGAAAATTTAGGAGAATGAATTTTTTTACATTTGTTTTTGCAAATATGTTTTCTTCCTTCATTAGTTCTCCACACACCATGTTCTGATAGAAGTGAACAGATGCCATGTTCCTTGGTCACTGCTACTCCAAGCCTAATAATTCAAGACAGTTTGATGTTAATAATGTGACTGGGACAACCATAGTGGCTCAATTGGTTCAAACAGTGAGCAACTGGCCATATTAGAATCTAAGGCTCAGTCCCCACTATTGGGCAAGATGACTGATCATAGTCAAGACAATGGTTGGAATACTATAATTGGCCTCAGGGCCCTGATTTAGGAGGGGAGTGGGGGGATGACTGACGTGGCACCTGATAGATCCTGTAGCTCTGCTGGAGGTGCATATGTTTGGATGTTGGGTTATGACACTGCCTGGTTTCACACATGGTAAAGTAACTTGCCAACACTCACTGTCTTGGCTTGCAATTGAATGATTCTCACTTGGATGAGGAGCTGGAGTGCAATTAACACCTATGGAATTGTGTCCAACAAAGAATCAACATGTTCAGGAAGGGAGGGAAGAAAATTCCAAAAATTAAAATGTTTTCAAAAAAATGTGTAAAACATTTCACAAATTGCCATTAACATTGGAGGTGCCAGAATGTAGAATAAAGTATTCTTTCAAATTGCAAATATACTTAGCCACAGAAAATAGTTGGGATGATTTGTTAACATATTCTATTTCTTTTGTTATTGCCTGTGTAATTTAAAGCACAGGTATTCCTTCATTGCTGTTGGAACGAAAAACACTAATATTTCAATTCTAATCATGTATAGTGAAAGCTTGAAAATAAAAAGATTCAATTAATTCATGCAAAATGATATGTCAGTTGTCGTCATTTTATGTTTTGTATGACTTTGCACATTCATTCTGACATACTTGTAGCTAACATGCGATACCTTTGTTTTATACATTTAAAAACAAAAGCATGTTCATGGCATAAAATTGGGCTAATTTAGGACATCGAATAGCAGCTACAAGTATTTACATTTTTTGAATGGCAAGTTGCTGGATGTGCAAGCTGATAATATTGCAGCAAGGAAAGTTGGGCATTTGGAACCTGTGAACAGGGAAAGCAAATACATAACTTGTTAATCAATTAGATTTCAGGATTGAGAAATAAACAGTGAAAGGACTTAGAAGGAAGTGTAAATTAGAATGGGCAAATGCAATACAAAATCGGGCACTGAAAGAGAAATAAAAGGAGGAAAGAAGGATTGAGTTAACGGAGAAAACAAAACCTGAAGAAACTTGTAATAGTTTACACCTGTAATAGTTAATTTTCAGTGTGCTTCCAAAATGGCTCCTTCCTCAATTCAGACTAGCTCTAACTTTCTGTGGGAAATTTAATTTGTACCCACTGTGCAAATATGACAACTTCATGTAATTTAATATATTGCTCACTGATGTTCAATTTGGGTTCTGCCAAGGCCACTCAGCTCAAATTCATTACAACCTTGGTCCATTTATGGTGAGAGGAGGTGAGAGCAACTGCTCTTGACAATAAGGGCAGGAATTTCCTGTCGGTGAGCGGGGGGGTGGGGCCCGCTTGCCGGCGTGTAAAATGATGCGCGGTGACGTCAGGCGGAACTTCCAACGTCACCGCGCTCCATTTAAATTTTCAGGTAGGCGGGAGCACAGCGAAATCAGTTGTGCACCCGCCAACCTGTCAATGGCCAATTGAGGCCATTGACAGAGTAATTAAACTAATTAATGGACCTGCCCGTCCAACCTTAATGTTGGCGGGCAGGCCAGGAGCCCTGGCGGGAATTAGAAAAAAGCATGAAACCTCATCCACAGGCGGGATGAGGTTTCATGTAAGTTTTTAAAAATGTAATTAAAGTTTCTTTAAAAATTATGGACATGTCCCAACTCATGTGACAGTGTCACATGAGGGGACACGTCAGGGTTTTTTTTTTCTGTTTTTAATACAGTAGAGCCGATCTCCCTGAGGCAGCACTTAGCCTCAGGGAGATGAGTGCACTCTTTCGTGCGCATGCACGATAGATTCTCAGGTTTAGGGATTCCCCCGCCCGCGCAGGGAGCGTATAGCGCTTCTGTGCGGACGTCATGCTGGGCGGGCCTTAATTGGCCCGCCCACGTAAAATGACGCCACGCCCCCGATTGGGAGCACCGATTGGAGGTGCGCCTGTGTGCACCCACACTTCAACTTTGCCCCAACAGGGGGAAAATCCTGCCCTAAGTATTTGACTGAGTGGCATCATGGAGATTGAGGAAAACGGAAGTCAATGGGAATCAAAGGGACAATTCTCCACTGGCTAGAGTCATACCTAGCACAAAGGAAGATGGTTGTGGTTGTTGGAGGCCAATCATCTCAGCCCCAGGAGTTTATCAGTGCAGTTTCCTAGGCCCAACCATGTTCAGCTGCCCTTGTGAAGTGCTTTGGGGCGTTTTATCATGTTAAAGGTGCTATATAAATACAGGTTATTGTTGTAATTGAATCATAGAATAGACTTGAGGGGCTGAATGGCCTTCTATTGCTGTTATGTTCTTGTAGGAGACAAATTCTGAATGGCCACTTTGTAAATTAACTAATTAATGTGGAACTGAGACATAAGAAAGTCCCAGATTTGATCTCTAGTCCGTTCTGATTTAGTTTATCTCAGCTGGGGGTGGCGGGGAGGGAGGGGGTAATAGCAGGTGTTCTACAATCAGAAGCGACAGGACCACCAAAGGGGAAAACTCAGATAGAGTCCCCACTCAACGATAACTACCCATTGATTTTTGCTAGAAAGTATACGCATGTGGATGCCAAATGAGGGCAAGGCTAGGTTTGGCTGAGATGCCCCCATAAACAAATATTCTGCTGCTGTTGACCTTTGAGGTTTACACAAGAATTGCTGCTTGAACAAATAGCCAGTGTTTGACCAGCACCTATAACATCTAACCAAGCAGCAAACAACACATCCAGGAGAGATGGAGAGAAAATAAGCGATATAAGGGATGGGCAGTGGAATGGGGTATTAAAGCTCACACAGTGTTAGTCTTCTATTTTTAGTTTTGTGATTATCTGGACAAGTACATAGGTTCAACAGCACTGAAATAGGCCATCCGGTCCATCCGGTCCATGCCAGTGTTCATGGCCCACTTGAGCTTCCTCCCATCTTTCTTCATCTAAATCTATCATTGTAACCTTCTATTCCCTTCTTCCTCATATGCTTGTCTGGCTTTGTCTTAAATACATCTATTTCAACCACGCCCTGTGGTAGCGAGTTTCTCTCTTACCACTATTTGGTAAAGAAGTTTCTTCTCAAATCCTTTCGGGTTTTCTTGCTGACTATCCTATATTGATGGCTTCTAGTTATACTCTTCCACATAAGAGGAAATATTCTCTCTGTATCCGCTTGACCAAAACCTTTCATGATTTCAAATACCTCAGCCTTTTTCTCATAAAAGACCCAGCCTGTCAATCCTTGCCTGATATGCATATCTCTGTATTTCTGGTATCATTCTTGTATATCTTCTTTGTACCCTCTCCAGTGCCTCTACAGGGCCATAACTTCCAAGCTCCATGGCAGTGTATCTTGGGGGGGTACACTAAAGTTGTGCTGGGGAGCACCTCCACCCCTGGGAGTTCCCAGGTAAGGATTGTAGGGCAATTGCCTTCCCTCTGGGAAGTGCAATTTAAATTGCAAACCTCGGATGGTTCTGAGTGTGTTACATCAATATTTACCCAGAAAAAGAAGAATTAACACTATTTCTAGCTTCTGGGTAACTATTGTACAGACCCACACCGACACCCCCATGGGACTCCTCCCACATGCCCAAACTCCCAGGGGACTTCCCCTAACCCCCAACTACTCTCACCCCACCCCACAGGATTTCCCAACACCCACACACCCCACAGAACTCCCCAGCACACCCAACACCAAACCTTATGCAACTTCCCCCAACCTCCGAATACCACCCCCAGGCCCAACCCGACTGTGTGGCTGGCAGAAACTGCACCCCCACAACCCCCCCAACCCTACACCTGAATGGCCGAACATCCCCATCCCCTCTTCCAACTGGCCGACTCCTCACCCCAAGTTCTAACACTTGCCTGACAAACCTCCCTTCTCCCTGGCCCTTTAAACTCACCTCCTTGCGTCTGATTTGGCAGCACCCAACTGAAGGCCTCAGGAGCATGCTGCCCTGCACAGTTCTTGATGGCCTGAAAATTGAACAAGACATGATCAAAAAATTGTCAAGGTAAGGAATTAGGAGTGGAGTGGCAATCCGACTCTGTTAACCACTCTGCAGAAGTTCAGGCCCTATACCATGTTTATAATATGGTGACCAGAACCACACACTGTACTCTAAGCATGATCTAACAAAGGGCCAATACAAATTGATCATAATGTCCGTACTTTTCAATTGTATTCCTCAAGGAATATTTGGGCCGTAACTTCCGAGCTCCAGGGCAGTGTAACTGGGGGAAGTACCCCAAGGTCAGATGTGAGGGTGTTTGCTGATGATTGCACAACGTTCAGCACCATTGGCAACTCCTCAGATGTTGAAGCAGTCCATGTCCAAATGCAGCAAGACCTGGACAATTGTAAGAGATGTGAGAGCCCCTTGTGGAGTCTCACGTAGGTTTGGAGCCATACTCTGGATGTAACAGGTATGAGTGACAATGCCAAGCAATGTGTTAAAGCAACAATTTTATTGAATAATGATAATTATAATAATTATATGAAATTATAATTGATAACATAGAAAGGAATAAGTAAGAAGAAAAAAAGAAAGATAACTTTGTTGAAAGGAGAAAGCACTTTACATATTAAAAGAAAGGAAGAAAGACAACTCTACTTAAATACCATACATGCTATACTATATTACAGCTTTATGCTAGATTACAAATGCTAACCCAAATTGGTCTGTTCACGACAGTGTCCCAAAATGGATAACCCCAAATGAGTCTGTTCTAAGACAGGAACCTAATTTGGTAAAAATTCTCCTTGGTACACATGTTACCAGGGGCTGAATTTTTCATCCAGCGTGCGGGCACGCCCCCGACACACGGGCACGCCCCCGACACACGGGCACGCCCCCGACATGCATGAGCTTGAAATAGCGCACGATGACTTCGGGCGAATGTCCTGACATCGCGACTTCGCGTGATATTTTGGTCAGTGGGTGCGTGTGGGAGTCAGCAGCATGCCCGCCGACAGTTAAGAGGGCTGTTAAAGCCCATTAATTAATTAATTAAATTGAATTTATTTTCCTTGCCTGTCCAACCTTACGGTTGGCGGGCAGGCGAAAAGGCCAAGCGGCCTTTGGATTTTTGAGGAAACCTCATCCACGGGCGGGATGAGGTTTCTGATTTAATTAAAATTAAAGTAAAAATTGTTAAATCTCATTTCTAACATGTCCCTGCTCATGTGACAGAGTCACATTATGGGACATGTTTACCATAATTTTTAAAATCTTTATTTTAAATGTTCTAAATCTTCAGCTCCCTGAGGCAGCTTTGTGCCTTCAGGAAGCTTTCTGTGAGTGCACTCACATGCATGTGCTGACTTCCATGCTTGCCCTCCACCCCCCCCCCCCGCCCCGCCCCCCCCCCCCCCCCCCGCCCACCCAGGCAGCGCTGAGCATTTCAGTGTGTGACTCACATTGGCTGGCTGTTAATTGGGGAGCCAGTGTGGAATCGCGGGCGGTGCCCGTTCGCGGGTGGTGGACTGTTGCGTGGCCGCTCACGGGCCTGCCCGTCCTACCCAGCCGATGAGGGGAAAATCCTCCCTCAAGTCTCTGAATAAACTTACAACGGATCAGTCACTCTGTCCCTGGCCCTTCCTCCTGTAGTCATCAATGACTGACTATTCCACTTTGTCTGTAGCCCCGAGTCCTGGAAGCAGTGTCCCTTTAAGCAAAATTTCTGGCTCCATTCCAGCCATTGTTGAGGCATTCTCAAAACAAGTCTCAGTCCTTATCAATTCTCCTCATGGGCAGTGCAAGGCCAAGCAGACTTTGCAATATCCAAGTTATTTATGCACCTTTTGCTGGTGTCTTCCCATCTGCCATCCATCAAGTGTTATGTCCATCTCCTGATGACCATACTAGTTGACCACACCAAGTAAGGCCATTCATCGTCCTGGCTTGTAGTCTAAGTGTCATTGAGGTAAATATAGTAACAACAGTTCCTTTTTTTTAAAACAATGGGAAAAAAATAACTTTTTTTAGTGGCTGCGTATCTACAATGTTCGGTCAAAACAACAAAACAGCAGCTGTGAATATGATGTGCAAGAAAAATCCTTGGGAAAAAATCCAAATCTACAGCTAACAATATTACTGATTATACAATTGATTAATAATCAAAGCACAATCACATCAAATCAATGCCTACAAATTAAGATTTTGAATATTGAATAACTTAAAATATTGAATATAGGCTTAAAAGCAAAAGCAAAGCAAAAATAAAATGCAAAAATATAAAATTGTAAAAATTAGTGGCTGCAGGCCTCAGGCCTATGTAATATCAGATTTGGGCTGACAAATGGCAAATAACATTTGCGCCACACAAGTGCCAGGCAATGAACATCTCCAAAAAGAGAGAATCTAACCATCGCTCCTTGACATTCAATGGCATTGCCATCACTAAATCCCCCACTATCAACATCCTGGGGGTTACCATTGACCAGAAACTGAACTGGGCTAGCCATATTAAATATTGTGGCTACAAGAGCAGGTCAAAGGCTAGGGATCTTAAGGCGAGTAACTCACCTCCTGACTCCCCAAAGCATGCCCACCAAATACAAGGCAAAAGTCAGGAGTGTGATGGAATACTCTCCATTTACCTGGACGAGTGCAGCTCTCACAACACTCAAGCAGCTTGATACCATCCAAAGCAGCCCGCTTGATGGGCACCCCATCCAAAAACATTGACTTCCTCCACCACCGACGCACAGTGGCACCAGTGTGTACCATCTACAAGATGCACTGCAGGAACTCACCTAACCTCCTTCGACATCAACTTCCAAACCCACGACCTCTGCCATCTAGAAGGACAAGGGAAGCAGATACATGGAAACACCACCACCTGTAATTTCCCCTCCAAGTCACTCACCATCCTGACTTGGAAATATATCACTGTTCCTTCACAGTCGCTGGGTCAAAACCCTGGAACTGCCTTCCTAACAGCACTGTGGGTATTCCTACACCACATGGACTGCAGCGGTTCAAGAAGGCAGCTCACCACCACCTTCTCAAGAGCAGTTAGGGATGGGCAACAAATTCAGGCCTTGAAAGCAATGCCAACATGCCATGAAAGAACTAAAACAAGCATGATGTAGTGTTTCTGTTGCTAAACAATTAATTATCCAAACGTCATCAGCTGTAAAAAAACCAGTATCTTTAGAAGAATTTAGATGTGTTTTGAAATGTGGCTGAATCACTTTTGAACTTGTGATGTCATGAGTTAATAATTTATGAGAATAGCCTGTTCTCATTTCCCCACAACAAATTCCTCCTTCATTGCTGATTCTGAACATGATAAAATACTTCGAAAACTCAAACTTGTCATAATCTAACTGTTATATGTCTTTTCACCTACTCTGACACATCCTGGTATCCTGCACTATGAACATTATTCATTCACCTCAATGAAAATTTGATTCCCTGTTATCATTAAAACCTAGACACCAATGTAGTGACAGTATTCATCTCTGAGTCATGAAGGTTATGGATTCAAATCCTTACTTCAACACTTGAGCGCATGACGTAAAATAAGATTTAAGTCTGGTCCGCATTGTCAGAGAAAGACAGATTTGCATTTATATAGCACCTTTCATGACCTCAGGACGTTGCAAAGTACTTTACAGCTAATAAAGTACTTTTGAAGTGTAGGCACTGTTGTAATGTTGCAATGTGAGACATTTAATCCAGGCCATGTCTATTTGTTGTAGTAGACATAGAAGATCCTGTAGTACTTGTTAAAGAAGAGTCGGTACTCTGGTCATGTTTTCCCTCAATCCACCACCACCAGAATAGGTACTCTGGTTATTCATCTCATTATACACAGTACGATTCCACAAGCTGCAAATTAGTTGCCATAGATAAAGGCAAAATACTGTGGATGCCGGAAATCTGAAACAAAAAGAAAAAATGCTGGAAAAACTCAGCAGGTCTGACAGCATCTGTGGAGAGAAAGACAGCTCTGTCCTTCTCTCCACAGATGCTGTCAGACCTGCTGAATTAGTTGCCATGTTTGCTTCCATAATGATTTAATTTCTCTGAGATGTGATATGGAGTTGCTTAAGTAACAGTAACATCTTTTTACCATCTGGTATCCTTGTTTTTATTGATTGCTGTATGTTTTCTTATAACACTTAATGTGATGTGGATAGAAGTGGGCACTGAATAAAATAAAAGTGAAATACTGCAGATGCTGGAGATCTGAAATAAAAACATTGGGAGTTTGTTATCATGTGCTTTCTAACATGAGTTTGGCACCCACTTTATCTGTCGTCTGTATCACATGGAAACAATGAAAAAGCAAGGAAAAGATCATTGGGTCCTTCAAGTCCAGTTATGGTGCAACCCATTCCACTCCTTATCCAGGGAATCCCATGGGATCAGTGATGCAACCCCCCTCCAAGCTATTCAAAACAAGTTCTGGGAAAGTTCTCTCCAGCTCCCCAAGGAAATAACTCTCCAGGAAACTGCAGTCCTCAGACATTCTCACAAACGCAACTGGTAGCAATTTATCCCGTAAAATTGGAAATGTCAAATGTTACATGTGGTTAAAATTTGTATACAGTGAATTACAAGGGAAGAGATATACAGAATAACTACTGACAATTAAATTATTCCATTTTAGGGATGCTTTTTTGAACAAAATTATACTCTTTTCAATGAATACAATTCAAAATAATGGTTGGCATTTAATCTGTGCTCAGCAGCATTGTTGGTTGGATTAGCCTTTACCAAGCAAGAAATGCTCCTCCCCCTCCAGAAAAGAGGCTTTTTTTGACTTTGAAAAGAAATCTTAAAGCCTATCGAAACTCAACCTCACCTGCAGCAAACATATTTGACCATAGGAAGAGGAAAAGGTTAACTGTGTAACATCCTGAAATCACCAGGCTCATTGGTAGTAATGTACTGTAAGCCTTTTAAAGTACCAAAACTTTTGATTGAGATTTGTGCATATCTTTGACATCAACCATCTAACAGGGGCGTTTACCCCAACAACAACTTGCATTTATACTGTGTCTCATTTATATTACTCCTCCCATGTGTGTAATTCTGCTCTTCGTTGTTAAGCTTTATCATAAAAAAATCCATTTACTCTCCCTCTCGTATTTTACAGGGCATTGGTGAGGCAGCACCTCGCGTACTGTGCGCCGTTTTGGTCTCCTTATTTAAGGAAGGACATAAGTGCGTTGGCGGCAGTTCAGAGGTGGTTTACTGGATTAATACCTGGAATGAGTGGATGTCTTATGAGGAAAGATTAAACAGACTAGGCTTGTTTCCAGTGGAGTTTAGAAGATTGAGGGGTGACTTGACTGAAGTATATACGATCCTGAACGGTATTGACAAGTTGGACATGGAAAGGATGTTTCCTGTTGTGGGTGAGTCCAGAACTAGGGGGTCTGTTCTAAAATTAAGGGTTGCCCTTTTAGGACAGAGATGAGGAGAAATTTTTTCTCTCAGAGGGTTGTGCAACTTTGGAATTCTCTGCCTCAAAAGGTGGTGGAGGCGGGGTCATTGAATATTTTTAAGGCAGAGATAGATTCTTGTTAGGCAAGGGAATCAAAGGAATGTGGAAATTGAAACACAAACATATCAGTCATGATCTTATTGAATGGCGAAGCAGGCTTGAGGGGCCTAATGGCCTACTTCTGCTCCTATTTCATATGTTCGTATATTATCAGGTTCAGACATTATCCTTAGTCCTTAGGGATAACTTATGAATATTCTAAATTTGTAATGTTTTATCAAACAATAAATATGCATATTGATTTTAATTAGTAAAATAAAAAAGTCTGATTAAGGTTGCTTGAAAGAAAATTTATGGCCCTGAAATTGAGCTCCATAACACTACTTGTGCCAGTATTCTGAAAGACCAAAATTGACTTTAAAGGTTTTTTTTAACTCCCATGCAGATTTTGATAAGCAGGCATGTCAGAAAGGTAATGAATTTCTTGAGAGCATCTGGGATACTTTTCTGCAACAATAAGACCTGGAACCAACAAGAGGGCAGGCCATAATTGACTTAATAATGAGCAATAATCCAGATTTAGTTAACAGCCTAATGATGCATAAACTTTTTATAAACAGTGATCATAAGGTGGTCAAGTTCAACGTAGTTTCTAAAAGGGACAAATCTGAAACAGCTACTAAGATTCTAGATTTAGATAAGGGATGCGAAAGAGACTTTCCAAAGTAAATTGGGCAAATCTGTTAATGGTTAAAATGACTAGGCCAGTGGGAGATGTTCAAAAATAATTTAATGTGAGACAGAATTAATTTATACCCCTAAAGGGCAAAAGCTCTACTTGCCAAAAATAGACGGCTGGGGAAAAGTGGTAAGAGACAACCTAAAACTAAAAGCATACAATAATAGAAAAAATACTGCTGATCCTGGTGAATGGGAAAGGTATAAAGAGCAGCAAAACCTGACAACGCAGATAGTAAAAGTTACAGAAAGGGAATATAAAAAAGAAACTAGCAAGTGGATCAAAATCAACATAAAACCTTGGTGGATTAGGATTAGTGGGCATGTCCTTTGAAGATACAAATACTAACCTAGGGAAGGTGGTGGTGTAGTGACATTGTCACTAGACTAGTAATCCAGCTACCCAGGGTAATGCTCTGGTGAACTGACCCAGGTTTGAATCCTACCACAGTAGATAGCAGAATCAATAAAAATCTGAAGTTAAAAATCTAATGATGACCATAAAATGATTGTCGTAAAAACCCATCTGGTTCACTACTGCCCTTTAGGGAAGGAAATCTGCTGGCTTACATGTGACTCCAGATCCACAGCAATGTGGTTAACTCCTGAAGTGGCCCAGCAAGCCACTCAGTTGTATCACAATTACTAGAAAGCCTATAAGGAATGAAACTGGTTGGTTCACCTAGGCACTGGAAACAACAATGGCAAACTCAGCCCTGTCAACCCTGCAAAGTCCTCCTCATCATCTGCAAGCTTGTGCCAAAATTAGACAAGCAACAGCCTGATATAGTTATACTCAATAATGTCCCAGACACCATCACCATCCCTGGATATGTCCTGTCTTACCGGTATAGAGGGAGTAGCCCAATATCGACTCTGGACCCAAAAGTCTCATGGCATCAGGTTAAATATGGGCAAGGAGACCTCCTGCGGATCATTACTACTCCCACCTTTAGCTGATGAATCATTGCTCCTCCATATTGAACACTATTTGGAGGGAGCATTGAGGGTGGCAAGGTCACAGAATGTCCTCTGGGTGGGGCACTTCAATGTCCATCACCAAGAGTGACTCAGTAGCTCCATTGCTGGCTGAGTCCTAAAGGACATAGCTGTTAGACGGGGTATGCAGCAGGTGGTGAGGGAACCAACATGAGGGAAAAAGTATACTTGACCTCAACTTCGTCAATCAGCCACAGAAGCATCTGTTCATGACTGTATTGGTAAGAGGTAAAAAGGCTAAGAAGGAAGTTGAGGAGAAACTTTTTCACCCAGAGGGTGGTGGGAGTCTGGAACTCACTGCCTGAAAGGGTGGTTGAGTCAGAAACTGTCATATCACTTATGAAGTATTTAGATATTCATTTGCGTTACCATAGCTTCCAGGGCTATGGGCCAAGCGCTGGATTAGTGTAGTCAGGTCTTTATTGACCAGCACAGACACGATGGGCCGAATGGCCTCCTTCTGTGCTGTAGACATTTATGAGTCTATGAGTGACCACCACATAAACCTTGTGGAGACCCTCCATCATGTTGTGTGACACTACCACTGTGCTAAATGGGAGAGATTTCAAACAGATCTAGCAACTCCAGGCTAGGCAGCCATGAGGTCAGCAGCAGCAGAATTGTACTCAACCACAATCTGTAACCTCATGGTCCAGCATATCCCTCACTCTACAATGACCATCAAGCCAGGCGATCAACCCTGGTATAATGAAGCATGTAGGGGAGCATGCCCGGAGCAGCACCAGGTATACCTAAAAATGAGGTGTCAACCTGGTGAAGCTATAACACAGGACTACTTGAATTCCAAACAGCATAAGCAGCAAGTGATAGACAGAGCTAAGTGATTCCACAACCAACAGTTCAGATCTAAGCTCTGCAGTCCTGCCATATCTAATCAGTTGTGAATGGTGGTGGACAATTAAACAACTCACTGGAGGAGGAGGCTCCACAAATATCTCCATCCTCAGTGATGGGGAAGCCCAGCACAGCAGTGCAAAAGATAAAGCTGAAGCATTTGCAACAATCTTCAGCCAAAAGTACCGAGTGGATGCTCCAACTCAGCCTCCTCCAGAGGTCCCCAGCATCATAAATGCCAGTCTTCAGCCAATTAAATTCATTCTACGTGACATGAAGAAATGGCTGAAGGCACTGGATACTGCAAAGGCTATGGGCCCTGACAATATTCTGACAATAGTACTGAAGGTTTGTGCCCCAGAACTGGCCACACTCCTAGCCAAGCTGTTCCAGTACAGTTACAACACTGGCTATGTGGGAAATTGCCCAGGTATGTTCTGTACACATAATGCAGGAGGAATGCAACCCGTCCAATTACCGCCCCATCAGTCTGTCGATCATCAGTAAAGTAATGGAAGGGGTCATCAACAGTGCTATCAAGCGCACTTGCTTAGCTATTGCCTGCTCACTGATGCTCAGTTTGGGTTCCATTAGAGCCAGTTGGCTCCTGACCTCATCACAGCCTTTCTTCAAACATGGACAAAAGAGCTGAGCTCTAGAGGTGAGGTGAGAGTGACTGCCCTTGCTACACTGAGTGTGGCATCAAGGAGCCCCAGCAAAACTGGAGTCAATGGGGATCAGGGGGTAAAACTCTCCACTGGTTGGAGCCATACCTAGCACAAAGGCAGATGGTTGTGGTGTTGGAGGCCAATCATCTCAGCTCCAGGACATCACTGCAGGAGTTCCTCAGGGTAGTGTCCTAGGCCCAGCCATCTTCAGTTGCTTCATCAATGACCTTCCTTTCATCATAAGGTCAGAAGTGGCGATGTTCGCTGATGATTGCACAATGTTCAACACCATTCGCGACTCCTCAAATACTGAAGCAGACCATGTGCAAATGCAGCAAGACATGGACAATATCCAGGCTTCGGCGACAAGTGGTATGTAACATTCGCGCCACACAAGTGTCAGGCAATGACAATCTCCAACAAGAGAGAATCTAACCATTGCCCCTTGATGTTCAATGGCATTATCATTGCTGAATTCCCCACTATCAACATCCTGGGGGTTACCATTGACCAGAAACTGAACTGTACTAGCCACATAAATACTGTGGCTAAGAGCAGGTCAGAGGCTGGGAATCCTGCGGCGAGTAACTCACCCCCTGACTCGTCAAAGCCTGTCCACCATCCACAAGGCACAAGTCAGGAGTTTGATAAAATATTCTCCACTTGCCTGGATGAGTGCAGGTCCAACAGCACTCAAGAAGCTCAACACCAGCTAAGACAAAGCAGCCCACTTGATTGGCACCACATCCACAAACATTCACTCCCTCCATTCCACCACCGATGCACAATAGCAGCAGCGTGTACCATCTACAAGATGCACTACAGGACCTTACCAAGACTCCTCAGACAGCACCTTTTAAACCCACGGCCACTACCATCTAGAAGGACAGGGGCTGCAGATAGGTGGCAACACCACCACCTGGAAGTTCCCCTCCAAGCCACTCACCATCCTGACTTGGAAATATATCACCATTCCTTCACTGACGCTGGATCAAAATGCTGGCACTGCCTCTCTAACAGCACTGTGAGTGTACCTATAACACATCAACTATGGATGTTCAAGAAGGCAGCTCAACACCACCTTCTCAAGGGCAATTGTGGAAGGACAATAAATGCTGATCTAGCCAGCGACGCCCACATCCCGTGAATGAATAAAAAAAAGCCTTAACCATCTGTCTGAGGTTGTTGAACTTCTTGTGGCACTGGTGCCGTGACCTTCATGGCCACATGCTCTAATTTCCTTCATAGATTGTTCCTTGAGGGTCTCCTGGCCCCTCTCCTCCATTTGATCTCCATCGCTAAGGCCTCAAGTTCTGCAACCCTGAACCTGGGAACCCTCTGTCTTCTCTGATACTCCATAAGCTTAGCTTCTACTTGCACCTACTAGAACTACAGCCAGTCAGCAGCCCTTCTAGTAAGTACACTCCTCTTTTAGAGGGGTGGGATAGCTGGAACACAGACTAGCCAAGCATGCTCCTAAGTCCCCTGCTGAGTGTTCATCCAGCTACAAGTGTGAATTGCACTCAGCTGAATGCTTCAATAATTCTAATGAGTAGGCAGTAAGAAGTTTGCATGCTCTCTGCCTCTCCCAGACCAGGTGTGGGCAGATTGTGACTGGTGATCCCTGCACCTAAAAATGGAAGGAAACCAATTTTTAACCCTTGCTCTTTGTCTCTGTGCAGACTAGGGGAGATGGTGGTGTAGTGTTAATGCTACTGGACTAGTAATTCAGAGACCAGGCTAATGGTCTGGTGACAAGGTTTCTAATCCTACCATGGCAGCTGGTGGAATTTAAATTCAATTAATAAAACCTGGAATTGAATTAGTCTCAGTAATGGTAACCAAGGCAACTATCATTGATTGTTGTAAAAACTGATCTGGTTCGCTAATGCCCTTTGTAGGGAAGGGAATCTTCTCTCCTTACCTGGTCTGGCCTACATGTGACTCTGTCCCACAGCAGTTGGTTGATTCTGAAATGGCCTATCAAGCCACTCAATTCAAGGGCAATTAGAGATGGGCAACAAATGCTGGCCTTGCCAGTGATGTCCACATCCCATCAAAGAATTAAAATGAGTTCCATTTCTTTATTTTTCCTCTTTATTTACAGCACGATTGTGCATTTCTACAACTTTCACTCAATTTAATACTTCACACATACATCTAAGAGTATCTTTGTATTGGGGGAATTTGGTTTTCTGCAGAAGCTTTCAGACAACTTTCAGATATGTGGTATCTTTAAACAAGAATTGCACGCGCGTGTATATTGCTATTTTTATCTTCATCCATCCTTTTAATGGAACTCAAACCAAAAATTATTCCATATCATCTTCCTTTAAATGTCATTTGAAGTTCACAGCTGAAACTTGTATGAATATCTTATCATGTTTCTGTAACTTTTGCTACTTTTGAAAATCTAGGAATTGTTTATCAGTGTAAGGGCACAGAAATGGCACTGTCTGTGGCAGAGGCTCACAATTGATTGTAAGATAGATGCAGATAAAAATGCCAGTCAAACATTAAGCTCAGTTACTGAAAAAACTGACAATCCCTTGTCCCCATCACATTTGGTGATTAGAACCATCGAACATGCTCTGAGTATTTTGTTTTATATGTTGTCTTTGTAATACTATAAAAACCCTCAGAGGCTGAACAAAGCTCTTTGATATTAGATCACTGAAGAAGGAGTCAGGGAGGGGGAGTGACTAAGTGGGAGGGGTGGGAGTCCGAGGGGCGGTGGGAGGGCTGGGGGGAGGCGTCCAGGTGGGGAAGGGTGTGGAGGGGGGAAGGGATGCAAAGGAGGTAAGGGGTGTGAAGAGGGGAAGGGGTGCGGAGGGGGAATTTGCAGGTGAATGTGCACAGGAGGGGGAAGGAAGGGAACATGCACATTTGCCAAGTCATCCCCGAAGGAGAAGGGTTGTGGCTGGTACGTTACGGAGAGGAGGTGGAAGGTGATGCTGGGGGGGTCAACTGTGATGGGTGAAAGGAAATGGGTGATTGGGGGAGGGTACAGGACGGGGGAGTGAAAGTAAGACCAAATTAGCACCATGCTGTCCAAATCAAAAGTGAAATGAGAGTTGTGGTGGGTGAGGACAGGTGCTGCATGGGAGTGTGGTCATTGGGTGGGGTGAGATGCAGGTCAGCTCAGATGGACAACTGAAAGAGAACCCCAGCAGGCAGCACTGAAAATTGCTCAGGACATTGAGATGGGTGTGAAAGGTGAAGGATCTGTGTGTGTGTGTGAGATTGCTTGCACAAGGATCTGAAAGGCCCTGCCACACACACATTTTTCCCTCCAGAATCAGTCATGGGCTGGTTGCTCCCTCTGTGGTGACGGGTCTTCCGGGCTGCTTATTTCCAGCTCTTCACTGGGCGAGGCCTCCTCTTGGCTGGAGGTGAGGATGTGGATGGAGCTGAGGGACTGGCTGGCTGAGGGTGTCAGTCCTTTGGCAGAGCTCCCTGTGAACCAAAGTAGAGATAATTAGTGCATGGCAGCAGAGTCAAAAGCAGGAGAGGGAGCACTCACAGTGGCGTTGAGAGAGGGATGATGTGGTGCAGGATCCTCAGGTAGGTGTCCACCACTGACCTCACTGTCACTGCAAACACTGTCCACGTCCTCATCAGTCAGCGTGATAGCACGCTCCTCAAAGTGAGTGAGGGGGCTAATGTCAGCCACTCCACCCCCAGTCTGGAACCTCGCCCTGCTGATACGAGCAGCCTTCTCCTGAATGAAAACAGATGGAGAGATTGTGAGCAGGATGCATGGCTCTGCCTGGAATGTTTGTGTGGTGAGCGGTGACATGGAAGAGATGAGGACACGAGCTCCAGAGGATATGAGCCTGATGGAGATGTGAGGATATGTGTGGGAGTTCATGGTGTTGTCGCTTGAGGTGTGAGATCCCTGTGGATGTGTGATGGGTTTGTGAGTGTGTGAGTTTAGAGTGATGAGAAGAGTGAATTACCTTGGAGGAACGGTTGAGACCATTCATCCTGCAGCGGCACTGGGTGGCTGCCCTCTTTTACAGGGCACTGGCTCTAACCACCGTAGCCACTGCCTCCCAAGCCAGGCTGGTTGTGCCACTGCCCATCCTGCAGTCAGAGCGGGGGTAGAGGACATCACACAGGCCTCCACGGTATCCAAAAGGTGTTTCAGCGATGAGTCGCTAAACCTGGGGGTTGAGGTCTTCTTGCCTTTTGTGGACATTTTCCCTGCAGTGGTTGTGGCCTGGAAGTACTGAGATGTGTGTGCTTGGCTGCACTTTAAATATAGCACCCGGCGTGATGAAGCAGTGAGGTGATGGCGGGCGGTGGGCGAATGAGAACCTGTCCGCCATGGAAACAGCGTGTTTCCCGGGAATGCATAGATAATATGGTGGGTT
The DNA here is from genome assembly GCF_964194155.1 of Cetorhinus maximus. Classification (NCBI taxonomy): domain Eukaryota; kingdom Metazoa; phylum Chordata; class Chondrichthyes; order Lamniformes; family Cetorhinidae; genus Cetorhinus; species Cetorhinus maximus. The sequence continues at coordinate 58,481,039 of NC_135900.1, forward strand.
TGGGACAATACGGCGTGAAAACACGCCATCGTGGGCGGCGGGTAAAACATCGTTTTACCCGACCACTACTGCACTTAGTGCAAGTCTGGGACAATTCCGCCCAATATCTCCCTCACTCGCCCTATCACAAGCTTCCCCTTTTGCTCTCTTTTCCCACCCTCCCCCATTTCACCCACATGAAAGTTATGACACTTCTAACTATTCTCAGTTCTGATGAAATGTCCTGACCTGAAACCTAAGCTCTGTTTCTCCCTCCACAGATGCTGCCAGACCTGCTGAGTTTTTCTAGCATTTTCTGTTTTTATTTCAGATTTCCATCATCCTCAGTATTTTGCTTTCAACCCAATTTGGTCACAGGTTATTAAATCTGTTCAGTGACTCTTTATAACAATATTCACTATATCTGACTTTACCTGTTCTTTCCACAACTCCTTGCTTTGGTCAGTCCTATAAAAGGAGCTCTCTTTCATGTTCTAAAGAATGGTCTCAACCAGAATGCGATGCTATCATTTTTGTCTTTTTAAATATTGATAGGCCTGTGTTTATTTTCACAATTTGGTTTCATTTGAATTACCAGAAATATATAGTGACTGAGAAGTTGCAAATGTAATATAAAAGGGAATAGTCCGTTTAAATAAAAATGAACCTGGTGTTGATACAAAGAAACGCCGTTGGCCCTGCAAGTCTGACTCACAAACAGAAATTGCTGAAAACTCACAGTAGGTTCATTAGCATCTGAAAAGAGGGCAGAGTAACTAATAGCAGCAGCATTAACCTGTCTTTTCTCTTTAAACATGTTGTCTGACCTGTTCTGATTCCTGCATTTTCTGTTTTTGTCTCAGATTTCCAGCATTTGCAGTTATTTCGCCTTTTCACGTATAGTTGTCTTCTCTTTCTTCTGGTGATGGGTCTGGCCTGCAGCATATTTCCAATATTTTCTGTTTATAAACTGAGAATGTAAGTCTTGTGCTCAGGTTCATCTTGATGGAGCAGTAAACATTGTGAGCAGAAAACAGCTCTTACGCAGAAAATCTTTGTTCCATGTGCTAAATTTAGGTGCCTCTTAGGTCCTGATATTACCTGGTTCCATTTCCCCACTTCTTATGCATCCTCTTAATGTAATTATCCTTTAGTTTTTGAATGATCACTGTAACTCCTACTGTAACAGGAATTCGACGCCAGCTCTGTCCACCAGCGTGTGTGCGGTTTCTGCCGGCATTGATTTCACCATTGTGCATCCATCCCCCGCCATCCGCTCCTCGAAACTGCCCGCCCTCTCCGTTACTCTCTGCCGCTGCCCATCATCCACTTTCTGCTCCCCGGTGTACGTTCCATTTCTCATTCCTTGCCATCTGCTCTGCTGTTTCCCTCTCCCTGCCATCCAGTCTGTTTCCCGCTCCCTCCTGCTCCCTGCCACCAGTCTCCCCGCTGTCTGCAGACTTGGCATCAACTTCCTGTTTCTGTTCAGCGGTAGGAATTACAGTGGTCATTCAAAGACTATTGGATTTATGGATCTTTAAGAAGATGCATAAAAAGTGGGAAAATGGGACCAGATAGTAGTAGGACCTGAGAGACACCTAAATTTAGCACATGGAACAAAGGTCCAAAGGTTTTCTGCTCACAATGTTTACTGCTCCATCAAGATGAACCTGAGCACAAGGCTTACATTCTCAGTTTATAAACAGAAAATACTGGAAATATGCTGCAGGCCAGACCCATCACCTGAAGAGAGAAAAGACAACTATATATGAAAAGGCAAAATAACTGCAAATGCTGGAAATCTGAAACAAAAACAGAAAATCCCTGCTCCCTGCCACTTGGTCCCTACCGTCCACTCCATCATCTTCCCTCTCCCTCCAGCTCTCGTTCTCATTCCTTTCACTGCTTTTTCCCCCCTTGTCGTAGGGAGCAGAAGGAAGCAGGAGGGAACTGTGAAGGGAGAAGGAGGAAGTGGCGAAGGGATCAGGAAGCAGGAGGGAGTGGGAAGTGAGAGGGAACGGCAAAGGGAGGCGGACAATTTGGGCAGGAGAGCGCAGCGAAGAGAGCAGGGAGAAGCAGGAGAGAACAAGAACAGTGTTGTTCTTTCTCTCCTTGTTTGTTCTGCACCATCTTTGATGCAGGCAGCTGCATGGGATGACACTCTCAATGATGTCACAGGCACTGCAACTGCATGTGCAGGGAGTGGCCCTCTGCAGTTGCAGAATCAGCAAATGCGACATTGAATGATAAAGCATCAATCAGCACCTGTGGCAAAGCTTTCCAAATTCCTTTAAATCTTAATGTGAAAAGTTTTCTTCTAATCATCTCTATAATGTACTACCTTTAAAATTGTGGGCTATGGATTTGACCTGGCATCACGTCACGTTGAATAGTTAATTGAGTTTTAACAAAAGCATTGAATACCAACAGATAACCACACGTGCACAATGAATGTAAAGCCTGGTTCAATAAAGAGTCATTAGCCCAATCAACTGCACAACATGTAACCAAAACAATTTCAAATTTCCATTGAAAAGACGTAACAGGGGAAAAACATCATACCAAGTTTGTTTATTAATCAACAACAACGATACCAGCAAGAGATTTGATTAATTTATTTGCTGTACTCTGATGCAGAGGGCAAAACTGCTTAGGATTTGGAGGGCTGTAAATAACAAAACAAACTTCCGATAAGCTAGGAATTCAATTTTTACTTTTAAAGATTGGCATGGGTTTGCCAACTCTGGTTGGGTGCATTTCCTGGAGCTTTCATGACATGACCTCCTGCCTCGAAGTACCCATGTAATCTTGTTGTCAGTCCATCCTTCAGCCACACTTCCTTGCTATGTCAACTGAAAAGGAAACAGGCTCTCTGCTGCTCAATCTTGACCTAATGAGTCTTAATTTTCCCATCTCTAATATTTTTATGACAAATAAATGAAAGTGGTCAAATAAAATGAAAAGTGCACATCTTATTTAATGACCCTCTGATTTTTCCCCCTTGGGTTGCATTGTTCTGGAGAGAAATGGTGAACTCCTGGAGACTCCAAACAATTCGAGAGTGTTGACAATCCTATGATCTTGCTAACCTAAAAAAATGTCCCCATTCTCTCTGCTGATCACAATTGGCTTCCCAAGTTATAGCTGAAGTTAAGTTGTTTTCTGGGCAAGGTTTGCTTGCTCTCAACCAATGCACTGAGCTCCAGAGAAATAGTTCCACCTGCACCAGCATTTTAAAATTCATTTATGGGATTTGGGCGTCGATAACTAAGCCAGCATTTATTGCCCATCCCTAATTGCCCTTGAGAAGGTGGTGGTGAACTGCCTTACTGAACCACTGCCGTCCATGTGGTACACCCACAGTGCCGTTAGGGAGAGAGTTTCAGGATTTTGACCCAGTGACAGTGAAGGAACAGCACAGACCTGCTCCAACAGAACAGACCATTAAAGAGCACGGAGAGAGAGATGTGAGTGCAGGGAAAGCAGCTGATTGGTGAGTAGGTTTGGTGAGTATTTCTAGCCTTTAAAGTAAAAGCAAGGTCTTTAGTTTGTGTTTAGGTCTCATGTCTTTTTTTTCCTCTTTTCCTTAAAAATAGCTTAAGTATAAGGTCGAAACTGATGTGTGTAAAACAATAATTATAATAAAGTGCAAAGAGGGGGATTTCTTCAAGTATAAAGAACAGGGACACTAGAGTAATTAATTAATAAATTAAATAAAATATGACAGTGATGGTAGGGTGGGTGATGTGTTGTTGCTGCAGCATTTGGGAGCTGTTGGACACCAAGGTGATCCAGAGCGAAAATATCTGTAGTGAGTGTTTGCAGCTCAAGGAATTTGGATCCGAGTTAAGGAGCTGGAGTCCGAGCTGCAGACATTGCGCCGCATCAGGGAGGGGGACAGTTACCTGGACACTTTCCTCCAGGAGGCGGTCACACCCGTCAGATTAGGTAATTCAAAATTGGTCTGTGATCAGGTGCAGGAGGGTGTAACTGCAGGTGAAGCAAGTATGGGGGCCTAGGGGGTAGCGTTCAAGGAGCCTCGGTCCCTGCAATTGTCCAACAATTACAAGGTTTTTGCAAGCTATGTTGATGAGAGTGGGGACTGCAGGGAGGATGAGCCAACTGACCACAGTATCCTGATATAGGGAGCCATTCAAGTATGGGGAGGAAATGGGAGCACAGTAGTGGTAGGGGACAGTATAAATAGGGGGATAGATACTGTTCTCTGCAGCCATGACTGTGAGTCCCAAAGGCTCTGTTGCCTGCCCGGTGCCAGGGTTAAGGACATCTCCTCAGGACTGGAGAGAAACTTGGAGTGGGAGGGGGGGGAATCCAGTTGTCGTCATCCATGTTGGTACCAATGACATTGATAGGGCTAGAAAGTAGGTTCTGCTGAAAGAAATTGAACAGTTAGGAGCTAAATTAAAAAGCAGAATCTCCAAGGTAATAATCTCAGGATTACTACCTGAGCCACATGCAAACTGGCATAGGGTAAATAAAGTCAAGGAGTTAAATGCGTGGCTCAAAGATTGGTGTGGGAGGAATGGGTTTCAGTTCATGGGGCACTGGCACCAGTACTGAGGTAGAAGGGAGCTTAAAAACAAAAAGCTAAAAGCTATTGCGGATGCTGGAAATCCAAAACAAAAACAGAATTACCTGGAAAAACTCAGCAGGTCTGGCAGCATCGGTGGAGAAGAAAACAGTTGACATTTCGAGTCCTCATGACCCTTCAGCAGAACTGAAGTATAGTTAGGAGAGAGGTGAGATATAAGCTGGTCTAAGGTGGGGGGCGGGGGGAGAGAGAAGTTGAGGGTGGGGTGGTTGTAGGGATAAGCAAGCAGTGATAGGAGCAGATAATCAAAAGATGTCACAGACAAAAGGATCAAAGAGGTGTTGAAGGTGGTAATATTATCTAAGAAAAGTGCTAATTAAGAATGGATGGCAGGATACTCAAGGTACAGCTCTAGTGGGGGTGGGGTGGAAAGACTAACAAAGTTTTAGTTTTAGATTTAAAAATAATGGAAATAGGTGGGAAAAGAAGAATCTATATAAATTATTGGAAAAATAAGGGGGAGGGGGAAGAAATGGGGTGGGGATGGGGGGAGGGGGAGTTTAAGATCTAAAGTTGTTGAATTCAATATTCAGCCCGGAAGGCTGTAAAGTGCCTAGTCGGAAGATGAGGTGCTGTTCCTCCAGTTTGCGTTGGGCTTCACTGGAACAATGCAGCAAGCCAAGGACAGACATGTGGGCAAGAGAACAGGGTGGAGTGTTAAAATGGCAAGCGACAGGGAGGTTTGGGTCTTTCTTGCGGACAGACCGCAGGTGTTCTGCAAAGCGGTCGCCCAGTTTGCGTTTGGTCTCTCCAATGTAGAGGAGACCGCATTGGGAGCAACGAATGCAGTAGACTAAGTTAGGGGAAATGCAAGTGAAATGCTGCTTCACTTGAAAGGAGTGTTTGGGCCCTTGGACGGTGAGGAGAGAGTAAGTGAAGGGGCAGGTGTTGCATCTTCTGCGTGGGCATGGGGAGGTGCCATAGGTGGGGGTTGAGGAGTAGGGGGTGATGGAGGAGTGGACCAGGGTGTCCCGGAGGGAACGATCCCTACGGAATGCCGCCAGGGGGGGTGAAGGAAAGATGTGTTTGGTGGTGGCATCATGCTGGAGTTGGCGGAAATGGCGGAGGATGATCCTTTGAATGCAGAGGCTGGTGGGGTGATAAGTGAGGACAAGGGGGACCCTATCATGTTTCTGGGAGGGAGGAGAAGGCGTGAGGGCGGATGCGCGGGATATGGGCCAGACACGGTTGAGGGCCCTGTCAACGACCATGGGTGGAAAACCTCGGTTAAGGAAGAAGGAGGACATGTCAGAGGAGCTGTTTTTGAAGGTAGCGTCATCAGAACAGATGCGACGGAGGCGAAGGAACTGAGAGAATGGAATGGAGTCCTTACAGGAAGCGGGGTGTGAGGAGCTGCAGTCGAGGTAGCTGTGGGAGTCGGTAGGCTTGTAATGGATATTGGTGGACAGTCTATCATCAGAAATTGAGACAGAGAGGTCAAGGAAGGGAAGAGAAGTGTCAGAGATGGACCATGTGAAAATGATGGAGGGGTGGAGATTGGAAGCAAAATTAATAAATTTTTCCAGGTCCCGACGAGAGCATGAAGCAGCACCAAAGTAATCATTGATGTACTGGAGAAAGAGTTGTGGGAGGGGGCCAGAGTAGGACTGGAACAAGGAATGTTCCACATACCCCATAAAGAGATAGGCATAGCTGGGGCCCATGCGGGTACCCATAGCCACACCTTTTATTGGGAGGAAGTGAGAGGAGTTAAAGGAGAAATTGTTCAGTGTGAGAACAAGTTCAGCCAGACGGAGGAGAGTAGTGGTGGATGGGGATTGTTGGGGCCTCTGTTCAAGGAAGAAGCTAAGGGCCCTCAGACCATCCTGGTGGGGGATGGAGGTGTAGAGGGATTGGACATCCATGGTGAAGAGGAAGCGGTTGGGGCCAGGGAACTGGAAATTGTTGATGTGACTAGAGCTGTACCTTGAGTATCCTGCCATCCATTCTTAATTAGCACTTTTCTTAGATAATATCACCACCTTCAACACCTCTTTGATCCTTTTGTCTGTGACATCTTTTGATTATCTGCTCCTATCACTGCTTGCTTATCCCTACAACCACCCCACCCTCAACTTCTCTCTCCCCCCGCCCCCCACCTTAGACCAGCTTATATTTCACCCCTCTCCTAACTATACTTCAGTTCTGCCGAAGGGTCATGAGGACTCGAAATGTCAACTGTTTTCTTCTCCACCGATGCTGCCAGACCTGCTGAGTTTTTCCAGGTAATTCTGTTTTTGTTTTAGAAGGGAGCTTTTCTGGTGGGACGGGCTTTACTTGAACCGTGCTGGGACCAGTGTCCTGGCGAATCGAATAACTAGGGCTGTAGAGAGGACTTTAAACTAAATAGAGGGGCGAGGGTTCTGGAGAGGGGATACATAGGCTTACAAAGCAAAATGATATACCAACATTGCAGGGAAGCTATTTAGGTAATGGTACCCAGAGTGTGACAGGAAGGGAAAGAGTGTACAAACATAAAAAAACAGCAGCAAATAGGGTCAAAAAGGGGAAAATGGTAAAAAGGCAAAATTAATGGCTCTTTGCTTGAATGCACATAGTATTCAGAACAAAATTAATGAATTAACCGCACAAATAGAGGTTAATGGGAATGATCTTATAGCCATTATGGAAGCATAGTTACAAGGAGATCAAAGCTGGGAACTAAATATTCAGGGGTATGTGACTTTTTGAATGGGCCGGCAGGAAGGAAAGGATGGTAGGGTAGCTTTGTTAGTATGAGATGGAATAAGTACGATAGCAAGAAATGATCTTGAATTGGAAGATCTAGAATCCATATGGGTGGAGGTAAGAAATAACAAGGGGAAGAGGACACTAGTGGGAGTAGTCTCTAGGCCCCTAATGGTAGCTATACTGTAGGATAGAGAATAAATCAGGGCATGTAAAAAAGGCAGTACATTAATCATGGGTGGCTTTAGTCTTCATGTAGATTGAGAAATCAAATTGGCAGAGGTAGCCACGCGCAAGAATTCACAGAGCATATTCGGGACAGTTTCCTAGAACAATATGTTGTGGATCCAACCAGGAATTAGGCTATTTTGGATCTGGTAATGTGTAATGAGGCAGGTTTAATAAATGATTTCAGAGTAAAGGATCCCCTAGGAAACAGTGATCATAACATGGTAGAATTTAGCATTCAGTTTGTGAGTCAGAATCTTGGGTCGGAAACAATTGTGCAAATGGGGAGCCAACAGCCTGAATAAAGAGTGGCCAGGCAGCCTGCTCAAGGCAGTGCACCATGGCCACTCATGGAGAGAGGGAGGGAGGGAGGTCCGAGTGGACAGCAGCATGAGCAGGAGGAGGGGGGCAGGCTGCAGGAGAGGCCAGTGAGGGGCCACTGTGTCCCCAGATTTTCGGATGCATGCCTTGCTGTCCTCCTGCAAGAGGTGGGCATCCGTCGGCACCTTCTATATCCTGAGGATGGGAGGAGGAGAGCCCCTCATGTCACCAGCCAGGTGTGGGAGGAGGTGGGTGATGCTGTAAGTGCCCATGATGATGTGCGGCGCACAGGCACCCAGTGCAGGAAACGATTCAATGATTTGCTGTCCTCTGGAAGGGTGAGTACCATGTCTATCTTGGCCATTTGACCCAGAAGGCAGTCTTAGCCTTTGAGCCCCTTCTGCCATGTCTTGCTGTCGTTACTGCATAGGGCATCTGTCCCACGCTGGGTGGGCAAATGGGTACTGACAATGCTTACACCAGCCTTAGTGGTTGAGGAGAAGAAGGGTTCTCCCCACAGCATATGTTGGTGTTTGTGGTGTTTGAACAGTCTGGGGGCAACCTGCAGGAGAGGCTGCATGACACATACTCAGAACTCCAACACATGTCATATTGATGGTAATGAGATGGTCCAAGGGGTGCCTCAAGGTGTTTTGGCCAAGTGCCATCTGCTGGCAATGGTGCCGCACCTAGTTGCGCCTCTTTGCCATGGGCGCTAAGAGCCGTGTGATATTCAAAGTGATGGACGCCGAATGTATCCAAGGTGGCCGTTGGGGAAGGGGGTTGGGACCAGCTGTACTATCTTCTGGGGACTGATCACCAGTAGTGTGGACAGGAGCCGCTGGAGGCCTCAGATGGGCCACTGTGGTTGGGATGTGGCGTGCGCATGCAGAGTACATGAGCGATCATCCCCAATAAACCCTCTTCTCTGTTTTGCAGGTAAAAACTCACCACAATGCCCAGGAGGGCCAGAGGACTGGAGGTGGGCGCCCCCTCCTGCAGCGCCTCACACCTTTTGAAGAGCAGGCCATGGAGCTGGGGAGGAGGCAGGAGGCCAGGGCAGCCGGGGGCGGTGAGGCTGGGGTCCAGTGGGCAGGTATTTGAGGTCCACAGTCCCATCCACTCTGTCTGCCCACCATCCAAACCACTGATGGATGCTGCAATCGTTAATGCTGAAACACTGCTCTTTCACAGACTGAGACACTCTGACGTGTGAGTCATACAGGAGGGACCCTCGTCCTCTTGAGGGATCGTGTCTCCCACTACCTTCCAAAGTCACCTTATTCCATTTGTGTCCACTATCACCATGGTCTAACATGCCATTGGATTGCTGCTGCACAGCCAAAGATTTATTTCATCTGAGGGGGTTTGGGACCTCCAGCACCCTTTCAGCCAGTGCGCCCCACATTACTTTGTCCAAAAGGTCCTCAGCACCTCAGCTGTGAACCTCATGGCACTCAACTTAGATGAATGTCACGTTACTCATCCCTGTGCCAAGGGGAAATGTTGCCTTCTGCCCACCCAGTCTATGCCCCTCCTAACAGAATGAAGGCCAATAATGTGACCTCTCAATCTCCTGTGATTGACGGCAAATGTTGCTACTGTTTGCGATGTTTCCTCAGCCCCGCAACTATCCAGGCCACAATACATCCAGGTCAGGTACTTCTGCACTCTCTCCACTCCTATGGTTCATAACATGATATGTGGCATTCCTGAGACCATCTGACCAGCCTGTTTGTATGTGCGTTTAATGGTTGGGGCCCGTCTTGACACATTTCCACCCCACCAATGTTCTTCTCCTTAGGGTCTTGAAGGATGAGCGACTTATGAGGCTGGCGGGGAAAGGGGTGAAAGGTTGAACTGACTGTACGCTAACTGATGCACTGTCCTTGTTGTTAATTTCAACATCACCACCAGAGTGACCCGGATCTCAACCCCGCAGCTCCCCCTCCACACCTGAGTGCAACTTGCGGCACATCATTTCAGCCAGCCAGGCGACACCGCAGACACACACACCTCGTTGGGGACTTTACCGTCGGCTAGTGTCCCGGGTCACAGTGGAGAGGGCACTTCACAATCGCTGGAGGAGATGGTAGGGGCAGAGAGTGTCGATGGCTCCAGCAGTCGGAGGGCTGCAGGGGACAAGGCATATGCTGAGTCCGGCACTGATGACGTGCCTCTGGAGTTGTCCCCATTGCAGCAGCTGCAGGAAAGGCAGCAGGAAGTGCGTTTGCATCTGGCAGGGTTGCATGAGGGAGTGGTTCAGTTGCTCTCTGCGACAGAGGAGTCCAGGCAGAGTGCACGTGAAGAATCTGGCCTCAGGGCAGAGCATCAGGATTCCCTCAATGAGAGATTGGCGACTCTCATAGAGAGGGGCTTCTACCAAATGGATCAAAATATGATTGGGTTACGCTCTGACCTGCAAGCCCGCACAGCGGTACTGGCCACAGGTGGTGTTTTCCATTGTGGGAGATGTTGTGGACACCAAGCGCCGGCACTCAGTGCCCATGCATCTGCAGTGAGCAGGGAGGTAGATTTGGACCTCACGTCGGCACAACAGCTGCCTGTCGTCGCTGCGAGCTCCTCTCAGGACGCTCCGGATGAAGGCAGCAGCTCCTCCGTCCCTCTGCCAGTCAATGTTTCTTCCATTGAGGCTGCGACAACTGCGGAGGTGCCAGTTCTGGAACTGGCCACTCCCTCCCAGGCGGGGCCATCACAAGCTCCACGGGCCAGAGGACGCCCGCCAAGGTCATAGAGCCCAATAGGACAGCAGAGTCAGCAGGCTGCCTCACAAGCCAGTCCGAGCGTTGGGGCGGCACGTAGATGTAGCACCCGAAAATATAAGCATAAGGCACCTTAGGCACTCCACAGGTATGTCACTGGTGATTTTGTGTTGGCTTTAGAATAGGGACCCATATTTTTGTGATCGCTAACAAGTGGTGTGTGTTTTTGTTTTGGACAAAATAAAGTCCACCTTTGTAACCATGGCTGAGGGTCTTTTGTTTGTGGTGCATTTTTCTTTTTCACACCTTTATCATGAGTGTTTGAGTGGGCATTGATGTTTCTATACTAAGCCCTTATTTGCAGCTGAACAGGTGGAAGATGTGGCACCCAAGTGCCACATGTGGAAGTTCCAGGCAATGCTGTTCCTGCTGATCCATGTGTGTGGAGCTAGCTGAAGGTTCGTTGGATTAAATTGTCGCGGATGTCCCTGCCTCCTTGGTGTAAATGCGGGTCATCGTTCTGCCCCTCATCATTGCCCTGTGCTTCCTCATCCTCTGAGCCACTGCTGGATTCATCATGTGCAGCCTCATCCAGGGCATCAAGGTCTTCATCGTCAACTGCATCCCCCCTTTCCAGCGCAAGATTGTGCAGAGCGCAGCATGCTACCACTATCACAGAGACACGATCTGGGGGGTACTGGAGTGCGCTCCCTGAGCGGTCTAGGCAATGGAAGCGCATCTTGAGAAGACCGATGGCTCTCTCCACCACAGCCCTTGTGGTGCCGTGGCTCCCATTGTAGCGCTCCTCAGCTTCTGTTCTTGGACAGCGTACTGGTGTCATAAGCCACCTTCTGAGGGGATAGCCCTTGTCACCCAGCAGCCATCCATCCAGCTGAGCCAGAACACTGAAGAGCCCCGGCACCTTGGAGTGTCTGAGGATGTAGGTGTCGTGGGAGCTGTCTGGGTACCTTGCACAGACTTGCAGAATCAGCATCCTGTGATCACAGACTATCTGCACGTTCATGGAGTGGAAGCCCTTCCTGTTGACGAAGGCACCAGGCTCACCTGCTGGCGCCTTGATGGCCACATGTGTACAGTCTATTGCACCCTGGACACGGGGGAAGCCAGAAATCGCCGCAAAGCCTCTGGCTCACTGTGTCTGACTTGCCTGGTCACAGCGGAAGTGGATGAAGGTCAATACCCATCTGAACAGAGCGTCTGTAACCTGCTTGACACAAGTGTGGGCAGCTGATTGGGAGACACTGCAAGGATCACCCACGCAGCCCTGGAAGGAGCCAGAGGCATAGAAGTTGAGGGCAACTGTGAGCTTCAGAGTCGCTGGCATGGGGTGTCCACCCACACAGTTTGGGGAGATCTCAGGCCAATCAACTGACAAACATAGTTGACTGTCTCCCTTGAGTGTCGGAGCCTCCTTCGGCACTACACCTCAGTCATATTGAGGTAGCTGCTTTGCCGCCTGTACACCCTGGCAGCAGGATAGTGGTGTCTTCTGCGGCCCTTTCCACCTTGGACAACCTCTTGGCCCTGCGCCCCTTGTGCCTGCGCCTGGCCTCCCAAAAGTGGCTCCCCTGGAGGCTGATTGTCCTGGCCTCCTCCTTATTCTATTCCTCCCTTCGTCCTCAGGGGAGCTGCCTCCAGTGGAGAGGTCAGAACCCATATCCCCAGGCTAAACGGAGGCCTCCTGAAAGCTGCAGGCCCGCGAAAGATTACTGTCTGCAGACTAGTTTCAAAGTACACAATAAGCTCTTGGAAATCGATGTGAACTACTAACAATCACACAGGCAAGTTTTAAACACTTTCTGCAATTATAACTTCGTCAAAAACATGAACAACCCCTCTGAGTCCACATATCCCGACATTGTAAAAGTTTTCTTAAATAATCTCCTACCCACCTGCCCATTGGGCCCGTGCACCGACCTGAAGTTCGCACGGGCCCCTCAAAATCGTACACAATTGGCAAGTTAAGGGGCTTAACGAGCCCTTCAATTAATGGTGGGTGAACTGAGCACGCCTGCCCACCGAAATATCGCAATGGCGCGCACTGACATCAGCGCGCGTCATTTTATGCACTGATGTGCGGGCTACGCCATCCGCACATCAACTGGAAAATTCTGGCCAGAGAGTTGGGATACGGGGGGGCATTTTCAGGATGGCAACCTGTGGAATGCCACAGTGCTGGGCCCACAATCATTTACAATATATATGAATGACTGGGATGAGGGCAGTGAATGCACTATTGCCAAGTTTGCAGATGACACAAAAATATGTGGGAAGGCAAGCTGTGAGGATGACACAGAGTCTACAGAGATATAGACAGGTTAAGTGAATGGGCAAAAACATGGCAGATGGAATATAATGTGGGAAAGGGTGAGGTTATGCACTTTGGCAGGATGAATAGAAGAGCTGAATATTATTTAAATGGAGAAAGACTACAGGAAGCTGCAGCACAAAGGGATCTGGGGGTCCTCGTGCATGAATCACAAAAAACTAGCATACAAGTTCAGCAGGTAAAAGGGAAGGCAAATGGGATGTTGGCCTTTATTTCAAAGGGATGGAGTATAAAAATAGGGAAACCTTGCTAAAACTATACAAGGCACTAGTTAGACCACACCTAAGTACTGTGAACAGTTATGGTCCCCTTACCTAAGGAAAGATGTATTGGCATTGGAGGCAGTCCAAAGAAGGTTCACTAGATTGATCCAGGGTATGGATTTTCTTATGAGGAGAGGTTGAGTAGGTTGGGCCTGTACTCTTTGGAGTTTAGAAGAATGAGAGACAACCTTATTGAAACGTAGGGGGCTTGGTAGGCTAGATGCTAAGAGGTTGTTTGCCCTTGTGGTAGAGTCTCGGGCCAGAGGGAATAATCTCAGAGGAAGGGGTCGCCCATTTAAGACAGAGATGAGGAGGAATTTCTTCTCTAAGAGGTTAGTGAATCTGTGGAATTTTTTACCACAGAGGGCTGTCTTTAAGTTTATTCAAGGCTGAGATAGACAGATTTTTAATCAGTAAGGGAATCAAGGGTTATGAGGAAAAGGCAGGAAAGTGGAGTTGAAGATTATCAGATCTGCCACGGACTAATTAAACGGCAGAATAGACTCAATGGGCCAAATGGCCCACTTCTGCTCTTACGTCTTATGGCGATATATTTCCAAGTCAGAATGGTGTGTGGCTTGGGAGAGGACTTCCAGGTGGTAGTGTCCCCATGTATCTGCTGCCCTTGTCCTTCTAGATGGTAGTGGTCGTGGGTTTGGAAGGTGCTGCCTAAGGAGCCTTGGTGGGTTTCTGCAGTGCATCTTGTAGATGGTACACACTGCTGCCACTATGCATTAGTGGAGGAGGGAGTGAATGTTTGTGAATGGGGTGCCAATCAAGTGGGCTGCTTTGCCCTGGATGGTGTCAAGCTTCTTGTGTTGTTGGAACTGCACTCATCCAGGCAAGTGGAGAGTAATCCATCACACTCCTGACTTGTGCCTTGTAGATGGTGGACAGGCTTTGGGGAGTCAGGAGATGAGTTGCTTGCCACAGGATTCCTAGCCTTTATTTCCAGTAGCAGCTCTGGGTCAAATTGCAAGCTTGTCCCAGATTGTAAGTCTTCCATTTATCCATCACTCTCATGTATATTTCTTTAATGTCCCAAAGCTTTTGGGATGCAACAATCTGCTTTGAAGTGCAGCACTAATCTATATAGCTAGGCACAAACTCTTAACACAAACGTATAAAGATTTGACCCCCTGATGGAAAAGAACACGTGGAGAAACATGTGCAACTGAACAGAGCATTGATGAGACCGCACCTCGAGAACTGTGTAATTTTGATCTCCTTACTTAAGGATGGATATACTAACATTGGAAGCAGTTCAGAGAAGGTTCATTAAGCTGATTCCAGGGATGAAGAGACTGTCCTTTGAAGAAAGGTTGACCCTATACTCATTGGACTTCAGAAGAATGAGATGTGGTCATATTGAAACATCTAATACTGAGGGGGTTTGATAAAGTAGATGATGATGAGAGGATGTTTCGCCTCATAGGGAATCTAGAACTAGGGGGCACAATTTAAAAATAAGGGGTCTCCCATTTAAGATGGAGATGAGGAGGAATTTCTTCTCTCAGAGGGTTTTTAATCTTTGGAATTCTATTCCTCAGAGAACAGTGAAGGCTGAGTCATTGAATCTATTCAAGACTGAGTTGGAAACATTTTTGGTCCACAAGCGAGTTGAGAGTTATGGCAGAGCAGGAAGGAAAGTGGCGTCAAGGTCGCAATCAGATCAGTCATGATCTTACTGAATAGCAGAGCAGGCTCAATGGGCCAAATGGCCTACTACTGCTCCTGTTCCTAGTGACCTTATGATAATATAAATATTCTGAAAATCCATACTTGGGCTTCACTAATCAGAAAATGCATCCCACTGTTAACTATTGAGGCAAGAATAGCTCTTTGGCATTATTTAAGATTCTACTGATAGAAAGGAGATGATCTGTTATTTAAAGAAGAAAACCTTGCCCACCAAATAGCATCCCTAACATTCAAATAAGGCAGTATTTTTTTTTCAATAAGATCTAGCCTGGATTGCATGCTTAAATACTGGAGTGGGATTTGAACCCATGGCATCATGGTCCTAGTAAGTATAAACTGATATTTACCATAGGGAGTTTTAGCTTTGACTAGGAACTGACTTCAGATTGACAAACTCAATTTAGACAAAGCAATCATTAGAGAGAAAGGAAGGGTTTCTTCTTGTCTCGGACATTTCTCCCTCTTTTTAGGTCAACCTAATATTTCCTTCCTACATTGTGAAGTAACACCCAATCTCTGTATGGCAGCTTTCTGCGGGTAGAAGAAAGATTTAGAGTTACGCAGGTCCTCAAGTTATAAATGTGCACTCAAAGAGTGCATTTTAATATTCACTGGTCCAGAATCACTACCCTGTGATAAATTACAGATATGTTAATGTACAGTTGTCCAAAGAGATTGAGCACATTTTTGAATAATCCATAATCAGTTCAATGGGAACTTTATTCTATATACTACTTGCACACTGACAAAACTCACTTAGTTAAAAGGCTTGAGTGATATGATCTACATGAATCAAACATGCAACATGTAAAATCAGGGTCAAACACTCAAAAGGCTGAGTTAACAGGTTGATCAATCATTTAAAGTATAGGCTATCTTGTAATATCTAATGACAAAAACATTCACATTTGTACACTAATTGAACTATTCCAGCAGGTCACTGATAAAGTATGCCCTGTGAGAATCCAAGTTAAGTTCTAGCTGCATACATTAAAGCAAAATATATTTAGTTGGACAGAAAGAAATTGAATACATTTTTAAAAATCATATTTGATGCATGGTATAAAGTACACTAAAAATTATGGTAAATAAAGGGGCAAAGTGAGCATACACAGAGCAAGCATAATTTTGGGAAGGAATAGCTGAAGTTAGATTAGCTGAAGTTGATTTAGTAGAAATTAGATTAGCTGAAGTTAGATCAATTATGCTTGATTTAGTGGATGATTCTGTATAGAGATTTAAGTCGATGCAATTGTAAGGATTAACACAGGCATCCAGTTCGGTGATATAGTTTATTATGTCACTAGCAGGTTCACATTTTTGCCCTTCGTAGCACTGGCAAGTGAACTTTTCTGTGTAGTAGAAAATATCTTCAAAGGAAGCTCGTCCTATGACTGTGTATCCAGTGGCATTTTGAATGATTCTGAAGCTTGCAGGGTTCAAATGCAGGTAATAGGTGGAATCCCAGTTCTTGCGCACACATCGCCCTTTCTTCTGGCACAATATTTTACTGCACAGCCTTGCTGCAGATGTCACATTAACAATATAAGGATTCAGGATTTCCTTAACATAGTCAGCAGCAGCCAAACACACGCTCTGTAAAAACAACGCGGAGTCACAAATGGTTTCTCCCAGGTCTAACAATGGTAGATTATTGATGTATAATTAACATCTAGTAAATTACAGACCTATCCTTGTGTTGCTGCACCCAGGCAGTTTGCGGCCTGAGCACAGTTATGATGTTTATTTGTTAACCTGGCCTGCCTCTTTAAGGTACCTCTTCAAAGCTGTGAGAATCAAGGTTAATTTATAATAAAAACAGAAAGTGCTGGAAAAACTGAACCGGTCTGGCAACACCTGTGAAGAGCCAGAGTTAATGTTGAGTCCAATATGACACTTCTTTGGACTCTTCTTCTTCTGAGTTCTGCCAGACCTGCTGAGTTTTTCTAGCATTTTATGCTTTTATTTCAGATCTCCAGCATCTGCAGCATTTTGCTTTTACTTGAGGTTAATTTATAGTTGCTCATTAATACCTCAGTTGCATTACAGATTATTAAATTGTTTGCAAATTTCCACCTCTAGATCAGGGTTTTTTTTGTTTTTTAAAAGATTGTTTCACCTCTGTAACTAAATGCAATGCCCAGACACAAGACATATTGCTTTTGTCTACGATATAAAAATAGTTTATCTAATTATTGGCTTTATTAAAGTCCTCATTATATCTCAGTATCATACCTTTCATACAAATTATGCTATTTTATCTACAAATTTCTAGCACTTGCCTGACTCTTATTCAAAAGTATTCCAGCATGATGAAAATTTCTTCTAATGGGTTGATCTGCAAATATATTAATTGTAATTTGAATTTATTTCTTGTAATTCACTCAGGTAAAAATAGTCCAACTAGAAAATGGTGATCTAATCAATTGAGAAAAATATATTTTTAAATTGGTCACTATTCTTTTGGCCCTCAATCTGGTGAGACTAGCTAATGTTTTTAGCACATTTAAACTTGAAAATTAGATATTTCACAACAGCATGATTGAACATATCTGTAAGGGTGTATTTTGTATCTGTGAGAACTTTCATTATTGCTTTACATTTAGAACTCAGCCTTTCTTATAAAGCCAGTGCTTGAAGTTGAAATCTTGACCTGCATCAGTTAGCTTCATGAAATCATACACTGAACATATACAGAATTTCCCATTGAACGTCAGGAGCATTGTCTCAGTGTAAGTGCCAGACTGACTCACAACTGGAAGGGTATATCTCCTCTGGTGTGAGAAGAATTTCAAGTTTCTTCTGCATCTCAAGGACACTGCTCCATCATTAAAGTTAACTACATACTTAAACTGGCATATAATCAAGGACACTGGTTTACAGCTTCCACACAAATGTGCACAGAATTATGGGATTTGACCAAAGCACCATGAACACTTCCATAATGCTGTATATTAAAAATGCAATGCTAATAAAATGTAATCGATAGCTTAAATCAGGAGCCCTGGTGACATATTTCAAGTCAGGTGGGGTAAAATAGAACAGATACCTGGAACTAAACAATAAATATTTATCCAGATTTTAGGCAGGGGGGGGTGCGCGCAGCGGGCGACTCAGGGGTGCGCGTGCAGCGGGCGACTCAGGGGTGCGCGTGCAGCGGGCGACTCAGGGGTGCGCGTGCAGCGGGCGACTCAGGGGTGCGCGTGCAGCGGGCGACTCAGGGGTGCGCGTGCAGCGGGCGACTCAGGGGTGCGCGTGCAGCGGGCGACTCAGGGGTGCGCGTGCAGCGGGCGACTCAGGGGTGCGCGTGCAGCGGGCGACTCAGGGGTGCGCGTGCAGCGGGCGACTCAGGGGTGCGCGTGCAGCGGGCGACTCAGGGGTGCGCGTGCAGCGGGCGACTCAGGGGTGCGCGTGCAGCGGGCGACTCAGGGGTGCGCGTGCAGCGGGCGACTCAGGGGTGCGCGTGCAGCGGGCGACTCAGGGGTGCGCGTGCAGCGGGCGACTCAGGGGTGCGCGTGCAGCGGGCGAGGCAGGGGGGTGCGTGCAGCGGGCGAGGCAGGAGGGGTGCGTGCAGCGGGCGAGGCAGGGGGTGCGTGCAGCGGGCGAGGCAGGGGGGTGCGTGCAGCGGGCGAGGCAGGGGGGTGCGTGCAGCGGGCGAGGCAGGGGGGTGCGTGCAGCGGGCGAGGCAGGGGGTGCGTGCAGCGGGCGAGGCAGGGGGGTGCGTGCAGCGGGCGAGGCAGGGGGGTGCGTGCAGCGGGCGAGGCAGGGGGGTGCGTGCAGCGGGCGAGGCAGGGGGGGTGCGTGCAGCGGGCGAGGCAGGGGGGTGCGTGCAGCGGGCGAGGCAGGGGGGTGCGTGCAGCGGGCGAGGCAGGGGGGTGCGTGCAGCGGGCGAGGCAGGGGGGTGCGTGCAGCGGGCGAGGCAGGGGGGTGCGTGCAGCGGGCGAGGCAGGGGGGTGCGTGCAGCGGGCGAGGCAGGGGGGTGCGTGCAGCGGGCGAGGCAGGGGGGTGCGTGCAGCGGGCGAGGCAGGGGGGTGCGTGCAGCGGGCGAGGCAGGGGGGTGCGTGCAGCGGGCGAGGCAGGGGGGTGCGTGCAGCGGGCGAGGCAGGGGGGTGCGTGCAGCGGGCGAGGCAGGGGGGTGCGTGCAGCGGGCGAGGCAGGGGGGTGCGTGCAGCGGGCGAGGCAGGGGGGTGCGTGCAGCGGGCGAGGCAGGGGGGTGCGTGCAGCGGGCGAGGCAGGGGGGTGCGTGCAGCGGGCGAGGCAGGGGGGTGCGTGCAGCGGGCGAGGCAGGGGGGTGCGTGCAGCGGGCGAGGCAGGGGGGTGCGTGCAGCGGGCGAGGCAGGGGGGTGCGTGCAGCGGGCGAGGCAGGGGGGTGCGTGCAGCGGGCGAGAATGAATCTTAGTAAAGGGCTTGGGGGACAAATCTCACTTCAGATGATTAGTATCATTGATACGTGGTGATGATTTCTTTTCTCTTTTCCTCCATGATGATTATTATTCAGGACTTTACACTAGCATTTAATCCTGAGTTAAGTAATTATGGTGTGTAAATTTTTCCTAGTTAATGGCTAACAACATTGTGTATTTAGGAAGTCAAGCTTTTTGAGATTGAATTGGAAATCAGGAAAATGCAATACATTTATCCTGGGCAGCAACTGACCATATTTTGACCGACTCCAAAGAAAAGAAAGACTTGCTTTTCATGGCCACTGGATGTCTCAAAGTGCTTTACAACCAATTAATTAGGTTTGAAGTGTAGTTACTGTCGTAATATAGGAAACGGGGCAGCCATTTTGCACATAGCAAACTCCCACAAACAGCAGTAAGATAATGACTAGATAATCTGTTTTTGTGATGTTGATTGAGGCATAAATATTTGCCAGGACACCGGGGATAACTCCCTGATCTTCTTCAAAACAGTGCTATGGAATATTTCACATCCAACCAAGCAGGCAGATGGTGTTGCAATATTGCAGGTATGCCAATGCAGACAAGGGCATGTAACTTTAAGAAGCTGCATAGTGCCATCATTATGACATCACCGTGTGTAAGGCTGGAGGATAAAAGGCACAGACTCCATGTTAGATATTCACTATTGCCTGTGATCATTACTGCAGATGTTTGCTACTGTCTGTGACTCTATCAGTAAGACTTATGTATACTTGGCTATATGCCTGACTCATAAGGTAATCAACCTATGTAACTGTTAGGACCCAGGCAAGACCAAGGCCTGTGCAGAGCTGTATACAGTTGTTGCTAGTAATAAACTTGATGTAATTGTGTTCTACCAGAACCCTCGTCAGACTCAATATCCTGCTTAGTTTTGATAGCATTGAGGCAGATCCCTTGAGGTCTACATCAAGACCCTCAACATATGGTGGCAGCAGACTGTAAGAGACCACAACAGACTCAGTTTAGCATCAAATCTGAAATACAGCATCTCTAACAGTGCAGCGCTCTGGATTTTTGCGCTCAAGCCATGGAGTGGGACTTGAAGCCAGAACTTTGCAACCCAGAGGCAAGAGTACTAGCAACTAATGCCACAAGTGACACATGAAGAAAATACTCAGCTTTGTTTCTTTTCTGAGTACATACCAAAAGAATAGCATGGACCACACTGAGTTCCAGATCTGTAAACATAAATTATATAATGTAAACTTAATGTAACAAAGAAACACTGGACTCTTGTGCTGTAATATAGGAAATGGGGCCAGCATCCTGTAAACAGTCAGGGAGAAACTGCCTGGACGGTAGTTGATGGAGTAGATTGCTCAGATCGATGGGATACGACTGGGCAAAGTTCCATAACAGGCAATTCGCTCTGAGGTGAAATTAGTTACACAACACCCCTCCACCCATTTCAAATAGGAGGAAAGGAAAGGGTCATGTGAACATTTGTTTTTAAACTATTTTAACCCCTCAAGACCTAAAGTTGATGCTTATAATAGATCTCAGTTACACAAGACACTGGCAGCTATAGCTTGTCCATTTGATATTTTCTTCATTTGTGAGCCATGATTGAAAGTGTCGACAAGCTATCAAACAAAGCCTGTGTAACTTGGTTTCACCCCCAGGTAATGCATTAACTCGCTAATGAATTAGGGAAAGGAAAACAGGCTTTGACAACCCCAAATAACTGCAATGTGAACAATATATCTATCACATAAATGGGTAAACATCTAACATATTTATTACCTCTGTTTCAGTCATACTTAAACTGCCCCAAATAATGAATCCAGCTGTTCCCAGAGCAGCACTTTCCCCAATTGTATGAACAAGATCAATCTGCAAAAACAAAAGTTTGAAGAAAAATAATACAATTTAAATTCTGAATAAAATAATTCTAGATCACCAGGATACTTTTGATTTTGCGTTGCATCATTCCAAAAATACCTAATTTGTTTATTTATTTATTTGTAATAGTCCAAAACTACAGGAAATTGAGACACTTTAGACCTACTTTGGCGAATAACTAAAGGTTTGTTTTTTTCTCTCGTAAGACTGAGCTAACTTACCTCAGACAGGTATACAGTAGCAGCGTCGGTGAACACTGGCCGGATGTAAACGTACAGAGGCGGTGTGTATTTCTGACTGGAAAGCAATGCGACCCGCTTTGCTTCCTGAACACGGTGACGCACAAACTTAGCTGCAGCGACTGAAGCTTGCAGACTTGTCTGCAGGTAGATGGAAGGAAACAACGCCGTGCTTTCATTCCACAGCCAGAGAAGCTCATTATTTCTTGCTACTTCAATGTCAGGACAACTCCCTGTGTAGTTAATGGTTTTATCCTTGTAGTTGTAATTGTAACAATCTGGGTATAAGTAAAAACCCCAGAGGTAGTTTGGTCTTAATAACTTCCCTAATTTTAAAGTTTTTAACATTAGGTCTTTTGCCTGCTCTTCGAATTCATTCTTGGCAATCATAATCATGTCACTCAAATTTAACGACTGGTTTCGTTGCTTAACCAACGCGACAGATTTTATTCTGTAAATATCTTTCAGGTCCCAATTTCTTATCCACTGAGGCCTCCAGTTTTCCCAGTTTATGATTGCAATTCCAGGAACCACTTTTGAAGGGATGTAGTATTGAATGTCTTCTACCATCTTTGTATAGTGAAGATCTATGGGTGCCAGCTGGGGAATACCACCATTAAACGACTCTCCAGTTAAATCATCGTAATATGGGTAATAACCAAGCCTGGTGTGGTAGAATATCGTAATGGGCTGTCCTGTAATAGTTTCTAATGGGCTACCGATGATTTCAAAAAGACTCAGGTCTACAATAACTCTAAATTTGGTCTCACACTGTTCAATGGGTGCATTCCACACAGCACTGAATGGGGTGTTCTCCATTAGCGGATTCACAGTTTGACGAGGTATTTGATTGAAGCAGGTGGAAATAAGTAGGGCAAGCTGGATAATTGCCATGGAGACAGGGTTGCTGATGCAGCCATGGAGTCTCATTATTGCACTATAGTATTTGATATCTGAGAGAACAAAAAGGTTTTCAATGTTTAGTGACTGTAGAAGAAAATTGTTCCATCCATCTTCAATGCTAAAAGTACAAAAAAGTCTTGTTAGACCAAATAGGGTACAACTTGTCAAAGTCAAAGAAATAGGCTTTGATAGAACTCTAGATTTATAAGACTTTTGTTTGGAAAATAAATAGGTCGGGGATATAGGTTGAATTTCTTACACTTTCACCACTCCAAGCTCTTTTTTAATGTAAAATGTGCAGGCAGTCTGTCCATGTGGTATATGCAGCGTGATACATTTGGGTCTGGGCAATTTCAGGCATGTGTACACCACACATCTGCTACACAGGGACTCGATGTCAGCACAACATTGCAAGCTTACATATATTGTAAAGCCATAGGAAATACAAATGAGGTCAAAGCAAAATACTGTGGATACTGTAAATCTGAAATAAAAACAGAAAATGCTGGAAAAGCTCAGCAAGTCTGGCAGCATCCGTGGAGAGAGAAACAGAGTTAACGTTTTGAGTCTGCATGACTCTTTGGAAGAGTCATACAGACTCAAAACGTTAACTTTGTTTCTCTTTCCACGGATGCTGCCAGACCTGCTGAGTTTTTCTAATATTTTCAGTTTTTAATACAAATGAGGTGTTTGAGGGTGTATTGCTAGGATGGGCAAGCTAGATAATTGCCATGAAGACAGGTTTGCTGGAACAGCTTAAAATTATATAGCACCTTTAATGTAATAAGATGTCCCAAGGTGCTACACAGGAGCATTATAAAACAAGGTATGACACAAAGCCACATAAGGAGATATTAAGTCAGATGATCAAAAGCTTGCTCAAATAGACAGGTTTTAAGGAGTGTCTTAAAGAAGGAAAGTAAGGTAGAGAAGCAGGCAGGAGCAGGGAGGGAATTTCAAGCTTAGGGCCCAGGCAACTGAAGGCTTGGCCACCAATAGTTGAGTGATTAAAATTGGGGATGCTCAAGTGGCTGGAATTAGAGGAATGCGGATACCTCAGAAGGTTGTGAGGCTGGAGGAGATTGCAGAGATAGGGAGGGACAAAGCCATGGAAGGATTCAAAAAATAACAATGAGAATTTTAAAATCAAGATATTGTTTGACCAGGAGCCAATGGGCAGTGAGCACTGGGATAAGAGGTGAGCATGATTTGATGTGAGGAGACACAGGCAGTTGGGTTTTGGATGACCTCAAATTTACGGGGGGTAGAATGTGTGAGGCCAGCTGGCAATGCATTGGAGTAGTCGAATCTCGTGGCAACGAAGTTCTGAATAAGCATTTCTGCAGTAGATGAACTGAGACAGGGGCGAAGTTGGGAAATGTAATGGAGATTGAAACAGGCAGTATATAATGATGATGCGAATATGTGGTTGGAAGCTCATTTCAGGTTCAACTGTGACACAAAGTTCCAAACAGACTGGCTGAACCTACTGGAACATCAGAGTGGGACTAATTGGATAACTCTTTCAAAGAGCCACCTCAAGTCTTATGAACCAAATGGCTTCCTTCTATGATTATATGAGAATATAAAATGAGGAATAAAGATTCTAAATACATAAATTTATAAAATTTCAAGCACCATATGCAGTCTTAGTCCTTTCACACAACAAAGTATTGATGAAAATGTCAAAACGTAGTGTTTGCCTGCGATTTAACAATGGTAGTGGTGAGGGAGGGGGGTTGGTGGGGTGGAGGGTGGGTGGTCTCTGATACTTGGAACATGTTAGAAGCCTGCAATCTGAACAATCAGTTTATATAGTGTCTAATCCAGGGAGATTCAGAACTACAATCACAAAAGAATGTTGAAGTTGCTGCAGGGTATTTAAATTCAGTTTGACGTCGGGATTTCAAATCGGTGGTAGTTAACATTGTGGAGACAAGCTACTGGAGAACTATTGCTGAGGATAGATTAACAAGAGTTATACCTCACTGATATGTAAATTGCAGTATAATAGTATGACTATCAGGAAATTATTTGCTAGTAGTAGTGCAGTGAGAGATTTAAACTAGGTTTGCAAAATTCTAACAACATACTCCTCTCCAAAGGTTTTCAATTTTACATTTATATGCAAAAGGTATTATTGCCTCTAAACTTCTGTGTGCTGTCTCAATACTACTCTGGTGTCATAAACTGCCACTGTACATGCGTTGCCTCATTACCTAGGAGTACAGATCACAGTATGAGGAGTCAAGACTACTTTAGTACCAAAAATCAAATAGAACTTTGCATACTTAAAAATGCATTTCAAGAATATTAAAATAAGAAATATTTTCTATAAGACAACTGGACAAATGTTTTAGAGTGAATCAGTTATTTTCAGAAAAATAAATTCAGAGTTTTATTCTTAAAAAGGGAAATTTTTCACCAGCTTGAAATTCAAAAAAGGCAAATTACACAACAGTTCACTGTTGAATTTAACACATGAAAGGAAAACCTTATTTGTAGCAATGTTGAAAAAGTTATTGCTTCTCAGAAGTTCTATGAACATTTTTCTTTTACCAGGAATAGTATCTGTAATTACAGGTTCATCTCTCAATATCACTTCCCTTGAATCACTTACATTCTTGAAGGCTAATTTAGCAGGCTCTTGTTTCCAGGATGCAATCTCCTTTAGGCGGATACTTCTTTCTTTAAGATTCTGAGCTTCCGCCCAACTCTCAGTTCAGCAAGTGAGGTCTAACTGAGATCTTAAAGTAATGTGGCATGTTAACAGTGGGTGGCTTTAAACAGAATTGAATGGAATTGCAGCAGTGAAGCTATGAAAGGTCCAGAAAGGTGTACGTGACAAAGGTAATTCACTGTCTTTCTGCCTCAGTGAAGCAGAACAATCCTGAACATCTTGTTTGATGCAGTGTCAACATGTGGGCCCCTTGTGTTCCTTGCCCCAAAGGCGCAAATAGTGCCCCTTAAGATCAGTACAGATTTTACAACATCACCTGACTGAACAAAAATAGAATTGGCATGTACAAATCCCTAGTTTTTAAATGACTTACCTTATTACAATGAGGTCCCTTGTCCATGCAGTTACTTAGTTGATCATTTATCCTGGAAGGATACAAGCCAGTAGAATTTAGCACCTCATGTTACATCCCCAACAGAGTCACACAATAGTTATGGGGGAGGGGGGGCAGGGGAGGAAGAAAGAATCCTTAAAGAATGGGCGATTAACAAAGGCTGACCATTTTCCCTCCCACTAGGAGAGGGAACTTTGTTCTACTTCAGCACAGATAGTACATTTAACGGGAAAATCAAATACGTTCTCAGAGGTCATGTTTATTTTGTTTAGTTTCTTCTTTAGATGAGGGTAATGTTAAATACAGATAAAGTAATAAAAACAAGTTGAGGCACATGCACAATTAGGAGGCAACATTATTGAAATCAATTAAGTAGAAACAATGAAAACACTTTGAACTATCAGTTTGCGAAAACACAAGATGCAGTCTGTTTACTTTTTTCAAATTATTTTTATTATTGCATAACTTTCCACAATATTAAAGTGACCAGGCAGATCCAACAAGTTCTTGGCTATTTAAGTAGGTTTACTGGAAAACTGAAATGTTAGATTTGTGAGTGTGTTGGATGAGTTTTGGAGTTCAACATTTGAATAAATGCTTTGTGCACCTTTAAAATTATATGTCTTGTGGTTCCCAGAAGTACTGTTTCACACAAGTATGGAAGCTGACATCAAATGTATTTCTCAGATCGCACCATGTGCTGTGGAATGATATATTGTCGCTTTGGTACACTGGTGCAATAGTGAGTGATGTAGCATTCTGGATATACATGTATACATGCACATAATATAGTTCCTAGCTTTTTTTGAATAATATAGCAATATAACAAGAGCTTGGCACTATATGGAGAGGATACATTTTAAACATTTACTCACAGCTCACAATGCTCATACTCACAAAGAGTGCAGACATCCAATTCAATTGAAAATTCAGCATATTGGAGAGGATGCTATTACTAACCCTCACCCTTTGTCCAGTGTAGTCAGGTTAATATTCCAAACACTTTTCACACTTGCATGTATTTTAAAAAACATTCATTTATATAGCAATTTTCATGAAAGCACTTTACAGACAATGAAATACATTAAGTGTAGTCACTGTTGTAATGTAAGAAATCCATTGTTTCCTTGCACTTTCCATAAGTTTGAGCTCATCCAAAAATCCGCAGTCAATACCCTAATTCACATCAAGTCCCGTTCAATCACTACCTCTCAATTCACTGGATCCTGATCCATCAATGCTTCAATTTCCAAGCCCTTTTTACCAAATCCTTCCATCTCATGCCCCTCCCTATATTTAGAATCTCTGAGCCCGATAACCCTCTGAAATATATGCCCTTCTTCAATTCTTGTACAGATCCCCATATCACTGGAGGCTGTACCTTCAACTGCCTAGGCCAAAACTCTAGAATTCCCTTCCTACCCTCTCCACCGCTCCCTACCTCTTTCTCCTACATTAAGACACTTCTGAAAACCCACTTCTCTGACCAAGTTTTTGGTCATCTGGTCTAACATCTCACTTTGTGACCCCCTTTGTGTCAAATTTTGTTTGATAACACTCCTCTGAAGTGCCCTGTGATGTTTTACTATGTTAAAGGGGCTATATAAATTCAAAATAAAAGCAAAATACTGCAGATGCTGGAAATCTGAAATAAAAACAGAGAATGCTGGAAAAACTCAGCAGGTCCGACAGCATCTGTGGAGAGAGAAACAGAGTTAACGTTTCGAGTCTGTATGACCCTTCTTCATCCCTTCTTCTCTGTCCACAGATGCTGTCAGACCAGCTGAGTTTTTCCTATATAAATTCAAGTTGTTGTTGTTTCAACATTTTCAGAAGGGTAGGAGCACCACTAGATGTGGTACAAATTTGTGCTGTATGAAATGGTTTTATACTTCTTATTAGTGTGTTTTGCATAGGGGAAAAGAAGTAAAGTAAGCTGTGCCATAGCTCTTTGAGTCAAGCTGGGATGAATGCCATATTCATAGTTTTCATGGGCTAGCAAACATACATTCCGATTAAGGGAATACAATCGTTGAGGTGTTTTGTCCCTTGCCTCCAGTGGCAAAAGAAAATGGTTTCCACATCCACGCCTTCCTCCTGGATCTGTCATATTTTTCCTGCTAAGGATGGGTTCAGCTCTGAGCCCATATATATAGGCCAGCACTGTGATTTTTGCATTTATAACATTATAGATTAGTACAGCACAGAAGGAGCTATTCGGTCCTTTGTCCACTCCAGCTATTTCGAAGAACAATCTAGTTAGGCACGTCCCTTGGGTCTTTCCACACATCCATGCAATTTTTTTCCCTCCTTTAAACATTTATCCAATTCCATTTTGAATGCTAAGATTTAACCCTGGCACTGGGCTGGCAACAGAGCCTTTGGGACTTACGCTCTCGGCTGCAGAGAACAGTATTATATCTCCCTGACTATATTGTCCCCTACTAACCACATTGCCCCCTACTACAACTTAATTCCTTGTTACTCACCCCACTTGAATGGCTCCCTACACCACTGGTGCTGTGATCAGTTTGTTCATCCATCCTGCAGTCCCTGTTCTCGACCACACAAGCTGCAAGAACATCAAACCTGTTGGACAATTGCAAGGCCTGATGCTTGTCCATTGCTACCATGGGTTCCCATGCCTATCTCACTCACAGTCACACACACCTGTCCCTGACTATGGACAAAATCATAAGTACCTAGCCTAAAGAGTGACTTCATCCTCGAACAAAGTATGTAGGTAACCTCCACCTCCTTGATGCTTTTCAACATCCCAAGCTCAGAGCTCATCAACTTTGAGTTGAGAATCCTTGAGCTACAGACACTTAATGCAAACATAATTGCCATAGATCACATGGGCATCCATCAGTTCCCACACGCTATTGATGCAACACATCACCTATCATGCCAACTTTATTTTGTTTTATTTAACTAATTAGGTTTCAAGTTTAGAAATATCACTCAACTGTTATCTATTAAGTAGCTTAACTGGTTAAGCTATAAATTTAATGCAATACTTATATCTCCCCAGTACCGGTTTAAACTACTGCCCTCATTTAGAGTGCTAATATCTTAAACTCACCAACCAATCATCTACCAGCTCACCTAATTAATGACTTTGAACAATAACCAGCTGCTGGAGTCTGAAAAAAGATATAAAAATCAGCAGCCCTTCCCCTGCTCTGCACTGAATTCTTATCTGAACCAAATTCCCAAGTCAACATTGGAACCAGTCTGGTAAATCTCTTCTGTATTCTCTTGAAAGCCTTCACATCCTTCCTAAAGTGTGGTGATGAGAATTAGACACAATATTCCAGCTGGGGCTGAACTAGTTTTTAAAATATATGTTTAGCATAACTTTTTCATTCATGGGATACATGAGCACCCCCAGGTCTCTCTGTTCTTGCGCTCCCTTTAAAATTGCACCATTTAGTTTGTGTTGTTTCTCCTCATTCTTCCTACCACAATGCAGTACCTTGCACTTTTCTGTAGTGAATTTAATTTGCCACATGTTTGCCCATTCCACCATCCTGTCCTCTGGAAATTCTGTGATGCCATCTGTACATTTTGGTCTATACCCCTGTGGGATCCTTTCCAATCATTGTTTTGAAATAACTGAATTCCATGCTACCTATCACAGGTGAAGGAATAGCCGGTTCAACATTTAACTCTCTATTATGTCCTTCTCCCTTTTACTGTAAATGTTTCTATCTGACCATAACTCTGGTATTGTGAATAATGGTTTGCTTTAATATTTAACTTTTTATGCCCATTTGGAAACCTATCCAATAAGTGGCAACAAGTGTTAAAATGGTCCTCTTAGTGTCACTCAGATAGCTTCTGGGATCTCAGGGTAATATATCCCATCAGCAATATTAATGGTCTATATAAAATGATTTGATATGTTTATAGAACATATCTGCAATCACATTGGAACATCAACTTTGACATGAATGACAATATGTTGGGCTAATTGATCTTGTTACAATAAATACATAGTTTCCTTGTTTTACTTTCAATAAAAAAATCAATTTGAGATTTGATCATGGGTCGCAGATTATTCAAAAGAGTTGAGGAGTCACAAGTGGTTTATTGAGAAGTGACAGTTCAAATACAATACATAGTTAGAATAGACATGGTAGGTATATGACCTCGTAACAGATCAGATTAGTTTACTGGTTCTGGATGGACGGATGAGCTGATGTGGGTTTGATCTCTATTGGTAATGACATCTTCTCCTTCGGTTGTCTCCCTTGCTGGCCAAGGTGCAAGCTGAAACAAGCATGGACCCACCTCAGAGTTATCATCCCCCATTGGACATGATTTTCCTTCCTTGACTGCACGTTTTTATAACTTAGCTTTAGGGGCCAGTGAACAGCTTGTGTCAATCTTATTTGTTTACTCATTCAATTTTTCAATTATCAGGTAATAGGTGTCCGAACCTGGGTCTCAGATGTGATGAGATTATCTTCCCTTATCTCTTGAAAGCATCTTAATGCCTGCATTCAGATAACTTGTTTAGATATATGGGTTATAACTCATTTCTCTAA
This sequence comes from Cetorhinus maximus, assembly GCF_964194155.1. NCBI lineage: Eukaryota > Metazoa > Chordata > Chondrichthyes > Lamniformes > Cetorhinidae > Cetorhinus > Cetorhinus maximus. The sequence continues at coordinate 58,510,963 of NC_135900.1, forward strand.
TCTCTTATTAGACTTACACAAAAGCTTGTTCCTATGCAACATCCTTGACTAAATAATGACCCCCCTCATGAAGAGACATTATTCATCATTATGATCATTGTTCTACGTCAGCGGAAGCAGACTACTGAAGAATTTTTAACTAGAGAGAGAGAGAGAGAACTATTTCTATAACATTCAATTTCCTAAAAGTTTATTAGACCATTAGACCACCATTTCTTTCAATTGAAAAGCACAATGTTATAAATTACTTCTGTTCCTGATCTTCCTTGAACCAGTTTCTCCCTTCGTTTCCAGGGGTTGTAGGTTTTTTGTTGGTTTCCAGTTTCATTCTGGTGTGTACGTACCTCTCCTTTGTATAAATGGGGTAAATTCAGAAAGGAGATGGTTACATCATATTGAGAAATTAAGTTCTGTTCTGTTCGGGTAGGGGAGATCTCATCTTCTAAACCATTCCACGGAATATAAATGGGGCATCAATGCTGCAATCACTTTTTGACTTACCCATGGTATTGTGCTTTTCCCTTTAATTGTCTCCTTATTTCTGCTTGGCCACTTGCACTAACAAAGAGATTCCAGATGAAAGATGTTAGCCAAATGAATTGCTTATAGTAACAAACCATGGTCTTAGCTGATTAAAAGAGAAAAATATTTAATGTCTAACAAGTATTCTCTTTGTCTTTCAACCTCTCCATTGATACAGGAATACAGCTAAAGAAAAGGCAAGTAAATGTGAAAAGTGTAAAGTGCAAATGACCTGTAATTATACAAAAAGAGAAGACAAATATTCAGTTGGATATCAGTTCCTTGTTATTGTGCCAACCCCAGTACAGCAACCTGGGCTTGAAATAAGAAATTAGTGATGATTTAATGTGTTACAATTGTGTTAGAGACCGTTAATGCTGAAAGAGAAATTCAAACACTTTGGGGAAAAATTTTCCCCCGGTTGGGGGGAAAGTGCAGAGTGGGCACACCTCCAATCGCAGCCCCCCCCCCCCCCCCCCCCACCCGGGGGCGTGCCGCCAATTTATGTGGGTGGGCCAATTAAGGCCCGCCCAGCGTGATGTCTGCCAGGAAGCGCTATGTGCTCCCTGTGCGGGCAGTGGGGGGATTCCCTCAGCTCTTTCGCACATGTGCATTAATGATTTTAATTAGTTTCTCAATGGCCTCAATAGGCTGTTGACAGGTTAGCGGGCATGCAGCTGACTTGGCTGCACCCCCGCCGACCTGAAAATGGAAATGACACGGGGTCTGCCCCTGCTCACTGACCAGAAGATCCTACTCTTTGTGATTAACTGACAGAACTATACCACAGATTTCACACTTTTAAACAAAAACAAACTTTATTGTGTGCAAAAACAAATTAAACAAAGCAAGCACCACTAACCTAACACAATAGTTAATGAAGACTTAGCCTATAAACTCCATTCTACTTGTTACTTCACTCCAAGAGATCCCTTATAGGTTACAAGAATCATGACTGTTCATTCACTTTTCCTGGGACTAACCCAAAGGTATGCCACAGCCCTCCGGAAGTTACTCCTCAATGTTCAAGCTATTCTTCAAGGTATGAAATTTCATGGGGATTAGCTTTTGGCTAAGCAATCCTCCAATTTTCTTCCAAGAACTCATGACTGTGGACTCTTCAGTTCAAGCTTAGGCTCAACTGTCTTCTTGCTTAGGGATTTAAACATCAGGAACACCCTTGGTTCCTAATGGTCCTTCATGCTTCCACTGCTTCTGTACTGTTGCTGTTCCCACTGCTTATTCCCAGCTCTTGGCTATCTCTTTCCCCTTTCCAAGCTGAATAACTAAGCGGACTGCTTCCAAGCTAACCTCAAACTGCCTTCTGCACAAGGTTCTGTGAGGACCACTGTAGATTTCTTCCTCTAGCTAGGTAAATTTTCCAGCTTTTTTTTCCATGCAAATTCTAAACAGGTATTCACCTGAATTCTGCGCAGTGAATGATAAAGTTAGTATTTTCTCAGCTTAAGATGCAGGCCTGACTAGCATTCATTTCCTTTGGCTCTGCCAACTCAGTGGGCTGCAGTCTACATCAAACCAAAACTGCCACTCCTTCTGTGAGAAATGCTCAACTAAGTTAAACAAAAAACCTTCTAACTCCCACAGCTCCATCTCCATAACAATTTGGCATGCTTTGGGATGCTTCAAACAGAAATGGTAAACTAATTATTTTAACCTCAACACAACTCTTTGATTCTGTAACCCATAGGGATAATTTATTTCTCTAAATTTCTATATTTCTTCCTCCCAGAATTGCTAGTCACACCAAGGAAATCTCTTGTTTACCAACTGCCTGTAGCTTCTTTTCATCCGAGAACTACATAAACAATTTAAATCTTATATTGAGACAAGGGTAGACTTCTAGCTCCATTACAAACCCAGAGATGGGCCATTCATTTTACACTTCTACCCTTGACCCTGTAAGATAAACCCCAAGTTACCTTTTAACTGTAATTAACTCCAAACTTGTTTGCATTGCATTCACTTGAGATGCATACCAGTTTCTTAACCAGATGTTTCCAGTTATCTTGCATATAATAAGTTTATAATCAGTGTAAGTCTGAATCAGATGGGTCGGATTGACAGTTAGGGGAGGCAGTGGTGTAGTGGTATTGTCACCGGGCTGGTATTCCAGAGACCTAGAGTAATGTTTTGGGGAACTGGGTTCGAATCCCACCATGGCAGAGGGTGGAATTTGAATTCAGTAAAAATTTGGAATTAAAAGTCTAATGATGACCATGAAACCATTGTGGATTGTCTTAAAAAACCCATCTGGTTCACTAATGTCCTTTAGGGTCTGGCCTACCGACAATGTGATTGACTCTTAAATGCCCTCTGAACAAGGATGGGTAATAAATGCTGGCCTAGCCAGTGACACCCACATCCCATAAAAATGAATAAAGAAAAAGTGTCACTGATTCAGAAGAGTGATACTGAGCATTGATGATCAGATTACAGACAGTTCAGAAATCATTCAATTGATCATGTGCCAGTGCAGCTGAAACAAGGAGTTTTGGATAATTAGAGAAAAATAATTATTTGTAAGATGGCGGTCATTTTGTTAAATTCTATGCACTTATTGATTATATATTGGGATTTATGGTACACTTTCTGTTATGCATCACATTTCAATGTGAAGTTGAAAAGCAAACTAAAGGGTTTCACACATTAAACGAAGGAGAAACTATAATGAAGATTTCTTCATTACAAGGTTACCTTCAATCATATACTTTCATTTTTGCTAATAATATCTGGTCTGGAACATTATCAAATGCCTTCCAGAAGTGCTTATAAATAACATTCATAGAGGCTCCCCTATCCACCATGTTAGTGACCCCTCAACAAATTCAACTAGATCAATCAGACATGATCTATCATTTACAAATCTATACAGACTATTATTAATCAACTTGTCCAGTGCTCAGTCACTGCCTAGTATTTCACTGTTTGTATCTGCCCACCTTGTATGCAAACTGCTTCTGTTCTGCTATATTTTTGTGTTAAGGTACTTTTATATTACTGTAATAGGCAATATAAAAGTGTGATCTTACCTTATTCAGGAGACATTAAAGATCAATTTTTTTTTAACGTGCCTAAGCATTGCTATTGTATTTGCTGCCTTTGTTTTTACTGAGTTGAAAATGGCGCCAAAAGTGGGAATAAAAATGGAGAGAAGAGTGCTGGAAGGCTAGAATAGTTTCACATCCTAGAATGAGAGGAAAATGCCTTCAGTTTGCTCTGCGTCTTGAAACATTGGGCTGGATTTTGCGATCAGCAGTAAAGCAACATTGCCCACTGCTGAACTCAAAGAAAGCTGCTCAAAAAGATTCAGCAATCTCTGGAGCAGAGACTTCCTCATTCTTCACATCAGTGTGAATCTGGCACAATTCAAAAGGATCCACATATCCAGCATCAGTAATGTCATCAAGCAAGGTAAGCAGCCAACTACATTGAAGTGTTCACACTTATAGCAAACCAGAAAGTAAAAAAAAGAGAACCCCTTTACTTGAAATTTAAATATTTCAGATAACATAAATTGCAACATAAATTATGATTGGAATAAGATAGAAACAAACTGTAAAACAATTTTTTTCATTCATTCAAGGGATATGGATGTCTCTGGCAAATCCATAATTTATTGCTCACCTCTAATTGCCCTTGAAAAGGTGGTGGTGAGCCACCTTCATTAACTGCTGCCGTCCATATTATGTACCCACACCCACAGTGCTGTTAGGGAGGGAGTTCCAGGTTTTAGACCCAGTGAGAGTGAAGGAACGGCGATATATTTCCAAGTCAGGATGGTGTGTGGCTTGGAGGGGAACTTGCAGGTGGTGATGTTCCCATGCATCTGCTGCCCTTATTCTGCTGGTATGTAGCAGTTACAGGTTTCGAAGGACCTGTCAAAGGAGCTTTGGCAAGTTTCTGCAATGGATTTTGTACTTGATACTACAGCCTTGGTGCACCTATGGTAGAGGGAGTGAATGGCTAAGGTGGTGGAGAGAGTGCTAGTCAAGCAGGTTACTCTGTCCTGGATGGTGTCAATCTTCTTGAGTGTTGTTGAAGTTGCACTCATCTAGGCAAGTGGAGAGTATTCCATCATACTCCTGACTTATACCTTTTAGATGGTGAAAAGGCTTTGGGGAGTTAGGATTTGAGATGCATGCTGCAGATTTGTCAAACTCTGACTTGCTCTTATAGGTGCAATATTTATAAGGCTGGTCCAGTTAGGCTTCTGGCCAATGATAACCCCATAGATATTGATGGCGGGGGATTCAACAATGTAAAGCCTTTGAATATCAAAGGGCGATGGTTAGATGGTTAGGGCTGGAGGAGGTTACAGAGCCATACCTTCAGCTGTCCAGGCCTGAAGCCCTGGAATTCCCTCCATAAACCCTTCTCCTTCTCTACCTCTCTCTCTGCTCCCTTAAGTCAGCCTTTAAAACCTACTTTTTTGACTAAGTTTTTGATCACCTGGCCTAATATCTCTTTGTGACTTGGTGCCAATTTGTGTCTGATTACGCTCCTAAAAGCCTCTTGGAATATTTTACTACATTAAAGGTGCTATATAAATGCAAGTTGTTGTTGATATTTGATGGCAGCAAGGGTCCCAGTAGACAGTAATAATTTCTGTCTCCTTTAATGATGGCAGAGCTTGGAAATGCTGTAAAGAACATCAAGTCTTTGAAAGATTAATGGTGTGCAGCAGTGTGCAATGAACCAATTGCAAGACTACATTTCACGGGAAAGCTTTTTGAGATTTGTGTACTTTGCGTAAGTGCCTGAAACAAGAGGGCCAGACTTACAGAGGAATGATGTAATGATCACCCTCCAGCTGAATGATATTTATTGGCACACTTTTTAAAACCTCATTAATCATTTTCATTGGTTCTGATAGTTCTATTAGTTACTCAACTGATCTATTACATTAAAATAACCATGCCCTCTTATTAAAGCTCAGGTACAATGTTTGAGAGGGGACTGAAGAGTTTGGCGGGGGAAAGATGTGGGTTACTATACTTCACAGATTGGATTTTGGTTCAAATTCAGCAAAGAATGGTAGGTTGAAAATCAGCTTTCACCAACAGCAAGCATCCTACAAAACGTTAGTTCACTATAAATTATGGGTTTACAACATAAAGCTCCCCAAAGCTTGAATCAGTTTGCACCTCCACCATTTTTGAATCAGAAGGTTGTAAATGGTTGACTCTCCAGTGCAGTATGTCAAAGGTGCTATCATTTGGATTAAATATTAAACCAAAGTCTTATAAGCTGGTGAAGATGGGCTAGATGGATGGCAATATCACAATGTGCTATCTGAAGATAGACACAGCATCCCTGTGGTGTCCTGATCAACATTCCTTCTGCAGTTAATATCTGCCACCCATCCCTACACCAATGAAAGAATATTTATCTGCTGCAGAATAATTTCTGTATTTGTAAGGTTAAGTCACTGCACTCTTAAAAAATGTAATTCATTGTGTGAAGTTGTATTCCTTATTAAATATAAATCAAGTTGGGTATATATTGAAGTTTGTGGATGATACAAATCTTGGCACTAGTAAATAGTGAACATGATAGTCATGGACTTCAGAAGGACATAGAAAGACTAGTGAAAAGGGCAAAGACATGGCAGATGCAATTTAATGTAGGTAAGTGTGAAGTGATGCACTTTGAGAGACAATATGGTGATCTCATAAGATCGTAAGAAATCAGAGCAGGAATAGGCTGTTCGGCCCATCGACCCTGCTCCAACATTCAGTCAGATCATGGCTGATCTGATTGCTGCCTTAACTCTGCTTTCCTGCCTGTCCCCATAACCCTTGACTCCCTTGTTAATCAAAAATCTGTCCAACTCAAACTTGAATATATTCAATGACCCAGCCTCCATTGCTGTCTGTGGAAGAGAATTCCAAAGACTAATGACCCTCAGAGAAGAAATCCCTCCTCATTTCCGTTTTATATGGGAAACCCCTTATTTTTAAACTGCTGCCTAGTTCTAGATTCCTCCATGAGAGGAAACATCCTCTCAGCATCTACTCTATCAAGCCCCTCAATCATATATGTTTCAATAAGATCACCTCTCATTCTTCTAATTTCTCATGAACCTGCTCAACCTTTCCTAATAAGGCAACTCTTTCATCCCAAGAATCAGTCAAGTGAACATTCTCTGAACTGCTTCCAATGCAAGCATATCCTTCCTTCAATAGGAAATCCAAACTGTACACATACTCCACGTATGTTCCCATTAGTGTCCTGTACAAAGCAAGGCTTCCCTACTTCCCCCTTGCAATAAAGACCAACATTCCATTTGCCTTCCTAATTACTTGCTGTAACTGAATGCTAACTTTTTGTGATTCATATACAAGGACATCCGGGTCCCTCTGTATTGCAGCGTTCTGTAGTTTCTCTCCATTTAAGTAATGCTTTCTATCCTTCCTGCCAAAATGAACAACCTCACATTTTACCACATTATACTCCATTTGCCAAATTTTTGCCCAATCGCTTAACCTACCTATATCCCTTCTCCAACACTTTGGGCAGGATTTTCTGGCCCCGCCCACCGCCAGGATCATCTGGTCCCACTGAAAGTCAGTGCACTTTTGGCTGGGCTGCCGAATCTCCATTCCTGCCACAATGGGGCCAGGAAATCCTTGCCTTTGTATCCTCCTCACAACTTCCTACCTATCTTGGTATCATCAAATTTGGCTACAATACAGTCAGTCCCTTCATCCAAGTAATTACCATCGATCATAAATGGTTGAGGCCCCAGCACTGATCCCTGCAGCACTCCACTAGTTTGCCAACCTGAAAGTGATCCTGACTCTCTGATCCTGTTAATTAGCCAACCCCCATCCATGCTAATATATCATCCTCAACACTGTGGGCTCTTATCTACTGCAGTAACCTTTTATGTGGCACCTTACTGAAAGCAGTTTAGAAATCCAAACACACTACATTTATTGGTTCCCCTTTATCCACTCTGCTTGTTACATCCTCAAAGAATAAATTTGTCAAACATGATTTCCGTTTCACAATACCTGTTGACTTTGCCTGATTGTATTATGATTTTCCTGTCCTGTCCTACTACTCCCTCCTTAATAATAGATTTTAGCGTTTTCCTCATGACAGATATTGGACTAACTGGCCTATAGTTCCCTCCTTTTTTGAATAATGGTGTTATATTTGCGTATTGTCAATCTGCTGTGTGTTTTAAGTTCTTCTTTCCCTTTTCCCCCTGCTTTTCTACTATTCTTGGGATGCTTTTTGTGTCTTCTATTGAGAAGGCAGATACAAAATGCTTATTCAAAGTATCTGCCACTTCCTTATTTCCCCAGTCTCACCCTCTAGGGGACCAACACCCACTGTCACTGCTCTTTTCCTTTTTATATACTTGTAGAAGCTTTTACTGTCTGTTTTAATAATTTTCTCTCATACTTCAATTTCTCCCTCTTTATTATCTTTATCATCCTTTGTTGGTTTCTAAAGTTTTCACAATATAATGTAAATGGGACCTACCACTAACCTTGGCAACATTGTATATCTTTTCTTTCCATTTCATACCATCCTTAACTTCCTTAGTTAGCTACCATATAACCAAAATGGTACCATTTTGATGGGAGGGTGCGTAGTGGATTGTGGGTGGCGTGCAAGAAGAGGGCCCTGAGAGTGCATAATGACAAATGTTTGATGGCATGACAAGTTGATAAGTCAGGTAAGAAAGTGTAGTCCAAGAATCGTCTCCCCCACCCCATCACCCCCCTCCCCCAACCACACCATCACTCTGGTCTTGTCCTCTTTGGAACTTGCCTTCAGGTGTTTTGAGTCATCAGGCTAAAGGCAGTTTACATTGATGAAAATGGAGGAGTCTTGGTACTATTGTCCTACCTAGGAGGAATATCAAGGGTTAATCACATTTCATCTGCAATGCACCTGCTTAGCCAACTATAATTGAGTAGCATTTGCCCTCTCTTTGCAAAATAGCCAGAGAGTAAACCAATTTTTGTTTCTCCCTGAGTTACAGCTTACATTCCTACTTGGAACATAATGCTCAAAGACATTTTGTTATTTCTTATTATATTGAGATGCCACAACAGTGAATTGATCCTTCTAATCTTGGTCTTCCTGGTGGTCTTAATTAATGTGTTTGGGAATGATATGTACAATGTTCCCACACTGTTCCCACCCTCAGTGTAACAATTACTCTTCAGTGACATTATTTCTTCTTGCAGCTGGGGCACTCATTCCTTTGGCTTATTGCATCCTAACTGCACATTTGACTTCAGAGAATTCATCTAAATCACTAATTCAGATGCACTCTTATCCATATCCTGATAGATTTATTTTTTTAGATGTAATGGTTGTCAGTGTTACTTTCCATTCCCTCAAACAAGGAATACAGTACAATACAGTATACAGTATGAAAAAAATAAGACGAAGGGGATTCTATTAGTTTCCAGCCTTAAAAGTAATGGAGAGATATCCATATGTCCCCTCATTGCTTTTTTTGTATGTTTTACAGGTAGAACGGAACAGATATTTTGTGTAAAGTTCCACCACCTGTGACATCTTAAAGTTGTGCTTTTGATCATGAGCAGGGACAGTGACTGACAGCCAATAGCCATCCATGATGTCAATGCGTCAGACCTTCATGATGCCAGAGATCAGAGATACATAAACTTTGTTTCTTAACACCTATAATTTAGAGGTGTACAGGCTTTACAGCCTTAAAAAAACAATTGTCATGCCAACTTAACTATTCCCTCTATCGCATCATTGATGATCAAAAAGTTGGCATCAAACAAGAAAAGAAAACTTGTATTTTTAGTACCTTATTATATCACTTAGAAATCCCTCCAAGCCCAGTTGGTGGTGTTAGTTACGAAAGGCATGTTAGCCAACCCACCAGGGCATTAGCCTACTCTCAGAATAGTACCATGGAATCTTTATTGTCCACTTTTGCTACATAGTGATGGATAAAAAGAGGGAAAGATACAGTAGGAGGAAAAGAGGAAGGGAAGGGCAGATTATGGGGAAAACAAGAATGCAGAGAAGATTCATTTCAACTTTCGTTAGTACTTTTTGTCAGCTGTTTTAATTCTTTTCTCTCCTTACATGGTGCACTATTTGGAAATCAAGAACAGGCAAGATCTTGATCTATATTTCTATAAATACTTTTTTGATGTTCTTTGGAATGTGTGTTCAAATGGTATAGCATGACTCACCTATTTACTTCTCTGCCCTGCTTGTTTGCGGTAGCTGTTTGCTCCTGGGATCAATTATCTTCTGCATTCCTAGTTTGGGGACGAGAGGTTGGGTAAGGGTTGTCGGTTGCTGTTCCTCAGTCGCTGCCTGCAGGCGCAGTTGTGTAGACATCAGGTGGACAGTACAGTACTGGGCTCAACTGTGATGCCTGTGTAGTTGAGCAGCCTGCTTACGCTTGCTGTCGAGGCTCATGTGTGAATAGTGGCTTATTAGGCACCTGATGCCTGTGGAATGGAACTCCACAATAGGAGTTAGTAAGGAAGAGGGGAAGGGAAGAAAATTGGCAAGAAAATGGTGAATATTAAAAAAGTAAAGCATATAAAATTATAGGCTCACTGGCTCCATCTTGTGGGTTCTTTCTCAGATTACATTTGAAGTACTGATATACATACACTTCATGCCTCCAGTATATCTCGGTATATTTTTCCACTCTACTGACAAGAACTAATGTTAGAAAACAGAATTTCTTACCTTTGATTGATACGTTTGATGTTTGCTTGCTTTTCAGATCAGGATGCCATGTTCGACCACATTCTTGATGACATTAGCTAGCAAGGACCCGAACTAACATGCACAAGGAGACAAGCAGATTGTCATCAACTCCCAGAGGACAATGGACAACACACAACTGAATCAACACAGGACATGGACAATGCATTTTCCTGGTCTGTAAATGTGGAAAATGAATAATGGCCCAAAGTGTGATTGTGACCATGAGTCCCAGACCATGGAAGGTTTCACCTTAACCTGTCCACCAAGATCTGTTGTGGGAGGCCTCTCATCTCTCCGCTTGCTTCTCAGGAGGCCATTGAATGAATAAACTAGAGTTCCCATTATAAGCTTTTCCCATCATATGAAAGTGGCAGTACTTCCTGCCAGAAACCTTAAAAATGGTAGCTCATAGGACTTGTTAGTGGGATATTACTTGTGAATTGTAATAGCATTTGTGTTACACCTTTCAAACCTGGGGTATCAGGGGTACCTGGAGTATCACTGCTAATCACCTATTTTCAATGTCTTTTCAAACCCCCTACTGATTTTCTCATGTGCCTTTTGATCCACTCAGCTCTATTGTTCAGTCAGCCAGCCTTGGTATTGCTGTTCTTTAGCTATCCGAGGCTGACTCTTCAACTAACCAACTTCCCCACTAGTTGCTGGCCCTCGACTGAGTTGCAAAAATCTTCTTCAGGCAAAATTCTCGACTTCAGAAATTATCAAACACTTTGCTTCCATATATACACATATAATTCTTACTGTATTTATTAACATAGATATATTATTAATTTTATTGTACTTAATGTGGAACTTGTTGCTGGTGCTGAGCAGCAATCTTTCAGCATGTCAAGATATTCACCAAAAAATGAGTAAAGAGTGGGAAATGATTAACTGAAAAATCAAAAACAATGTTCAAGGGAAAATGGTGAGTCAAAAAGCAGAGACAGCTAACCCTTGTGCATTTAGCTAAAAACTCCAAAAATTAGTCAATGGCGGGGAATCATTAATTGAAAGTGCAAAAGTACTTGCAGGGAGCAAGTCCAAATGGGAAATTTTTAACACAAAAGCAGGGAAATGATACACCAAACTATGCAGAAATTCGGAAAAGCGGGGAAATTGTTAACAAAAAGCTGAGAATAATTGTCAGAAACTAAGCCTGAAGTGGGAAACTGTTACCAAACGCTTTCCTGAAATGCAGGCTGCCCTCCAGGGGTGGGGCCTGGAATTACCTTAGAAAATAAAATCCTATTGTGCATTTCCCCCATTCATATGAACGTGTTTGGATATGTTTTGGTCCGGAGTTCCTAGCCCAATTTTCTCCGAGCAGCTGGTTGGAAAGCACTGCTATGTGCTATTTAGCTACTGGCACCGAGTGGGCAAGGGAAGATGGTGAAATGGTGCCTCCATTGCTGGGTTGGATTTGCTGACTTTGGATCGGAAGATTGGATCTCCTCTCAGTTAATGGCCGGGGGAAGGATTTGCTGAGTTGGGAGGATAATACTGGGCAAAGTGACAGCAAGAAAGTAGAAGCAAGGGTGAAAGTAACTTAAATTTCTTACCTCTGATTTCTTACGCCCTGAAGGAGTCATATGGACTCGAAACGTTAACTCTGTTTCTCTCTCCATAGATGCTGTCAGACCTGTTGAGTTTTTCCAGCATTTTCTGTTTCTGTTTCAGATTTCCAGCAACCGCAGTATATTGCTTTTATCCTAAATTTCTTACCAGTATGGTCATATCGCAGCCCCATTTCCCATCTCCACTATATTTAATTCAAGCAATAAATCTGATTTTCTGTTATTAATGCAGTTGAACCTAGCCTGTTTTACCCATTTGTACTGAATGCTTCGGCCACTTTCTTACCGGTACGCCATACCGGACTGTACTGGCTTACTTTCACCCCTGAGCAGAAGACAGCTTTCTGACTGATAAACCTGCGGGCCGATTTGGACTAGCCAAGGCAAAGGGGCACCCAACAATACCAGAACTAATCTTGTCAGCTGGATGTCAGTCCCCAAAAACCGATGGAGGCGTGCCTGTTGAAACCGTGGCTGTAAAAAGGCTGCCAACTGTAGGTTGCTTGCACCTTGCTTCTGTGGTTGATAATCAGTTCAACAGTCGGCACTGCCTGGATGTTCCAATCAGATCTGCTCCAGAGTTCTCAGCCCCTTTGTAGTTTCTCACAGAACCCCAGTTGGGAACCCTTGCTCTGATCTAACATGTCACATGGGCAAATATTACTCACACTAGTGTAGGCAAGTAGCTTTGGCTGATAGGTCACGATCTGGTCAGAAATGTGGCTGTGTGATGGGGCCAATTACTGGGAGTATATCAGTAATGCTAAAACCCACACTCCTCAGCGCTGCTAAGTTCCAGACACCTACATCCAATCAATTACATACTGTGTACAATTTCACTGTGTCTCCTGGGGTGTAAAAAAGGTAAGTCGATATTGGACTGGGAGGGGTGGGGGTGGGGGTGGGGAACCAACAGCACATGGGAAACCTGCAAATCTGTGAAGCTTGTCTGTCAGTGACTTTTTAACGTAGCCACTTCATTAACGTCTGATTTCTGGGATTCCATCCATTCCATCCATCCAGAAATGCCATGACTCTCACTTACAGGTCTCTTCTTTCTCAGAAGCACAGGGCATGAGGAAGAGGCAGAGATTTAGCCTCCAGCCATCCCATACTGACAGCTACAGAGGAGGAGGTGCTGAAGAGCAGCAAAATCTCGACGTGCCTGGACATCAGAGATGGGGAACTGGGGGTCCACCAGCTATCTCGTGACAGAATTAAACATCAGAAAGCCACATGACATACAACACTCAGTCATGTTGACTTGCTGTCAACAGTGAATTTTTTTTTTTTTGAAAAATATACTTTATTCATAAAATATCTGGAAGAACATTCCAAAACATTTCAAAATCACCATCACATAAGTACAATCAGATTCAACTTTCACATGTGGATCACAAGGTGCATCAATATAATCAATGAATATTACAATCATTTCAATATGGTCAATGCAGACAATCAGACAAAGGTATTGGAGTTATCAACATACATCATACTGCACTCTGAGGTGCTTCAATACAATTATAATACACTTAGTATTCACTGCATACATTCATTTTGAGCTGTACAGCCCGAGGGGCTCTCAACAGTTCCCAGCCCCTCGGTGCACTGTGGCAGAAAGGTCATAGACAGCGACCTTTCCCCATTGCGCCTTTGCGGCAGCTGCCCCAAGCTTTAGTACATCCCTCATCACATAGTCCTGGACCGTGGAATGTGCAAGTCTGCAACACTTGGTCGGGGACAACTCTTTGCGCTGGAAGACCAACAAGTTTCGGGCAGACCAAAGAGCGTTTTTCACCGAGTTGATGATCCTCCAGCTGCAGTTGATGTTTGTCTCGGTGTGTGTCCCTGGGAACAGCCCGTAGAGCACAGAGTCCTGTGTCACAGAACTGCTCAGGATGAATCTCGACAGAAACCACTGCATCTCTCTCCAGACCTTCTTTGCAAAGGCACAATCCACAAGGAGGTGAACAACTGTCTCTTCCCTACCACAGCCACCTCGAGGGCAACGTGCCGAGGGGGTGAGACTCCTGGCGTGTAGGAAGGATCTGACAGGGAGGGCTTTTCTCACCACCAGCCAAGCTACATCTTGGTGCTTGTAGGAAAGTTCTGGCGATGAGGCATTCTGCCAAATGACTTTGACAGTCTGCTCGGGGAACCATCCCACAGGATCCACCCTCTCCTTTTTCCGCAGGGCCTCTAAGACGTTACGTGCCGACCACTGCCTGATGGACTTGTGGTCAAAGGTGTTTCTCTGCATAAATTTTTCCACAAGGGACAGGTGGTATGGCACGGTCCAACTACTTGGAGCGTTCCGCGGCAGCGTGGCCAGACCCATCCTTCGCAACACCGGGGACAGGTAGAACCTCAGCACGTAGTGACACTTGGTGTTTGCGAACCGAGGGTCTACACACAGCTTGATGCAGCCGCACACAGAGGTGGCCATCAGTATGAGGACGATGTTGGGCACGTTTTTCCCCCACTTATCTAGAGGCTTGTACATCGCGTCCCTGCGGACACGATCCATTTTCGACCTCCAGATAAAGCGGAAGATGGCTCGGGTGATCGCCATCGCGCAGGAGTCTGGAATGGGCCAGACCTACGCCACGTACAGCAACAGCGAGAGTGCCTCACACCTGCTGACCAGGTTCTTACCCGCAATGGAGAGGGAGTGTCACTCCCACATGCCCAGTTTTCTTTGCACTATAGCCACTCGCTCCTTCCAGTTTCTAACACATGCCCCGGTCCCTCCGAACCATATCCCCAGCACCTTCAGGCCGTCAGTCCTGACGGCGAAGGGGACAAAGGATCGATCAGCTCAGTTCCCAAAGAACATGGCCTCGCTCTTCCCACGATTTACCTTGGCTCCCGAGGCCAGTTCGAACTGGTCGCAGATGTGGATCAGTCTGCGCACCGACAGCGGAACCGAGAAGAAGACGGCGACATCGTCTATGTACAGGGAGGCTTTGAACTGAGTGCCTCCACTGCCTGGTATCATCACTCCTCTTATGCCCGGATCCTTCCTGATAGACTCAACAAAGGGTTTTATGCAACACACAAACAGGACAGGGGAGAGAGGGCAGCCCTGCCTGACTCCAGATTTAATAGGAAAGCTATCTGATTCCCACCCATTGATTGAGACTGCGCTACTGATGTTAGTGTAGAGCAGTTGGATCCAATTGCGAATTCCCTCCCCAAACCCCATTTTGGAGAGCACATCTACCATGTAGGTGTGCGATATTCTGTCAAAGGTCTTCTCCTGATCCAGGCTGATGAGGCAGGTGTCCACACCCCTGTCCTGTACATAGCCTCGCGCTGC
Organism: Cetorhinus maximus; assembly: GCF_964194155.1. Taxonomy (NCBI): domain Eukaryota; kingdom Metazoa; phylum Chordata; class Chondrichthyes; order Lamniformes; family Cetorhinidae; genus Cetorhinus; species Cetorhinus maximus. The sequence continues at coordinate 58,526,134 of NC_135900.1, forward strand.
TCAGGGATACGATTGCCTATCAGAGATATTCCTGCCCGGCACAGTGCAGGTCTGGTCAAGGTGGATCACCAATTCCAGAGCGGACTTGACCCGATTGGCGATGACCTTGGACAGAATCTTATAGTCCATATTCAACAGTGAAATGGGTCGCCAATTTCTAATTTCCTCCCTTTTCCCCCTTGTGCTTGTAGATGAGGGTGATAATGCCTTTCCTCATGGATTCTGACATACTGCCGGCCAGGAGCATACTCTCGTACACTTCTAGCAGGTCCGGGCCGATCCAGTCCCACAAAACCGAATACAACTCCGCCGGCAAGCCGTCGCTTCTGGGGGTTTTACTCTTCTCGAAGGGCCTTAGTCAGTTCGTCAGGAGTTAGCGGTTTGTCCAGGCTCTCCCGCGTACTGTTGTCTAAGACCTCCATGATAGAGGACAGGAAGGACTGGGAGGCCGCGCTGTCTGTGGGCTTCACGTCATACCATTCGGCATAAAAGGATTTGCTGATCCTCAAAATGTCAGACTGCGATGACTGAGCCGTCTTCTTCCTTCAGGCTGCTGATCACAGAGCTCTCTCTGTGTACCTTTTGGAAGAAGAAATGTGAGCACGTCTCATCCTGCTCCACGGAGCAGACTCTGGAACGGAAGATGATCTTGGAGGCCTCCGAGGCAAAGAACGAGGCTTGCTGGCTCTTCACCTCTTGGAGTTCCTCCTTGACATCGACCCCCATCAACTGCAGCCGGAGCAGATTCTGCATGTTTTTCTGGAGTCAAGACATTTCCCTCTGTTCCTTTCTAGCTTTCTGGGCACCTTTGAGGATGAAAAACCTCTTGATGTTTCCCTTGATCGCTTCCCACCAGTGTGTCAGGGACTCAAAGAGGGGTTTCACAGTTCTCCAACCTTTGTAATCCCTCTTGAGCTCCTCAATGTTCTCTGGGGTCAGCAGTTGCACGTTTAGCTTCCATGCCCCCCTGCCCACTCTCTGGTCTTCCTCTAAGTGGCAGTCAGCCAGTAGGAGGCAGTAGTCAGAGAAGAACACTGGCTTGATGTCGGTGGATCTGACTGCGAATGCACGGGACACAAACAGGAAATCTATCCTGGAACGGATGGACCCATCTGGCCGCGACCAGGTGTATCTACGCTGTGCTCCGTCTGCAGGGTTGCTGAAGACGTTGTGCAGCTTGGCATCCTTAACTGTTTCCATCAGGGATCTGGACGTAGCGTCCAATCTGCTGTTGGCCCTGCTGGATTGTCCAGCCACATCGATGATGCAGTTGAAGTCACCACCCAGAATGACCGGCCTGGAGGTCGCCAGCAGCAGTGGGAGCTGCTGAAAAACTGCCAGCCGCTCGGCCCCTTGTGACGGGGCGTACACGTTAATTAACCGGGGTGAAGCAATCTTGTACATTACGTCTGCTACGAGGAGGTGCCCGCCCACCATCTCCTTAACCTCGGAGACGGTGAAGTTGCCTCCCCACAGCAGAATACCCAGGCCAGAGGAACGAGAGTCGTTTCCTCCTGATCGGATTGATGGCCCATGGAACCACCATCGTGACCATTACCTGTAGGAGCTGAGGTCGGTATCGCACACTCCTGCAGAAACAACAGGTCAGCTTTGACCTTGGCAAGGTAGTCCAAGGTTGCAACACATCGCGTAGTAGATTTAATGCTACGCACATTTATGGATACAATCTTTACACCCATTTTAAAGCATTTAGTCTCTTACCAAACCTGTTGTCTCTGAGAACCCCAGATCTTTGGTCTGCTCCTGCATACCCATAGTGTTCACAAATTGCCTCACTTTGGATGGGCTGAGGAAACTGTCCTGAACCTCCCCATTGGAAATGTTCTGCTCAGGTGGCATCTGGGGGTTCATGCAAGGAATGAGATTTGAATTGTTCTCTGTTGGAGAAGTCTCTCCGATCCTCTCCCCCTCTGGGGCATTGCTGCTCCCGGCTTCCCGGAGCTGGGGTGCGCTAAGTGCTTCCCTGCTCCCAGATTTCTGGGGTTGGGGTGTGCTGGCCTCTTTGGGTTGTGGGCAAAGTTGGGGTGCGCTGGTTTCCTCATTGTCTCCAATGTTCTGGAGCTCGGGTGTCTCGTCCTCCAACTCCCTAGAGCTTTGCTGCTTCTTCTGTAGGTGCCGCCCTTGCACTTCTTCGTCCGAAGAGCAACTGCCCTCGTCATCCGTGTTGGTTGGGAGTCGCCTCTTGCCACTTGTCTGGGAAGTGGCTTGGTCCCTTCTTAGCCCCTTCTTCCTTTTGGCTCTCTTCACCAGCTGCCACTCCCCCTGCTGATTTTACACTGCTTCCTCCTCCTCCATTGATTCGCTCTCCTGAGGAGTGGGAGGTTCAGGGGGCAGTGCTGTTGATTGGCTGTCTGCTGCCTCAATCTTTTCCTCCACCTTGTCTCTCTCTGTGCCCTCCTTTGTCCCGTTGTTCTCACTGGGGGCCTTGGTGGTTGGATGGTTGCAAGTGTCCTTGGTAGTAGTGACACAAAACATTTCATCTGCTTCCCCCTCGTTGGCTTTGGCTGCCTGTGCATAAATACGGCAGCGTTTGGGGCAGGTCCTGTAGAGGTGACCTGCCTCGCCACACAGGTTGCAGCACTTAGTCTGTTTGCAGTCCTTTGTCTGGTGCCCTTCCTGTTTGCAGTTCTTGCAGATGGCGGCACTGCAGTTGGCCGCCACATGACCAGCCTTACCACATGAGCGACAAAGTTTGGGCTGCCCAGTGTAGACAAGGTAGCCACGGCTTCCCCCGATAGCGAAGCTGGAAGGAGGGTGGAAGATAGCTCCCTTACCATCGGTCTTGAGCGTGACCTTAACCTGGCGTTTGCATGTCCAAATCCCGACGGTGTCTCTAACCTCGGTGCAGCTCCCAACCTTGTCGACGTACATGGCAAAGAAGGTGAACACGTCGGCGGCAGGAACGTGGGGGTTGTAGAGATGCACCGTCATCACACGGTCCCGTTGCAACGGCAGAGCAAAGAGCGGCTCCACCGTCAGGATCTTCATCTCCGGTTGGTCTCTCTTCTCCTCGAACATCTTCAGGAACTTGACGCAAGTTGCCCCACGCTTGAAAGTCATGTTGAAACATCCAGCGCTGGGGAAGTCTTGCAGGGAGTAGATCTCCTCCGCTTCAAATCCACACGCCTTCAACAGGATCCGCTTGATGAAGAAGGCCCGATCCATGGGTGCTCCTCCTTCGCTGTCCTTCACCGTCACCCGAACGGTGTTACGTACTCCATGGTATGGGGCTCAACTGGTTATAGCCATCGCTTCATGACTACACTTGATCTCAGCCAAAAGACCGAGAAGCTGTCAGATCCCAAAAGATGACACCTCAGAGAAGCTCAATCCATTTTAGGGTGCACCATCACAGGATTTGTACAGGCCATACACTAGCTTAGTTACCCACACTTCCATGGCACAAGTTAGAGACTTGGTTGGGTTTTCACAAGGTAATTTGCATTTCACAAGTGAACAATAGCAAATGGTAGAGTCATGGACAGCAGTGGAGAGTCTGTGTCAGAGGGTACAGGACTCTGCGAGTGCAACTTAGCTGGATGCAAATTCTGCACCCCATGGGCCATCGGTGAAGAGGATACTTCTAGAGTAGTAGTAGAGATAATGTGATGTACCCATTGGCATTCTGAGTGCACTGTGCACGAATGCACAGAGATTGGAAGATTCTACCTCAAGTGTTTGAATGCTACAGACTGCACAGAATCCTGTAGATTACTATTGTGCTGGTGAGAAGCTGTAAATAGGTTAAGAAAAGTTAAAGAGGGGGTGGCCCTAACTGTTGCAATCTCCATAGAGATTGGTAATCTTTAAAAAGATTTGAAATTCCAGTTATTAGCTGAAAAATCACACAAGATTTAATGTTTTAAAACTTTTACTGTAACAAATTTCTAAAAGAACACTATGACTAATCATTTTCTTTTTGTAGACAGCATATACTTTGAACTACAGATATAAATGTTCCCATTTCATACTTATCACACATCAAACTCTCCACAGAATTACAGTCCTGTTAGCAAACAATCCACTGTGGCTCCCAGCTTCCAATGTCTTCTGGTATCACCATTTCACTTGTAGCGACTTCGAGTGACCATCTCCAGTCACTTTCTTCAGTTTTCAGAGAATTTCTTAAATGCACCCACCAGCAGTAAAGTCTGTTCCGATGATTCTTTTTCGGCCCGGCCAGGGCAGGACAAATCTCCTGGAATCCTTAGAATGCTGCAGGATACATCTCTTCAACTAGAGACCGCTTCCTTCCACATCCAGCTGTGGTAACTCGCAAAGGAAAACAGCCTTTCTCTTAGCTGAGCACATAGAACTGCTGACTGTCTGAGATTCATTGATTTTTAAGGAAGCCTGTAACCTAATCAAAAAACTGCTTCCTCTGCCCTCTTCCCCATGGCAACGTGAAACATATTAGCCTTGTATCTAGGTGTAAATCCTAATTGGCTATCCATGACTTTCATCTTAGAAGCAAATGGACAATTTACAGCACAACTGTTTACGACCCAATACCTACAACACCTTTCTTGGACTTTGGGAGACTTAGAGTCTACCCATTGTGAGCCCAGAGACTGCTGCCACTGTCTGCAAGTGTAAATACCTTGCACCTTCTTCTCAGTAAAACAATCTAAGCCTTCCTTTGTTATCTAACTAACAAATCACACAGTCTTATTGTCAGGCAGAGTTTGGAACAGGTCACATGACCACCATCATTTCCCCTAAATTATACGCACCATCCCAAAATATCATTATAAACCTCTTAATTGTAACACAACTGAGATCTTCATCTGGTGCCACCATATACACTTCCAAGAGTGGAATCTTTAAAATGTAAAGCTTCCAGTGGCCATACTGCATCCTGTGCAACATGACACTTTTCTTTGGCTTCTTCAAGCTGGCCCCTTGTCTGTTCATCCCTTTCCAGTCTTATTAATGAGCTGCCCTCAGCACAGATGGCATTTAAAATTTTTCTTCATTAGGTTGAAATTATCTTGGCCAATCTCCTGTAATAAGCTACCAGTATTTATAACCATTATTCCAGTGCCTTCCTGGCCAGCCTACCACCCAACACCACCCATAAATGTGAGCTCATACAAAACTGTGCTGCGCATAAACTAACTCACATCAAGTTCCATTCATTCATTGACTTTTGTGCTTACCAAACATCATTGGTTCTATGTCCAATACCTCGATTTTAAATTTTGCATCCCTGTTTTCGAATCCTCCATGGCCTTGCCCCTTCTCTATCTCTGTAACGTCCTCCATCGCCACAACCCTCCAATATCTTATGCTTATCTAAATCCGGCCTCTTCAGCATCTCTGAGTTTAATTAATTCACCATTGGTGGCTGCACTGGTGGATTTACAGTTAGTGGGTCCCTGTGCTCAACTTCATTTTGGCCCCCCTCCCCACCCCTCAACCAGAACCTGAAGGATCAAGCCAAGAAAATATGCAAATTTATCAGTGCTTCTCACACACTCTTCCCCCCACCACTCTCAGTCTTTCCCTTCCACACCACCCTCACACTCTCTCTCTCTCTCTCTCTCTCGCCTCGCTGGGGTCCACTGCTCCCTGTTGCCTTGCCTGATATCCACTACTTTGCCTGGGGCCCGCTCCCACACCCACATCCACACACTCCCATGCCCACTCACTTCCACTACCACTCACACACCCACACACACACACACACACCTATACCCACAAACACACTCACTCCCACACCAACACTCACTCCCACATCCACACTCTCACACACACACACGTAGTCGCTCCCACATCCACACCCACACTCATCCCTACACACACTCACACTCAATCCCACACCCAGGCCAACACTCACTCCCACACCCACACCCACTCCCACATCCACACCCACACCCACTCCCACACTCAAATCCACTCCCACACTCAAATCCACTCCCACACTCAAATCCACACCCACACTCACTCCCACACCCTCACTCACTCCCACACCCTCTGCCACACCCACACCCACACCCAAACACACGGACTCACTTCCACTCCCACACCCACACACACTCACTCCCACATACACACACATGGCACAGTGTGTTTTATTGTAAACAAGCAGAAAATGTTGGAAAAACTCAGTAATCAGTGAAAAACACAGTTGAGAGTTATCAATATACATGCTGCCATGGGAGACTCTTCCCATTCTAAAGAAGTCATACGGACTCAAAGCGTTAACTGTTTCTCTCTCCACAGATGCTGTCAGACCTGCTGAGTTTTTCCAGCACTTTCTGTTTTTTTTCAGGTTTCTAGCATCTGCAGTATTTTTTTTTATTTCAGTGTTTAATTGTAAATCCGCCCCTGGGTGGCTGCCTAGGCTCTCAGCTCTAGAATTCCCTCCCTAACCTATCTGCTTCTCTGCCTCTCTCTCCTTCTTAAAGATGCTCCTTAAAACCAATTTCTTTGACCAAGCATTTGGTCACTTACTATTCCCTCATGTGGTTCAGGTTGTCTGATTGCGCTCCTGTGAAGTGTCTTTGGATGTTTTGCTACATGAAAGGCACTATATGTATGCAAATTGTTTTGTATCTTGGTACCATTCATAAAAAGCATTATTGCTCACTTTATGCCAAAATTGTAAGTCAGCTATGCCCAATTATAATAGGATTTTAAAGAGGTGCTTTTTAAAATAATGCAGAAAAGAATGATAAAGGAGGTTTTTGTGCATGTGAATTGATAACATCTCCTTCTCCCCTAATTCTGTTGAGGCTGGGAATTGAAGCTGGGAATTCTGTAGCGAATAACTCACCTCCTGTCCAACATCTACAAGGCACAAGTCAGGAGTGTGATGGAATACTCTCCACTTGCCTGGATGAGTGCAGCTCCCACAACACTCAAGAAGCTCCACACCATCCAGGAAAAAAACAGCCTGCTTAATTGTCACCCCATCCACTGCCTTAAATGTTTACTCCCTCCACCACAAACGCACAGTAGCAGCAGTGTGTACCATCTACAAGATACACTGCAGCAACTCACCAAGGGTCCTTCAACAGATCCAACAGAGGGCGCTGGTGAGAAGTGACTGAAACATTCTGGGAGAAGTCATCGCAGACACCGAGACTCAGGAGGGAATTGAGGAGGACCCACTGTCAAAGAACAGAATAGCCCCAAACACTACATTGCTGTAGTGTTTCCATCCCTCTCTCCTCCTCAAACATAAAAAAAAAGAGAGAGCAGTGCCTTCAGGAGTGCACCAGACCTGTGAGGAACACCCTCCGGAAGTGGATTTTAAAGAAAAAGCAGCTGATTGGTGAGTAAATCCTGGGAGCAGACTCGGAGGGAGGAGCACCGGAGCGGTGAGTATAAATCTAGCTTACCTTGGGGATTCACGGCCTTGTCTCCAGGGAGCAGACTGGGAGGGAGGAACACCGGAGCAGTGACCTCGGGGCACAGAGTAACTGAAGCCAAAACTGAAAAAGTGACATCACAGGAAAGCTGTAACCTGATTGGTTGGTAGGAAATCTGCACCAAATTTGAAAAAAAAAAAATCACTGGAAAGCTAATTAATAAATTAATTATCTAAGTCAAGATGGCTGGGCAGGTGATGTGCTGTAGCTGTATGATGTGGGAGCTGGCAGATCCCATTGCGAGCCGCAGTGACCACATCTGCAGCAAGTGTTGGTTGCTGGAGGAACTCTGACTCAGAATTGATGAGCTGGAGTCCGAGCTCTGGACGCTGCGACACATCTGAGAGGGGGAGAGTTACCTGGACGCTTTGTTTCAGGAGGCGGTCACACCCGGTAGATTAAGTACCTCAAGTTTGGTCAGTGGTCAGGGTCAGCAGGGTGTGACTGTAAGTGAGGCAGGTAGAAGGATCCTGTGTTCAGGAACAGAGGAGCCTCAGCTCTTGACCTTGTCCAACAGGTACGAGGTACTTGCTCCCTGTGTGGATGAGGAACAGAGCTGTAGGAAGGATGAGCCAGCTGACCACGGCACCGTGGCACAGGAGGCCATTCAAGAGAGGGGAGCAAAAAGACAAGTGGTAGTTGTAGGGGATTCTATAATTAGGGGAATTGATAGCATCCTTTGTAAGCAGGATCGAGAGTCCCGCATGGTATGTTGCCTGCACATCTCTGACCGGCTTGAAAAGATATTGGAGAGGGAGGGCGAGGATCCAGTTGTTGTGGTCCACATCAGGACAAATAACATAGGTAAAACTAGGAAAGAGGACCTGTTTGGGGATTATCAGGAACTAGGAACTAAATTAAAGAACAGGTCCTCAAGGGTTATAATCTCCGGATTACTACCCGAGCCACGTGCAAATTGGCATAGGGACGCGAGAATAAGGGAAGTAAACACGTGGCTAAAGGAGTGGTGCAGGAAAGAGGGGTTCCATTTCGTGGGGCACTAGTATCAGTATTGGAACAGGAGGGATCTGTACCGTTGGGAAAGTCTCCACCTGAACCGATCTGGGACTAATGTTCTAGCGAGAAGGGTAAATAGGGTGGTCAACAGGACATTAAACTAGAAAGTGGGGGGGGGAGGGAAGGGTAAAACTCCAATAAGTATGACTAATGGGAAACAAAGCAGCAGGTTAGTGTGTGGGGGGGTGGATTCAACTTCATGGAAAATTATGAAAACACTGAAAAGGAGAGCCCAGGAGAGGCTATTAAAGTCCCCAGAACACAAAATAGGACTGAGTGTTTGGAAAGGGCTAGGAATCTAACTTCAAGCACATCAGATAAAGGGACGACAATGAGAAAGAGGACAGGAAATACAGGACTGAAGGTGTTGTATCTGAATGCACGCAGTATACAAAATAATGAGCTTGTGGCGCAGATTGAAATTGGCAGGTATGATGTGGTGGGCATCATGGAGACATGACTGCAAGGGGATCAGGACTGGGAGCTAAATATCCAAGGGTGTACATCCTATCGAAAAGATAGGCAAGTTGGCAGAGGGGGTGGGGTTGCTTTGTTAGTAAGAAATGAAATTAAATCGATAGCAAGAAATGACGTAGGGTCAGATGATGTAGAATCTGTGTGGGTAGAGTTGAGGAACATCAAAGGTAAAAAAACTATAATGGGAGTTATGTACAGGCCTCCGAACAGTAGTCAGGATGTGGTGCACAAGATACACCAGGAGATAGAAAAGGCGTGTAAGAAAGGCAAGGTTACAGTGATCATGGGGAATTTCAATATGCAGGTAGACTGGGAAAATCAGGTTGGTAGTGGATCCCAAGAAAAGGAATTTGTAGAATGTCTACGAGATGGCTTTTTGGAGCAGTTTGTGGTGGGGCCCACTAGGGAACAGGCAATTCTAGATTTAGTGATGTGTAATGAGGCAGATTTGATAAGGGAACTTAAGGTGAAGGAACCCTTAGGAGGAAGTGACCATAATATGATAGAATTTACCTTGCAATTTGAGAGGAAAAAGCTGGAATCAGATGTAACAGTATTACAGATGAATAAAGGCAACTACAGAGGCATGAGGGAGGAGCTGGCCAGAATTGACTGGGAGATAAGCCCAGTAGAAAAGACAGTGGAACAGCAATGGCAGGAGTTTCTGGGAGTAATTTGGGTGACACAGCAAAAATTCACCCCTAGGAAGAAGAAGCATACTAAAGGGAGGATGAGGCAACCATGGCTGACAAGGGAAGTCAGGGACAGCATAAAAGCTAAAGAGAAAGCATACAATGCGGCGAAGAGCAATGGGAAATCAGGGGATTGGGAAACCTACAAAGACCAACAGAGGACAACTAAAAAAGAAATAAGGAAGGAGAAGATTAAATATGAGGGTAAACTAGCCAGTAATATAAAAGAAAATTGCAAGAGTTTTTTTTAGATATATAAAGGGTAAGAGGGAGGCAAAAGTGGACATTGGGCCGCTGGAAAATGACGCTGGAGAAGTAGTATTGGGGAACAAAGAAATGGCGGAGAAACTGAATAGGTACTTTGCGTCAGTCTTCACGGTGGAAGACAAGAGTAACATCCCCAAAGTTCAAGAGAGTCGGGGGGCAGAGGTGAGTATGGTGGCCATTACCAAGGAGAAGTTGCTAGGAAAACTGAAAGGTCTGAAGGTGGATAAATCACCTGGACCAGGTGGATTACACCCCAGAGTTCTGAAGGAGATAGCTGAAGAGATAGTGGAGGCATTAGTGGTGATCTTTCAGGAATCACTGGAGTCAGGGAGGGTCCCAGAGGACTGAAAAATTGCTAATGTAACCCCCCTGTTTAAGAAGGGAGTGAGGAAAAAGACGGGAAATTACAGGCTGATTAGCCTGACCTCGGTCGTTGGTAAGATTTTAGAGTCCATTATTAAGGATGAGATTTCAGAATACTTGGAAGTGCATGGTAAAATCGGGCAAAGTCAGCATGGTTTCATCAAAGGGAGGTCATGCCTGACAAATCTGTTAGAATTCTTTGAGGAGGTAATGAGTAGGTTAGACAAAGGAGAACTAATGGATGTTATCTACTTGGACTTCCAGAAGGCCTTTGACAAGGTGCCGCACAGGAGGCTGCTCAGTAAGATAAGAGCCCATGGTGTTAGAGGCAAGGTACTAGCATGGATAGAAGATTGGCTGTCTGGCAGGAGGCAGAGAGTGGGGATAAGGGGGTCCTTCTCAGGATGGCGGCCGGTGACTAGTGGAGTTCTGCAGGGGTCAGTGTTGGGACCACAACTTTTCACTTTATACATTAATGATCTAGATGAAGGAACTGAGGGCATCCTGGCTAAGTTTGCAGATGATACAAAGATAGGTGGAGGGACAGGTAGTATTGAGGAGGCGGGGAGGCTGCAGAAGGATTTGGACAGGTTAGGAGAATGGGCAAAGAAGTGGCAGATGGAATACAATGTGGGGAAATGTGAGGTCATGCACTTTGGTAGGAAGAATAGAGGCATAGACTATTTTCCAAATGGGGAGAGAATTCAGAAATCTGGAGTGCAAAGGGACTTGGGAGTCCTAGTCCAGGATTCTCTTAAGGTTAACTTGCAGGTTGAGTCGGTAGTTAGGAAGGCAAATGCAATGTTGGCATTTATTTCGAGAGGACTAGAATATAAAAGCAGGGATGTGCTGCTGAGGCTTTATAAGGCTCTGGTCAGACCACATTTAGAATATTATGAGCAATTTTGGGCCCCGTATCTCAGGAAGGATGTGCTGGCCCTGGAGAGGGTCCAGAGAAGGTTCACGAGAATGATCCCAGAAATGAAATGCTTAACATATGAGAAACGTTTGAGGACTGTGGGTCTATACTCGATGGAGTTTAGAAGGATGAGGGGGGATCTGATTGAAACTTACAGAACACTGAAAGGCCTAGATAGAGTGGACGTGGGGAAGATGTTTCCATTAGTAGGATAGACTAGGACCCGAGGGCACAGCCTCAGAGTAAAGGGAAGACCTTTTAGAACAGAGATGAGGAGAAACTTCTTTAGCCAGAGAGTGGTGAATCTATGGAATTCATTGCCACAGAAGGCTGTGGAGGCCAGGTCATTGAGTGTATTTAAGACCGAGATAGATAGGTTCTTGATTGGTAAGGGGATCAAAGGTTACGGGGAGAAGGCGGGAGAATGGGGTTGAGAAACTTATCAGCCATGATTGAATGGCGGAGCAGACTCGATGGGCCGAATGGCCTAATTTCTGCTCCTATGTCTTACGGTCTTATGGTCTAACAGCACCTTCCAACCCCACAACATCAACAAGAACAAAGGCAGCAGAGGCTTGGGAACACCACCACCTGCAAGTTCTCCTCCAGGCCACGCACTATCCTGACTTGGAAATATATCACTGTTCCTTCACTGTCACTGGGTTAAGCTCCTGGAACTCTCTTCCTAATAGCATTGTGGGTGTACCTATTCAACACGCACTGCAGCGGTTCAAGAAGGCAGTTGTATAAAACGCTAGTTAGGCCACAGCTGCAGCACTGTGTGCAGCTCTGGTTGCCACACTAAAGGAAGGATATGATTGCACTGGAGAGGTGCAGAGGAGATTCAGCAGGATGTTGCCTGGGCTGGAGTGTTTCAGCTATGAAGAGAGACTGCATAAACTAGGGTTGTTTTCCTTAGAGCAGAGAAGGCTGAGAGCGGGACCTGATAGAGGTGCACAAAATTATGCGGGGCATAGATAGGGTAGATAGGAAGAAACTTTTCCCCTTAGTGGAGGTGTCAATAACCAGGGGGTATAGATTTAAGGTAAGGGACAGGAGATTTAAATGGGATTTGAGGAAAACATTTTTCACCCAGAGGGTGGTTGGAATCTGGAACACACTGCTTGAGGGAATGGTAGAGGCAGGAACCCTCACAATATTTAAGAAGTATTTAGATGAGCATTTAAAACGCCATAGCATACAGGCCAAGTGCTGGAAAATGGGATTAGAATAGATAGGTGCTTAATGGCCAGCACAGACATGATGGGTCGAAGGGCCTGTTTCTGTGCTGTATAACTCTATGATTCTATGACTCACCACCACCTTCTCAAGGGCAATTAGGGATGGGCAATAAATGTTGGTCTAGCCAGCAATGGCCACATCCCAAGAAAGAATTTTTAAAAAGTTAGACAGGGCCCTTGCGTATATCTGACAACTTTTTTCAAAATGCGTGTCCTTTAATAGTCTGTTCTTTCTCAATAGGATAATCTCTTACTCACCATAACCAATCCTAAACGATGTTTGTAGTGCTACCAGTTAGATACAACTCTTTCTTAATGAGAACCCAACCCAATTTCCATCAAAATTGCTGAACCAGTCACTGCTAGAAGTGTCTAACTTGCAAGTGAAAGCCTCCCAGTTACACTGTGGTAGGCTGATTTACATACCGGGGGGTGAATTTTACACTCAGGAATCAGGACTGCCACAGTCCTGAAAAATCCAATGTGATGACATTGGGCTGTGAACCTGATGGTGACACGCCAGTCTGCCATAACATGGAAGTCAGGCGGGTGCCAAAATCAGCAGCCTGCTCACCTTTGGCCACACTTTTATGTTGCCCATGCCATAATGCGGTGGGTGCATGGAAAACACGGTCGGTGGGAGTTAGGTTTTTTAATCAGGAAGTTTTTCAAAGGTGGGTATAAAGGCTGCAAGGAGAACTATGGCTGACATCACCAGAACAGGGCTAGGGGACATTGCTAGTGTTGGTAATGTGGATTTTCATTTGTTTCAACACTGCAATAAGGTTTTTCTTGAGGGGTGGGGTGATTAAGGAGGTGCCGCTACCAACATTTTGCAGTACAGAATTTGTGTTGAACATTGCTGTCCCCAATTCCTTCTCAAGGGCAATTAGCGATGGGCAATAAATGCTGGCCTAGGCAGCGATGCCCCCATCCCATGAATGAATAAAAAAAATTGGGAATCGTTCGTTCTGTGCTCCTCCAGCGAGGACGAGAAGTAGGAGGAGGAGAGCAGCTGGCCAGGGACAAGTGTGTCCTGTGGTCCAGGAAGGTGGGAAACCTGCTGCAGGGCAAGGGCCTGTGGGTGGGAGGCAGCAGCAGGCAGGCAGGCAGACTGAGGAGAAGGCAGTGTCCTGCCAATAGAGTCTACCAGACAAGACTGACATACTTACAGATAACACAGTATCTGTGCCAACGAAGACTCCGACTGTCCAAGAAGACAGCAATCTGTGACATGCTGGCTGCTGACGTTGCATCCAATTGTGTGGGTGGGCATTCAATGCCTATGGCTTGGAAGGTCACAGTGGTCCTGAATTTCATCAGCACAAGATCCTTCCAAGCCTCAGCTGGAGACCTGTGTGGGATCCCGCAGCTGGTTGCGCATCACTGCATCAGGGCAGTGACTGATGCCCTATTCAGGGCTGTGCATGAATTTATTTCTTTTACAATGTCAGTCAGACTGGAAGAGCCAGAATCTTTGGCAGTCTTGCCAGTTTTCCAAAGGTGCAGGGCATAACAGACTGCATGCATGTGGCCACGAAAGTGCCTTCTGGACAGCCAGGGACATTCATAAACAGGAAGGGATATCATTCCCTTAATATGTAGCTGGTATGTGACCACAGGCAACACATCATGCAGGTTGTAAATGTAATGATTTCTTAGCCACTTTCCTAACATCAGTTGATTGCTCTGTGATTAATTATCCTGAGATAATCAGTATTGGGCCTCCAATTTCACCATTGCGACTGTCACTCTGCCTACTGTATGCAGGTGTAATGAAAGAAAGACAAAGCCTACATTTATGAAGCACCTTTCATGATGACCCAATCACTTTAAAACCAATTTTGAGTTGTGGCGACCGATATAATGTGGGCAATGTTATCAAATGGCAGAGCAGGCTCGAGGGGCCAAATGGCCTACTCCTGCTCCTAATACATACATCTGCACACACTATCCAGGCAACAGCCACGATGCCTACATACTGAGGCATTCCCAAGTGCCAGGAATGTTCAACAATTCAACAAGTTTTGATGGCTGTCTTCAGGGGGACAGAGGGTACCCTCTAAGGAGATGGCTAATGATGCCTGTATGAAACCCATGGATGGAGAGGTGGGGGGTCATCATTATTTGAGGTGGGTTCAGAGAGACTAGCTTCCTCAGGACAGACACTGGCACCATTAGGAGATGGTAGGCAGTGTTTGAACCTAGACCCTTTCACATTTAGGCAGACTTGTCCTCTCCGCATTGTGCAAGCTTCGATAGTCAATATTCATCAACGCCACCTTCCTGACTGCCTCCCCGGTGTCCAAAAGAGTTGCTTCACCCCCCGCTCACCACCACTGCCACCCCCCCGCCCTGAAGCACAGTTTGAAGCAGGGAGATATAAACCCTTGGAATCTCAACGCCCTAGGACCTTCCTCCAACCTTACCTCGCCCAATGGATTGGCTCTAGTGATGGGTGTCCATTTCCAGGACCTCCTCCTCTAGCAGGGTGAGTGTGGTCATGCTGGGCTAACCACCTCTGGTCTTGGCCCTTTCCCTCTCATTGTGTACCTTCTTCTCCAGGAAATAAGAAAGGACATTATAATGACTATGCTGTGTTGCAATCATGCCTTCAAATATGTAGCCAAATGTACTTAGTCGGGGGCCAATATTTCTCAATGCTCCTTGCCAGCTAACAGGCGTCACAGGCACCTTTCCCCCATGACCAAATCCCCCATTGCCATACAGAGTTGTATGCATGTGTCATGACATCTTCTGCACTTGGGCAATGCAGTCGGCAACCACTTCACACCCTTATGCGCTTCCACCTAGGTCCATCTCCGAGATGGTTAGCCATTCGCCCTGGCAGATCTCAAAAGGTCATTCAGCATTTCCTGGCATTGTAGCCAGGTTCTCTGGATGGCTGCTGACCTTGGTTGTGACCTCCGGGTAGGATGGTTTTGTCTAGCTGGAAGATCTCCTCTTCCCATCTTCTGGCATGAGGATCTCGCACCTATCACACACCACCTGGAGAAGGGTCGCCTGGAATCATCATCAAACCGTGGAGCTGTCCTGGGGCTGGACCCCTCAGCAGCTGGTGGCTCGGTTCTCTCCTCCATCTGTGGAGAGACAAAGAGAGTTAAAGGGTTGAATTGAGTCTTTTCCTGGACCCTTGCTATTCACAAGGGGAATGGGTCACCTGGACTGAAATGTCCTTTCTTTCCTGGAAAAGGTCCTGAATGATTTTCTACTAGCACAAAGGCAAACCCACATGTAAAACCAAGCTCTAACCTGCTGCAATTCTTCAAAGGATTTAAAAGTCTCCCTGAAAAAAGCTTCAGCTTCCAAAGTATGGTTTGTGCTGC
Organism: Cetorhinus maximus; assembly: GCF_964194155.1. Lineage (NCBI taxonomy): Eukaryota > Metazoa > Chordata > Chondrichthyes > Lamniformes > Cetorhinidae > Cetorhinus > Cetorhinus maximus. The sequence goes on from NC_135900.1 coordinate 58,541,854, forward strand.
AGGTGCCACAGTCTCGTGCCAGGAGGGCCTTTGAATGGCTGGCCGTGACCGACTATGGTTCATAGGCTGCTCTTTCTTCCTCAGACATCCTGACTTGCATTTCCAATTGGGCACGCTGCCCACTGTTTCTCACTGCTGTTGGTTGACATCTCCGTTAATTGGATGAAAGGTGCATTATCGGGCATCATTCAAAGGTGGGGGGGGGTGGGTGTTGGTGACCCACCCACTTCCAGGTCGGACTCCCAAGCAGAGTAAAATTCACACCTGTATTATAATGAAATATTCTGCCTCTCCAAGACACAGGTGCACCACAACACAGCACATAAAAATGGTGGGGTGGGGTCATGTTTCATGATTTTTAAATTTTAACCCTTTCCCTGGCTGACCCTCTTCAGCCTGTCACAGGGGGACAGGAGTGCCTGATTTTGAATTTAAATTTAAATTACATCCTTATTATAATATTAATTATAACAATATAATTTTACATGAAATTACAGTAACTTGCTTCCACTCCAATGGGATACAATTTGACACAAATGAATGTCTGAGATGAGAACACCCACATTGTTTTAAGTGCAACCCCATTTTGTAATTCATTATTTATAGTAGTATACCATTCAAAATGCGCACGGGCAAAGGATAATAGTGAAACATTTGTATAGAGGAAATAATTGGGCTTTTACAGCTGACACCAGGAAAGATATCTTTGACGTGAATATTGTTCAGACCCTCATGATAAAAGAAAATTAAATGACCTGAATATTCCAGAGAAGAAAAGAAAATTCCACCTACAGGAACATAAATGGAAAGACCATGAAATGAATCAGGCAAAGCTTTTTCATGTATGGTGAAATACAGAATAGTTACATGAATGGAAAAGAGTGAATGTATAGAGAAATAAATGAGATTTGACGAGTTCCCAGTGATCCCATTCACTGAGTGGCATTGATAATTGTAGCCATGAACCCAATTGCTTTCTTTGCTGAAGTAGAATGTGAAACAATACAAACTGACGAGGTGATTGTATTATAGCAATATGCCATTCCAACGTGATGTTACAGCCTGGGATAGTTGGTGTGTTTATCAGTATATGGTATGGGTGAGGGATCAGCCATGTCAACGAGTCTCATTTATATGGCTTGATGTTAAATTTTGTCTGATGATGCTGCGTGAAGCACCTTGGGAAATATTAATATATTAAAGGCACTATATAAATGCAAATTGTTTTTGTTGTAATGGTGAGCTGGTCTTAGAAGTTTTAACTTCTGTATGAGGTATATTGATAGCTCCATCTTGTGGCCCAGCTGATAACTGGCAAAAATAATCTGCTGAGGACAGGTGAATTTGAATGACAAATGGCGAAAGTTGTGAATCCAATGATCTACTCTATTATAAATAATGCAGGTTACTGTAATATAGCAGATATCTCAGAGGGTTGTTAGTCTCTAAAAGGTTTACCTATGGATCGGAGGCTGCATATAAAGGAGGGGGGAGTAGACCAAGTCAAAGTCAGAAAAAATCAAAAAAGGTGATGCCAGAGTGATAATAAGATCAATACGGAGGGAGGAACAGCAGAGCCTGAAGGTTTTAAGCCAAGCATATACTTTTGGGATGGTAGTGATTTTTTGCAACTGATCAATTAGTTCAAGAATTGGAGAGACCAGAGGTAAGGAAACGTGTTAAATTTCTGATGGGTATACAGTGAAGTAGGAAACCAAATGCCAATTTTTGTTCCTAATACTAAAGTTATTTACCAAAAGCACCATTATAAATTCCTGCCTCCTCCCTAGTCAACATCCAGTGTCCCAAAGTCTCTCTTTAGACTATTTTGAGCAAAACAATCAAATAAACCAATTAGCTAGTGAACCACCCCTTAAAGGGGCACTGAAAATAAAACAACAATATAAAAGGAAATGTCAATTAAATTAAAATGTCATTTAGGGTGGAGATAATGCACCCTAGCCCCTGTGGTGTCCACCAGTTGCAGAAGGCCTCAAGTGTACAAGTCTCTCTTTATACTCTTCAGAGCAATGTTCTTCATTGCAAGGCCTGCAAGGCAGTGGTGGCTCCCATTGACACTAATGTGGCTCCCCAATTCCATCCATGCATTTTCAGTAACCGTTTTATTCTCAGAGGATCACAGTGAGCCGGTGCCCAACCTAGCATTATGCAGTATTCCTATTTATTTCATTTTTAACATTAAAAATGTGTACTGAGCCTGTCAAAGGTCAGCCTTCTTTACATATCACATTGACCACATGGTACAATGTGCACCAATAACTATATCTAAGTATGTGTGCTACAGAAACAGTTATATTACCATAACGACCACCATAGAATTAGCAGAGTATTCAACCGCTGGTGCCGTGTTTTTTTTGGCCCAAGTGAGTTACATGCATCGCTCTGTGACCTCACATCATGAAGGAGCAGTAAGTAATGATAATTTAGTAGTCGATGTGTCTTTCACATTGCAGGTTTTTTGCTAAAGTGACCCTTAGTTGAAAAGTAGTGAATATAACTGCTTCAGAGTGAACAAGAAACAAATCAACTACTGACTCTCTTTATACTCTTTTGAGTATACCAGTAAAACAAACAAATATGCTAATAATCAAATTAACTAATTAACAGCTTTGTAAATTGCAACCTTTCTTGCGCATGTTATGATGATGCTCTTAGAATGGGTCTCTTTACAAGATGGCTTAATATGTTTCTTCCTAGTTGCCCAATGGTATTTGTTGCTTCCATGTTCTGGGGTCATGGGTTCAAATCCCACCAGGCAGCTGCTGGAATTTAAATTCAATTAATTAATCTGGAATTGAAAACTCGTCTCGGTAATTGTGACTATGAAACCATCATCAATTGTCATAAAAACCCACCCATGTTCACTCATGTCCTTCAGGGAAGGAAATCTGCCGTCCTTATCAGGTCTGGCCTACATGTGACTCCAAATCCACAGCAATGTGATTGACTCTTAACTGCCCTCTGAAATGGCCTAGCAAGCTGCTCAGTTCAAGGGCAATTAGGGATGGAAAACAAATGCTGGCTTTGCCAGCGACACCCGCATCCCATGATAGAATAAAGAATTACCTGGTGCTGATGAAGATGGCAACCATTTGACTATTGTTTTCATGCTTAGGGTCATAAATGGGAGCTCAAGCACTCACTGCATTTCAAACAGGATCATCTTTAGTTCTTTAATAGTCCCTGCTCCAAAGCTAAACCGTCTAATGGCACTTTGTTCTGAAGAGCTTGATTGTTTTGCGGGATTATTTTTTAGTTTCTGTTTAGTCTGTAAGATTTTAATGCAACAGAACAAATAAACTCATCTTGTTTAAAAGTTAAAAATACCCTGACCCTTATAGAACGCTGAGTGTTAGAGAATTGTTTATTGGCTTTTTCTGGGATCTTGCAGTGCAAAATTGGCTGCAGCATTCATCCACATATAGCAACTGTGCTTCAAAATTCTTTGGTTATGAAGTCCTGGGAAACCTCCTGGGGACATTTTTTAAGTTACTGTCCAGCTGTGGGAGCCCAATTACAGCCACCAATTTGCATACAACTAGGAGATACAAACAGCAGTGGCCTGGAAATTGTTGGTTTTAGTGACAAGCATATTATGAATTATTCAATTTCACCCTTCAAGGATCCAACTCCAAATTACTTCCCAAATCTTTATGCAACTTATTTTAGTTTAATCGAAATAATCCATTTATGGGACAATGGATCTTGCCCGAATATTTTCCATGAAGTGTTAATGTCACAAAGAAATAGCATCCCATTATTGAATTACACTGCTTATGTCCTGACACACCATCCTCCTCCGAGACCACTCCACCATCATCTATCTGGGTGGGACTGTTGTTGCCTGGTTCCATTCTTATCTATTAGTAGACAGAAAATCACCGGCAGTGCCTCGCTTCTCATTCCTGGGCAGCTGCCTCTGATGTCCCCCAAGGATCTATCCTTGACCTCCTCCTCTTTCTCATCTACAAGTTGACCCTTGGTGCCATCATCTGAAAAAAAAGTCAGTTTCCACATGTACACTGACAACACTCAGCTCTATAATTGCCACCTCCCTCAAAGTCTCCAATGTCAAATTGTCAGACTGCTTCTTTGAAATGCAGTATTGGGTGAACAGAAATTTCCTCCATTTAAATATTGGGAAGACTGAAGCCATTATCTTCAGTCCCTGCAACAAACGCCTTTCCCTAGCCATTGACTCCAGCCTTCTCCCTGGCAACTGCCTGAGGCTGAATCAGACAGTTCACAATATTAGTGTCATATTTATCCCTGTGGTGATCTCCCAACCACATTCGTGCTATCACTAAGACCAGCTATTTCCACATCTGTAACTCTGTCCCTGCTTCAAACTCATCTGCTGCTGAAACCCTTGTCCATGCCTTTGTTACTTGACTATTCTAACACACTCCTGGCCAGCCTCCCGTGTTGCACCATCTGTAAACTTGACGTCATCCAAAACACTGCGTCCATACCCTAACACGCACCAAGTTTTGTTTACCCATCACCCCCGTGCTTGCTAACCTACATTGACTCCTGGTTAAAATGCCCAGATTTTAAGCTTCCCGTCCTTATTTTCAAATCCATGCATGACCTCGCCCCTCACTATCTCAGTAATCTCCTCCATTCCTACGACCCTCTGAGATATCTCCTCCAGTTCTAGCTTTTGAGCATCCTTGATTTTAACTGCTCCACCATTGGTGGCCATTCTTTCTGTTTAGACCCTAGCTCTGGAATTCCCACCCTCTTCATTTCTCTACTTTGCTTTCCTCCTTAGATACCTTTTAAAACATCATTCTTCAACCAAGATTTGGTCATTTGCCTTAATATCTCCTTTTATGGCTTAATGTCACAATTTGTTTATAGTTCCCCTGTTGAGCATTTAGGGACATTTTATTATGTTAAAGGCGCTATGTAAATTTCAGTTGTTGTTGTTGATAGCTTTATTCTGTTATGACTGGAAGATTTTGGTTGATGAGCTTGAATTGTATGAACATCAACTTGTGCAATTGGATCCTCTGGACCATGGAAACTGTTGTGCCAATAAATGCTGAAATGGCATTTGACTTTACAGCCTGAGTTTTGTTGTGTTGTCATTTTTTCTTCAGTGTGTGGTATTTGGTACCATGGCGATCAGCAAGCTATTTGTGTAGTTTTTACAAATGGTTGATTCTGACCCAGAGTCAACCATTTGTTTGAATCAACCATTCAGTCAAGCCGGTAAAGTCTTGGGCTTCAAAAAGCAGTTTTATTCTGAAGTTTGGTTTTCCAGAGCCGAATGGAAGCAAGTTAAAGGTCATGTGGTATGCCTTTATTGGAGCTACAGCAGGTTGCCTTGGTTAATATTACTGGATTTTTGCATAGTTAAATATCTATAAGGGAGTGTTGCCTGGAAGGTGTTTACTTGTGGGTCTGACCAAGTGGACAGTCTCTTTTGGGAAATGTTTGTAAGACTAACCTTAATTGTGCAACTGTAACCTTGTGTGCTTAAGTCTTCTTTTATTCTTGTTACTAAAACTCATACTTTTAATTTTTTAAATCCCAAAAGTGTTACTGGACCTCTTACCACTGAGATCAGCACATCTTATTCTTGTTTTCAGAATACAAAAAAAAGGGTATGGCCTGTAAACCAAGTTTCCCTCTGGGATTTGGTTTGTGCAGCAATTAACACCGGCTGTGGTCATAACACACAGGATAATGATGTGGAGCTAGGATGCTTGCTAGTTACTCTCATTTCTAGCCCAGGAGTCATGCCTACTGTTGTCTCAGCTGAGAAGAAAAGCACTTGGGACCTTCCTCATCTGTAAGCTCCATTTCACATCAGGTAACATATTTATACACACTGTATCACTGAGACGAATGGGAATCTCATCTTCAGAGGTACATGAAATTAAATAAAATCATCCAAAAATATATGGAAACAAGGATATTAGCAGTAAATATCTAATAAAAAGGGGAAAGAGAGAACACCCTATCACCCCATTATGGGTCAAAGAGATGACAAGAAATGTATTGAAGTTTGGTCCATTTTGCTAAACATTTTATCTGATACTACTTTCTGGAATATAAAAATACCATGATTAACTCCCTTTAAAAAAAATATGCTTTTAAAGGCACTCTGAAATTAATATTCTTCCTCAAGTCACAGAGGCATCAAATATCAATAGTTTTGATTCTTTTTAAGAAATACAACTTATTTGATGAACCTCATTAAAAAAAACGATCGCACCAGGAATTTTTTTCTGCATCGCCTTATTTGAGGATATTCACAATTTCTCTTTCTTCTCTCCTAAAGGCGTAGGTTCCCTACAAGGGGTTGACTGGCCATATGGGAAATCAAGACACTTCCTATGTGCTCCCATGAATGGTCCCATACTGCTCTTGAGTGCCCTCTTAGTTTTACAAGAATCCTGAATATTTATGTATCCTTTTAGGGGAACTAGTCCAATACTGTGTCCTACTGAAATACAGTTCACTAAGCACTGGCATCTTCTAGTATCTCACTAAGTGCCCACTCCTCCTGTGTGAGGAATGATGATAGGCTATCCAGCCAGAGAGGACATCACAACCAAGTCAATCCTGTTTTCTCTGAACACCCAGGGATGTACATTTCCAGCACGGTTATTAGTTAATGATTAGGAGTGGGGGTTCCAGCTAATTTTCTCCTTCCTGACCCAGAGGCATTGAAAATAGTTGTAGCTTTTTGACTGCAATTAACCAGCTCAGCATCAGACTATGGGACCTGCCTGATTGAACCATATAGTGGGGGATATTGGGATAAGAAATGGTTCCACTATTTTAATGGACTTCACATCTGGCTCACTTTTACAATCATAAATATCATTCCTGACATTTGCTTTGCTTTGAGAACATGGCACTCCCTCTTTGATACAAAATTGACTGAGGGATAGAAACCAGAGGGTGGCTGTGAATGACCATTTTTTGAACTGGAATGAAATGTACAGTGGTGTTCCTCAGCATTGAGAACAAGGTCCACTGCTGTTTTTGATATAAATTAATGACTTGAACTTGGGGGTACAGTGGGCAATTTTGAAATTTGCAGATTACGGGAAACTTGAAAGTGTAGCAACCAGTAAGGAATATAGTAATAGATCTAAAGAGGCCATAGACAGGCTGATGGAATGAGCAGGCACATGACAGTGCAGAAAAATGTGAAGTGATACATTTTGTTAGGAAGAATGAGGGGAGACAATACAAGCTAAATGGTACAACTTTAAATGGGGTGCAAGAGCAGATAGGCCTAGGGCATTTCTACATTAATCTTTGAAGTAGCAGGAATGGTCAACAAAGCAATTAATAAAGCATATGGGGATCGTGGGCCCTATAATTGGAGGCACAGAATGTAAAAGCCTGGATGTTGTGCTAAACCTATATAGAATGTAAGTTTGGCTCCAGCTGAAGTATTGTATCCAATTCCAGGCACCACATTTTAGGAAGGATGTGAAGGCTTTGGAGAGGATCGGAAGAGATTTACTAGAATGGCTTCAGAGATAAGGGATTATGGTTATATGAATAGACTGGTGAAACCAGGGTCATTTTCAGGGCCGAGAAGGCTAAGAGGAGATTTGATAGATGTGTTTAAGATCATGAAGGGTTTTGATAAAGTAAATAAAGAGAAACTGTTTCTGTTTCTAATGCCTGAAGGGCTGATAGCCAGCATGCACTAATTTATGGTGCCTGGCAAAAGAACCAGAAACGCCATGAGGAAAAACATTTTTACACAAGCAGTAGTTGGAATTTGGCATGTACTGCTAGATGGCGGGGTTGCTGGGGGCGGGGGTGGGTTTGAGAGGGGAGGGGTGGGGTTGGGGGTGATAGATACAGATTTAATAGTAGCCTTCAAATGAGAATTGGATAAATAATTGAGGGAGAGAAAATTGCAGGGATATGGTGAAAGACGGGTAGTGCAACTGACTGGATTGCTCTTTGAAAGGGCTGGTGCAGAATGAGCTCCTGTGTTGAATAATTCTATGGTTCTAAGATTCTATGCAGAGGTCATTAACTAGGATGCTTGAATTTAGAAGGAAAAGCTTTGTTTTATGATCTTAGGGCAGCTAAAGCATTTACAGCCAATGAGGCACTTTGAAGCACATACACTGTTGTAATGTAGGAAACGCAGCATCCGATTTACACACAGCAAGGCCCCACTGACAGCAATGAGGTAAATAACCAGACAATCTGTTTTAGTGATGTTGATTAAGTGATAAATGTTGGGGAGAACTCCCGTGCTTTACTTTGAATAGTGGCGGTCAAATCTTTTACATTCATCTGAGGGGGCAGAACTTGGTTGAAAGCCTCATTGAAAAGACAGCACCTCTGACAGTGCAGCATTCCCTCAGCCCTGCACTGGGAGTGCCAGCCCAGATTATGTGCTCAAATCTCTTGAATAGCACAACCTTCTGACTGACATTTAAAGCTGAAATGTATACAAGCGGAGAAATTATATCATGTATATGTGTTTTCTATATTGCATGTTATGTTTTACCCTTGTTTACTTATCGTTGTGATTTTAAAAAATCTTTGCATTCCTCATTCGTTTGCTTTCGATTCATTTTGCGTCTCTTTACTCAATCATCTTATCGTGTCTGGGGGAATTTAAACTACAGCAGTTGACATCTGGACACATTCCCCTCCCTACAACTGGGCAGCTGATGTGACGCTCCACTCCCGCTTGACTGTCATATGATCGCAGGCTGCGGAGCTGGAGAGAGAGAAAAGCTGAACCTTAACTGGAAGAGAAATTCAGGGAGGAAGAGCAGCAGAAAGTAGAGCTGCGAGCTGAGGCTGCAGGGGACTAGGGAAGATGAGCATGTTGGTGCTGATCAATAAGTTGCTGGACTGGTTCAAGTCCCTGTTCTGGAAGGAGGAGATGGAGCTGACCCTGGTCGGGCTGCAGTACTCGGGCAAGACGACGTTTGTGAATGTGATCGCGGTACAGTGAATCCACTTAACCATTAACCAGTGCCTCTGCTTCATTGTGTGTTTGCTAATTATTATTATTCATCTCTTGTCATCCCTGACAACTAGGAGTGGAAGCAGGCCCTGACTCCGGGGCACAACCTCTCCCTCTTTTCACCTCCCCCACCCCTTCCCATTGAAACCACTCACTGTGTAGAAACGGAAAGCTGAGAGCTGGCTGACCCTTTTCTGGACGAGAAGCTCAGGACGGGCTTGACTCTGCGGCCTTGCTGGGTTTGCTACCTTGTTCAGGCGTCAGTGAGGGAGCAGCCCCGCTCCCCTCAAATCCCATCTGCTCGCACTAAATCTCTCCTAGAAACAGGCTTATCATCATACCCTGGCAATGATCACATTTTATGGTGCTTTGCTGTTTATTCTCGTCAGAATATATTGTTTACAGCCATTAGTACACATATTTCGTTGGCTCTGCACCCCACCCCACCCCAAATGTGATGGACATCAATTTATGTGTGTGTTTGTTTATATGTGTATATACACACACATACACATTGTGCTGTCATGTGTGGTCCAACTGAGCCAAATCACCTGGTGTTGCACAAGCCCTTCCCAGAAAATAAGAAATTATCAATCTTACAAATCATATATAATGCATTGGTAGAATCACTGATGATTTTCAATTATGAATTCTGTGGTGGGATGATACATTAGAAGTCAATATTTGTATCCTCGCCCTTTTCAACATTTTAAATGACATATTCTGGTCTTACAGTAATTAAGTTTAATTTTGATACCCTACCATTCCCCCTTTAACTGAACAGTAAAAGATCATCCCAGCTTCCAGACAAACCTAAATCGATTTCTGTGGATCTTTGTAGAACTTAAGCTGAATGTGAGGGAAAGAATAAATAACATTTCTTTGCTCAAAAATGCTAAATAAAAGTTTATTTTAGTGCAAAATTCCTCCTCCTCTGCTATGTGACGATGAAATCCATTGCCATTTGACAAGCAGGTTATTTGTCAAGCTGACCTCTGTGTGCTAAGTATATACTGTAATTGGATAAAATAATTACAGCAATACAGTAACAACCAGTATATAGTGTTTTGAAAATGCACCGAAATCCATATTTGTTGCAGATGCAATTTCTGTATTTTTGGAATATATTATACTCTATTTCATATATTATAAAGGAAAATAAACACTGGTTTAGGATTCTATTCTTTAAGTTTCAGTATAAATTATGCATAAATTCATCTCGTTCAAGTCTTGTTGAGAAGAATGGTCATAAGACCTGAAACATTAATCCTACCATCCTTACTCTCGAATGCTACCTGACATCTAAACATTTCCAGTATTTTCTGATTTTATTCCAAAATATTATTGCCCATCCAGTTTTCTTGATGTGTAGGCCAGTTTTTTTTTTTGCTTTTCACCCGCCTCTCCTTAGGATGCTGACTCATCAGCAAAAAACGATAACTGACTATCTGGTCATTATCCTATTCCTATGTGACTGTGACCAAGGTAAACTATCCCTCCTCGTCCTTCTCGATCTGTCTGCCATCTTTGACATCGTTGACGACACCATCTTCCTCCAATTCCTCTGTTCTGTCATCCAACTGGGTGGGATTGCCATTGCCTGGTTCCATTGCTAATTATCCATTCATCGCTAGTGAATCACCAGCAGTGATTTCTCTACCCTTTTTCACGCTGTTACTGCTAGGGTTCCCCCAAGATTCTATCTGTGGCCCCCTCCAATTTCTCATTTACATGTTGTCTTTCAGTGATATCTAAAAACACATCAAGTTCCACATGCAGCTGTTCATCAGCCACCTTTCTTGACCCCCCTCCCGCTGCCTCTGATACGTCTGTTGCCCACTGCTTATCTGACATCCAGTATTGGATGAGCAGAAATTTCCTCCACCTAAATATTGGGAAGACTGAAGTCATTGTATTTGGTCCCTGACACAAACCCTGTTCCCTAGATATTGACCCCATCCCCCTCCCTGGCTACTTTGAGGCTGAACCAGATTGTTTGCAACCGCCTACTTCCACTTCTTAACATCAGTCGTTTTCACCCCTTCCTCAGCCCATCAACTGCTGAAAGTGTCAAAGGCACTAGTTAAATATAAATTGTTGTTGCTGTTTGTGAAACTTTGTGCACATGTTGACTGCTGTGTCTCTTACAACACAACAGTAACTGCATATCAAAAGTTTTTTTTAGGAAAAAATATATTTTATTCATAAAATATCTGAAAGAACATTACAAAACATTTCTAAATGGCCATTACAAATAGTGCAATCAGATTCAACTTTTACACATGGATCACGTGGTGCTTCAGTACAATCAATGAATATTACAGTCATTTCAACATGGTCGTTACAGACAGTCAGTGCAATCGTATTGGAGTTATTGACTTACATCATGTTGCACTCTGAGGTGCTTCAATACAATTATGATACATTCAGTATTCACTACATACAATCTTTGTGAGTCATACAGCCTGAGGGGTCTATACATTTCCCAGCCCCTCGGTGCACTATGGCAGAAAGGTCTTAGACAGCAACCCTTTCCCCTTGTGCCCTTGAGGCGGCTACCCCAAGCTTTAATGCATCCCTCAGCACATAGTCCTGGACTTTGGAATGTGTCAGTCTGCAACACTTGGGCGGGGCCAACTCTTTGCACTGGAAGACCAACACATTTCAGGCAGACCAAAGAGCGTCTTTCACTGAGTTGATGATCCTCCAGCTGCAGTTGATATTTGTCTTGGTGTGTGTTCCTGGGAACAGCCCATGGCGCACAGAGTCCTATGTCACAGCACTGCTCAGGATGAACCGTGACAAAAACTACTGCATTTCTCTCCAGACCTTCTTTGCAAAGGCACATTCCACAAAGAAGTGAATAACGGTCTCTCCCCCACCACAGCCACCTCGAGGACAATGTGCAAAGGGTGTGAGACTCCTGGTGTATAGGAAGGATCTGACGTGGAGGGCCTTTCTCACCACCAACCAAGCTACATCTTGGTGCTTGTAGGAAAGTTCTGGCGATGAGGCATTCTGCCAAATACAGAAACTGCATATCAAAAGTTCTTAACTGACTGTAAAGCTATTTCTGACATCCTGAAGTTGTGAAAGGCGCCATATAAATGCAAGGTCTTTTTCTTCGTACTGCAGTAGGGTGCCACTGGCAGCCCTTGTCCCAAATGGCTATTCTTCATTTGTGATTTGAGCAATGACTACTAATGTGCAAATTGTTCATGGAGGTGATCCCAGTGGAAATCCACTTTGTTCTTTTCCAACTTCTGTCCAACAGGCCTTTCCTAGCCCAGGAACACGAGGCTGATTGTGGTGCCTCTATTGCTGACTGGCTAAGATTAAAGAGCTCAGCAGGACCAAGGATTGAAATCTGGGATCTTTCTAGCATGTTTAGTTCTATGCCACACTAGGTGATGCCTTCACAAACTGAGCATTGAGGGAGCTTAGAAATGACCCTCTAGAACTTCACTGCCCTACAGATTTTATGAGATTATTTCACATTAATAATAATTGAGAAATTAATAGTATGCACCTATAGGTTTGCTTTATAAATGCAAGTCTTTCTTTCTGTCTGTACGTCTGTTATGGCAAATGAGGTTTTTTCCTTCCTTCATTCCCACATGTGAGGCTGGAAGGCAAATAACAGTAACTCCTGAGTGCTTCTTTTTTACTTTTAATTTCTTTTCCTGAAGCTGATATGTGGCTTAGTATTATTTAATCAATCTGCAATCACCTCCTTGCATGCAAAATAAATCCAAGTGCCAAAGGCAGTTTTAAATTGGCAGCCCATTTTTTCTGTGCACAATATATCCCATAAATGGTGTACCATCATGGTGAATATGATTCCATCCAATCCTCTTGCAGTGGCATTTTATGGCCTGAGCAAAGCTTTAAAATGTTAATGGCTTGTAGCTCTTATTTGCATTCTTGCTTCAAATACTGATTAGCACATTCTACTTCCCTTTTATCCAAAGTATGTTATGTGATATCGATTGAAATGATTAATTCTAATCGTGCTCCCTATGAGCGTTTGCTTTCTTGTGAAAAATTTAAATCAAATCTGTGAGAAAAGTTGTTCGTGATCAGAATTACCTTACTTCTTTTAATCCTTATTTAGAATTTAATTGGCTTTGTTTGTATTAGAAAGATAATTTTGCAGTTCAAGCTCATTCTTTATGTTGTTTGTCATTTCCATTTTGTATTGATCACCCCTCCCATAGTAGCGTATCTACTATTCTTCCTGTGATTTCAGGATTCATTGCAGACTTGAGCTCATTATCTAGGCTGACACTTCAATGTAGGACTGAGGGAGTGCTGCATTATTTGAGATACCTTTTTCAGATGTGATGTTAAACTGAGGTTCCATATACTTGCTTGGTATCCCATGACACTCTATAAAGATGAGCAGGGTGTTTGTGTCCTAGTTAATTAATTCCTAAATCAGCTAATGTCACCAAAAGTACATTTGTTTGCTATTTATGGGACCTTGCCAAATGCAGATTGGCTGCCATGCTACACAAATGCCGGACTGGTTTCTACTTTTCCTGCCTGAGTACTTTGCTTCTTCCTGCTTGAATGGTTGGCTGTGAAGCCATTCACTTTGACAAGAGTGATGACCATGTACATCTATCCCTAATCAAACATTGTTAACTCATCGTAAAATATGGCTGGCTAAGACATTACATGACTTTAACTTGGCTCCTAAACCTTGAAATTTAAGTTGAAGAAAATCTATGAGTCTGATAGAAACAAAAATACCTGGAAAAACTCAGCAGGTCTGGCAGCATCCGCGGAGAGGAACACAGTTAACGTTTCGAGTCCGTATGACTCTTCAACAGAACTAAGTAAAAATAGAAAAGAGGCGAAATACTTCTCTATTTTTACTTAGTTCTGTTGAAAAGTCTTACGGACTCGAAACATTAACTGTGTTCCTCTCCGCGGATGCTGCCAGACCTGCTGAGTTTTTCCAGGTATTTTTGCTTTTGTTTTGGATTTCCAGCATCCACAGTTTTTTGCTTTTATATATATGAGTCTGATAGGTTGGTTACACACTGCAGGGGGGGAAAAAAAGTCCTTGACATTGGATGACTTCTGATCCTTGAGCAACATTTGGTAATTTAGTCGATTGATCAGTAAAACCTGTGTTGGGCACTCTGAAGTGTTGGCACGGTTGAGCTATATTCAAGAAAATACACCAGAAGGTTGGCCTAAATCCTTAGTTCAAAATCTTATAAGTAAGGCGCTCAAAATTCATCAATGATTGAAATCCTAGCTTCCATCCATAAAACTTTCCACCTATCGACACAACTATTGTTAATTCTTCTGTGTGAGTTTTATCACTTTCTTTGCAAACCAGTTAAGATGCCATTTCTTGTCCCACCAGAATCTAAGGAGGCATTCATTGTGTGATCTATGCTGTCAAGGATCACTGCATCTTGTATGCTGTCTTAAGAGGACAAACTGCCCAGTTCTTTTTGCTAATAGTTATGCTATTTAATAGTTCATTTTTCTTGATTACACTTCATTTTGATTTGATCTGTACTGGACTTACCTGATCACTTGTGACCAACTGTGAATGTAGCATTCTAGCAATGTATTCTGACTTTTTACAGATGTTGTCCAGCTTCTTGTTATCTTCTTCGACATTCTCAAAATAAGACTTTTGTCCCGGCCAGAAGACAGAAAGGAAAATACTACATTAACTTGGCTACTTTATAAAGTAACTAATTTTTATTTTAAAACTGGACAGAGGAATTTCTAACTTTCAGAAACCAGTAGGGCCCTCATTATCTTTAAAGAGGTGCTAATGCCCTCTGTGGCGGCTGACAATCAAATTCCAAAGAAATGCACCCTTTACATATCTAAGGCAGAGCTCCGGCCAACAGAGAAGGTATGTCTGTAAAGGACAAAAGGGATCCTGACCCTGACCCTATTAAGCACGTCAAGATCCCAGACCTGGAAAAATAGATCCCTTGTCCAGCACCCAGGAGAAGTGGGAAGTATGTCACATGATCTCCCCCAAGCTGCTAGAACCTATAATATTACTGTGTGGAACTGAACCCAGGCAGTCTATCATTTTACCATCTACCAGGTAGCAGCAGAAGGAGGCCTGTCCAGGTTTAAAATTGCCTGGGCCTCATCTACACTGAATTGCTGGAATATTGGAACTCCTGTATTGGTGCCTATAAGACTCATTCATCTCCACATGCCTTCTTACATTGGGGAAGTCCTTGCTTCTGGAAAGATGGATGACCCTGCAACAGTTTCAGCCTGTGAACCTCTGATTCTGGACTCTGGTCTCATGTGAAACCATAATTCTTATTTTTATCATAGTCTTGCCATGTACCCCTTTCTTTCCCTTATCCCTCTTTTATTGCATGAGTGCAAACAGAGGCAGGCATTGCAAAACCCCTTCCCGTGTTTTGTTTGTGTGTAAAATAAACCAACCCTCTTACTTTACCTTATCTCAAGTTTGCTGTGGGGTTATTAATAGAGGATTGAATCTCTCCCAAACTGAAGGGTTGGGGAAAACATGACACCACTTATAAAGGCGGAAATCAGAAATCAAAAACACCTTTCTGTAGTGAGAGGAAAGATCGGGCTGTTTAAATTAATCCCCTTCCTGTCTATGACACTTTAATAAAATAACTTGAAACCCTCACATATCCACAACTTGTAGGGTAAGAGGGAGGCAGTGGAACAGTGGTATTGTCACTGACTAGTATTCCAGAGACTACTGTTTTGGGGATCTGGGTTCAAACCCCACCATGGCAGATGGTGAAATTTGAATTCAATCAAAAAAATCTGGAATTATAAGTCTGATGATGATCATTGCTGATTGTTGTAAAAACCCATCTGGTTCACTAATGTCTTTTACGGAAGGAAATCTGCTGCTCTACATGTGACTCTAGATCGACAGCACTCTGAGCAAGGGTAATTAGGGATGGACAATGTTGGCCTAGCCAGCAACATCCACATCCCATGAATGAATAAAAAAAAGATTCTGGTTTACTTTTGTTCTATCCTTGAGTATGGTCCTCAATATTCATCGTTGATTGAAATCCTGGCTTCCATTCATCAACACAACATAATAATTTGTGTGTGTGAATTTTGTCATTCCTTTTGCAAATCAGTTAAGGTGTCTTTGTGTCATTAGATTTTTTTTTACCCACTTTTCCTATTGAGTTTCACACCAGTACTTCAGATTTGGTTTACCTCCTAACGTTTTAAAGAAAATATTTGTACAATTTTAATTTTGCCTTGTGTAATTTTTATTAGACCTAACAATTCTAGCGATATGTGTGGTATTGCTGTTGTGCAAATTACATTTAATTTATATCAGTAGTCAATAATTTGAGAATCATGGGTACTTAACTGGTTCCAACCACGCAGTACGTTATTCATAATGCCTGGCTCTCAATTAAATGTTCACAGCCAGGAAACCGCTTGGAGGATGCATGCTTATGTACATATGCAGAGCTCTGATCCTCTCATGCACACCTGGCATTTATAACAATTCTAAGTTCGTAATTGCCCAAGAGGTACAAGAGATATTCTTCTTGGACCACTTTCTAAACCTGATTGGGCCACGCATCGGGATCCTTCCAGTGTGAGATTGTCTTCTCCTGGACCCTCATACTGCTCCCCTCCAGAGTTAGTTGGGGGACCCAGCTCATGGCTTGTGTTGCCAGTTGTACATTCTTGGGAAGTGGAACTTGCCTTGCAGTAGAAATGCCCTCTTAAATTCTGATGGGATGAGAAACGGCACCTTAACTGATTTGCAAAAGGAATGACAAAATTCACACACACAAGTTATTATGTTGTGTTGATGAATGGAAGCCAGGATTTCAATCAATGATGAATATTGAGGGCCATGCTCAAGGAAAATCTGAAATGGAAAAAAATACCAAAATACAAAGCCTCTCCAACCATTTTTGATGTGGATTATTGGATCTGAGCAATTCAAAAAGTGTTTGCTTGATATGAGAAAGCAGATTCTCATACAATTGTTCATAAACTTAATTTAATTTGGGACGCCTGCTTCTCTGGGACCCCTTAGAATCTGATTTTTATTGTATAGGAGACATAAAGTTGTCAATGAGTGCCATAATATAGGAAGTTAAATACTTTGCCTCATGTACCTATTTACAACTGAACATCTCCCAAGAATTGTGCAAGTGCTGTCATATGAAGGAATACTGTCAATTCAGTAGTTGTTTATCAGATGCCCTGACATTTTTTCTGCCAGTTTTCCCTCTTCTCTAACATTACTTATTTCTTCACTGGGGTAAAGCTCACTGAGTAATAGGCATCCTCCAATTGCTTATTCAAGTTCCTATTGTTCACATGTGATTATGGCAAATAGTTCAACTGTGAAGACATAGCAAGACTGATTTTTGAATGTGGGATGCTCCTGGTTTGGATGGCTTGGAGAAGGAGGCTTGGGGCAGAATGGAACATTCTGGTGACCAAGTCTGGGGAGGGCAGGATAGTCGGCCTGTGGGTCAGGTGAACACGTGTGATCTTTTGCTTTTGAGCTTATTAATTATGCATCTGCAAGGGCTATGTGAATCACATGGTGGGGCAGACAGGAAGTTGCCCATTCCCCCCTGTATTCATGGGGTTTAAGGTCATGGCGCCCAGACAGACATTCACTCAACACAGACCACAAGCTCCGGATTACTCGTCCAAACTCCTTGTGGCCTGAGCTCATACTGGGGAAATTTGCAGATGTGACTGACCGTATCCCAGGGGATTGCCTTCTGTTCATCTCTAGATAAGAGTACTACTGGTGACACACCCGTGGTTAGGCCAATGCTCGCCATTGCAGTGGCCCATGTTCACCAGCCTCAACCTTCTAGAGGCCTGCTGCTTCTTGCTGCTCAGGGCTTTGCTCCTTCTGGCCTTGTGCCAACCAGTGACAGGCCCTCATTCTCCTCATCTGGATGAGAGCCATTACCATGGCAGGGTTGCCTGCAGCCTGCATCATCGACGCCTTAGTGGATGTTTGAACGAATTGAAATGATACATTAAGTGAGCATGTCCTTTACAGGTTTGCTGCCATCTCAAAGCCAGCTGGCCAGTGCTAAGCCCTTTACCTGGCCTCCATCTAGACATGGAATCCTCACCCACCCCTTCCAGGTAAAGGACATCCTGGAGGAGCAGAGATGGGTGTTCCTCCCGTTCATACATGACTAGGTATGGAGACATTGCTCTTTGAGCAGGGTGATTGGAGCCATATGCAAGAAGCCTCACATGGACACTTTTCCGCTTGTCTCCATTACCCTCAAAACTCTATAGAGAGATCACTGCCTTGGCAGCATAGAACACTAATCACATGATCCCTTGTCAGGCATGACCATTCACACGGGAGGATGGAGGTTAGGAGTTGCGAGTTGTCTGTCCTCCACCAGTTGTGCCCCTTGGAGGCATCCACCTCCCTCCCTCCCTTCATCTCTGCCTCTGACTGCAGCATTTGGAAAATGGCATAGAATGAATGGCAGCTCCATATTTGCTGTGATTTTAATGTCAATAAACCTGATGCAATGCAGACTTTACCATAGAGAGGAGGACACAACTGAGCATCTTTGACACCCAGTTGCCTTATAATTATTAGGGTGTCCCTTTAGTCAGCCAATTGTGCTGAGCTTGAACTCCACTCACCCGAAAAGACCCTCCTCCCACATCGAGGGATTTCATTGTCTGGCTAACTGTGCCTTTAAGGTCAGTTTGGAAAAATGGTGCAAGTCAGCTTTCAAACTCTCTCCACCACCTTCTACCCTCCCCGTCACCCACCAACTTCCCCATCACCTGTCACGATTCCCCTCCACATGCCTTTCCTCCTCACAGAGCCGATACCCATTATCATCCCCACGCCCACCCTGACCCTGCCCCCTCACATTATCCGAGCCACCTGTTTTGTACCCTTCTGTGACCCACCCAATGAGATCCTCATCTACTAGACTCTCACCCTGGACTTGTTACTCTACCGCTTTCCACTCTCCCCCTCTGACTGTGACTATTCCCTCTTATCATTCCCCCTCAACCCCCCTTTTCCCCCAGACACTCCTCCCTCCCCAACTTCCCTGGACACTCCAGCCTCTCTCACTTCCCCAGACACTCTCTTCTCCCGTTCCCCCGTAAGCCTACCTTCTCTGTCCTGCCTTCGCTCCACTCTTTCACCCTTTGTCTGCCTCCCTTGTCCAGTCTTGGCACAGGGTTTGCTCATGAGTAAAGTTATGTGATGTCCCCAAGAAGGAGAAAGCAACATCTACTGACCTCAAAGTTATGGAATAGGTGAAGCTCGCTAGGCACACGTCACTTATGTAATCACAAAACTGAACGTTCTAAATTCTCGCTGGTTGGAGACTTAATTTGGCGGATTAACTTAATTCTGGTGAGGTGGCCTTTTAATGAGCATGCATGAGATGCTAACGAATGCAAATTGTTAATTGGGATACTCGACCCGCCTTTAACCTGTCTTAAGTCGAGAGAACAAAATTCGCAATTTATCCTGCCGCCGGGAAAGAGATTTTTTGCCTCCCGCTAAATTAAGTGCGCCCACCCGCCACGATTACCACCGCTGGCAGGGGAGAAAAATTCCACCTTTGGCCTTTGATTATCGGGAATTGTCATTTAAGATTTTGTTAATGTCTGATAATGCCTAACGCAGAGTAACAGTGCCACCTTATTTGTGTGGCCCTCCTCTCATAACCAAATCCATGAGTGCTGATTGACATCCAGCAGGAGGAAGACTGGGAAGAGGGAGATTTGAAGTGACAGCATTGAAGGAAGAGAGTTATAAGGTGGAGATGATGAGGGTGAATCGGAGTGGTGGAGCAGAGTTGTGTGGAATGGTAAGTGAGATAGTGTTGGAGGAGCAGAGAGTGTGGGAAGCTGGGCTAATGGGCAAGAGCATGCAGGAATTTGAAGGTAGGAATATGGATCTTAGTGCTTTAGAGTACAATGTGTCAGTGATACTAGACACAAATGGGTGTGCTGGGAATTCAGGCCTTAGTGGATGTGAGAACCCAAGTTGAATCATTCTGAATTAAATTGTTTATGGAGGGAAGGTAGCAAGGCGGATACTTGAGAAGTTCAGCTTTGATGACTTTCATGAAGGTTTTAGTGGCAGAAGTTGTGGTGTGTGGGGGGTGGTGCATAGAGGAAAGGTGGGTGACTTTTAATTGGTGAAAGAAATTGACCCTAGTAGCTGAACTTTGGGGATGAGTGGCACATTGAGGGTCTGCATCTCTGGTTTAGTTTGAAACTGCATGGGGTTGAGGCCTGAGGCACTCAGCTTTGATGGTTGGGGTTTCAAAAGCAAGAGAGATGGGGTAAGACTCTGACTATTCAAAATCCAGTATCTTTTACCCAAGATTGGATCATGTGACTCTTTCTCTCTAAGAGCTTCATAAAAGCAGCTTCTGTCCTTTGCAAATGCAACACATTAGCTGCTGTAAGTCAGTGTCCTTTGCTTAGGAAAAGTGGTCTTTTCAACAAAGTCCAATACATATGTATGTCCAGCTGTTGGTATTATAAAGTAAGATATGTCCAGTCGATGTCATTTTAAATTAATATTTTATACAACACATCTTCATAACAATGCCCATACTATCTGGGGATATGAACAACCACGGAATGGATTGAGGAGGAGGAGGGAAAGGAGGTTGGAAAGATAGACTCCAGGGGAGTTGCCAAGTGTGGGAAACAATGCAAAATGGGAATAAGGCTCTTTGCTGAGGCAGAGCCAACAGCGAGAGCTGAGGTGGATGTGGTGAAGGGTTCCAGTGATGAGGCAAAAGGAAGCCATAAGCCTGTCCAGGAGTGACTAGAGCCTGAGGAATTTAATGAGAGAGTCAAGGGAGTGGGAGTGTGTGGGTCAGAGGTAGCTTGTTAGGAATGGGTGATTATGATAGATTGAGACATTGAGTTGGGAATGGATAGAGGGTAGAGGGAGAAACAAGGAGAGTAAAGGCAAAACAACATGGGTCCAGCACAGCTGCCAAATGTTTGAGAGAATATGTTTAGAATCTTGAACCAATTTTTATGGTAATTTTCATTTCACTTACTGTACATGCTGTGTTAAACCACTTCAAATTGTAGGTTGAAATTCAAAAAATATACATGAGCACAGTTGGTATACAGATGATCACCAGCAAAAGATTCAATATATCAAGCTTAAAGAGCAAACTTTTGAAATTATTAAAAGGAAATGTTGCAGCTGACTTCACGATCTAGTTCACTTTTTTTAAAACCAGATTGCATTTAATCATGCAAATTGTAACAGTCATGTAACTGTTCTAAAGCGTGTTGAGCTCAGTATCTTCATTTATCTTTTTTTTATTCATTCACGGGATGTGGGCTTTGCTGGCTGGGCCAGCATTTATTGCCCATCCCTAGTTGCCCTTGAGAAGGTGGTGGTGAGCTGCCTTCTTGCACTGCTGCAGTCCATGGGGTGTAGGTACATCCACAGTGCTGTTAGGAAGGGAGTTCCAGGATTTTGACCCAGCGACAGTGAAGGAACGGCAGGATGGTGAGTGACTTGGAGGGAAACTTCCAGGTGGTGGTGTCCCTATGTGTCTGCTGCCCTTGTCCTTCTAGATGATAGTATCATGGGTTTGGAAGGTGCTGTCTAAGGGGCCTTGGTGAATTCCTGCAGTAGATGATACACACTGCCACTACTATGCGTGGTGGTGGAGGGAGTGAATGTTTGTGGATGTGGTGCCAATCAAGTGGGTTGCTTTGTCCTGGATGATGTCAAGCTTCTTGAGTGTTGTGGGAGCTGCACTCATCCAGGTAAGTGGACAGTATTCCATCACACTCCCGACTTGTGCCTTGTAGATGGTGGACAGGCTTTGGGGAGTCAGAAGGTGGGTTATTCGTCTCGCGATTTCTAGCCTCTGACCTGCTCTTATAGCTACAGTATTTATATGACTAGTCACAGTATTTATATGGCTAGTCCAGTTCAGTTTCTGGTCAATGGTAACCCCCAGGATGTTAATAGTGGGGAATTCAGTGATGGTAATGCCATTGAATGTCAAGGGGTGATGGTTGGATTCCCTCTTGTTGGAAATGGTCATTGCCTGGCACTTGTGTGGCGCAAATGTTACTTGCCACTTGTCAGCCCAAGCCTGGATATTGTCCATGTCTTGCTGCATTTGGACATGGTCTGCTTCAGTATCTGAGGAGTCGCAAATGGTGCTGACCGTTGTGCAATCATCAGCGAACATCCCCACTTCTGGCCTTATGATGTAAGGAAAGTCATTGATAAAGCAGCTGGAGATGGTTGGGCCGAGGACACTACCCTGAGGAACTCCTGCAGTGATGTCCTGGAGCTGAGATGACTAACCTCCAACAACCACAACCATCTTCCTTTGTGCTAGGTATGAGTCCAACCAGTGGAGAGTTTTCCCCCTGATTCCCATTGACTCCTTGATGTCAAACTTGGTCAAATGTGGCCTTGATGTCAAGGGCAGTCACTCTCACCTCACCTTGGGAGTTCAGCTCTTTTGTCCACATTTGAACCAAGGCTGTAATGAGGTCAGGAGCTGAGTGGCCCTGGCGGAACCCAAATTGGGCATCAGTGAGCAGGTTATTACTAAGCAAGTGCCGCTTGATAGCACTGTTGATGACCCCTTTCATCACTTTATTGATGATGGAGAGTAGACTGATGGGGCTTTAATTGGCCGGGTTGGATTTGTCCTGCTTTTTGTGTACAGGACATAACTGGGCAATTTTCCACATAGCCGGGTAAATGCCAGTGTTGTAGTGGAACAGCTTGGCTAGGGGCGCGGCAAATTCTGGAGCACAAGTCTTCTGTACCATTGCCAGAATATTGTCAGGGCCCATAGCCTTTGCAGTATCTAGTGCCCTCTGCTGCTTCAAGCCAATGGACTTCTGAACCAACATCAAGATCACAGATGCTCCAACATAACCTGGTTAAGGGTGCAATTTAGGTTTAAAAAATTCTGCCATCTTTAAAGCTATTTCATTCGATACCACCCAAATTAAGTTGATATGTGGAAGGATATCAGGTGGAAACTCAGGGCAAAATATCTTTCTACTACAAGTATGCTGATATCCATGTCAAATTTCAGTGCTACAGCTTTTATTTGTATTTTTACATGAGGTCCAACACAAGAGATATACTTCCCTTTATAAACTCCATGGGTTTAATAAGTGTTGAACCACCTGAAGCACAGTCGTTTATGATTTACAAGCAACTTTGCTCTAATCCACTACATGCAAGAGTAGCTCATTGCGTTCTGCAAGTTATGTTACATCCACTGCTGCTACACCGTAGCCATTAATGTTTGCATTCACGAGGTACAGAAAATGCCAGGTAAAAAGAAAATCAGTGCCCATGTGACAAGAGTCAGACAAATGCCCCTTCTGAAGCCAAATCAGTTATTGCAAGGAGGCAGTTCCTCAGAAACAGCAGAAGGGGTTCCAGACATAGAATGAAACTTAATACTGTGAAGCAAAACAAAATCTTAGTTCGTTCCGACACAGTAAGTAAACACTTTGAACACACTAGGCTTGCATAGAAAAATACGGCTTCATGGACAGGAGACAAGAGGGCTGCCAGTGCGTTCTTTGGGCTGGACTCTCGGATGTGAAACTATCCTCAGAGGTGAGGGAAAGATTCAAAATAAAATCAAATGGAAACTTAAAATAAGGAGGCGATGGCATAGTGGTATTGTTGCCAGACTAGTAATCCAGAGACCCAGGGTAATGCTCTGGGCACCCAGATTCGAATCCCACCATGGGGACCTGATCTGCAGTGATCAGTAGTCAATTGAATTTACTGACTGACCCAGGGATATTCCTCCTGTTGTTGCTGCAATTATTTTAAGTTCAATTTAAATTCGGCCAATTGAACTGTCTTTGGTTTAAGACCTGTGACCAGCAGTCAGTTGAAGCCACACAGGTGCATCCTCACTGCTTCAGTGACTAGTGAATTGAAGTGATCAACAGCCGACTGTCACCACAGGACAGAGAGAATCTTCAGCCCCACTTGAGGGAATTTTCTTTTCCCTGCATTTTACAGGGCCCCAGTGCAAACTTCACCTTGGCAAAACTGGCGGGCCCAGCACATTCTGGGTGCATGTTTCTGATTACATCCTCAGTGGAGACTCCAAGCCAAAGGCTGTTTTTACTGTTTTGCTTGTAGATTAGTTTGCTGATCCCTACACGGAAGAACAATAGGATCACTCAGCTTCAGACCTCATTACATCCTTGGTCCAAACAAGGACAAAAGAACAGAGGTGAGGTAAGAGTGACTGCAGTTGACATCAAGGCAGCATTTCACTGAGTGTGATATCAATGAGCCCTAGCAAAATTAAAGTCAAAGCAAATCAGGAGAAGATCTTTCACTGACTAGCGTCGTACCTGGGGATGTTTGATGCTCCCACAATGTTCAGTGTTACTTTGAGCTCCTCTGATAATGAAGCAGACCATGTCCACATGCAGCAAGACTTGAGCTGATAAGCCACGAGTAACATTTGTGCCACACACATGCCTGGCAATGACCATCTCCAACAAGAGAATTTAACCACCTCCTTTGAGATTCAATTGTGTTACCGTTGCTGAATCCTCCACCATCAACATCCTAGGGTCACTATTGACCTCCAATTTAACCAGACCAGCCATATAAATAATGTAGTTAAAAGAGCAGATCAGAGGCTGGGAATTGTGGCAAGTAACTCATCTCATGACTCCTCAGATCTCTCCACAAGGCACAAGTCAGGAGTGTGATGGCTACTCGCCGCTTACCTGGATGAGTGCAGTTTCAGCAACACCCAAGAAGCTCAACACTATCCTGGACAAAGCAGCCCACTTGATTGGCATCTCATCCTTCACCATTTGCTCCCTCCACTATTGGCCCTACGTGGTTGCAGCATGTATCATCTACACTGCACTGCAGCAACTTGCCGAGGTTTATTCTACAGTACTTTTCAATCCCACGACCTCTACCATGTAGGGCAAGGGCAGCAGGCACAGGGGAACATCACCTTTGCAATTTTCCCTCCAAGTCACACCCCATCCTGACTTGGAAATATATCACCTTTCCTTTATTATCACTGGGACTTCCTCTCTAACATAGATTGCAGCGGTTCAAGAAGGCAGCTCACCACTACCTTCTTGGGGCAATCAGGGATGGGTAATAAATACTGGCCTTGCCAGTGACACCCACATCCCATGAATGAATTGAAAAAACAATCTGTGTACAGCTCGAGTATTCATTATCCAAAACCCTTGGGACCAATTGCATCTCGATTTCAGATCATCTCAGTTTTTGGATACCACATGTAAACTTAACATTACAATAGCCTAAGCCTAGGATAGCTATATTCTAAAGTAAATACAATGGTTAGAAAAGTAAGATGTATCACTAAATGATAAATACAGGGTGTCTGTAATAATTTTCTTTTTGACATGTTGGCCACAAAAATTGTAAGGTTAATAGTGCAGGCAAACGACTAGACTTCCCGTGCTAAAGGTCGATGAGGTTCAAAAAAAATGTGGTTTTTGGATGTGTTCAGTTTTTGGATTTACTGATGAAGGATACTCGACCTGTAGTGCAGACACTCCTATCTACATTGAAATATGCTGGAAGAAGCGTGCAATGCTGATACAGTCCAACAAGCAACTGAGACTTTTAACCTTCAATCATTTTACAAGAATGGTGAACAGCCTTCATAAACAGTGCAATTCCTTACTCTAGTACTTTGGAGAAAAGCACGATGTTTCCTCATGTTTGATAAGCAGATCTATTTTATACTTGGTTTACAGCACTTGTACAAGCTAAAATTTGTTTGTCTGTATCAGACTAGTGCCAACATGAAAGACCGAGAGGAATCACCTAAATGCCCTTGGTGCCTGGCAGCGGTTGTTGACCCTTTTGTTTGAGGGCCCCCTCCTGTGTAATAAAAATTCCATGGAACCCCCGTCGACAACAAGAAGGCTTTTCCTGTACAAAAAATTGTTATACAATTAAATATATAATTCGTAACTTCCAAGCTCCCCAGCATTGGATTGGGTAAGGTACCCCAAAGGTGCGTTGGGGAATCCCTCTCGGAACTTCACAAGTAAAGTTTGCATGCCCCCCCCATGCACCCCCGCCTGAGGTCTGACGCCACCCCCCCACCACACCTCCCACACCTCCTGACCTCTGATCTTCCCTCATACTCTGATCCGCCCCACCCGACAAATCTTATCCACTTACCTTAGACATTTACCTTCTCCCTGGCCTGTCAATTTCAATGGGGCCTTTAAATTTATCTGATTTACAGCCGCTAGTGCAGTAAAAATGGGGCATGTCCTTCTTCAGTCCGACTCTGCTGGACTGTGATGCTTGGCCTCAAGGACAGCTGCACTACCTGGATCTCGCCCGGCCTGAGTCAGGAGGTCAGGTGAGACAGGCACGGAAGCAATTTAGTGTAAGCAATTGGGCACGGAGTGGCAATCTGACACTGATTGCCATTCCGTGGAAGTTACAGTCAGTGTGAAACAAAGTAGAACCAACATTTTCAGTGTTTGATAATACAATGCTACCATCCACAACTAGTTCAAAATAAACCTGCTGGATCAGAAAACCCACTGGAAAGCGACCTCTTCTGGAAAGCACGTCTGATTGCAAAGTGTTTTTCTGGCAATACCTGCGCTGCTCAAGGCCTTGCTGCCTTGTCCTTGGAATAGGACATGAAGGGTTCTTGGGAGCTCCATTGTGGCCAATGTTTAACATATCCCAGACAGCCATTCAACAACAGCACTTGCCAGGTGCTCAACTGCTCCCAACACTAGTATCACCTCTCAAAATGTCACATGTTCTGACTGGACAAAGTTACTGTCTATTCAAATAGAAAGTTGGACCCTTCAGTTGTTCTCCTTTTCTATATAGACTTGGTTTTATTTTCTGCACCTGACCAGTTTATGATTAAAAACGCTTTGGTGTCATTTTAATTTCAAAATAAGTTTAATTTTACTTGAACCCTCCTCGGTGTGTCGCTTTTAATCCTCTCCGCAGCCAGTCACAGAATGAAGGATGCTGTCAGTGCTTTTGGAGTTGTCCTGACCACTGCTGCTCCTCCTCACCAATACCTGACAGAAAAGCTGGGGAGAGTGCAGGTGGCCAAATAGTGAGTGGGTGAGGCAAGGGAGGTGCAGAGAAGGCAGGTTGACCCCCCCAGCTGTGTGGCTCAGCATTAGCAGCGCATTGCGGATACAAGTCCAGGCTAAGTTGGGATTGCTGTTGTGGGGGAGGAGGCAGTTTGAATCCAATGAGTGGAGACTTTGCAAACAAGGCAGGGATGGTGCCAGATCCAGCTCTTTTTTTCTCTTCTGCCCCCAATCTTTAGTGGAACCCTTGAAACCTTGCAGACCTCTCAGGGGCCGTACACATCCCCACCACACCCCCCTTCTGCCCCAGTTGTGAACCCCGCTCTATCTCAAAATGATGTCAGATTTTTGCCCTCATCCCATATTAACATGTGCATTTTGCAGTGGGAAGGAGGGGGCACTGGTTCACTGGATACTAATCAGAGAGAAACTCTGCCTGAACTTTCACCCTCCTTGTCCATACTTCCTGTGTTCCCAAAGAGGCAAATCCAATTGCTCTGCTCAGGTTTCTGTCCCATCTAAGGTTAGCTAAACTCAAACACTTTGAAATTGGAATTTGTTTAGTTATAGAGTCATTTATGGCACAGAAGGCGCACATGGCATTTATGGCACATTTGGTCCATTGAGTCTATGCCATCTCTCGGTAGAGCAATCCAGTCAGTTCCATTCTTTTGCTTGATCCTATGGTCCTGCAAGATTAGTTCCTCCAAATCCCCATCTACTTTTCTTTAGAAATCAATGATTGTCTCAGTTTCTACCACCCTTCTCGGCAGCGGGTTCCAGGCCTTTATCACTCAACTGTGTTTTTAAAAAAAGGTTTGTCCTCACATGCCTTCCCGCCACCCCCCCACCCTCGCCGCATCACTTGTCTAAAACATTAAATCTCTACCCCCTAGCTCTTGTACCATGATCTGTATGATGGGAAAGCCACGTGTGTGTGCACCTACTCACCATGTTTGCATGGCTGAAATATGTTCACATGTACTGACAGCAGAATTGTGGCCCTGATTTCGCTGAAAACAAGTTTTCATGTCACAATTTCTTTGCAACTGAAGACATCTTGTACATGAAAGCCAGGACTCGTTTCTCTGGAATCCTTCAAAGGTAAGAGCAGGAGGAGTCCATTTGGCTTATCATATCTGTGCTATTGCTTGCACCATATTGGAGCTAATTAATCCAATCTAATGACATCAAAGGATATGGAGATAATGTGGGAAAGTGGTGTTGAGCTAGATGATCAGCCATTGAGTGGCGGAGCGGGCTCAATGGGCCGAATGGCCTACTGCACCTATGTTTCTTCCTTCCTATGTCCTGCTTTATCCTTGTACCATTTTAATACTTTTCTTTTCAAAGTGTTCATCTAATTTTCTCTTCAGTACTCTGATTGACTCAACTTCATTCTGTACTCAAGTAATCCTTTGAATAAAATTCTTTCGACTGTTTCTTGATGCTTTTTTTAATGCACTTTTGTTTGCATGACTGTGTGAGTGATTTTAGTTGTGGATCAGTGAAATAATCATTTATGTCTCTTTGTGCTTGCCTGCCCTGGTTGTGCTTGATGCTGGCACGGCACGCCTGAAATGGGAGATGTTCCATTTCCTGACACGAATATCTCCCACCCTGACATCCACAAAAAAGCATAGTTTTTTTTAAAAATCTAGCTGAAGACAGAATAAATATCTACTATGTTTTTTTTTATAGCTAAAAGAAATTTTCATACTTCTGATGATTTTACCTTAATTTGGTTCTGAACATTGAGCCGGTATTCTTGTTTTATTGTACAGTCTGGTCAATTCACTGAAGATATGATTCCAACTGTGGGATTCAACATGAGGAAATTAACAAAAGGAAATGTCACGATTAAGGTAAGTTGGCAGGATATATTTCTGCATCTCAATATTTCAGTTTTTGCAAGAAAATTAATCAAATGTTTTTTTTAATACACCGTAATAACTTTTAACGGTCTATCTTTTCTGTAAATGGTTTACTAAGAAACCCCATTTTAAGAAGTGCAATCTATTCACTTTCTTGCAGGCCCTATATACGAAAGAATTTGTGTGCACTCAGTCAGTCATGTCTATAGTAGGATGTACTGAGATGACATTAATTTTGTGTCTCCATGGGATAAACATTCTGAAAATATCAGTTTATTGAAGACCCAGGACATGTAAAACATACTTTATCCTGTGTTCATTTGGGTTCTGGAAGCTCGTGCGACTCTTTTTCTTCGCCTCATGATGGCTTATTTTTGTGCATCCATTTTATAATTTCAGCCCCTTTCAATTGCAACTCTTTGAAATGTTAGGAATTGGTGGAGCATGAGCAACATATTTACTTTGTTGTTTATAGTACAGTTGCGCTCTGGTGTGATGAGACACGTCATGGTGTACAAACTTTAAGTAATTGCCTCGCGATACCAGTGAAAGTGGAACTGGATTATCTGGTGAGATGTCTAATCCAGTTGTGATTAGATCAGTGGCATCTGAAATGAGCTGTGCGCAGCCACATGAGCTTTGCAAAGCCAAGTCTAACAGCTGGATGACTGCACAATTGAAAGCCACCTGTTTTAGGAAGATTAGTTTGCCTGAAATTTGAGAAAATTGCTGTAATAGAACTGCTTTGGAAGAACACGTTATCAATTGGAATAGTATCTGAGCATAATAACTAATTAGTTTTGAATGGTGTAAAGATGAGAATGCTCATCTTTCAATCCTAAATTCTAAGGATGAGTATACTTGCAAAAACAGAACAAATTAAAGGATGAAGGGTTTTTTTGTGCAGTAAACGTACTACGTCTCTTAACACCAACTCACTCTGTCTCACAGTCTCAAAATCATGGAACGTCATCAGTTTTCTTTTCCACTTGCAATCTACAGATTGTTAAAGCCCTTTTCATCACTTGTCACTGCTCCTTGATTTACCTGGTGTTCTTCCCTACTCTTTTCAGCCCTGGTGTTGTCCTGCATTACAGTCCATGACCCTTCATTAAGGTTTCTCAATCTTTAATATCAGGCTTAAAAATGAAATGTATAGCTGTGGCATTGGTACGAAATGGTGGTAGTAGCTCATGGCAGTGTCAGTTCAGTCAGCCAGAGAGGGGAAGCCGCACTATAGGGAATTTGAGTAAAGTGTCCCAGGTGGCTCGTGAGATGTGAATTGGTCACTCTGATACAGGTGCAAGGAGCAAAAAACATAGCAGTGACTAATGCAGAAAAGTCAGTTATTGTTAGTTGAGAAGGATATCTGAAAATCACATTCAAAAACATTAGACAAGATAAGTAGAAAGAAAGATTGATCTGCAACTGAGAGGGAGTAAAACCACCTTTTAGATCTGAATAAATATCAGTTGGGTAGAAATACTAGGGCTAGGAAATATAGATACATATAAGTTAACTTCACAATAAATGGAGAATGAGCTCTTATTTTCAATCAGGTTGACTTGGAAGTTTAAGTTTTGTACATGTTAGTGAATTAGATGCCTGCAGGACAATTGTACCAGGTAAGCTGTATCTCTTCCACTAAGAAAACAGGTAAGACTAGTTTTATATTTTTTAGAGGGCAGTGCATGAGGACTAGAAAATAGTGAGCTTTATCCTGATCATTTTGAAAAGAAATAGGAGCAACATTTGAATTGAATAATTCCAGCCTCTGCTATCGTGAGTGGATAAAATGTTGACATTTTATTCGAGCCTATAATTAGTCAAATAAACAGCAGACAGTGCAATATTAGAAGCCATCAATCCTACTTTACAATCTTAATAAAGTGTCTGAGGAGTTAACTATCTACAGGATTGAACAGTAGCTCAGCCATAAGTAAACAGGAAACAGTGATGAAAACTGGGTCAGCAATACAAAGCCAACTCTGACCACTTCCTTGTATTCCTCTCCACTTCCCCCCTCCCACTTTCTTCTGTGTCTGTACTGTTATGATCCCCATGTGGGAATCGTAAACTAAAATAACCAAATTTACTGAATGACTTCCAAATGAAGAAATTCCCAACAAGATTCCACTTTTTGTAGCTTTTACTTTAACATGACTTGGAACCGATACAATTTAAGCATGAATTAACAAGCAAACAATACTTTGAATAAAAAGGTAAATTTCACTTTAAATAATCGATGCAACAAAGATACGTCTCACATAACCACACACATTCCCCTTCAACATGTATGGTATTACGTAGTTACTCAGTTCCACAATATGCTGTTCTTTACTCAAGCAGGTTAGGTCAGGAGTCCTATTCGACAACAGCTTTCGCTCCAAGTTTCACAGGTACCATTATCATCAGCAAGGTACCTCCACGAATCCTCTCTCCCTCAGGTCACAACAGCCCCGATGATGCCGAATTCTTTTTCAGCCAACCAATCAATAATACCGGTTCACGGTTTGGCCACTTCTGGGAAAACACCCAGCTCTTTAGCATCTCCCAGCTATTCACACAGCTTTCCAGCTTATAGACCTTTTTAGCCAGCTCACACAGTACCTCCGAGAATTCCTGCCTTCATTTCTGCCAAACGGAAAAACTGGCCTCTTCCTGAGAGAAAGAGTTGCTGCTTCTCCTCACAAGAATTCTGTGTTCTGTTTTCTCATTATGTCTGCATCTGTGTGCTGATTACCTTCACTTTCCAGCTCCTCTGCTTGTAGCTCTCTTTTGTGTTTGCAAGTCACATGGCTTCTTTCTTAACTTCCTTCCTGTTGGTACTGCTTCTAGCTCAAGAGTCAACAGGTCACATGGGCCAAGATATTTTATTATCCAAGAAAATTCCAATTGATTCCTTTACAATTGATGCAAAATCTTAAGTCATTTTCAAACATTCTTAAAAACAATTACAGATTCCACAGACCTTTTAAAGAAATTGCACATTTTCCTTACTGCTTATGGGTCAAATGATGACACAGCACCTGGATAAAACCCTTGCCCAAGTCACTTGCAATTGCAATTTCAGATTGCCATCTGTCTCTGACTCCCCATTCATTTTGACATTTATGTAACCACCAATCTGTCCAATCAGACCCACTTGTCCACTTTTTTTCCCTTGCCCCCATTAAATCCATTACTGTCTCACCCTAGTTGTTCCCCATGGAATGGACTTCATTTCTGCTCTCTTAAGTCCAAGAGAGGCAGACTTGAATGTCTGTATCGATAACCGGTTTAACCATCCATCACAAAATCTGGTTGGACCACATTGAGCACTGTTGAGCCTGACTACCCAAATTGTTCACTATTCATTAATCATCCAAGAATGCTAGCTTCTTCACCACAAACCGTCTCCTTAAACCACTCTCTCCGTCCTCCAGCCGCACCTCCAATAACAAGTGCGAGGGGATCATGAAGTTTTTTTGTCATAAAGACTGAGACTTGAGTTCAGCTACCTCTGTTGCTTCCACCACTTCACCTGGCCAACCAGACCATACTTCTCCTAATGTTCCTAGCTGCCCTAGCCCAGAACTTAGCCCAGATTCTATCCCATCTCCCATCGTACCCAGGAGACCCACCTCGTGCACCCTCAATCCTATTGCCAGCAAACTGCTGACCACCCAACTTCCCTTTCTGGCCTCTATTTTAGCTGAAGTTGCTTATGGTACCCCCTCCCAATCAAATCTATCGGCTCACCCCTCTCCTTAAACAACCTTTGATCCCTCTCTTCTTGCAAACTGTCACCCCATGCCCAACCCCCTTTTCCTCCAAAGTCCTCAAGTGTGTCATAGCCTTGCAAATTTGTGCCCATCTTTCTGGCAATTCTATGTTCTATTCCCTTATCAGGTTTCCTCCCCCATTCAGTACCGAAGTGGCCCTTATCAAAATCGCAAATTACATTTTTTGTCACTGACCGTGGTAAATTGTCCCCCCCTCATTCTTCTTGATCTGTCTGCAGCCTTCAACACGGTTAACCACATCCTTCTCCTCAAAGATTCTACTTTATCCAGCTGGGTGGGGCTGTCTTGTCTGGTTCCATTCATGTCTATTGAATAGCAGCCACAGAATTGCATCCCTTTCTGTTCCCAAGCTTTTGCCTTTGGTACTTTCAAGGATCGAGCCTTCGCCCCTTTCTACATAATGCCCCTCGGCAACATCATCTGAAAACACACCAGGTTCCACTTGTAAAGTGATGGCACTTGGCGCTACTTCATCAAAATTTCTCTTGACTCCTCCAGACTGCCTCTGATTCAGTCACACTTGCCTAATATCCTGTACTGGATGTGCAGAAATTTCCTCCAGTTAAATATTGGGAAAATTGATTTCATTGTCTTTGGTTGCTGTGGCAAACTCTGTTTTATTCCAGAAAGCCAGTTGGTGAAGAGTATAGTTAGAGACAATGTTTACACACTTTTAAACATTTATTTACACAGTTACACTTTAGAAGCAAACACCTCCTACACCACCAACAACCACAGTTGCAGTCTGTGTCTTTTAGTGAATCCCCAGTTAAAGTCCACCACCAAGCCTACAATTTGAACATCATAAATACACTATTAACACTCCATTCCTTAACTGTTCACTCCATTACACTCCCTGGAAACTGGCTAAAGCTGAGCCAGACAGTTTACAATCTTAGTGCCACGTTTGACCCCAAGATAAGCTTCCGACTACATCCGCTCAGTCGCTAAGACCGTCTGCTTCCGCCTTCGTAATGGTGCTCAATTCAGATCCTCCCTCAGATAATCTGCTGCTGAAACCCTGCTCCATACCTATCATTACCTCTAGACTTGATCATTCCAATGCTGTCTTGGCTGGCCTCCCATCCCATATAAAGTTGTGGTCATCCAAATCTCTGCTACTTGCACAAAGTCCCATTCACCCATCATCCCTCAGTTTGCTGACTTACGTTGGTTTATGGTCCAGCAACTCTTCATTTTAAAATTTTCATCCTTGATTTCAAAACTGTCCATGAGCTCACCTTTCCCTACCCCGTAACCTCCTCCAGCCCTACAATCCTTGGAGATCCCTGCACTTCTCCAACTCTAGCCTCTGGGTTATCCCTAACTTTAAGAGTTCCACGATTGGCGGTCATGCTTTCATTGCCTTAGCCCCTAAGCTTTGGAGTTCCCTCCCTAAACCTCTCTGCTTTTCTACCTCTCTGCATTTTAAAGATGCTACTTAAAAGTTTTATTGATTGAAGTTTTTCATCATCTGCCCTGATTGCTCCTGTGGTGATGTCAAATCTTGATTGATAACACACCTGAGTCCTTGGGACATTTTGCTATGTTAAAAGTGCTATATAAATGCAGATTGTTAATGCAGAATGGTAATAAAGGTGTGTTAGCGCTGAATAGTGAAATCCTGCAATGGTCTGTTGAGAGTTCTTTTGTGTTTGTCATCCCTAAGCTATAAGGTGGAAGGTACCTTGTAATTTATATGTATCTTGTTTAATGTCACAAATAGGTTCCTGTACACAGTGTTGCAGTTCTTTTCTATGTGGGGAGGCTACAAGTTTAAGTTGAAATGATCACAATTCAATGTTCAATTCTGATGATGGGCAAGGCATTTCAATACATGTCGGGAGGAGGCAAACCCTATTGCTGTTCTGGAGAGAATGCTATTGTTCCAGATACAGAAAATGATCTACATTCTCCAGGATCTTGCTGTTGACTTAATCGACAGGGGAAGGTATTGTGCTGTGGGTTCTGGTTGGAAGAGGACTTTAGTTTTCCAGGTATTTAGTCAAGCAACTATTTTTCCATATGCTTTGGAGGTGTCGTTGACACTGACTGGAACGACCCCATTGGCGTCAGATGACATGGCGGGCGGGGACAATATGGCGAGACAGCCAAAAATCGGTTTCACGCTGTCATGAAACCAGTTTGCGACCGTTCGCTCAGCCTGTCGATGGCGGGCTGCGATTCCCGCTGCCACATGTCAGGAACCTAATTTCAGTGCTTTAACATCTCATTATAAGCCTTGCTCATCAGAATCATCCCCCCATCGCTGGATCATCCGAGCACGTTGGTGTGATTACATGCTGATGTGTTTCACAACTGTACATAAGTGACGCACACCAGGTGACCTGTCAGGTCTTTTGGGACTTTGAGGTTTGTTTGCCTACCTTGCTTCGGGCAGCATTTACTGTCATCAGTGCCAGGCTTCGCAGACAGCACCACATCACTTTCAGGTGGGCTCACAGGCAGATCTCTAACTACCAGACCATGAGGCGGGGGTGGCTTTTCAATGGCTGTAGGACTAGGGCTTCCTTGGGGAAGGGGGGATGTGGCCTCAGGCAAAGGAAGAGGCTGCAGGGTGAGGGCTGTACTGGGGAAGGGGGGTATCCCAGGATGTGTGTGGGGATGTATGTTGACCTGTGCAAGTGGCCTCAAGATGGTGAGGGCTGAGGAGGCAGCCTCCAGAGGAGATGAGACCAGATGGAGATATGAGGGTGTGTCTGAGAAAGTGCGTGGTGATTGTGAGTGTGTGAATCTAGAGTGATAAGATAGTTGCCTTACCCTGGTGGCACGGGTGAGATCATTCATCCGTTTACTGCACTGGATGGCTGACACCTTTTGTGCAGCATTGGCACTGAGATGGAGTGGGTGAGACTGATAGGCCTCCTGTGGCCAGAGTAGGGGTAGAGGATATTGTGATGGGCCTCCACGGTGTCCAGAAGGTGTCCCAGGGACGTGTCACTGAAACGGGGGTTGGGGGGGGAGGTGACGGACTGCACTTTTCTTGGGCTTTTGGAGCCATGTCTTCACCAGATTAGTCCTGAGCTGCAAGCATTGAGAACTGTGCACGTCGCAGCCGTTTAAATATGGCGCCCTGTGTGAGCAAGCAGCAAGGTAACGGTGTGGCGGGCAAATCAAAGGCCCCCTGCCAGTGAGACAGCATATTCCTGTGGCTGCATAATTAATGAGGCAGGAATGGGATGATACGGTGCGAAAACCCGCCATTGCAGCCGCTGGGTAAAACGATGTTTTTCCCGCCTGCTACCGCACTTTGTGCAAATTTGGGGCGATTCCACCCAATGACTGAGAGCTCAGCTTTTGAGTGAGCGCACACACAAGTATCACCTGTATGCTGAAGCTCAGTGACTGAGGCTTGAGTGGTTTTGGATTAGGATTGAAGGTGTAGGTTGAACAGTTTCCCGTCTGTCCTATAGATTATCACCACGTCTGTGGGTAATTTGCTGGAGGTGAGGTGCAGGATTGCTGTGAGGGAAATGGAGAAGAGGCTTGGTGCAAAAAGCAACCCGGAAGAAGTTAAACCTTCCCACTGACACGTGAGCCACCCTGGCTTGTAGCTAATCAAAATGGAGAGGGTTCATTCGCGAAGGCCACAAATACACCGAGAGACTTCATCAGGAACATGCAGAAACAAAGTCAAGGCTTTGGAGAGAGTGCACAAACCTCCAAAGAAGTCATCTATCCAACCCCTGCCCCACATGTGGCAGAGTCTGCAGATCACACATTGGACTTGTCAGCCATCTTAGAACCTGTCGAACTGGAGTGGAAACAAGTCATTCTCAATCCCAAGGGGCTACCTAAGAAAATTGTCCCAGGAAGATTTCCTATGCAATGGATTGTTTATGTAATTCCATACATGCCAATTGTGGCATTTTAGACTCCAGTGAGCACTAGCTGTGGCTCACCCCTGGCGCTGTGCTCCAGTCTTGCCTACTGCTGCTCTAGGGGTGTAAATGTCACAGTTTTGTGGACAGGAGTGCGATACCCTTGCTTGTGAAATCAGCAGTTTGCACCCACAGTGTAGTGATGTATATTCCTTGGAGTGACAGTGAGTAGGGACAGGGCAGATAAGGAGTGTCATTGAACATGGAGAGGATTACTTGCCTGAAATGGAGGCTGGAAGGTGATAAGTGCCTGTTTTAATTGAGGAGAACAGAAAGAAAGGTAGAAGTATGAATTGGGAGAGAAGAGAGAAAAGTATGAATCATGGGCAGAGGAGGGGGAAATAATACCAGCACGAATGAAAGCACGAGGGGAAGAAACGTGGCACTTTTAATTGAGAAGAGTATCTTGATGAACGGGGGCAGAAGGAAATAGCCAAAGGCCAGGATTTTCTAGCCCCGTCGCGGGTGGGACCCGCCGCGGGCGAGGCGGTGCCCCAGCCAGAAGTCTGTTGACTTGTGGCGGGACAGGAAGATCCCGGCAATGGGCAGGTGCGGAAAATCCCCCCCAAAATGTCTTTGTGTTACTGATGTCCATATCCACCACTTTAAAATTGACCTAATGGAGAATGGGTGACAATTTCACTGCTAGAAATGAGAAGTCCCACAATTTCCCGATGTGCAAGTGATAATGAGCGTTCATTGAGGTTAAGCTACAGCTAGCCCATGCCCTGCTCTATTTTCAGGATAACTGCATAGCATAGGTCTTTCTTCAAGAGTGCTTTTGGTTTTCTTTGTGAACACGTTGGGTTTTTGAAGCTGGTAATCAGTTTTGCTCATTTTCCAGCTCGGCCTAAATCCATGTGCTTCATGTGACATTCATTAGGAATTTGGGTTCAAATACCAAACACAAAACCTGTGTAGGGGCAAAATCTGGTCTGGATTCCAACACCTGATTGCCATCCATGACAATGTAAGGCGGTGTCTGGTTTTTTTTTTGTGTGTCGCTGCCTTTAAACTATATTCAGGAATATATTAAAAAAGAACATGGAATGAGAAAGGTCACCCAGCTGAAGCCTATATCTTCCAAAGATGATGTTTAAAAATCCCCCAAGTTCATGACTGCACCCCACTTTAAATCTGCTAGTGAAAAGTGCTGCAAACTGTCCCCAGTAACCTTCTGGGCCATCAAGTGGACCTCGGTCCAGCAGCATGGCCAACTTTGTATTCATGGAGTTTTTAGTTATGCTTACCTATACTTACCAAGCAACTTTCAATCCTGTTCTTACAGATGTACCTGGGTATTTATGCAAATCGAAAAGCGCAATACCTGTACTGCAGATGTTGGAAATCTGAAATAATAACAGAAAATGCTGGAAAACGAAACTCAGCAGGTCACAGACAGATGCTGCCTAACCTGCTGAGTCTTGTTCCAGCATTTTCTGGAGCAGTTTTTTTGGGTGGGGTGGAGTTAACCAGCATCTCAATTAACTAACTTACGCTGTAAGTCTTTGCCCCATAGCTATTTATCAGTGGGGAGGGTTGCTTGGCAAGTTAACTTTGAACTGGCTAGTGTACAATGG
The DNA here is from genome assembly GCF_964194155.1 of Cetorhinus maximus. NCBI lineage: Eukaryota > Metazoa > Chordata > Chondrichthyes > Lamniformes > Cetorhinidae > Cetorhinus > Cetorhinus maximus. The sequence goes on from NC_135900.1 coordinate 58,580,107, forward strand.
TGAGCACAGTTCAGTGCAGAGATGAACCCTGCCAGTTGCACAGTGTGCCATTAAGACCTTTGGTATAACCTTACTCTGTTACACTGTCTTAGCACTGAAATAATGAAGAAGATGGTTGATGAGCATGAGTAGCTGCCCCTGTAGTTTGACTGCAGATGAATAAACTCATCTATGGAGTTCTAAAGATTAAAATCTACTTATAACTAAGCAGAGAACTAAATTATATTAAAACTGAGGGCTGTACCATGGAAGATAAAAATGTGTAATCTTGTGACTGTGAAATTGAATCAAACAGCATTAAAGAATCAAGAGATCATTTATAGTGAGACAATTACTGTGCAAATTTTTACAATCCTTTCAGTGTTAATCTAAGAAAGCACAGAAGCCATTAAAGATGGTCAGCATAGTTTTATAATTGAGGTTTTGCTTTGTATATCTACTGGAATTCCTTGAGGACATAAATAAATTAGTGAATAAAGGTTATCCATTATTACTTGAACTTTCAGAAGCATTCTGAGTTCCAAATGTGCAGCTTTTAAAGGAGCTTAAGGCAGGTCAGATGAGCTGCATTTTTTAACTGGTTTGAAATTTAGCTTGGCAACAAAAGGAGGATGCAGCTACAAATGGAAAAGGATCTTGGGGGAGGTGAGGGGTTGCAGTGAATGCCATTCCTTCCGTGTGTTCTGGGTCCCCTGCTGTTCACACTATGCAGGTTAGAAAGAGGCAGTGACATTGGCAGTGCTGAACTCTGGCTAATGAAAAGTAGACTTCAGATCTTGGTGCATTAAATGGATGGACAAGGGAAAGGCAGATGGAACTTGTTGAGAGTAAAAAGCCAGTAAAGCACATTAGTACATGAAATTGGTTGGAGCCCATTGGCACAGGTTTCTTTAAACTGTAACACAGTGACTAATGGGTAATTTTACAATGCCTCTATTGATTAACACAGATAAATGTGTAAATCTAGTTTTCTACTTTCTCAACCTTCTCTTACTACTTGCATTTCGACATTATATGAGAATACCAAAATTGAAATACTACTCCTTGTAAGGAGTATCTAACTGGATCCATAACATATCAGTTTCTTCAGTGAATAAGCTGATTTCCTTACCAGCGTGAATTTTCCTGAGCTAACAAGATCAGTATAATTCCACTTTGTCATAATCAGCAGTGTCTTATTACATGTAATTGCTATTTAATGGAGTGAAACTTTTAATTATCAGTCAGCCTTTGATTATGTAATATTCTGTACCCCTGCCACCTCGCCCCGCTCCACCCCCCACCCCCAATTCTGCCGACAGCTTGATCAAAAACAGATTATTTAGCTGGCCATTCTTTTGTGTGACTCTTATCCTTGCAGTCAATAGATTACAGTTTCCTGAAACTTAGGAACCAATATTTAAAAAAATTTATTATTCACTTACGGGATATGGGCTTCGCTGGCTGGGCCAGCATCTATTGCCCATCCCTAGTTGTCTTTGAGAAGGTGAGCTGCCTTCTCGAACCGCTGCAGTCCATGTGGTGTAGGTACACTAACAGTGCTGTTAGGAAGGGAATTCCAGGATTTTGACCCAGCGACAGTGAAGGAACGGCAATATATTTCCAAGTCAGGATGGTGCGTGACTTGGAGGGGAACTCCCAGGTGGTGGTGTACCCAGGCATCTGCTGCCCTTGTCCTTCTAGATGGCAGTGGTTGTGAGTTTGGAAGGTGCTGTCTAAGGAGCCTTTGTTGCCAAGCTAAATATGCAATAGTGCGTCTCTTCTTTGGTTTTGTAAGGTTCAGGCCCAATTCAAAAGTGAAATGGGTACCGTCTGAGTACACATCGTAATTTAAAACATTACAATTTAAGATTCTCACTTCTTTCTTAGAAAATATAGTATAGTAATTATGGTTTCATTTAGTATGCAATGTACCTTTAAGAATAATACTTGTTAAGGAAGACCACATGATCTGTAGTAACCAATAGGAGAGTAGAGTGGGCTACCTCAGCAGTCAGTGCAGAGATAGAGTTGGAGTTGACAGCACACATGTAGTTGCTTCTGAGTATGTTGTAAATAAACTTAATGTTTCCACCAAAGAAGTGTCTGCAGATCAACTTGATCATTAATAGTACAACTTGGCCACCCTAGAACATATAGGTTAATAGTTAATATTATTGCAATATGAAGACAAATCAGTAGTGGTGTGATGTTAACATAGTTCAAGTCAGTCTGATTAACTCTCTCCTTGTGTTAGAATGTGTCCCATTTATGGACACCTACTTTAGGAAGAATGTAAAGCCATGGAAAAGGCAGAAAAGAGAAAATGAGAGGCAGAGGTTCTGGACTTAATTTTAGGGAATGAAGCTGGAAAGGTGGAAGGGATATAAGTGGAGAGCACTTTGATGGAAGTGATCATAATCCAGGTAGATTTAGGGTTGTTATGGAAAAGAACAAAGAGAGAGCCAGAATAAAAGTTCGGAACTGGGGGTAAAGGTTATCGGAGGTAGATGGGAATGTGGGATTTGAAACACAAAGAGATCAGCCATGATCTTATTGAATGCAGAGCACGCTCAAGGGCTGAATGGCCTATTTCATATGTTTGTATATCCATAGGCTAGTCGGATGGGTGGAACAGTGGCAAATGGAGGTCAGTTTGGAGAAGTGTGAGATAATGCATTTGGGGAAGGTTACCAAGGTAAGGGCATACACAATAAATGTTAGGATACTGAGATATATAGAGGAATAGAGGGACCTTGGAGTTCATGTGCATAGATCCTTGAAGGTGGTTGGACAGGTAGATAAGGTGATCAAGAATACACATGGGATACTTGCCTTTAGTAGTCAAGGAGCAGAATATAAGAAGTGAGAGTTTATGCTCGAACTGTATAAAACACTAATTATGCCACTTCTGCGTGCAGTTCTGGTAATCACAAGATAGGAAAGACGTAATTGTAGTAGAGAGTACAGAGGAGATTTACAAGCATATTGGAGAATCTTAGTTATAAGAAAAGATTGGATAGGGTAGGGTTGTTTTCCTTGGAACAGAGGACGCTGAGGGGAGACCTAATTGAAGTAGTTAAAATCATGAGGGTCTGGATTAAGTAGTAGGAAGGCCTTGTCCCCTATGTTGACGGGTTCATAATCGGGGGCATCGGTTTAATAGATAGCTGGGTAATAGGTAGGGGGATTCAAGGGGAATTTTTTTCACCCAGAGTGTGGTGGGCATCTGAAACTCTCTGCCTGAAAGGATGGTAGAGGCAGAAACCCTCATAACATTTAAAAAGTACTTTGGTATGCATGTGAAGTTGCAAAGAGATGAATAGTGTGATTAGGCTGGATGGCTTCTTGTTGGCCTGCGTGGACATGATAGGCTGAATGGCCTCTTTCCAAGCAATAAATTTCTATGATTCTATGATTTTTATGAATATAACATGGGATGAGAGGCTTTAGCAATGAGAGATTCAAGAAAAGCAGTCTCTTTCACTAGAACAGAGACAATAATGAGGGCACACATTTAAGATCGTTACAAAATAAATGAAAGGAAAGGTTAGGAGAATTTTTTTGTACACATTTTTGGGACATGGAATACTCTACTAGAACTATTGGTGGTAGAAGAATCCAGAATAGCGAAATGGACAAACAGAGATAAAAATTAAAAGGGTGTAGGAAAAGGGCACAGGAATAGGGCTAAATCTCATTCAGAGAGCTGGTGCAGAAATTATTCTGAGAGTGTGCACGCACTGGGAAAATAAAAAAGAGTTTATCCTTGGGTTGGCCTTAAGTTTGCTGACGCCAATAAAGTCCGTCTGAGTAACCCTGTCCTTACAGTTGCCTTTTGAATTGTGTGACACATGTTGTCTCTTTTTTCGTCTCCAAATCTTTTGGTGGCCTGACTTCTGCCTTTGCTGTTCCCTGGTTTTACTGCCGGTTGTAGAATACTGTGAATGATGCCACCCTTACTGTTAGAGCTCTCTTAGATAATTTTGTTGTGAGGCTACCAACAGTAATATAATATAAGCTTGATGGAACTTACTGCGTGCCACAATATGCTTTCCTCAGAGAGAAAACTGGATTAAGTTGCAGTATGCTCTGCTGTCCAGTTATAAATATCATTCGAGTGCTGCATAAATGTATGTGTGTGTCTTTTTCCTGCAGATTTGGGATATTGGTGGTCAGCCAAGATTCCGAAGTATGTGGGAACGTTACTGCAGAGGAGTCAATGCTATTGTGTAAGTTTTCAAATTATAAAATGAGATCTTTGTACTTGTTTTAATTTCACATGTCTTACTCTCCTTCTGCCCCCACCCAACCAACTCAGTTTCCTTTGTTTGAGTTTGTTTCACATTTCAACTGAACAGTTCCGTTGAGTGCACTTAAATATCATTTACCCTAATATTTGCCTTGTTTTTAAGCTACATGGTGGATGCTGCAGACTTTGAAAAGATTGAAGCTTCAAAGAATGAACTTCACAATTTATTAGACAAACCACAGTTGCAAGGAATTCCAGTAAGTCTAACTTTTATTATCCTTGGTCCAGATTTTCACTGCAACAGAGAGCCTCTCCGTCTTGGTGAAAATCTTGGAAATGGCCAGAAATTCTAAGCCCCACCTTCGAACACGGCATTTCCTATTTCTGTGGGGCTGGCAGTGGAGTTGGGCCGGGGTTCGCGCATATACTGTTTATGGAGGCAGCTGGCCATTGAAATCACCAGCTACCTCCCCTGAAGTGGGATTTTGGTGGACCATGAATGTGAAACTCCGAGTGTGTAGATTAGACCAGGTAAGAGGAGGTCTGAACTTGGTGGATTCGTTTGGATAGTCAGGATACTCCTTTAGATAGGTAAGATACCCCTTTGAATATGGTTCCAGGACACCTTGGGGAGAGGTAAGGCACCCTTTGGGAGAGGTACTGCACTGTTTGGGATTGTTAAATGTAATCATGATTGTGTGTAAAAAAAAAAGTGCATAAACTCATTGAAAATGCCAAAGAACTGTCAAGCTGTCAAAGAACTGTCAAGCTGTCAGAGGATACTAGGTGAGTTAGCATGGAGGGACTAAGGCCAAAGTGTGGTAGTGGGGGTGCGTGGGTTGGCTTAAGTTGGCATGGGGATATAAAGGGGCATGGGAATATGGGGGAAATATGGAGGGCATAGGGGGTATGAGGGGGCCATGGGGGGCATGGGGCAGCATAGGTTGGAATGGATGGGGCATGGGGAGTGAGGAGAGGGGAGGGGTGATGGTTTTAGGGCTGCTTTGTTTTTTAATCTTTTTTAAAATAACGTAAAAGTGCCTTAGCACAGAGACAGGCCTCCAAACCCGGCAGCCTCCGCACTTGGTCAAAGTGGCGGGCCCGACTTCTGACATAGCCCGCCCTCCCAGAATGAAATTCTGACCTGCGGGCAGCCATTTCTAAAGGCCAGGCTCTCGGAGCCGGGAATTCTCCCGTCTCTGCGCACCTGACCCGGCAGCGAAAATCTGGGCCCTTGTGTTCACATTGTATTGCATAGTGCCTACAAATTCAAGTAGGAGAACCCTATTCCCAAGCTTTCTATAGCCTTGCGATTGTTTATAGAATGTGTATTTTCTATCTGTTGAAAAAATTAAAAAAAAATAATTTTTAATCAGGTTTGCTTTTGTGCATCCATGCAACTCCCTAATTTAAAAAAAAAATCAAACATCACAGTCCCATCAGTGTGTTGCTTGAGGACAGCCCTTGGGTTTTGTGTAACACTGCAGCAGAGAATTGTGGAATGTGGATTTGTCCATACAGTTCGCAACATGGTGAGATCAGCTTTTCAGAAGTGCCCCCACTGACACTTTCGAAGTGGCGACCAGGCACTTTCCCACAGGTGGAGGGCAAAACTACAATGTTAATATATTATAGTTCTGCTTTAGGAAGGCAGTTGCTCTATGGCAATTGGGGAAACATCTTCTCCAACAGTATTGCCTCTTTTTGGAGAAAGAAAAGAAATGGCAAGACAACAACACTGAATTTTAGCTCTAATATCTCACAGCCGAGCTGGCCATGAATGTGGACCAGACGCACTTGGTTCTGTTAAGAACCACAGAAAGAAAGTCTTGTGTTTATGTAGTATCTTCTACAACCTCAGGATACCCCCAAAGGGTTTTATACATGAAGAAAAAGGAGTTCCAATGCCATTTAGGCAATGTTATTAGTGCCATTATTCTAAGTAAACCAGAGACGGTTTGTTTTGTGTACAACTTGATAAGAAAGACAACAGATAATAGAAAGAGAACATGGCCTCAACTTTGGGACTGCTGTTAAGTAATAGGCATAGTATCACAACTTCCAAAGGGCAAAATGAACGGAAGTTGCAAAGTCCAACTCTCAGACAACAGCGCCTGTTGTTTCTTTCCTTCTGCTGTTTTTTTGGAATTTGTCCCATTGATGTAAGTGAGTCAGATTCCACAGCATCTTTCAGCAGTTAGTGAAAAGAGGGGATGAGTTTAATCCTATATCCTCCATTTTGTACAGTTATTGTTAACTCATTGGATTCACATGGTCTCTGAAGAGTTTTATTTCTTACATATTATGGTGCAGTCACCAAGAATAGCCCTTTGCATGTTGGTAGGAGTGATAATATACATCAAAAAGTGGATTACTTACTACATTGCAAGTAATAATTGCTGAGTGAATAAGAAAAGCATTTAATGCTTTGTGGTAATTCTGCACTGAAGAATTATACTTTTACATCAAGTACATTTACATTATGACTATCTTGCTTTAAACTTTTGTACTTTGCTAATGTTGTTGATCAGAATTTGAGATGGCATTCTGCTTTAAAAGAATCCTTGCAAACAGTGGGCTAAAAGGTCATTAAAAATAAAACTTAACGTTGACAAAAGAGTGAAGTTTTTAATTGAAATGTCTTGGAGTTAAATCATTCGGAAAGCAGGAAATTGATACTCTGAAATATGGAAGAGATGATCAGTGAGAAACCCTAAAACAACAGTATCATTCATTCACTGTTGTGAAAATCAGTGCATTGAATCCAGTGCCATTCATGCTCGGCCAATAACTTTGTTTGGTTAGCACAATAAGATGATGATATTGGGCCAACATTGTTCTGTTTGAGCACCTTTTAAAAAATTATTCATTCTCTGGATGTGTGTGTAGCTGGCAAGCATTTATTCCTTATCCCTGTCATAACTTAGCTTGGCCCTTGCACGTTTAGGTTTAACATTTTTTTTTCTGTAGCAAATTGCTGAAAGTGTGAGCTGACAGTGTCGTAGCGAGGGAATCTGGGACCTGGTTGAACAGGGCATGCAAATATGTATCTCACAGATTGAAGGATTGTGAAATTAACAGTGCAAGGATTGTGAATGAAGTATAAATTTGAGTGGGTGAATTCAATGCCAAATCTGATGCAGAAAGAGAAATAAAGAGAGTGAAAGAAAGATTGGAGGAAGAAAGAAAAAAAGAAATAAAGGAAAAGTTTTAAAAAAGCATTTAAAATTTTGCATTTTGAAAATCAACAACAATTAAAACCGAAAGGAATGAAACTCCATACTTGTAATAGTCCAGAGAGATTGACCACACATTGCTAAAAGGGTACATAGACAGGAATGGGCAAAAACTTCCTGTAATTTGTATCCACCATGCAAATGCAGCAACTATACACCACTTAATACATTTCAATACTGAGACAGATAGTGAGGTGCCATTTTTGTGAAGCTACTGGCGGAGTGGTGCATGTCAAATAGAAACATTTGGATTTCCATGTTCAGTTGTGCAGCTGCCCTTGTCCAAAGTTGCTGTAGCATTTGTGCATAAATAACAATTAGTGCCATTACCCTCACTGTTAATTTGATGGCAAATTATGGCCCATTTTATAGAGTTCTGTCACAATAAATCAGTTGACTAAAATAGTTCAAACTTCCAAAGTTAGTGCACTAATACAGTAAACTACATTAAGCAGTTTATACATGCTTCAGATGTCCAAGAGAAATCTTTGGTAAAAGTCAAATAGAGACAATGGAGTCTCATTAGAGAAGCTTGTATTGAAAAATTGGATGGTGCAGTTGTCTGACTATCCATTCATCCCAGCTTGGGAGGTGTGAAAATCTCCTCCCCTATTTGGAATTGTCAAAATCATTAAAGACAGTTACTGGAAAAACTGAATATGTGTTGGTTCTTTCTGAGTGTCACCAGTCTTCAGAGTTCAGTAAACTGTCCAACGTAAGGGCAGTGTGGGATTCAGTGCAAGCATCTGTTTCTTGAGGTCAATGTTTGCAGAATGAATCCCTCGATACTTTGGGCTTTTCTTTTAGTTGTCTTAATATGTAGGTGATACTGCAAAAGCAGGATTTATTGCTTATTCCTGAGGACATTAAGAATGAACCATGTAGTGTGAAAGTCACATGTAGGGCAGACCTAAAGCATAGCAAGTTCTCCTCCTTGAAGGATCTTACTCACCATGCAGCTGTGTCATACTCATGTGTTGCTCGTGCTAACCCCAAATTGCCAGATTTATTGAATTCACTTTCATCTACCATGATGGAATTTATCATTCTCAGCTGGGGAGTCATTAGTACCGTAGCCACTGCACTACCACATCATCATACACTCTGCATCTGCTTATAGCCAGAGAATTCTAGGGCTAAGATCATAGCTAGACTGTTCAGCAATACTTTTAAAGAAAGAAAGAACTTGTGGCTATGTAGTGCCTTTCACAGACTCAAGTTGCTCCAAGTTGTAACCAATTAAGCACTTTTGAAGTGTAGTCCCCTGCTGTAATGTAGGAAGCGAAGCAGCGATTTGTGCATATCAAGGTCCCATACAGAACAATGTGGTAATGACCAGATAAGTAAGTGTAAACCTGGGAGAATGGGTCAATACTTTAGGGACTAAAGAGTCTCCAAAATGAACGAGATGGGGTCTTATGCTGAAACGCCACTTTAACCTGCACTTAACACAATATGCCATTTTGGTCCAGGAGTTGGAGCTTACTCTAGGAATGCGTGCCTGGAGGATCATTAGGGGGCTGATTGTCATTTAAATAGCTTGGTAGCACTCATGATGGAGGCTGCAGTGTGAATAGCGCTTGACCTAACACCTTCTCGAAACAGAGACAAGCTGATTGTGAGTAAACTAGATGCTGCTGAGGATTTTGAGTGTTTGTAAAAGGTAATATTTTTAAGTGTTCACTTGCTGTTGGAGGTTTGAAGAGGATTTTTGAAATAGTGGGATATTTTCTGGGGCACTAAGTCTTCATGAATACTATCAGCATTTATTCTGGAAATTCTGTGGGCACTGCACATAAGAAGAGTAGGTGCTGTACTACTCTGCCTTATCTGACACCCTACTGGAGCCAGCAGAAGAAAGGGATTGTCAGCATCTTGCTAAGGGTTCCCATTGGTTTGCAGGCAGAATGGGAAGAGGTTGTTAGGCCAGGCAAAGCAGCACCAGCTGCTGCAGGAGAGAGAGGGACATGAGAGAGAGTTGGACTCCTTTCCCTTGCGTGTATAAGACATCCTTCTTCCACCAGAACTTCCAGCCACATCTGAAAACCTGTTGGCCTCTCATTTGGTACTTCAGCCATCCTGAAACATGGCGCTATGTGTCAGCTAGCACATTCCACATTACATATGTTGCTCCATGAAAATTGTGTACAATTAGAATGTGAGTGCAAACCTGCAGGCAAGGTTAAATTATAATAATCAGCGATTAGGAGCAATTGCATGCTAAATACAGGCTCAAGTACAGCATCGATTTAGTACCTGCTTTCACCAAAATAACCACCGAGGTCTCAGTATTGTGGAATCATGGAATGTTTACAGCACAGATGGAGACCATTTGGCCTGTCAATCCTGTGCCAGCTCTCTGCAAGACCAATTAAGCTAGTTGTACACTCTTATCTCTTCCCCGTGGTTGTGTAATTTTGTTTCCCTTCAGGTGCTTATTCAATTCCCTTTTGAAAACCATGATTGAATGTCTCCTCGGTCAGCCTCCCCTCCACCTCTAAAGGGGGTGCAGGAGCAGAGGGACCTGGATGTATATATGTGCATAAGTCATTAAAGGTGGCAGGGCAGGTGGAGAGAGCAGTCAATAAAGCATACAGTACCCTAGGCTTTATTAATAGGGGCATAGAGTACAAGAGCAAGAAGATTATGCTGAACTTGCATAGGACACTAGTTAGACCTCAGCTGGAGTATTGTGTCCAGCCCTGGGTGCTACACTTTAGGAAGGATGTGAAGGCATTGGAGAGAGTGCCAAAGAGGTTTACAAAAATGGTTCCAGGATGAGAAACTTCAGTTATGAAGATAGATTGGAGAAATTGGGAGTGTTCTCCTTGGAGAGGAGAAGGCTAAGAGGAGATTTGATAGAGGTGTTCAAAATCATGAGGGGGCTGGATAGAGTAGATAGGGCGAAGCTGTTCCTGCTCATAAAAGGATCGAGAACAAGAGGGCACGGATTTAAAGTGATTTGCAAAAGAAGCAAATGCAATGTAAGAAAAACTTTTTCACACGAGTGGTTCGGGCCTGGAAAGCACTGCCTGGAGGTGTGGTGGAGGCAGGTTCAATCGAGGCATTCAAGAGGGCATTAGATGATTATTTGCGTGCAGGGTTATGGGGGAAAAGGCACGCGAATGCCACTGAGTCATAGTGTTCATTCGGAGAGCCAGTGCAGACACAATGGGCCGAATGGCCTCCTCCTGCATTGTAAGAATTCTGTGATCCTGCCTTAAGATTCCCACAAGAAATGAGTTTGGGCAACCTCAACTAAAATATTTGAGTGAATAAGAGAGGAGCTGGTTGTGCTGGTGGTTACTTTGCTGTTTGTTGAAATCAAACAAAAATGCAGTAAACTTTTATCACTTTCTCATTCATAATCTGCCATTAGTGCACTGTTAACTGTGATTGTACTGTCATGTAAAGCAGGCAAACTGGCTCCAATACTCTGAACCCAACTTTTCGGGGTCATGAGTGTAGATGAGTGTGGAAGTTGGAGGTGTGGAAAATGTGGGCATTTTTCTATTGATCATAAAAGGGAGATTGAAACAAGCAAGTACATTAAAAGGATCACGTTGTACCCCAAAGGTCACGAGTCTCTTTTTCAGCACTATTCTCTCAGAGCAGAAAAATGGCTCCAAATAGATGTGTAAATTTGGGAAACGAGTGTACTTAGCGATGAAAGCTGCTGTGTTTCAAAATCAATGAATTTCAACACTCTATGGGAAGCATTCACTTTGAACCAATTTTTTGCAGAGATTAAATGATAATGGCACACCTTTAGTTATTGGGAGAAAAAGGCATCTATCATAGGCCACCAAAACTGAAATATTGTGTATGAATGCTTAACATGTTTCATTTTTTTAAAGGAGGCATTGCCTGTTGAAAATAAACTAGTTAAAAAGAATTTGATATTGAAGTTATTTATTCAAACACACAGTGTAACATCCATATCTGACTGTCTGCAAGGATCCACAAAGTCATTTGTAGCCAAGGCGATAAGAAACTGAACTAAATGAGAAATTAGGAGAAATACTTATGAATACTGTTTCAGGTAACTTGTGATGGTCCGTGGTATTGGCAGGTTTTGCCACCGCCACTTAAAGCTAGCCTGCGCTACGTTAAAGGGCAGTTACGTTCTGTCTAACCAGAAACTGGAACTGATTGCAGGAGATAAGTATGAAGAACACTGATTTATGGTGCTAAAGGGCAGATAAAATGCTCCAAGTTTCTCCGACACTCTAGATGCCTTCATGGGAGAGATGGACAGGAGGAGATGGGTCTTGTATCCATAGGGATGGGTGGATCTGCAGAAAAACTTTGCGAAGGCAGTGGGAGCAGATAACCGCGGTGGTCAATGTCAGGAGTCTAGCTCTGGCTAGACCTGGATGCAGTGTCCAAGACGCTCAATGGCCTCACATCCGTGGTCAAGGTCAATGACTTCATATTCAAATGCCATGTCCCACAATCTGCACCACAAGCCTCAGACACTGCTCAGTTCACCACACCCGCATCACTTACCTATCAACGGTCTCTAAATCCTAAACATATCTGACATTCATAGCTTCACCTCATCCTCTCACACTTAGCTCTGCTGCAAACCTCATAGCCACATCTCTCAGCTTACACACGCACTACCAGCTATTCAACCATGACAGCCCTATCACCTAAATAGATTACAATACACTCATAACATACTTCCCTTTCTCTTGCAGGACCAGATGGCAAATAACGAGAGGCAGCAGGACCTAATTGGTGGGGAACGGGCATGATTAGATGTGCTAACCTTGCTCGAGGAGATGGTGCTCACCATCATTGGAACAGTTGGCTGAATTCTCCGGTCAGTGATGGGGGGCAGGGCCCACTCGCTGACGTGTAAAATGGCACGCAGTGACGTTGGGCGGGCGCCACAGTGTCACTGCACGTCATTTAGATTTTCAGTTCGGCGGGCGCACAGCCGAGTCGGCTACGTGCCCACCGAACTGTCAAAGGCCTATTAAGGCCATTTAAAAACTAATTAACTCAATTAACTGAGCTGCCCGTCTAACCTTAAGGTTGGCGGGCAGGTGAAGAGCCCAGGCGGCCTTTGCATTTTTCATGAAACCTCATCCACGGGCGGGAAGAGGTTTCACGAAGTGTTTTAAAATGTAATAAAAACGTTTACATTAATTCTTTGACATGTCCCAGCTCATGTGACAGTGTCACATGAGGGGACATATTTTAAAAGTCTTTCCTTTATTTAAATTTACACATGTCAAATGAACCTCCGCCAGGCCTCAGGGAGATTTCTGCGCTCGTCCGCGCGGATGCGTGAAAGAGCACAGGAAACGACTCAGGGAATTCCCTCCCGGCCCACACAAGTAGCACTCAGCGCTTCCAGGTGAGAGTCACGCTGGGTGGGCTTTAATTGGCCCGCCCATGTGAAATGGCAGTGTGGCCCCGATTGGGGGCGCCGATCAGGTTCGCGCCCGCCCCCGTACAACACCCCACCGATGAGAGAATTTTTCCCAGTATCCTTATGCCTAATCCTCCATCTCCTTTCCCTCTATTCCCCCCAATCCCACAATCTCTTCTGATTTGCAAGCTGCAAATGATGTAAACATGCACCTCTTACTTTCCCCCACCGCCCCTCCACACAATCCCACCATTCAGGGCAGGGAACAAGGGAACAATGGAGGAGTGCGCATTGTCCTGTCTCTTTCCTTCTCTTCTACCCATGGCAAGTGTTTTAGGCTTTAGCCATCATTTACTTGTTCAGGCGATGGAATTCGTCCTGTTACGTTATATCTCCGCCTCTTTAGTTTCCTTCATAACCCCATTTCTTTACCACTTGACTTGATAAATCCAATCATTATTCATCCTTTTTTGTGCCTCTCTGCATATACACTTTTTTCAGACTTGCCTGAACCCGAGGATACTTCTTTCTTGATCATTCTATTTTTCTGCCCTTTTGCACCTTGTGGTTTTAGCTTTTCAGTCTAACAGTCACTCTCTGTGATAGTTATTAGCTCAACTTAGCAGTTCTATCATCAGCAATGGCAGCTCTTTATGCAATTCAGAAGTTTAAAGCAATCATGATTCATGGGCACTGCTCTAAAAATCACCAACATGTCTGGACAATGGGTTTTTAATAGTTTTTGTTCAGACATGTGGTTTACACTTCAGAAAGAATCACTCAAGACACTGTATATCTAAAATTGTGTAGGTCACCATATCAGTGCAGGCAGTAAGACAAATAGTTGTCAAATGAGTGAAAAGATAAGCAAGTCAGCCCTTGATAATCTTATAAGGGTGAAGGCACCATGACTGTTGCCAGGATACCAGGCAGTGACCTGCCTGATATGCTGCATATGGTCATACACCAGCTGGATGTTGAGGGAGTGGAATCCCTCTTGGATGCAGTACATGTCAAGAGTTGACTTGCCGTGCCTACAAAGTGATGCAAGAACCTAAACCCCAACTTGAAATCAGGTTAATTGCACTTGCATCGTTTGCGCTGTATACGCAGGAGTTCCTCAGGGTAGTGTCCTCGGCCCAATCATCTTGAGCTGCTTCATCAATGACCTTCCTTCCGTCATAAGGTCTGAAGTGGGAATGTTCGCTGATGATTGCACAATGTTCAGCACCATTCGTGACTCCTCAGATACTGAAGCAGACCATGTCCTAATGCATCAAGACCTGGACAATATCCAGGCTTGGGCTGACAAATGACAAGTAACATTCGCGTCACACAAGTGTCAGGCAATGACCATCTCCAACAAGAGAGAATCCAACCATTGCCCCTTGATGTTCAACGGCATTACCGGCACTGAATCACCCACTATCAATATCCTCGGGGGGAGGGGGTTACCATTGACCAGAAACTGAACTGGACTAGCCATATAAATACTGTGGCTACAACAGCAGGTCAGAGGCTAGGAATCATGTGATGAGTAACCCACCTCCTGACTCTCCAAAGCCTGTCTACCATCTACAAGGCACAAGTTAGGAGTGTGATGGAATGCTCCCCACTTGCCTGGATGAGTGCAGCTCCCATAACACTCAAGAAGCTTGACACCGTCCAGGGCAAAGCAGCCCACTTGATTGGCACCACATCCACAAAAGCATTCCCTCCCTTCACCACCGACACACAGTAGCAGCAGTGTGTACCATCTATAAGATGCACTGCAGGAATTCACCAAGTCTCCTTCGACAGCACCTTCCAAACCCATGACCACTACCATCTAGAAGGACAAAGGCAGCAAATAGATGGGAACACCACCACCTGGAAGTTCCCCTCCAAGTCACTCACTATCCTGACTTGGAAATATATCATCGTTCCTTCACTGTCACTGTGTCAAAATCCTGGAACTCCCTTCCTAACAGCACTGTGGGTGTACCTACATCACATGGACTACAGCGGTTCAAGAAGGAAGCTCACCACCCCCTTCTGAAGGGCAACTAGGATGGGCAATAAATGCTGGCCTAGCCAGTGAAGCCCACATCCCTTGAATGAATAAAAAAAAAAGCTGCTTCTCGAAACTGAATCCTTTGAGAGTCCAATAAAATTCCACCCAATGTGTAAGTTTTGCCCCTCCCAATTAATGGCCACTTAAAGGCCTCCTCTGGTATCAGCAGCGGGCTTGGCCCAGGCATCAGGCACCCTTATTCCGGAGCGGAGGGCGCGTTCTGTTCAGATACCCTGTGCCCAATGGTGGCTCCCCCACAATACTCCCCTGCCACTCCCCAAACTTCCTGAACCTGGTCCTCCATCCTTCCACTTCCTGCGACCCGCCAGCCTGTCCCCAGAGAAATCCTCCAGTCACCCCTTAATCCGAATCCATGGCATAAAAGTCCCCCCATTGTTTTTTAATACAATGGTCAGAATCCTTAGGTTGGCGTGCATGTGCGCACCCGACCCGTTCGGACACGAATTCGTGCGAGATGATGTCGGGTGAGCATCCCAACGTCATCTCACGCAATATTTGGGTTGGTGGGCATGCACAAAAGTCAGAAGTGCGCCCGCCAACAATTAAGAGGCTAATTAGTGTAATTGAAGTTGCAATTGTGACCAATTTTTCGTGGCTATGTGAATCGGCCAGGCGGGCTTTGCATTTTTCATGAAACCTCATCCAAGGGCAGGATGAGGTGTCCGCTATTAAATTAAAAAAAATAAAAATCTGTGAACAGCATTTTTATCATGTATATGTTCAGATGACTGATTGTGATGCTTGGACAATTTTTTCCTGATTTTTAAAAAACTTCATTGAATTGTTTTCAAGTCTTCACCTCCCTGAGGGAGCTCTCTGCCTTCAGGGAGCTTTCATTCAGTGCTCACCCCCTGTTATGACCCAGCAGTTGGTAAAGTTGAGTTATTTTAAAATCCCAGAGGGAAACTTGAAATAACTGTCATGACCTATAATTTTAAGTGGTATGTTTGAGCTGCAGCTCTAAATTCTGGAATCAGACTACCGGTTCTCAAGCGGTTTTATATCAAAGTACATGAGACATTTATTAATTTACACAAGTTAAATATAAACACATGGCTCCAAATTACTACTATCATAACTTTTAACAAATCCACAAATTAATCTCTATTAAGGCAACAACAACCTATAGACTTTAAGCAGACACCAGGCAAAGCATTTTCACCTTACAAATTCAAAATGAGGTTCCTTTCACTTTGGTTCCTTTGCAGACACAGTGGTAGGCTTACATTGCCTCTGCCCTGCACACACGAAACTGCCCTCTGTTGTACCCACCACACCTCATTGAATGTAAATTCTCATTATATCACCAGCCTCTTTAAACTCCACTTCTTCTAACAATAAAACCCCTTTCACAGTACTAATTTTATTATTAATATAAACATTGCTTGGTCTCTGCTAGCTGGGTGCCAGATTTCACTCCCCTTCTTGAATGCTGTGTTCAACAAAAATGCAGATGCACTCTAGTTGTCTTACATCTCAAAACTAGTACACATCAAAGCACCCAGACTAGCTGGCTTTAATCCAATTAAGACACACCCTCAGACTAACCCTTTATTTAAAAAAAATAATTTCTAATAACGTTATATACATTAATAGCTTCATGACACCCGCGTTTATGTCAGCGCCTGCCCTCCTCCTGCCGCCACCCTGGCAGCGCTGAACATTTCAGTGTGTGCCTGGCTGGCCATTAATTGGCCAACCAGCGTGAAATCGCGGTCGGGGGCCAATTGCAAGTGGCGGTCTGTCCCCATGCAGATCCCGGGCCCACTGATCATGCCCGCTCACTGACCTAAAAATCCTGCCCAATGTCACAACTGACATATGGTGACTGGGCAAACAACCACAGGGTGGAATTCTTCCATTAACACTCTCGAGGTTGCAGCCATCCCGCTACTTAGGCCGCTTTTTGAACTTTTACACTTTTCATTTGCCCAGCGGGACTGAATGGTGGAATTGAGTTGGTATTTTAGTAGCAATTGTTCGTTTCCTTTTTTCACTCCTGCAACACAGGAGTATTGATGGCCCAGTTCTCTCATTGCTCCCAATTTGCACGGGACCTAATATTTGTGACTGTGGAACAGCAGTCTGTAATATTAAAAGTGGAGGGAGGTGAATGAATAAATGAAAATTGTCAACAACTCAGCATCAGCTACTATAGCCTCCCATCTATTAGCCTGATTGCCCTAGGAGACAGTGGTGGAAAAGAGACAGAATAAAGAACTCAGGAGAAAGAAGGCTAGCTGGATGAAAAAGTGGAAGGATAATATTGGAAAGGATGAAAAGAGAAGGTCAGAAGGAATTCTGCAGCAAGTGACTCAACTCCTGACTTCTCAAAGCCCATCCACCATCTACAAGGCAGAAGTCAGAAATGTGATGGAAAACTCTCCACTTGTCTCGATGAGTGCAGCTCCGACAACACTCAAGAAGCTCTGCACCATCCAAGACAAAGCATCCTGCTTGATTGCCCCCCTCACCTGCCACTTAAACATTCACCCCCTCCATCACTGGCATAAACTGGCTGCAGTGTGCACCATCTACAAGATCCACTGCAGCAACTCACCAAGTCTCCTTCGACAGCACCTTCCAAACCGACGACCTCGATTCCCCAGAACACGGAACAGGAAACATGGAACGTACGAACATGGAAACACCACCATCAGCAATCCCCTCCAAGTCACTCATCATCTTGACCTGGAACCATATCCCCCTTTTCTTCAATATCATTGAGTCAAAATCCTGGAACTTCATCCTGAGCAGCACTATGTGTGTACGAGATGAACTGCAGCAATTCAAAAAGGTCACTCATCACCACCTTCGGAGGGCAATTAGGGATGGGCAATAAATGTGGCCTTGCCAGCAATGCTCACTTCTCACAAAAGAATTTAAAAAATTCAAGAGCTGGGCATGCCTTCAAACTCCAATTTATATGCTTCATGTTGTCACACCAACTTTGAAAAAGTCTTTCACAACCGAACTGGATGATACTCATTCACCGGCACACACTGAAATGAATGATAAGTACTTTGATATCACTGAATGTGTGCTGCTAAACGTTACATTTTCGCAGATTTTCTGTTTGCTCGTCAAATGGACTTAACAGACAGGAGCAAACCCATAATCCACTGATGTAATGTGTGGTGGCTACGCTGGATATGTAAAAGACGAAGGTGGGAGCCTGTCCCAGCTAAGAGTTGGTACTGTGCTGTATTTCTTATATTCATACAGAGTGGTCACAGAACAGTGCGGAAGTTTGGTATCGGGGCGAGTGGGAATTTGTTGCAGAGGGGCTGCTTTTTTGCATCCAATACTTGTGCTGGCTCCTGTTATAGGAAGCTATTTAATTTAATGGACCTATAACTTAAGCTAAATCAAGTAATTAGTTAAAAGGCTTAAAAACTATAAGCTAAGGTAATTAAATACATAATGGCTGAATTTTCCTCTCTGGGTGGGAAAGTGGGTGTGATTCCCACTGGGTGGTGGGATGG
This sequence comes from Cetorhinus maximus, assembly GCF_964194155.1. Lineage (NCBI taxonomy): Eukaryota > Metazoa > Chordata > Chondrichthyes > Lamniformes > Cetorhinidae > Cetorhinus > Cetorhinus maximus. The sequence goes on from NC_135900.1 coordinate 58,598,516, forward strand.
CTGAACATGAGTGAACTTCCACTTTTAAGCTCATTAACTATGCATCAACGAGGAGCTTGGCGAATCTTGAGGCAGGGTGGCAGGAAGTCGCCTGCCCTGTACCTCACGGGGTTGGAGGTCCTGGTGCCATATTTAAATGGCACTCTGACAGACATTCAGTCACTGCAGGCCAGGAGCTCTGCAGAAGACAAAGACTATGACACCCAACAGTAGGAAACCCCCTGTCCCGTGGATTCTCCTCCAGGCTATCCAGGAAAGGCGAAGGACCTCTTTCCGAGGGATGGGAGCAGGACGTCCTCCCACCTGACCACACAGCTTGGGGGGAGAGCGCTGAGGAGGTTAGTGCCACTGGGACCCATAGAAAGACCACCCTGCAGTGCAGGAAATGGCTGAATGATCTGCTGCACTTCAGCAGGGTAAGTGAAACTTCTACTCACTGCAACCTCACACTCTCATAAGGGCATCAGGCAGTCTAAGGGTTAGAGTCCACAGGGATGTCTCACATGACCAGCAGATGGGACATCAGCACTGAATGTGTTTCAGTCACTTTAAGCTCACCAATTCATGTAAGTTCCTGCACAAACGATGCCTTAATCCCTTAGTGGGGGAGGGCTCAGCAGAGACGATAAGTGTGTACGCTTCTGAACTGCTCTTTCATCCATAGTGTTCACAGCCAATCCATCTGTCTTTACGCAGGACAAGATTGCACATAATAAGAGTCCGAGCCATGACTTGAGGGGGATCCCCTGAGATCCGGAGCCTATCAGGTTTTGAGGAACGGGCCGCAGAGCTCGCTGTTGAGGAGAGGGATCGTTCCAGCACGGAAGGTGGGATCAGCCTTCCCCAACAAGCCAGTGAGGATGCATCCAGTATACTCTGACAAGATGCAGGCAATGACTGTGAGTGATCTTTAATGTATGAGCCTGCTTAGTCAATCACTAAGGCCAGGATGTTCCCTGAAATCAGCAAAGTCCGATTTCAGGCAGGGAAATCGGTGCTTGACCCGCTGACGGCAATGGTGGAATTTCACCCCGTATCGTGTGGAACATTGTGAAAAAAATCAGAGGCACGGGTTTTACGTTGGATCGCTGGCAGAGTGGCCTCGGATTCGCCAGCCCCGCTGTAACCTCAGAGCTTCAGTAATCCGGACGCCATATTTAAAGGCTAACCCTGCACAGAGCTAGCACTCTCCAAGGGAAAGGAAGCTGCTGGGAACTGATGACTGCCAAAGTTAGGAAACATGCTGCCCCCAAATTTAGTGACGCCTCCCTAAGGCGCCTGCTGCACGCAGTGGAGTCCCGCTGCAAGGTCCTCTACTCTCGCTCTGGGCGAAGACCAGCAAGCAAGGTCATCAGTCCAAGATGGGTGGTGGTGGTCAGCATCAACACACTCCAAAAGAGCACAGCCACCCAGTGCTGAAAGAGGATGAATGATCTCCTCTGTTCCACCAGGGTAAGTCACTGTTCTCCATGCACAAACCCATCACACATCCACAGGGATCTCGCTCACTGCCAGTTCAAGGGACATCACCACTCACTCTCTCACACGCAGCTTCACCAGCTCTGTGGATTGTGTCCTCATGCCATCCATGGCACCACTCACAACATGCCAGGCACCCATCTCATCTGGCTTGGCAGGCATCCTGCTTACATTCTCTCCATCTGTCGCAGGGAGAGGTCGCAGACTGGTGGAGAAATGCCTGACATCAAGGTCCTCACTGACTTGAAAGTAGAGCCATCCAGCTGGCCAGCGATGACCTGCACTGTTCCTGTGCTGACAGTGAGGTCAGGGCTGCTCAACCAAGTGAGGATCCAGCAGCGCAAAATCCATCAGATAACCAGATAACCATGCTGTGAGTCACATCCCCTATTCCTCAGTCCCCTGCCATGCACTAAATATCTTTCCATACTTTTGCAGGCACATCTAGCCAAAGGGTCCACGAGCCAGGTCTTTGACTCCATCCCCGAGGACACCACAGAAGAGGAATCCGTAGACCCAGTGCTCACACATTTCCTCCACCAGCCCAAAGACACACACCTCAGTGGGACCTAATTCTAGATTAGCCTCGGGGTCACAATCTGGTGAGCACATCGCACTGTCTGATCCAGAGCAGGTGGAGGCAGGGACCTTCCATTTTCATGGCACTTGGAGGGCTGCCGGAGGCCAGAAACCTGCTGAGTCTGAGTCAGATGAGAGCCTCAGGACTCAGTCATACCTCAGTTGCTCGAGCTGCAAAGGCAAGTTCAGGAACATTGGGAAGAGATGTCCACTTCACTCCTCAGATTGAAAGACACAACGAAAGAGCCCATCCGCCTTCAGACCGAGGTGATAGCATGTTCATGCTAACGCACCTAGGTCAACACTGGTAGGATGGTGGCCATCGTGGAGACCTTAGTCCAAGAGCTGCACTCCATTGCTGAGGCACTTGTAGGCATCCATCGGTGTCAACACAAGAGGGTGGCGGGGAATCTCAGACTTACTCCAACTGTCCCTTCCTCCCAAGGAATCAGCCAGGGGCCCTCGGGTGCCCATAGGGAGGAGGATCAGCAGGTGCACACCCCGGGACCAACCAATCTGGTTACTCGGGGAGTGACCGGCCCATCCGAATCCCCTCTTCCTGTGACCCCAGTATCTCCAGCTTTGCAGGCCGAGACGTGTGGCACTGCCACACAGCAGGACCCCGAAGGTAGGCCGGGGCACTCCAGGTCTTGGCCCTCCAGAGGACGCCTGCCAAGGTCATCACAGGCGACAGGGCATAGCAGCCAGCAGGCCACCTCTACCTCCGCTGTAGATGTCGGGGATGCACCAAGACATAGCGGCAGGGTTAGGAAGGTCAAGAAGAAGTAGTTGTACAATATGGAAATGGGTCTTAACAATTTGCACATAATGTTGACCATTGTAAATATGCTCCCAAGAATATCTCCTCCTTTATGGCTTCTTGTTATGATGCGCAATGTTTGTGTCAATCAGATGTGAAACTTCGGTTCCTGCACAAAATGAAGCAAGTGTCGCAGTCCCGGGCCTCTCCCCTGTGCAGTGTGTAACCTTCTGCGCACAGTGATTGTCCGGCTTCAAAGTCACTCTCCAGATCAGTGATACCTGCACCTCCATGTGGCTTGTGTTTGCTGTTAGAATCTTGTACCCAAGTGTCACTGGTTTCTGTGATGTTCTCTGTGTGCTCTCAGTACCTTTGAGGTGAGGCTGCCTCCCCATCTCTTCACCATTCCTGACAGGTGAAGGTGTGGTGCTGAAGGGGAAAGGTGGTGAAGCCTGCCAAATGATTAAGTGCTGTTAAACTTGATGTGCCCACCGTATCTCAGCAGTGTCTCCATGATATGGCCCTCTTCACAGAGTGTATGTACACTGCCCTCAGCCAGACAAATGTCAGACATTCCCAGATGTAATGTGAAGATCTCAGGAGTGTCTTCACTGCATCTTGTCATCATCCTCCTGGAATCTTGTGGCAATGAGGGCCACACGAACTCGCTTGGCCAGTGCAATGTCCTCATCACCTGCACCCTCGCCTTCCAGGGCCTCATCACCCTCATCCCCTTTGACTTCCTCCTCATCGGAGGGGAAATGCAGCTCTTCCATCTCCCCATCATCTAGGTCCTCCCCCTTTGCATTGCCAGGTTGTGTAGAGTGCAGCAAGCCACGATGATGCGTGACACCCTCTGGGGAGTGTACTGGAGCGCTCCGCCAGATCTGTTGAGGCACCGGAACCTCATTTTCAGGATCTCTATGGTGTATTCTACCAAACTCCAGGTTGCAGCATGGGTGTCATCGTACTTTCTCTTAGCAGCAATCTGAGGCCACCACACAGATGTCATCAGCCACGTCCTTTGTAGGCAGCTCTTGTCCCCAAGGAGCCAAACCTGCAGCTTGTGTTGTCCACGGAAGATGTCAGCAATCTGAGACCTGCTGAGGATGTATGAGTCGTGGACGCTTCAGGGGTACCTTGCACAAACCTGCATGATCCATTTGTTATGGTTGCAGATGAGCTGAATACAGAGAGAGTGGAAACTTTTGCAGTTCATATACTGGACTGCTTGTTACCAGGGAGATTTAGGAGCCACGTGAGTGCTGTCCATGGTACCCTGCACCTGTGGGAATCCGGAAAGCTCAGCAAAGCTGTTGGATCCAGTGCCCTTGGTTTGTTGGGAATAAAGGATCCAGGTTGCACGCTTTGTTTGGGGTGACCGGACCGGTACAGAGACAAAGGACATTAGGAAATCGCTGTTAGAATAAGCACATGCTGTTTATTTACAAACTAAACTCTGCAGCTACACTTGTGTGCTCACAACATAAAACTCTGTCTTTACTCATCAGTGACTAACTCAAGACTCTCTCACATAGAGGTAGCCCGTGCTGCTCTGCTATTGTATATTATGATCATGTGACCTTACATTGCAATACTTGCCTTAAAGGTATATTGCATCTCAGATTACTACACAATCCCAGCGCTCTTGCTTCCTGGCTGGCCTGATTTCTATCGAAGTTGACAAAGTTGTGTGCCTTGGCAAAAATGGCGTCCGTGACCTCCTGGATATATTTGTGGGTGGAGGCTTGTGAGATCCCGCACTGATTCCCAGTGGAGTCCTGTAAGGAGCCACTGCCGTAGAAATTGAGTGCGGCAATCACCTTCACTGCCACTGGCAATGGACACCCTCCAAGTCCCTGTGGTGCCAAATCCTACAGAAGGTGGCAACTGTGAGTGACCAGTTCCCTTGACATCCACAATCGTCAGCGACACTGCAGGTAGCACATGCGCTGTCTATAGACCCTGGGCCTCATGAGGCGCCTATGAATGATGGCTCTCAGGGGTTCATCCTCTGCACATGGAGGAGGCCCTGACGTCCCTTGGTCTTGAGGGTTCTGCTCCTCCCTTGGCGAGATATGCGCCTCCGTCGCATTCTACTCTGCCTTCTCTCCTGCCTATAAGCATTGAGGTAGACAGCTACATCACCAGACTCCATGTTCCTGATGGTCTCCTCACTGCAGTATCAAAGAGAGAGAGATGAGAGAGTCAGCGATTATCTCCTAAGGACCACTCTTGGTCAAGTCATCACCTCCGGCTGCCTCTCATGGCCCTATAATGCATGCTGGAGAGTCCTGGCCACCACATGGATGTCCAGTGTTTAGCGCACATGATGGTTGACCAAAATCCCACCCACCACTGCCTCACACCACAGGACCAAGTGGCGACAGCTCCAGCCACTTGACTGCATCCTGAACTCTCATCTCAGGGGCAGACCTCATCCCCTAACCTGCACTCCAAGGCTTCGCGGTTTGCTTGGATCATGAGTGTAACTTTTCAATGTCAACTTAAACATATTGTAAGGGACTAGGAGCACACCCATTGGTGTTCCATGGCCATCTTTCCCAAAGGAATCCTCAATTTTGCCCAGTTGCCCAATGGTTCTGCAGCACCATAGCACTCATTTGAGTTTGAGGTATGTGCGCAAGGTTTTAACAGTAAAGGAGCAATCATTGGCACACTCAGGAATTAGTGCTGCGTGAGTGGGCACAATTGCTTGACTAACCTGACTCCAAGCATGTCAGTTGAGCTCAAGCTAGACGGCCTCAGCTGAGGAAGAGTGCTCATCGTTGACATTTTTTCCATTTGCCTGGCCATTTTCTCCCTCACCCCCCCACCATCCCCCGGCATGTGTTAGTGTGCAACCTTCAGCCTGTGCTGCCATGACCCTCCCTTGCACTGTTGCCCTAGCCCTGAGGTTCCCTTATCCCTGGCACTGTTGCCCCAGCACCACAAGCCAGTCATGGAGAAGCTGCAGTGGAAACTTGCTTGCATTGGGATCCTCGCAAGTGCTGTCCTAAGTTGTGTGCACTCACCTTCGAGTTCCCCTCAAAGTTCAGGTCACCGAGTGCACGTCTTTCGAAGGTAGTTGTAAATCACGTTCTAAAATCACATCTATGTGGGATTTAAATTTGACATGGAGGAGTTGATTCCGGTATGTGGCCGCAATAATGATATGCAAATGTATTCAAGTTAAGTTCCTGGCGCCTGACGGCAGGAAACGCTATTGACGGGGGGAGGGGACAATCCCTTCCCGAATTTACGTTGTAGGAAAATGCACCTAGGGCCTTCGCGCAAGATTTTCCTATCTCACCAGCAAACACACCCGTCCCAATTGGGTGCAGAAATTCTCTCTTCTCTCTATTCCAGGTACCAGCAAGAAAAGAGGGAGGACATCCTCCACCTAGACAACTCGGCCCCAGCCAGCATACCACCTCTGAGGTGGAAGCAGAAGAATCCTCGGAGGAAGAATTATCACTGCGTTCACCTGCACCCTCCACCAGTACAGATGCACACATCTAGGTGGGACCTAGTTCTAGAGAAGGCTGAGGTTCAGCATCTGGTGATCAGCTCACAGACACGGTCCACAGCAGGTGGAGGCAGTGACAGCCAAGTCTCTGATACTTGGAGGACTGCTAGAGACCAAGCCCCTGCTTAGACCGAGTCTGATGACAAGCATCTGGACTTGGTCCTAAGAGACATGTTGGAAATGCAGAGACAGGCAGGGGAACATCAGGCAGAGTTGTCAAAGGCCTTTAACAGACTGGACTCAAGCCTGGAGGAGTTTGTCCATGTTCTGCCTACTGTTGTGGCTCCGGCAGGCGAGCGCATTGAAGTCTCCATTGGAAGGGTGGAGGCCACCTTAGAGACCCAGGTCCAGCAATTTCTGATGGATTTCCACTTGGACCTGCGCACCATCACCCTAGCCATGGGTGCGTTCCAGCAGTGGCTAGGCGAGAGGGGCCCGGGGCCCCTCGACCTCCCTCGGTGCCCTTTCTCGTCAAGGAGTCATGGAGGGGCCACCCAAAAGGAAGAGGAGCACTAGCCAGGCACCCTGGGGGGTGGGGCATCCACCCAGGACACCCAAAAGGTGCCCTGACACTCCACCTCCTCTCTGCCAATGCCCCCATCACCTCCAGCAGGTCAGGCCAAGGAGGGTCAACCTGCACTTGAGACACTTTGCAAGCCGGGGCCCTCACGGCCTTGGGCCACCAGAGGACACCAGCCAAAGTTGTCTCAGACAATAGGGCATAGCACTCAGCAGACTGCCTCTACCTCAGTCGCAGATGTTGGGGCTGCACGTAGACGTAGCGATAGTGTTAGGAAGGTTAAGAAATATTGAATTCATGCTGGCTGCATGGGTGTTCACTCATTGTGTTGAAATTTCACTTTTTGTGAATATATGTTGCATCTATCCTTCTGCAAGTTTCATGGATTCCATTTCTATCCAATTTCCTTCAATGTCCCGCGGTCATATAAGGGTCCAATATGTTGCCCTCAATGAAATCCCATCAGGATCTTCAGTTGCATAAAATCTCACACAATCTCACCACAGTGAGCAGCCTTTAATTCCACATCTGTGACATCAGGCAATGCACATTATCTGGTGCACTGGTTGTCTGTCATTTGTGGATGGTACAATTAGATGTCGTGATTCACGTTATATTCATTTGTCCAATGTGTTGTTTGCAATGGCATTTATGAAAATCAGTTCATGAAAGAAGTAAGTTAAAACTTTGAAGCCCATAGGCTCCCATGCCTCTTTGCAGGAAGATGTAGTGTCCGTGTTTAATGCTAAACATCATTCCATGCTGAGTTCCCACCCTCCCACGCATGACGCTGAACTCGGCAAGTAAGGATCCATCGGGAACCTTACCCTTGACTACAAGAGGGGTTAGTGTGTGATGTAAGAGGTATGTACTTATCTTGATGAAGCTGTCTTCTGACCTCCAACGATCTTACATTGGACCTGAACAGCTGCTTTGTGGGGCTTTAAGTCCTCCTTGGGTAAAGATAGCTCTGGCAACTTGATCTGGAATTCTTTGCATGCCAGTGCTCTCATTGACTTAGGGTAAATACAAAGCATTGGCCTTTATGAGCTGGTTTGTGTCTAGCACTGTGATGCTTGCAAAGCCATTCATATGCAAAACTCAAAAGGCCTCAGTAGGGTTTATGAGGGAAGATGTTGTCATTGGCTGTTGTGTCAATATTGACTGGGCCAGGTTTTTGCCCTAATGCAAAGGTCATCTGGGACAGAAACTTTTCAGGTTTCCGATGATTGCAGGGTCCTGAGTAGTTGCACTTCAAACCATAGCCCTGGTGAGGCACTCTCATCGAGGGCAATACAAACACTCCTCGCAACTTTACTGCATGAGCTAGATGTTAATGGTTACTGGATCCTGATGTGCAAAAGGCGATTGGGGGTCAGTAGCAATATGTCTCAGCATTCTGCATTGACGAGAGCTGGCGATGGGAGAAATGGAACTCTCAGGATGCCGCTCCCTGTTGAGTCATCCAAGTGCAAAGCATTAAAAAATGATATGTGTGTTCGGGCTGCCTTACTGAGCTGGTGTCATACCACATGAGTGCATCCCTGTGTCATTTGGATATGCAGCTGCTTAAAAGCTGCCATGCACACTGACATGGTGAGGCCATGGGTGAGACGACTATACTAGGTGGAGTTGCTTAAGGACAGGCGCTAAGGGAGTGCCAATCACATTCAACAGCAGTCACATGTTGCCAAGGCTACTCTCCCTTCCAAGGATGATCCCATCATTAGGGCTTATGGTGAGTACTGATATGTCCATAATCATTGCGAGGTCTCTGAACTTTTGTGGAGATTTTCTAGCTGAGAATGAAGGTGGTGGGGCGTTACATGCAGCGAGGGCTGCAGGAAGCCCCAGTTGTGAGAATTTGTCATCACCTCACTCCTCCTGGAATCTTGTAGCTTTCAGGTTGTCACAGGTAGGACTGCCATGTTGTACCCATGCAGTGGCATCTTCAATGTCCTCTTGTCCAAGAAGATGTCTCACTCCTCAAATTCTCCCTCAGGCAACACGTTTCCCCCCCTTTGCAGCACCATGTTGTGCAGGGTGCAGCAAACAGCGATGATGTGGGACACTCTCTGCAGTAAATATTGGAGAGCCCAGCCCGACCAGTCCAAACATCAGAAACACATCTTCAGGAGGCCAATCGTTTGCTCTATCAAGGATCTTGTGGCAGAATGTGCTGCATTGTTTCTCTCTCCAACTGCATTATATGGATGCCAAACAGGTGTCATTAGCCAGGGGATACCCTTTGTCCCTGAGTAGTCAACCCAGTGAGTGCTGAGATCCATCAAATATCTGTGGCACCTGCAAGTGCACCAAGATGTAAGAGCCGTGAGAGCTCCCCTGGGTACCTAGCACAAACATGCAGGATCTGCTTCCTGGGATCACAAATTAGTTGGATGTTCAGAGTGTTCAGGATGTTCAGAGAATATTAATGAATCTCATTGGCTGCTGCCAGGGAGCTCTCAAGGCCACATGTGTGCAGTTGATGGCATCCTGCACTTGTGGGAAACCTGAGATTGTTACAAATCCCACAGCCCTGGCAGCCTGGCTTGCGTCATCCACGTAGAACTGGATGTAATGGTGAGCTTTATCGAAAAGGGCATCTGTACTTTCCCTTTTGTATTTGTATGTTGCTGATTGTGAAATCCCACAAAAGTCCTCAGTGGAGCCCTGGAAGGACCTGCTGGCAAAAAAGGTTCAGTACGGCAGTCACCTTCAAAGCAACTGGCATGGGATGTCCTCCAAGTTCTCGCAGCATGAGTTCCTCACGGAGACAGTGGCAAATGTAAGCTACCACATCCCTAGATATATGAAGGTGCCTGCAGCACTGTCTTTTGCTGATCTCTATATATGGGCTGCATCTTCTAAATACCTTTGGTCGCGCCACATGTCTTTGTGGATTTTGCCCCTCCTCAGGAGCATCTGGGAATTCCTGGGGCTCCGCTGCCTCTTGCTGCTTAGGCCAATGCTCCTCCTGGGCCTTTGCTAATCGGTGACGCGCCCTTCTTCTCCTCATTCGAATCACAGCTATCAACAAGGCAGCGTTGCCTGTAGACTGCATTCCCCACTCCTCCTTGTGTCTGTGAATGGATAGAATTGAGACATGATTGCAAAATTCCCTTGAATGCGCTCTCTCCAAGCCAGGAATCCAGCATCAAGGCCTTGGCCTGCCCTCGGTCCAGACATGGCATTCCCAGGTAACTCCTTGCAGGTGAATAACATCTTGGAGGTCCAGAGGTGGCTGAGCACCTCCCTCCAACATGACTGCGCATTCACAACCAGGGTCTTGATTAGGGTGAATACATTCATCTGCTTTAACTGTCAGTCAGCTCGCCTCCAGCAGCCTGGACATTAACTATCAGTCAACTAAGGCATTTAGTCCTGAGGGTAGTATTGGGAAGCAGAGGGCACAGTTACCTTCACAGGAGGCATCTGGATTCTGTACAACTGAAAAGTCATGGTATTGGACGGTCCCATGGGGAGCCTCACGGAGAGTAAGGGTGCATGTGGCCTTGAGAAGGGGAGGAGTCAGATTGGCAAAGGGCATGGAGACATCAACCTTGAAGGGATCGGGGAGAACAGGAATATCAACGTGGACAATCATGGGGTCAGGGTAATGGTGGGAGGCTGGATAGTAAAAGGAGGGGAGGGATGGGAATTTGGAGGTGATGACTAACCTTGTATTTATGCAATGACTGTAAGCATGGTGTCTTGTAAGTCATGACCAGTACAATGGGAACGTTGAGGCTTGTAGTGTGCATGTAGCTTCTGTTCAGCAGCCGTGGCTCTTGATTGTTTGATCTGCCTTCCTTTTTCACATGCCTGTGTCAGGAACAGAAGGCTATTTATACCAACTTCACTGCAGCCCCAAGACTAATGGATTCTCACCTGAATGTGCACCATTTGTAAAGGAGCAAAGCTTGTTCATTGAGCATTTGACCTTCGAAATCAGTACTCGGCTAGAGCAGGTAATTAATAGGGTGCCCCATCAATAGGCCCAAAAAAGTAATGCTAAACTCCTCCCATACACCTTGAGACCCCTCCCATATTGTCTTTTTAAGTTTTTCCAACACCATCATTGATCACTGAAGGCAAATGTGGTGCTCTTTACATAAATGAGCACAACCAGCTTCCAACCTCCAACTGTCAACCTGCCTAAGACCAGGACCAAGACATGTATGCCATGCAGAGCCCTCCAACTTGGCGCGTACAGTGCCAGGACAGTCTTGCTCCCGACAGCATTGCCTCATCCCCAGGACAGTATTAAGTATGCTCCCTGAAGAGAATTTCAACCTTCCCTGGGCAGCCTTTTAAATTTTGCCCCAGTCTTTCACTCTCTCTTGCACCCCACCCCCCCAGCCCTCCCTCTGTCTCAGCCCTGCCCTCTGGTCCTTGCTCCCTCCTAGTCCTGCCTCCGTCTCACCCTTTACCTCTGGTCATGCCTCCTGTGCCCAGCCTAGATGTAGCTGGTGCTACAGGCACCCAGTATACTTCAGTGATGGTGTGAAAGGAAGGTGAAAGCAGTGTCTGCTGATCTCCAAGTCATGGATGAAGTGAAGCTCACCAGGTACGTGCCACTTATATGCAGTTGTAAAACAAAACGTTCTAATTAGCCACTGGCGAGGCACTTAATTTGGAGGGGGAACGTGATTCCGTGAGTTGACCTTTTTAATGAGCATTCATGAGAAGCTAACGAATACAAATGGGGTTCCTGATGTTGCTTGTCGAGAAACTCGGCCCGCTTTGAAAGTCGGGAGAACAAAATTCCAAATTATTTTTCTGCCGGCGGGAAACTGATTTTTTCATTCACATCAAATTAAGTGCCCCTGCCCGCCAAGATTCCCACTGCTGGCAGAAAGTTTTGCAGTTAGACTAATTCATTAAATAAATAAACAAAGTTATATAGGGATGGCAGTGTAGGTGGTGTGCTGCAACTGCAACATGTGGGAGTTTGTGGAGAACATTGTAAGGCATTGCAATTCCAGGCACTTCAGCTCAGAGTTGCAGCACATCAGGCAGGGACACTTTGATCTGGGAGGCAGTCACACCCCTTAGGGTTTGAAAGTGCAACAGGCCCGTTAATTATCATGGACAGGAAGGTGTGACTGAAAATCAGGCAGATAAAGGGACCCCAGGTGTAAAGGTGGAGGAGCCTTGGTTTTGCCCCTATCCAGCAGGTATGAAATTCTTGCTGGTAGTGTGACTGATGGAAAACTAGCCACAGTACTGTGGTATAGGAGGTCATTCTAGCAGGAGGAGTTAGAAGAAATGTGGCAGTGGTTGGAGAGCTATAGTCCGGGGAATGGAGACCAGGGGTCAATTTTTTTCTCTCTGATGGCTCTTTTTGAGAAATAAAGCAGCCTAGTTTAGGCTTCCAAGGGCTACTGTTTTTCATTTTCACATGAGCTCAGGATACCACTCTTCCTTAGTTCCTTGGTATTTTCTCTCAAATTTGGATTCTAAATCCAATTCCCAATTTACAGTATAAACTAATATCAGGTTCAAATCAAATTTCTTGCATTCAAACAAAATTATACAGGCATAAGAAGCGGTTTATGTAAGTTAGTAACCAAACAAATGAATTTCTGCATGGCTGACTGTGGTAATGCACACCACATCTCTGGAGACACTAGTGTGGCTGATGCAGCTTTATATGACTCATGAATGATTGAATTGCATTGAATGGGAAGCTGCAGAATCCAAAAAAGAAATATAATAAGCACAGCTGGCATGAATGAAGTCAGTCACAACTGGGATAAATTCACTGTTCAGTGGCATTGATTGTACAAACAAGTACACAAGTGTATCACAACTTAAGCAGATGTATCATGGTTTTTCCAAGAGGAACTTGTCCCATGTGTGAGTGCCTTCACTAGCTTCCTGGTTGTAGTGTGCATTTACATACTGTAATATCTATGGTATCAGCTTCAGAGGGGTGTTGAAAATTATAAAGGGTTTTGATAGAGCAAATAAGGAGAAAATGTTTTCAGTGGCAGAAGGGTCGACCATCAGAAGTCGCAGGTTTAAGATAATTAGAAAAACAATGAGGGATGGCATGAAGAAATACAAATTACACTGGCAAGGTGGTGGAAGCAGAAACAATTACTTTCAAAAGGTTATTTGAAAAATATTCAAAAAGAAAATAAGCTTGCAGGGCTAAAGTGAAAGAGTATGAGCATAGCACTAATTGGATAGATCTTTCAAAGAGCTAGAACAGGTTTTGTTGAGCAAATGGCCTCCTTCTGAACTGTATCAATCCATGAGACCCCTTGTTACCTTTGATGTATCCAACCCATTTTGTCAGTACTTTTGTAGCATGCTATCACTATCTGTCGGGGAGGTTCAATGACTGACTTCCTGGTCATTCTAATGATTTGCAAACTCCCATGACACGGGCATCTATTGGAACATCTTACTTACATGCTCACTGATTTTTTTACCTCCCCCCCCGCCCCCCTCAGAAAGTATTTAGACCATAAGACATAGGAGCAGAAATTAGGCCATTCGGCCCATCGAGTTTGCTCCGCCATTCAATCATGGCTGATAAGTTTCTCAACCCCATTCTCCCGCCTTCTCCCCGTAACCTTTGATCCCCTTAACAATCAAGAACCTATCTATCTTGGTCTTAAATACACTCAATGACCTGGCCTCCACAGCCTTCAGTGGCAATGAATTCCATAGATTCACCACTCTCTGGCTAAAGAAGTTTCTCCTCATCTCTGTTCTAAAAGGCCTTCCCTTTACTCTGAGGCTGTGCCCTCAAGTCCTAGTCTCTCCTACTAATGGAAACATCTTCCCCACGTCCACTCTATCCAGGCCTTTCAGTATTCTGTAAGTTTCAATCAGATCCCCCCTCATCCTTCTAAACTCCATCGAGTATAGACCCAGAGTCCTCAAACGTTCCTCATATGTTAAGCCTTTCATTCCTGGGATCATTCTCGTGAACCTCCTCTGGACCCTCTCCAGGGCCAGCACATCCTTCCTGAGATACAGGGCCCAAAATTGCTCACAATATTCTAAATGTGGTCTGACCAGAGCCTTATAAAGCCTCAGCAGCACATCCCTCCTTTTATATTCTAGTCCTCTCGAAATAAATGCCAATATTCCATTTGCAATGTCCTAACTACCGACTCAACCTGCAAGTTAACCTTAAGAGAATCCTGGACTAGGACTTCCAAATCCCTTTGCACTCCAGAATTCTGAATTCTCTCCCCATTTAGAAAATAGTCTATGCCTCTATTCTTCCTACCAAAGTGCATGACCTCACACTTCCCCACGTTGTATTCCATCTGCCACTTCTTTGCCGATTCTCCTAACCTGTCCAAATCCTTCTGCAGCCTCCCCGCCTCCTCAATACTACCTGTCCCTCCACCTATCTTTGTATCATCTGCAAACTTAGCCAGGATGCCCTCAGTTCCTTCATCTAGATCATTAATATATAAAATGAAAAGTTGTGGTCCCAACACTGACCCCTGCGGAACTCCACTAGTCACCGGCCGCCATCCTGAGAAGGACCCCCTTATCCCCACTCTCTGCCTCCTGCTAGACAGCCAATCTTCTATCCATGCTAGTACCTTGCCTCTAACACCATGGGCTCTTATCTTTCTGAGCAGCCTCCTGTCCAGCGCCTTGTCAAAGGCCTTCTGGAAGTCCAAGTAGATAACATCCATTGGCTCTCCTTTGTCTAACCTACTCGTTACCTCCTCAAAGAATTCTAACAGATTTGTCAGGCATGACCCCTTGATGAAACCATGCTGACTTTGCCCTATTTAGTTGTATTCCCTCATTTTTCACATGCTGCATTCTCCAGCCGATTTGGCTACATTTGGCAAATGTGTCATATACTCATTTCCCATCATTCCACAATATTGGCACACTGGCTACCAACATATTACATGCCAGTGTCAGCATTTGTTTATTGAAAGGAATGGGTTAATAAGTTATTTTTTCCTTCTTGCCTCCGTCTCTGACTCTTCAGCTCACTGCTTCCCTCCCTGACCCTCTCGTTCCCTCCCTCCCTCTTGCCGCCCCTCTCCTGAGCCTTCGCTCAGAACATAACTAAGCTCATGCAAAAGCTCATGTGAATTAAAAAGCTATTGGAGCTGGTTGGAAGGGAAATGATCTGCGGCCAAGGATGAGAAATTTCCGCCATTTGATGCATTTCCGACATTGGTGTCTTGGAAACCCACCATTTTAAATATCTGTTCCGACCTTCAAGGCCTGTCCAGAGCTTTAAAAAACTGTAATTCTGCTGTCAGTCGGTGAGAGCAGGAACTGGCTGCAGAGTTGTGTTTGGAGGAGCTGTGAGCGCGGGAGAAACAGGGCTGCTCCTCCAATTACAGATACCGTTTCTCCCATGCTCGCTGCTCCAGCTCCTCCTATCACAAGTTCCCTTCCACCTGCTCTTGCTGCTCCCCCAGAAACAGAATCTATGATTGAAGGAACAACAAGAGCGAGTGGGACGGAACCTCTGATGGAGGAGCTGGAGCAGTTATTCTGACTGGTCCCATTGCCACCATGCAGGAGACTTTTAACCGTACCATCACCAATCATTTGACATCCTAAGAGAGGTTGAGGACAAGGAGCAGAAAATGGAAGAACAGAGGAGTGAGTCTACTCCAGTAATGAGGCTGGAGCAGCCCAGGGGGAGCCGTCACTTAGCCTTGTGCCAGGCTGGACCCTGCTACTGTCCAGATCTGTAGCTCAAACTACTCCTGGAGGGAACTAAATTGGCCCCCTTCACTTCTAGTGATGTTGCGTTAAGCCACTGTTGAGTTATCTATTTCCGTATGTGGATGTTGAGCGAAGTGAGTGCTGAGTCAGAGTATGGGGCAATCACAGCTCAGGTGCAGTGTTGGCCGTGCAGACTTTGCTGGCCGAGGGGTTGGGTGTGGGTGCCATTTTTGAGGGAGGGAGAGAGAGAGGGTGTTTGTTCCCAGTTCTGCTCTATACCTACTCCCAAAATCCCAAAACTGGCTGTCTTTCTACATTGGACTGGACACAGAACTCACCTGGAGATGTGCTATGGTGCTCACATTGCAGTTAACAGAGGAGACTCCTTCCCACCTTTCCCCTGCCCCTCTTCCTCCCCCACTCTCGGGTATCACTGATACCTCAGTAGGGCTTATATTCAGTTCCTTTATAATGAGGTGGTTGGAAAGTCAGCATCCTGGCCAGAACAGGTGGCTGTTCGATTTAGAGTCCAAAAATGTGCCAAACTGCATTCATCTCATGGTACTTTTGCAATTCCACCCCTTTGAAATGGCCTAGAAGTATTCGCATTTCACCATTGTTGATGAAAAGCACTACAATTTTCCAGTCTGTCATGCTGCAGTGACTCTGCTGCTTTGTGTTGGAATGTGTACATGATTCTTTGCCGTACAAATATTCAGACCTTTTGATCTTTGGCTGCTCTAGCACTCAAATACTGTGACACACTAATTGAGTGTTAGAGTGTGAAGAATTATTTTACGTAATATATTTTTATTTAGTTACTATCCAAGCCACTGAGCTTTCTTATAATGGAATGGATGTAATTGCAAAATATATTTGGGCTAGATGGAAATAAACAACTAATGTGAAGTAACCTGCACACTGCCCCTCGACCTCCACTCACCAGTTTCTTCCCACCCTCTCTTGCTGCTGCTCCAATCATGGATTCTGTCTCTGGAGGAGCAGCAAGAGAGGGATGGAGGGAACCTGTGATTGGAGGAGCTGGAGCAGCGAGCATGGGAGAGACAGAATCTGTGATCGAAGAAGCAACTCCTCACACATACTTGCTGCTCTTTCAATCAAAAATCTGGGGGTGAGGTGACCTTTCTTGAAATTTTTGCCCAATCTTTGACTATTTGGGGCTATTTGTTATGTCTCAAGGGCGATATTGCTTGCGTGCACACCCCCCCCCCCCGCCCCCCCCGCCCCCCCTACAATGCATTTTGAATCTTGATAGTGACTGTTCTCTGCAGCCTTGGCTGGGATTTCCAAAGGTTTTGTTGCCTACCCGATGCCAGGGTTAAAGACATCGCCTTGCAACAGAGTGGGAGGGGAAGTCCAGTTGTCATAGTTCATGTAGAAACCAACAACATCAGTGGTATAAGATTCTGATGAGGGAGTTTCAGGAGCTAGGGTCAAAATTACAAAGTAGAACCTCAAAGGTAGTAATTTCAAGATTACCACCTGAGCAACTCGCCTATTGGCATTGGGTCAAACAGATCAGGGTAGAATGTATGTTCAAAGAGTAGTATAAGATAACAGGGGCTTGATTCATACAGAACTGATGCCAGTATTGTTAAGAGGGAGCTGATGTGTTGGCACAAACACCACTTAAATCGGCTGGGACAGGTATCCTGGCAAATGGATAACTAGGGCTTAAAAAAAAGCAGAGTATTTTTTTCCTTACTTGTTCATGGGATGTGGGCTTCACTGGCTGGGCCAGCATTTATTGCCCACCCCTAGTTGCTCTTGAGAAGGTGGTGGTGAGCTGCCTTCTTGAACCGCTGCAGCCCATGTGGTGTAGATTCACTCACAGTGCTGTTAGGAAGAGAGTTCCAGGGTTTTGACCCAGTGACAGTGAAGGAACGGATATATTTCCAAGTCAGGATAGTGACTGACTTGGAGGGGAAATCCCTGATGATGGTGTTCCCAACTACCTGCTGCCTTTGTCCTTTTAGATGGTAGTGGTTGTGGGTTTGGAAGGTGCTGTCTAAGGAGCCTTGGTGAATTCCTGCAGTGCATCTTGTAGATGGTACACACTGCTGCTACTGTGTGTTGGTGGTGGAGGGAGTGAATGTTAGTGGATGCAGTGTCAAACAAGTAGGCTGCTTTGTCCTGGACAGTCTCAAGCTTCTTGAGCGTTGTTTGAGCTACACTCATCCAGACAAGTGGGGAGTATTCCATCACACTCCTAACTTGTGCCTTGTAGATGGTGGACAGGCTTCGGGGAGTCAGGAGATAAGTTACTCGCCACAGGATTCCTAGCCTCTGACCTGCTCTTGCAGCCATAGTATTTATATGGCTAGCCCAGTTCACTTTCTGGTCAATGGTAACATCCAAGATATTGATAGTGGGGGATTCAGTGATGGTAATGCTGTTGAACACCAAGGGGCGATGATTAGATTCTCTCTTTTTGGAGATAGTCATTACCTGACACTTACGTGACACGAGTGTTAACTTGCCACTTGTCAGCCCAAGCCTGGATATTGTCCAGGTCTTGCTGCATTTGGACATGGACTGCTTCAGCGTCTGAGGAGTCTTGAATGGTGCTGAACGTTGTGCAAACATCGCCACTCTGACCTGATGATAGAAGGAAGATCATCGATGAAGCAGCTGAAGATGGTTGGTTCGAGGACACCACCCTGAGGAACTCCTGCAGTGATGTTCTGGAGCTGAGGTGACTCACCTCCAACAAACACAACCATCTTCCTTTGTGCTAGGTATGACCCCAACCAGTGGAGAGTTTTCCCCCTGATTCCCATTGACTCCAGTTTTGCTAGGGCTCCTTGCTGCCACACTCGGTCAGATGCTGCATTGATGTCAAGGGCAGTCACTCTCACCTCACCTCGGCAGTTCAGCTCTTTTGTATGTGTTTGAACCAAGGCTGTAATGAGGTCAGGAGCTGAGTGGCCCTGGTGAAACCCAAACTGGGCGTCAATGAGCAGGTTATTGCTAAGCCAGTGCTGCTGGATAGCACTGTTGATGACCCCTTCCATTACTTTACTGATGATCGAGAGTAGACTGATGGGGCTTTAATTGTCCGGGTTGGATTTGTCCTGCTTTTTGTACCTAGGCAATTTTCCACATAGCTGTGTAGATGCCAGTGTTGTAGCTGTACTGGAACAGCTTGGCTAGGGGCGCAGCAAGTTCTGGAGCACCAGTCTTCAGTACTATTGCCGGAATATTGTCAGGGCGCATAGCCTTTGCAGTATCCAGTGCCTTCAGCCCTTTCTTGATATCATGTGGAGTTGAATTGAATTGGCTGAAGACTGGCATCTGTGATGCTGGGACCTCCAGAGGTAGCATCCATTCGGCACTTCTGGCTGAAGATTGTAGCAAATGTTTCAGCCTTATCTTTTGCACTGATGTGCTGGGCTCTCTATCATTGAGGATGGGGATATTTGTGGAGCCTCATCCTCCAGTGAGTTAATTGTCCACTACCATCCACAACTGGATGTGGCAGGACTGCAGAGCTTAGATCTGATCCATTGGTTGTGGGATTGTTTAGCTCTGTCAATCACTTGCTGCTAATGCTGTTTGTCATGCAAGTAGTCCTATGTTATAGCTTCACCAGGTTGACACCTCATTGTTAAGTATGCCTGCTGCTGCTCCTGCCATGTCCTCCTGCACTCTTCATTGAACCAGGCCTGATGGTAATGGTAGAGTGGTGGATATGCCAGGCCATGAGGTTACAGATTGTGTTCAAGTACAATTCTGCTGCTGCTGATGGCCCACAGTGCCTCATGGATGCCCAATCTTGAGTTGCTAGATCTGTTCGAAATCTATCCCATTTAGCACGGTGGTAGTGGCACACAACACAATGGAGGGTATCCTCAATGTGAAGGCGGGACTTGGTTTCAGGAAGGACTGTTCAGTTGTCACTCCTGCCGATACTGTTCGGTTGTCACTCGTGCCGATTCTGTTATGGACAGATGCATCTGCGGCAGGCATGTTGGTGAGGATGAGGTCAGGTACGTTTTTCCCTCTTGTTGGTTCCCTCACCACCTGCCGCAGACCCTGTCTAGCTGCTATGTCCTTTAGGCCTCAGCCAGTTCGGTCAGTATTGGTGATGCCCAGCCACTCTTAGTGATGGAAATTGAAGTCCCCCATCCAGAGTGCATTCTGCGCCCTTGCCACCCTCAGTGCTTCCTTCAAGTGGTGTTCAACGTGGAGGAGCATGGATTCATCAGCTATGGGGGGACTGTAAGTGGTAGCCAGCAGGAGGTTTCCTTGCCTTGACTTCGTGGGAGTTGGTGTTGAGAACTCCCAGGGCAACTTCCTCCCGACTCTATACTATCATTCCGCACAGTGCTATGTGTAATCTGTAAGATATCATTCCGTGAGGATGACTATGTCAGGCTGTCGCTTGACTAGCCTGTGAAACCACTCTCCCAATTTTGGCACTAGCCCCCAGATGTTAGTAAGGAGGACTTTGCAGGGTCGACAGGGCTGTGATTGCCGTTGTCGTTTCCGGTGCCTAGGTCGATGCTGGATGGTCCGTCTGGTTTCAATCCTTTTTTGTGTTTTTGTAGCGGTTTGTTACAACTGAGTGGTTTGTTAGGCCATTTCAGAGGGCATTCAACCACTTTACTGTGGGTCTGGTAAGGACGGCAGATTTCCTTCCCTAAAGGGAACATGTCATAAGACTCTTAATTCCAGATTTTTATTGAATTCAAATTCCACCATCTGCTGTGGTGGGATTTGAACCCTGGTCCCCAGAGCATTACCCTGGGTCTCTGGATTACTAGTCCAGCAGCAATGCCACTACACCAAAGCCTCCTCCACTTAAATGGAGAACAATGATAGAATTCCGAGGTGCATAGGGATCTAGGTGTTCTTGTCCATGATTCGCAAAAGGTTAGGATGCAGGTACAGCAAGTAATTAAGAAGGCTAATGGAATGCTATCCTTTATTACAAGAGGGATTGAACATAAAAGTAAGGATGTTATGCTTCAGTTATTCAAGGCATTGGTGAGACCACATCTCAAATACTGTGTGCAATTTTGGTCTCCTTATTTAACAAAGGATGTAAATGCATTAGAGGCAGTTCGGAGAAGGCTTACTAGATTGATACCTGGAATGAGTGGGTTGTTTTATGAAGAAAGGTTAGACAGACTGGGCTTGTTTCCACTGGAGTTTAGAAGAATGAGGCGTGACTTGATTAAAATATATAAAATCCTGAACAGTATTGACAAGGTGGACATGGAAATGATGTTTCCTCTTGTGGGTGAGTCCAGAACTGGGGGCCACTGTTTTAAAATTAGAGGGTGCCCTTTTAAATCGGAGATGAGGAGAAATTTTTTCCCTGAGGGTTGTGTGACTTTGGAATTCTCTGCCTCAGAGGGCGGTGGAGGTGGGGTCATTGAATATCTTTAAGACAGAGGTAGATAGATTCTTGTTAGGCAAGGGAATCAAAGGTTATCGGGGTAGATGGGAATGTGAAATTTGAAATACAAGCAGATCAGCCATGATCTTATTGCATGGTGGAGCAGGCCCGACGGGCCGAATGGTCTACTTCTCCTAGTTTGTATGTAAACTAAGAAAGTTGGAAGGGCTCAAGTGAGAAATAATATATAAAGTTAAGGAGAAATGTCAAGGCCACAGGGCAGGAAAGGACAAAAAACATGTCCAATGATCTTCAGAGACTAGGCAACAATCAGCACTGAAATAAGTGAATACTTGAATAATCTGATTACCCAGTGTGTTCATTCATTCCAAAGGAGACTCCTGTACATTGGAACCTAGGAAAGAACTTGAATTTATATAGAACCCACAGCCTCAATAACACCTGACAGAACGTTCAAGAGTAAACTGTGACGGAACTCAAGACAGAAATCAATAGGGGCTTCACTGCAGATAACTGTGATTACTATGCATGCCATGAGTCAAGCAGTTCTATCAAGCAGGCGTATAGCACTGTGCACAACTAGTTAGGGAACTTCTCGATTGTCGTTGCTAGACTTTCAGTATGCCCTCCTCATTCTCTAATGAAGAATCGGTTCTCAGATAGCATCCTCCCTCTGTATGCAGACCTGTGAAGTTCTAGTCGCTGGCCTCAGCAGCTGAGGAAGGTCCCAAGTAGATGCTTTCATGCAGTTCTTTCCAATTTTTCAGTCATGCAGACAGCACTAAGCATTCTAACATGATTACAAATTGGACTGGAAGGACGGCAGAGAACAAAAGTTTTGTTAAATGATAATTCATATTAGTTGTGGCTCATTGGTGGCACTCCACTTCTGAGTCAGAAGGTCTTTGAGTTTAAGTCCCAACCTAGAATCTTGAGCGCAAAATCTAAGCTGACACTCTAGTGCAATACTATCGGTGATCCGTCTTTCAGATGAGATGTTGAATAGAGGCTCCTTTTGTTTTTATTTGTTCATTGGATTTGAGTGTCACTAGCAAGGCCAGTATTTTTGTTGCCCATCCCTAACTGCCTTGATAAGGTGGTGATGAGCTGCCATCTTGAACTGCTGCAGTCCATGTGGTGTAGGTACACCCACAGTGCTGTTAGGAAGGGAGCTCCAGGATTTTGATCCAGTGACAGTGAAGGAATGGCGATATAGTTCCAAGTCAGTATGTTTTGTGGCTTGGAGGGGAGCTTGCATGTGTGGTTGCTACAACCAGTCCCCGGGCGAGGTTCCCCAATATGTTATGATCCTGGATGAAATATCCCAAATTGTTATGCTCCCGGGTGAGGAGGGATGAACTGACCCCCCTTCTTTATTCAACCCCCTCAGCTGGTCGTAACAAAGTATAATTTAAAAAGGATCCCTTTCCTTACGGGTACCTATTCCCAGCCCAAATGTAGTTATGTTTTAGAAGGATCCAATTTAACCAGGCTTTCTTGAGTCAAAGAAAGAGTAAGTTTATTAGTTACTAAAACCATGAGAAAAAATAATAACACAACACACATGCACACAGATCAGAAATGAGAAGTTGAGTCCAAAAATAAAAGTTTAAAAAAAATACAGATCAGTCTTTGGCTTGTCCATGAGGAGTAGATGGCAAAACGTTGCAGCTGTGAATTTGGGTGATTCCGGTATAGCTGACTTTGGCAATTTAGCAGTTAGTTTGGAGACACTTGGTTCGCAGGTTAGCTGAAGGAGTTGTCCTGTTTCCTTTTTGGCTGTGGCTTTGCTGACTTGTGACTTGTCTCCAGCAACAGAGAGAGACTTTGGTACCTACAAGCTGCAGGGATGCCTAGTTGATGGTCTCAGCTGTGACCTTCACAGCACACACTGGAACTGCACACCAGAACTAGCACGCACAGACCAGATTTGCAGCTGGATTTTTTATCCATTTTCTTGCGTATTCCTGGAAGGGAAAAAACAAACATGTGTTTTGCCCAGAATCTGCTTTCTTTCAACTTGGACAATTTCCACATTCTGAGATATAACTCAACAGGAGATAGTTCTTGCTGAGATGGTAATCAGTCTCCATTGTCTCCCCAACCACAGGAGATTAGAGTTCAGCCTTTTGCATTGCATCTCTCCCTTTCAAGTGTCTCTATCTAAAGTAGGCTTTGATGCCTTTTAGGTGCGATATTCTGTTCTCTCTGGACTAGTCGCACAAGTGTAATCCGTGTAGGAATTTTCCAGCAAGTGGTTACTTTACACTCTCAGCCAGCTTTTGCTTGTAGGTCTTTTTTAAAAACGTATGTCTTCCTCAAGAAGTTCAATCTATCAGTAAATAATTCAGGCTGTGATCCGCTGTCATGACAGTGTTCCCATGCATCTGCTGCCCTTGTTCTAGGTGGTAGAGGTCGCAGGTTTGGAAGGTGCTGTCAAAGGAGCCTTGATGAGTTCCTGTAGTGCATCTTGCATTTGGTACACACTGCTGCCACTATGCGTTGATGGTGGAAGGAATAGTGCCAATGAAATAGACTGCTTTGTCCTGGATGGTGTCAAGCTTCTTGAGTGTTGTTGGTGCCACACTCATCCAGGCAAGTGAAGACTCTTTACTTGGTGCCTTGTAGGTGGTCAGGCTTTGGGAAGTCAGGAGGTGATGTATTCACCTCAAAATTCCCAGTCTCTAACCTGCACTTGCAGCCACAGTATTTATACAGCTGGCCTAGTTAAATTTCTGGTGATGGTAACTCC
Source organism: Cetorhinus maximus (assembly GCF_964194155.1). Taxonomy (NCBI): domain Eukaryota; kingdom Metazoa; phylum Chordata; class Chondrichthyes; order Lamniformes; family Cetorhinidae; genus Cetorhinus; species Cetorhinus maximus. The sequence goes on from NC_135900.1 coordinate 58,622,197, forward strand.
CAGGATGTTGATGGTCTGGGATTCATTGATGGTAAGGCCATTTGATAGAATGTCAAGGAGAGATGTTTAGGTTCTCTCTTGTTGGAGATGGTTTTTGATGATCACTTGTGTGGCCTAAATGTTACTTACCATCTGCCCTCCCAAGTGGATGTGAAAGATCCCATCAGTGTTCCAAATATACAGGGGCAGTGGGTGAATTTACCTGCCGAAAACCCTCAAAACACCCTAGAAAATTCAATCATGGAGGTGACCAATCAGAGGAAAGTAAGTAGAAGTGAAAAAACTGTGTGGAGCTGCTCCTCCAATCACCCGTGCTTGCTGCTGATAGACTCACTAGTGAGAGAGAACCAGCCTGTGATTGGAGGGGCAGTGTGGCATTGGGAAAGTAAGCAATGGTGCATCATTCTGAGGCCTGAGCACTGGATTAGCAGTGTTGACTCTGCAGGAAGGCAGGGGTGTGTAGGATGGGGGAAGAAAGGCTGTCTGCCAGGGGAGAGAGACTGCCTTCCCAGGAGAGAGAGTCAGGATGGGGGTTGTGAGAGCAGGGGGGGGCAGGCAGTGCTGTGGGGAAGGGCAGGGCTGTAAGGGCTGGCAGAGCTGTGAGAACAGATGGGAGCAAGTTGGGCTGGGTTAAAAAGCAGGGGAAGAGAGGCTGCCAACTGAGGCCTGGAGGGGGGGTGGTGAGGGTGATGGTGGTGAGAGAGGCTGCTGCCTGGGGAGGGAGTTGGGAGAGAGAGAGGCTGCCTGCTGAGGTGGGGTGGGGAGTAGCTGCTTGCCTCTCCATCTGCGGAAGCAGTAAGCAGGCCTCAGTACTACTGAGAATTGACAGGAAGATTCCTCATCTCTTTACATCTCCATTTAGGACAGTGAGGGAAACTTGTGGCCTCAATCTGTCAACTTAGACTGGAGTTGGGCACCATTCAGGTAATGCTAGGGAAAGGTTTTGTGGGTCACAGCTGCCAGGGGTCTGTTGAGTTTGGAAACTGAATAAGGACATTATTATGATACGTAAAGCAAGCCAAACAATTTCTGAAGAAATTTCTCAAGCAATTCTATGGATGTTTGTATTGTTTTCTTCTTGTGTCTATGTAATGAACAACTTGCATTTTTATAAGGTGGAATTTTATGGCCCCTCCCACCAGCGGGATTTTCTAGTTCTGACGAAGTCAATGGATTTTTGAATGGCTTGCCGCATTTTCCAGCCTTGGTCCCCCCCTACCCCCTACAATAGGTCTGTAAAATTCCATCCAGAGTGTTTTTTATGACCATAGGACAACCAAAAGTGCTTTATAGTCAATGAAATACTTTGGAAGTGTAGTCACTCTTGTAATGAAGGAAATGGAATGAGGTAAATGATCAATTACTTTAGAGGAATCTAGGACTAGGGAGCATAATATAAAGATTGGAACTAGATCTTTCAGGAGTGAAATTAGAAAACAATTCTACACAAAAAAGGTGGTAGAAGATTGGAACTCTCTGCCGCAAAGAGCAATTGATGCTCGATCAATATCAATGCTAGATCAATTGTGCAATTTAACAATTGGGATGCAGTAAAAAGGATAGTAACTGCCAGGTTAAAATCTTCCAGCTTGTATGTGTTGAAAACGCAATAGCTATTACCTACCAGTCTGTGGAAAGTGTGTTTAGGATGATGGCTTTTTGTGCGTAGAAATGTGTGACAGTTATTTTAAAAAAGACTTTTGTTGCTAACTTATGCCTGTTGTCCTGTGCAAATTTAAATACTGTGATGTCTAGGAAGCCTGTATTATAGTGACAAGCTTATTTTGTATGAATTAATAAAAGAACAGGATATTGGAACTTCCTGAGCATGATAGATTTGGACTATGATGTGAACTCTCTTATCATGCATTAAATGTACTTAGCAAAGTAACTGTTGTATTAAGTGTATTTGTGTTTAGTGTGGTGGTTTACTTCCTTCCAGATTATGTATGCAGAACCACCAGCATTCTTATCGGTAAGCAGATTTTACATAGATGACCCAAGCTAGTCTTGCATTGGAACTTAAACATCATGAGCATAAAGCTTCACCCTTCTGGTTACAGTGGTTGTTTGTGATCAGGAATACCAGTGTCGATGAACTATTAGTTAAAAAAATTAATACAATTCAGTCTCATACCGCTCATTTAATATGATGTTACTCCTGCTTCAAATGCGATTCACCGAAATGCCATGCTAAATTCAGGTTTAATTGCTTGTCTTCATTTTGTAAGAACCTGGTGTTGATATCCACATTTTTAAAAGATTGAATTCTTAAGGGAAGGAGGTTTAAAACCTAAGGTACTTCATTTATGCGGTGGTCCTATCCAGGCAAAGAGGTAAATCATCGGGGCCCTACTCTCTAGAACTCTGTCCCTTGAATCCTTCCACTATATATTTCATCATGATTTTGATCACCTCTCGTAACTTTCTAACTGCTGCTTAGCATTTGTTTCTCTTCATTTGTGAAGATATGCATGATGCTCCTTGCATTAAAGGTGATGTGGAATTCACTGAGGATACGGAACACTTGACTAAGGCCAACACATCCCTGCAGACTCCAGCAGCCCCGATGTCATTTCACTCTCTAACAGCGTTGATTGGCAGAAGGCTGGACTTCCGCAGGTCACCGGGAGAAAGTCCTGCCTTGGTGAGCTGCTGGCCAATCAGATTGCCTGGCAGCTCTGCAGTCATTCCAGGAACAGCACTGCAGTGTCCAGAAGAGAATTGAGCAACCTAATGTAGGTTGGACCCACAGTCTGGGATTATCTGTGCCCGCCAGTGTCGGGCGTGTTTGGTGGTGTGAGAGGACAATATGGTGCGATCGGTTTCACGACAGTGTGAAGCCAATTTGCGATTGTCCGCTCAGCCCGCCGATGGCAAGCCGCGTTTCCCACCGTCGGATGTCGGGAACCTCATTGTAATACATCAGCATATCATTATAAGGCCAACTTGCAAGGCCAACGTTCCCCTCACCTCCCCACTGGATCGTCCGCCCACGTTGGTGGGAAAACACGCCGACGTGCTTGACAACAGCACATAATCAACGTGCACCTGGTGGGGCGGCTGCACTTCACTCAGGACTTCAAGGTTTGTTTGCCTACCTTGCTTCAGTCAGCACTCACAGTCATCAGCGCCAGGCTTCACAGACAGCATCACACTACTTTTAAAGGGACTCACAGCAGGCCTTTACCTACCAGATCAGACATATGTGGGTGGCTTTTCAACGGCTGCAGGGCTAGGGCTGCTTGGGGAAGTGGGGAACTGGCCTCAGCCAAGGGAAGAGGCTGCAGGTCGAGTGCTGTACTGGGGAAGGAGGGTAACCCAGGGTGTGTGTGGGGGCACATGTTGATCTGTGCAAGTGGCCTCAAGATAGTGAGGGCTGAGGAGGCAGTCTCCGGAGGAGATGAGGCCAGATGGAGATGTGAGGGTGTGGGTGTGAGTGTGTGGTGATGTCCCTTGAGCTGGCAGTGAGTGAGATGCCAGTGAATGTGTGATGGGCTTGAGTATGAGAGTTAGAGTGATGAGATGGTTGCCTTACCCTGGCTGCACAGATGAGTTCATTCATCCTCTATCTGCATTGAATGGCCACCCTCTTCTGTGCAGCATTGGCATTGACCATCGCTGCCACCACCTGCCATGCTGGATTGGTGATGCTGCTGCCTGTCCTGCGGCCACAGTTGGGGTAGAGGACATCATGGCGAGCCTCCGTGGCATCCAAATGGCATTCCAGTGACGCATCATTAAACCTGGGGCTGCAGTCTTTTTGCCTATCATTGACATCTTCCCTGCAGTAGTTGTGGGATGGAAGCACTGAGATGTGTGTGCGTGGCTGGACTTTTAATATGGTGCCTGGTGTGCTGAAGCGGCAAGGTGATGGCGTGGCGAGCGATTGAGAGCGTGTTTCCTGGGAGTGCATAAGTAATGCGACGGGTTTGGGATATGACGTGATAACTTGTTTTACCTGCCCGTTAGTGCACAGTGCAAATCTGGGACGATTCCGTCCACAGACTCTGACTTGGATGCAAAACTGCTTACATTGAACCAGGCTGACACTCACAAACTCCACAGTATGTTTTAGCTTTCATAAATGGGTAATCCTTCATGTTGGGAAGCATTGCTGAAAAAGGAGAGTTTTTTTGTCAAAGCTTTTCATCTTGCACTCATCAGGACAATTTACAAGAACACCAAATGTAAAGGGGCCAACAAAATAGGGTCCAAGCCATTTACTCGCCCTGCAAGTTTGATGCCAAAATAGGCCATATCAAAGGCATCCTGCGAGATATTGATTACCTTGAGCAGATCATTTCGAGCTTTTCACTCAAGCAGGCCTAAAGCCGGCACTTTCAGCCTTGAAAAGTGCCCAGTCTACCTCAGGTTACCCTGGAAGGGTAAGGTATCTCAAACATTTGAGCAACAGGTGAAGCTAGCTGTTTCACGCTGCTACTATGCAGTAGCAACATGAGTGGTACTCGCCACGAACAGGATGCTGCTGTCAAGCCAAAAAAACATTCTGCCTATCACACAATGAGTAATGTAGTATATGAATTTCAGTGCCAGTGTGATGCTAGGTATGTAGGCCATTCGTCCCAAAGATTTTATCAAACAGCATGTCCCTTCAGCTGTTCACAACGGGCAGGGTACAGACTGTACCCAACCAGCCTGTGCTTGAAAACCTCAAAACAGTGTCCAACATTAGATGTGATTCCGCGATTGGACATTTGCTAAATAATCCTCAATTTGCTAAGAATTACTGATCAATTTAAGATTGTTGGGCTTGCAGTGTGATGCATTTGCGTGTTCTGGAAGCTACATATATTAATACACAGGGCCCTGTTCTTTGCAGACAGAAAGAACATATAGAAACATAGAAAATAGGAGCAGGGCCCTTTGAGCCTGCTCCGCCATTCATCATGATCATGGCTGATCACCCAACTCAACAGTCTACTCCCGCTTTCTCCCCATATCCTTTGATTCCTTTCACCCCAAGAGCTATATCTAACTCCTCCTTGAAAACAAACAATGTTTTGGCCTCAACTACTTTCTGTGGTAGTGAATTCCACAGGCTCACCACTCTCTGGGTGAAGAAATTTCTCCATCTCAGTCCTAAATGGTCTACCCCATATCCTCAGACTGTGACTCCTGGTTCTGGACTCCCCCACCATTGGGAACATCCTTCCTGCATCTACCCTGTTAGAATTTTATAGGTTTCTATGAGACCCCCTTCATTCTTCTGAACTCCAGCGAATATAATCCTAACCGACTCAATTTCACCTCACGTCAGTCCCCCCATCCCAGGAAACAGTCTGGTAAATCTTCGCTGCCTCCCTCGATAGCAAGAACATCCTTTCTCAGGTAAGGTGACCGAAACTGCACACTATTTTCCAGGTGTGGTCTCACCAAGGCCCTGTATAATTGCAGCAAGACATCCCTGCTCCTGCACTCGAATCCTTTCGCTATGAAGGCCAACATACCATTTGCATTCTTTACCACCTGCATGCTTACCTTCAGTGACTGGTGTACAAGGACACCCAGGTCTCGTTGCACATTCCCCTCTCTCAATTTATGGCCATTCAGATAATAATCTGTCTTCCTGTTTTTGCTACCAAAGTCACATTTATCACATTATACTGCATCTGCCATGCATTTGCCCACTCACTCAGCTTGTCCAAATCACACTGAAGCGTCTCTGCATCCTCCTCACAGCTCACCCTCCCACCCGGCTTTGTGCCATCTACAAATCTGGAGATATTACATTTAGCTCCCTCATCTAAATCATTAATATATATTGTGAATAGCTGGGGTCCCAGCAACGATCCCTGCGGTACCCCACTAGTCACTGCCTGCCATTCGAAAAAATACCTGTTTATTCCTACTCTTTGTTTCCTGTCTGCCAACCAGTTTTCTATCTATCTCAATACACTACCCCCAATCCCATGTGCTTTAATTTTACACGCTAGTCTCTTATGTGGGACTTTGGCGAAAGCCTTCTGAAAGTCCAAATAAACCACATCCACTGGCTCCCCCTCATCAACTCTACTAGTTACATCCTCAAAAAATTCCAGTAGATTTGTCAAGCATGATTTCCCTTTTGTAAATCCATGCTGACTCTGTCCGATTCTGCCACTGTTTTCCAACTGCTCAGCTATTAAATCTTTTATAATGGACTCTAGAATTTTCCCCACTACTGACATCAGGCTGACTGGTCTATAATTCCCTGTTTTCTCTCTTCCTCCCTTTTTAAATAGTGGGGTTACATTAGCTACCCTCCAATCTGTAGGAACTGTCCCAGAGTCAATAGAATCTCGGAAGATGACCACCAAAGCATCCACTATTTCTAGGGCCACTTCCTTAAGTACTTTGGGATGTAGATTATCAGGCCCTGGGGATTTATTGGCCTTCAATCCCATCAATTTCCCCAACACCATTTCCCTACTAATACTGATTTCTTTCAGTTCCTCCCTCTCACTAAACCCTGTGTTCCCCATCATTTCTGGTCTGTTATTTGTGTCCTTCTTTGTGAAGATAGAACCAAAGTATGTATTTAGTTGGTGAGCCATTTCTTTGTTTCCCATTATAAATTCCCCTGTTTCTGACTGTAAGGGACCTACATTTGTCTTCACCAACCTTTTTTTCTTCACATACCTATAGAAACTTTTACAGCCAGTTTTTATGTTCCCCACAAGCTTACTCTCGTACTCTATTTTCCCCTTCTTAATCAATCTCTTGGTCCTCCTTTGCTGAATTCTACTTTGTATGCCTCTTCCTTGAATCTAACACTATTTCTGATTTCCCTTGTAAGCCATGGTTTAGCCACCTTTCCTGTTTTACTTTTGTGCCAGACAGGAATAAACAATTGTTGCAGTTCATCCATGCGCTCTTTGAATGTTTGCCATTGCCTACCCACCGTCATCCCTTCAAATAACGTTTCCCAGTCCATCATAGCCAACTCGCGCCCCATGCCATCATAGTTTCCTTTATTAAGATTCAGGACCCTAGTCTCAGAATCAACTACGTTACTCTCCATTTTGATGAAGAATTCTATCATATTATGGTCGATCATCCCCAAGGGGCCTTCCACAACTAGATTGCCAATTATTCCTTTCTCATTACACAATACCCAGTCTAGGATGGCCTGTTCTCTAGTTAGTTCCTCATCATATTGGTCCAGAAAACCATCCCATATACACTCCAAGAATTCCTCCTCTACGGTATTATTACTAATTTGATTTGCCCAATCTATATGCATATTAAAGTCACCCATAATTACAGATGTTCCTTGCATACATCTCTAATTTCCTGTTTAATGCCATTCCCAACATCTACACTCAGTTTGGGGGTATATTTACAACCCCCACTAACGTTTTTTGCCTCATAGTGTTTCTCAGCTCTACCCATACAGATTCCACATCGTCGGAGCTAATATCTTTCCTCACTGTTGCGTTAATTTCCTCCTTAACCAGCAATGCAACTCCACCACCTTTTCCTTTTTGTCTGTTCTTCCTAAATACTGAATACCCCTGGATGTTCAGTTCCCATCTCTGGTCACCCTGCAGCCATGTCTTCGTAATCCCGACTTTATCATACCTGTTTACATCTATTTGCCCGGTTAATTCATCCACTTTATTGTGAATACTCCACGCGTTAAGGTACAAAGCCTTAAGGCTTGTCTTTTTAACATTACTAGTCCCGTTCCCACTATTTTTCACTGAGGCCCTGTTTGATTCTTGCCCTTGATTTCTCTGCCCTATCACTTTTCTTATTCCCCTTTCTGTCTTTTGTTCTTGTCCTTGATTCCCCCCCCTGCTGACTCCTTGCATGGGTTCCCATCCCCCTGCCATTTTCGCTTAAACCCTCACCAACCACTCTAGCAAACATTCATCCACACCGTCACACACATTGCACCTGTTTCAGTGACACAAAATAAGTGCCATTTGCTGATTCATTCCTCAGGGCAGTGCCTTGACCAATCAGAGTGAATCTGCCTGGTTTAAATTTCAAACAATACTTGACAGTTAATTATCAGTCACCATCAACTGGTGCCTCCTCCTTGACAAAACCCCTACCAATCAGAATGAACTTACAAACCAATCAGCACACTCTTCTCATACAGTATATATTGTTGTTCCCTTTACATTTCGTATTCTTGGGAATTGTCCTGATGGCTGTCTAAAGCCTAGTCTTACTTTAATTTAGCAATTAACTAAAAGTTGCAGTTAGGGTTGGAAGAAGGTGAGTTTCAGTCCAGCCTTAAAACAGGGCTCATACAGGCCCTGCTTGCAGCTGCAACTAATTAATTAGATAACTGGCTTAATCAGGTTTTCAGAGGCTAAGTTCAGAGAGTATAAAAGTAGGCTATCTTATAGTGCTGACTTTAAACAGCACTGGAATGCTGTTTTTGGCTGCAGTCGAGTGCTTCAGTTGGAGTTTGGTGACTGAGGGAGTTTGGTGAGAAGGGAGGAGGTGCTTCTTTCTTATTCTACTTTTCCTCATAAAGAAGAGCGGTGGCCTTGGTAAATAAGAACTGGTGAGTAAATTAGAAAAGTGTAATATTTTTAAACAAGTTGCTAAACTTGGATTTAACTGAGAAGCGCCAGGAATAAGGGAAATTTAGGGCCAAAATGATAAAGTAATATAAATAATCCCATGTATAAAAAGGCTAACATAAGGGAAGTAGAGTTAAGACATGGCAGGGCAGCTAAGTTGAGTGGAATGCGTGTCCTGTATTAAGTGCAAAGTCATGGATGCTACTGGTGTCCTAACTGACCACATGTGCAGGAAGTGTTGCCACCTGCAGAAACTTGAGCTCCGGGTTTCAGAGCTTGAGTGGCAGCTGGAGTCAGTGTGGCATGCCCGTGAGACTGAGAGCTATGTGGATAGCACATTCAAAGAGGTGGCCACATCACAGCTTAAGGGCCTGGAGACAAAAGGGGAATGGGTGACCCCCAGGTAGTCCAAGAGAAATAGGCAGGTAGTGCAGGAGTCCCTTGGGGTTCCGCTTTCAAATCGGTTTTTCCGTTTTGGAAGCTGGTGAGGGCGCTGGTTCCTCAGAGGAGTGCAGTCAGGACCAAGTTTGTGGCACCACGAGTGGCTCAGCTGTACAGGAGGGGAGAAAGAAGAAAGGAAGAGCTATAGTGACAGTGGATTCATTAGTTAGGGGAACAGACAGGTGTTTCTGTGGCTGTAGATGTGACTCCAGGATGGTATGTTGCCTCCCTGGTGCCAGGGTGATGGATATCACAGAGTAAATGCAGGACATTCTTCTGGGGGAGGGTGAACAGCCAGAGGTCATGGTCTACATTGGTACCAATAACTTAGGTAGGAAGGGGAATGTAGTCCTGCAATCAGAATTTAGGGAGCTTGGTAGAAAATTAGCAAGCAGGACCTCAAATGTAGTAATCTCCAGATTACTCCCAGTGCCACATGCCACTAAGTACAGAAATAGGAGGATAAAGCAGATGAATGTGTGGCTCGAAAGATGGTGCAGGAGGAAGGACTTTAGATTTCTGGGACTGGCTCTGGGGAGATGGCACCTGTACAAGCCAAACAGGTTGCACCTGAACAGAGCTGGGACTGAATTCCTTGTGGGGCGCTTTGCTAGAGCTGTTGGGAGGGCTTTAAACTAACTCAACAGGGGTGTGGGAACCAAGAGAAAATATTAGAGAGGAATACCAGGGTGCACAAAATACTGGAAGGGACAGATAGCACTAGTATAAAGAATAGTAAGTTAATCGGCAAAGTCAGGGCAAGGGAGAAAGTAAAAAAATCTAAATCAGGGTTACTGTGCATGTATGTGAATGGACGGAGTATAGTAAATAAGATTGGTGAGTTATAGGCGCAGGTTGCCATGTGGAAATAAGGTGTTGTGGCGATAACAGAGACCTGGCACAAGGAAGGGCAGAACTGAATGCTAAATATCCCCGGGTACAAGGTATTCAGAAGAGATAAGAAAGGAAGGAAAGGAGGAGGGGTGTCAGTATTGGTTAAGGAGAGCATTGCAGTGCTGGAGAAAGAGGATGTCCCAGAGGGTTCAAGGACAGAATCAATTTGGCTAGGGCTAAGGAACAAAAAGGGTGCAACTACATTGCTCAGTGTAGTCTATAGACCACCAAATTGTGAGAAGGGTGTAGAAGAACAAATCTGCAGGGAAATTACAGAAATGCAAGTGTTATAGAGTAGAATGGGGGACGTTAATTACCTAAATGTAGACTGGTACAGTGGTAGTGTAAAGAGTGGAGAGGGGCAAAAGTTCCTAGATTGTGTTCAGGAGAATTTTCTATGTGTCCAATCCAACAAGAAAAGATGCACTGTTGCACCTGGTTCTTGTAAATGAGATGGGCCAAGTAGATCAAGTGTCAGTGGGGGAACATCTGGGAGACAGTGACGATTGTATTGTATGTTTTAGGATGATAATAGAAAAGGACAATGGGCAATCCAAAGAAGGAATAATTAACTGGGCAAGAGCCAACTTCAATGGGGCAAGAATGGAGCTGGGCCAGATAGACTGGAACGAAAGATTGGTGGGAAAAACTAGCTGAACAATGGGCTACCTTCAAAAGAGAATTGGTTCGGGCACATATTTAATACCCGTGCGTCGAGGTATATTCTATCAAAAGGGAAAGTTAGGGTAAACAAACCCAGAGCCCCCTTGATGAAAAAGGAAATTGAGATTAAAATAAAGAAGAAAAAGTGCACTTATGACAGGTGTCAGGTTGAAAATACAATTGAGAAGCAAGAGGAATACAGAACGTTCAGAGGGGAGGTAAAAAAGCATATTAGAGAAGCAAAGAGGGATTATGAGAAAAGACTGGCAGCCAACATAAAGGGGAATCCCAAAGTCTTCTGTAGACATATAAATAGTAAAAGGGTGGTAAAAGGAGGAGTAGGGCCGATTAGGAACCTAAAAGGGAATTTACACATGGACGAATGGGCCATGGCTGAGGTATTAAATGAATACTTTGCATCCGTCTTTATCAAGGAAGTAGACGCTACCTAGATCATTGGTGACAGACAAGGAAACCCTGTCACTAGAAGGGTTCAAAACTGACAAGGAAGATGTGTTGAATAGACTGTCGGTACTTAAAGTTGACAAGGCACCGGGACCGGATGAGATGCATCCAAGGATTTTGAAGGAAGTGAGGGTAGAAATTGCAGGGGCACTGGCCGTAATCTTTCAGTCTTTTCTAGGCTCTGGGATGGTGTCAGAGGACTGGAGAATTGCAAACATTATGCCCTTGTTCAAAAAAGGCTGTAAGGATAAGCCCAGAAATTACAGAGCAGTCAGTTTAACTTCATTGGTGGGCGAGATTCTAGAAACAATTATTCGGGATAGAATTAATAGTCATGTGGAAAAATATGGGTTGATAAGGAAGAGCCAGCATGGGTTTCTAAACTGGAAATTGTGTTTAAATAATTTGCTGGAGGTTTTTGCAGAGCTAATAGAAAAGGTTGATGAGAGTAATGCTGTTGATGTGGTGGACTTTGAAAAGGCATTTGACACAGTGCCACGCAACAGACTTGTGAGAAAAGTTATTGCTCATGGAATAGAAGGGACAATAGCAACATGGATACAAAATTGGCTGAAGGAAGGCTTAAGGAAGCAGAGACTAATGGTCAGTGGATATTTTTTGGGTTGGAGGAAGGTTTGTGGTGGAGTTCCCTAGAGTCGGCATTGAGACCCTTGCTTTTCATGATATATATTAATGATCTAGATCTTGGTGTGCAGGAGACAATTTCAAAGTTTGCATGTGATACGAAGCTTGGGAGTGTTGTGAGCTGCGAGGAGGATGGTGTGGAACTTCAAGAGGACATGGGGGGTGCAGGGGTGGGGGGTGTGGGATGTGTAATCATATTTTTGTGTTAGCTTGGATGTCTCAATAAATTGTATAACTTTGCAAGCTAATCAGTCTTTGTAGAGCCATGAATTATTTTCTCCATCTGTGAAGGATTTTATTCTGTCCTTCATTCTTTTCTATAAACACAGTCAGCACTCACAGTGCTCTCAAGTATGTGTTGTGTCACCCTTTTCAGCTTGTATTTGGGATTCTTTATGAAAGTCTATCTGGATTACTTAAAATTTGGATGCAAGGTCAATGGAAAGCTGTTAAATAATTCTATGGACTACCAGTGATACATTATTGATGCAGATCCAGCAGATTGAGAATAAGCTTAGAATTTCAAAGTGAAACATTTCTCTGTCACTACTTGAATTCAGTATAAATGAATTCTTCTCATATTGGTAGCATCGGTATGTTCCATTCCTTGATGCATTTTCTCGTACCTTTTGTGCCATTGCTGTGTTAGAAGCAAGTAAGAAAGATTTGTGTCCCGTCATTTAAATTTGGTCCTTGACAAATGGTTCAGTGTGAGAGGTAATTATTATTCAATTGTTTCTGACACCGAACGGTGACAATAGCAAGTAGAAATGAAAGAACCTCAGAAAATTGGTTACTTGTCATTGCACAACGCTTGAATAGAATCTGTTTAAAGTTGTTTACAGCTTTTGTTTCTGTTAAAGTGTAAGTTATGGGCCAATGATTATAAACCAATTATTCTCCCAACTAACCGTATCTATCCTGCTAGTCGCAATCTCAAAAAAACCTCCTGGGGGCAGAAAAAGGCTTCCTGCCCCAAACCGTGCAGAATGTTCTTTAAACCTGCAAATCTGGGTAAAGCACCTCTTGTAGAACTGACTACATTCGTCACATACAAATGGGCAGAAACTGCTAGTCCCAGTTATGTCACATAGCTCTTGGTCATTAAAGGGACTGCTGGAGGCCATTCAGGAAAAGGTAAGTATTTGCCTTTTTTGGAAGAAAAGCTAATTTGCGAGACAAGGAGGAGTATTCACCTGCTGGCTTCTTCGTGCAGAAGCCAGCCGACTATGTACCAGCTGGAATAGGTGACCCCATGGAGTGCTGCTAGGTACCAGTAATATTCAAATGAGACCCAAATCTGAAAACAGTTTGGGCCTCCCAAATGTGTCTTTTGGTGGGTGTAATGAGTGCAACACTGACCTGGTATCAATTTTGGGGCGAAGTCATGGATGTGACTTGTAAATCGGTTCCTGTTTGTAACCAGTATTTCAATGCCAAAGGCAAATACAAAAATAAAAGCTCCAACATTGGCTAAAGGATATAATTGCAGGAGTGGCTTAATATGCAGGTGGTGGGCTAATCCCACAATAATTGTTCACAGACTTTTAGCTCATACCTGCTGTACTGAGCATCTGTTATTACAACTAAATAATTCAAGGTGACTTTATTATGGACTAAGTTGTAGGGATGCTCTTACTGGAGGATTGCAGATTGCTGACATACATCTCATCCTGATCAATAGCTTCAAATAGTACCGAGGGGACTATTCAGTTATACTTTGCTAATATTCCACAAGATTGTTGCAACATGAGCTCTATGACTGTATGTTTGCCTGATTGAATTGCATTGTCTATAATATTCATGTATCTCTTTACTCTGAAATGTGAGAGAAAAATATTCAGTACTGCAAAATTTCAATACCAATGTGACTTAATTTCCAAACTCTGGCACATAATATTGAAGTTGGAATGCTGTGCCCCATGTATTTGTGGGATATCGACTCACAATGGTAGTCCACATTGACTCTAATGCACTGGGAAAATTCTAATCACTATCCTACAAAGGGGGGAAGTTCAGATTCAGCTAATTGTAGTGGTCATGGTCAGATCCAGAATTGTTGGAAGCTCTATATTAAGAGCCAAACTGAATGGGTTTTGACGAAAACTAATGTTAAGCCTGGCTCACAACTTGGTATTTCCAACATACATATGGAATCTAATGCAATGCATACAGAGGATTTTGTGGGGCACCACAGCTGAGAAATAGCATTCCAAATATGCCAGTGTGAATTCTTGCAACCATTTTTAAAGGTGATCTAAGACAGGCTCCAACCATTGTTAAAACTTATCTCTGGAGTTGTGCAATGGTCCAATTTGCCTGGGACTGCTGGCCTCATGAGGGACACCTTCAAATGGCAAAGCAAAGAGATTTGTAACCCATCATTCTTGCTAAGACCAGAATTAAAAGACCAGTGCACTTTCTCCTCTCTGTGGTCTATTTAGTGTTTATAAAATGTGTGTCTATCAGTCGAGATTTCTCTGGACAGATCAACATTACTGCATTAATGGACAGTTGGACGAGATACTTAATGAGCTCCTAGTTTCAGATCCAGCGAAATGATTGAAGGATTTCATTTTGATTGGGTAAATGGTCATAAATTCTGATGAATAAATTGCTCCTAGTTTTTGTACTGTAACTGCCATCATCTCCTTCTCAAATACTACCTTTCATACCTGCTTTTATAGTTCTGCGCATTTTCCTGAATAATACAGGAATTATTACAATTGCAAAATGGCTTGTGTGTAAAGAAGGATTTAGATATCAAAATCAGAGAAATAAAAACCAATTATACTTTGAAGACTGAAATTATCCATTCAAATTAATCATCTTGTGTTTTTTTATATAGGTGTTAGTCTTGGGAAATAAGAGAGACCTTCCTAATGCCTTGGATGAGAAACAGTTGATTGAAAAAATGTAAGCCATTATTTTTTTCTTAGATGTATTAAGGTATAAAGTACGTGTAGTGATAAATGTTTTGGATTTGCATAACAATAATCTCACAGCTTCCTTACACAGACTGGAATTTTCCATTTTGGCAGAATCCAGAGTCATCTTGGTCAGAGTTGGAGTTCTGCCCATCCCAAACCTCTGTTGGATTTTCTGGAGTAAAGCTAGTTTGCATATTTTAAGTAGGTTCCCTTGCCTTCATTAGGCAGAGTGTCTGTTGACATCTCTGAGTCAACCAATGAGTTGTAGACAGTCCATTTTAAAGCAAACAAGGTCTATTTATGCAGCAAACCAAGTCTATTTAAACAGCACACCGCAGCAAACAGTCTGCAGGGTAATTAAGACAACCTTATTGAACTACTGCAAAAAGAACGTATGACCCAAACTATACTCATATCTCCCAATAAAAGCAGGGTCATTTCTAACAAAATGCAGTGAATGGGGGATAGTTACATAATAAAAACAAAGTGTGTAAAATCAATCCCAGCTATTTATAGCACAGCTGTCTCCAGGATTGGTGAATGGGAGGATTACCCAACCATCTCCATTCTGGCTGGGAATAGTGATGTCATGATATGTACCCCTGTAAAGGAGCCCAACAGAATGTAGAAGAGGTTGGTTGAGGCAAGCCTCAGGCACATTCCACAGGACAGATGGCTGAAGGCTTACAGGCCTGGGCACAGAAGGGCATTTAGAAAAAAATAGATTCTTAAGGAAGTAAGCACTCTGAGCATAGCTCCTGTAGAAAATCTAGACCATAGTATCCATTGCAGCAGCCTGCACAAGTTCCTTCCCATCAATCTGAAAACATTAGTTCTGTTTCTCTCCAAAGATGATGTCTGACCAGCTGAGTTTCTCCAGCATTTTTTGTTCTTATTTCAGGTTTCCAGAATCTGCAGTATTTGGCTTTTGTATTGATCGATTCTGTAGCAGTTGTGTGGAGTAGAAGCTATTTTAGTTAATATTGAAATACATTTCCTGGATTTTTCACATTCATGTTCTGTGATCTGCATGTCTTTACTCTGTAGGAACCTATCTGCTATCCAGGATCGAGAAATCTGTTGTTATTCTGTGTCCTGCAAAGAGAAGGATAACATTGGTAAGTGCATCTAGTTCTATATCTGTATTTGGCATTGAATTGAAACTTCAGCACCATAGACAGCTCTAAATAGTATTATTCTCCCTCAGATATGATACCGATCATGGTGAAAGAAACATTTGCTTTGCTCTGTTAAACCCATACAGTAGTCCTAGAACATTTTGAAGAGCAAAGTTAACTCCCTGCCTTCTTAGCTCCTTTTCTTTATTAATGTCTCCTTAAACCCCTCTCTCTGTTCCCTCCACACTCATCCAGAAGTGTGAGGAGCTCATGGCCTTCTCTGTCATGAAGATTGTGGCCATTTGTTAACTATCCCTGTTGCTTTATTTTCCTTCATGTTGCCCATCTCTTTCCAGGCTTCGCCTCCCCTTCCCCTAGCCTTGAACCCACATCCTTCACGACTTTCTCTCCTATCTCTCATAATGCTATCTCCAGATTCTTCTAGTTAAACGTAGGGAAAATTGAGCCATCATCTTTGGTCTTCATGCCAAACTCCACACCCTTTCCATTGAGCCCATCCTTTTGGTTACAATCTTGGCATCGTATTTGATCCCAAGCTGAGCTTCTGCCTCCATGTACTCTGCTTACTTCTACCTTTGTAATATTGCCTGCCTCCAACTGTGCATCAACCTGTCTGCTAATGTAGCCATAATCTAGGCCTTGGTCACCTCCAGGACCCAATATTCCAATGCTCTCCTAGCCATTCTCCCATTATCCAGACTCTGTAAATTTTAGCTCATCCAAAACTTTCCTGCCCATATCCTAGTCAACACCAGATCCCATGAGCTTATCACCGCTGTTCTTGCTGACTGCCATTGGGTCTTGGCCCCAGTCTCCCGTTTAAAATTCTCATTCTCATATTTTTAAAAACTTGTCTCTCCCTAATTTTGTAACTCTCTCCCCCTAACTCTTGGTTTCTCTGAACCCTGCACACCTTTTGTGCATCTCCCCTCACCCCACCATTGACAGTTATGTCTTCAGCTGTCTAGGCACCATGCTCTGTAGTTCCATCTCTAAACCTGTCCACCTCTGTCTCCTCTTAAGACTCTCCTTAGCACCCACATCTATAACCAATCTTTTTGGTAACTCTTTGTAATATCTTCTTTGGCGCAGAGACACTTTTGGCTGATTATGTCTCCGTAAAGCCCCTTGGGAGGTTTTTCTATCATAAAGGTGCTATATAAATGCAAGTTGTTGCTCAATGACATTGCATTTTCACATTAAATGCCAACTAATAGAAGTGGTTAAGTAAAAATAAATATTTTTGTAACCTTTATATAATACAATGATATTCTTATTTTGTTTCCTATCTTAATTTTCAAATGTTCTGCTGATAATCATAAACACGAAATACAATATTATGCTTATGTTTGCCTCTCAGTGTTACATTTTGATGAAGAGAGTTAATTGGGAAAAACTGGCATCCTTCCTCAGCTCACACCAACGAAGACAATTTGTTATAATGTGTGTAAATATTTCCTTTTGGCATGATTATAACGATAAGCAGTTACACTCAATTTTCAATAGCCAGTGATCAATTAATAGGTTATCATAATTGAATGCACACCAATTAAAACTTTGACAAATGATTTTTCAAAATATATAATTTAATGCTTAAAAGCCATTATGGTGATGCACCTGTGTGATGCATGCCTATACCCATACATCTCCGCTTTAGTTGTGGTATTTGAGGAAAGATTGAACAGAACTTACAGAGAAAAAGATAAACCTAATGGCTGAACCACCAAAGAATTATATGTGCTGCCCTGCATCTGATTATGGTAACGATGATACAGTAATTTTTGTTTTCCACCTTCTGGGTGAGAAATGGTATGCTGTATAGGGACATTTATTTTTTCTCTCTCTTTCTAGATTCTCTCTGTAATAGTTCTTTCCTGACAGGCCAGGGCAGTGTGTAGCAGCAATATAGCTGTCTGCTAGGAAATGTGGGAATAGCCCTTTACTCTCTTGTACACAAGCATATGGTCAATATGCTATTCATCGTCACCTTCAAAACAAAAACAAAGCAAGAGAAGTACTTTTGAAAATGCATACACAATGTAGCCTACTTCTGCAAAATTGCAGTTGTGCACCTCTGGAATGATTATTCTAATTTTTCCTCTTCTTGTCTCCTTACTTCCTCACCACTCTTTTTGCAAAAACACCTACTGTGTTAGGAGTAAGATTTGTATTGATGTTTAAGTTAATTGCAATAATATGGAAAATTTCTTGCACAACAAGATGAGATGGCATTCCTTGTTGTGAATTGTTGAACCTTATAAATGTTTAAATCTCATGCTTACATTTTGGTATTTTTGTGAAGAGAAATGGCTACACATAATCCTGCAAATTTAATCTTTCATGTTCTTCCATTTCTTTCCCTCTTTAATACTCCCCACCAAAAAATAAACCTGTCCAAAAATTGAACAGAACATTAAAGCTTTCTGTGTGCAGTGCCTGGAGACACGCATTCATTATAATAGTAAACTAATTAAATGGGAGCTTTATACAGCCCTCAGATGACTGTATTAATTCACTTGAGCTAAAGCACGTTTGTGCAGCATCGGCAAAGTGAAAAGGCCTCTTCAGTTCAGTGTCACAACCCCGCCCCCTCCATTTTCCCTCTGTAGCAACAATGAAATTCCTCTAGGCAACCGATGACAATGCACAGGAAAGAGCAGTGAACAAGAAGTTGCATTTCAGTGAGCATACTCATAACCGGCTGGAAAATATTTGCCGAGTCATCACGTTTAATCTGAAAGAGGGAAAACATAAAGTATGACAGCTGTGGTGAATGGCCTACAAGAACAGAACTCCAGTTTAGTGAACTGCAAGAATATAAAGACCAAACCACACAAAGAACTAAGTGAATGATGCATTAATAGATTTATAGCTTTGTAACTAGATCTATAGTATGTAGATTCTACGTATTCTAAAATGTCACTGAAGAATAGAGTGGAACTTGTCCAGCTGGAACTTAAGAACATGCAAAGTGAGGTATGCAGATATAAAAGCAAAATAGTGCAGCTGCCAGAAATCTATAATAAAAATGGAAAATGCTGGAAATACTCAGTGGCTCAGGAAGCATCTGTGATGAGAAACAGAGTTAACGGGTGGAATTTTCCCAGAATTGCACTAAGTGAGGCAGCAGGCAGGTAAAATGGAGTCCGACCTGCTGATGAAAATGGCGGCTTTTCATGCCGTATCTTCCCGAGCCTGCCTCATTATTTATTCACTCCTGTGAAACACTCCGTTTCCATGGTGAGCGGGCTCTCATTCGCCTGCCCGCCATCACCCTGCTGTTGCAGCATGCCGGCTGCCATTTTTAAAAGGCAGCCACCAGCCAAGCGTTCATCACCACCGCTGCTCAGGAGACATGGCCAGCAACGGAAAAAAGACTGCTTTAATGACGGGTCCCTCGAGTGACTGCTGGATGCCGTGGAGGCTCGCCGGGATGTGCTCTACCTTCGCTCTGGCCGCAGGATGAGCAGCAAAGTCACCAACCTGGCTTGGGAGGCGGTGGCAGCGGTGGTCAGCACAAATGCCCTTCAGAGGAGGACAGCCACCCAGTGCCACAAAAGGATGAATGATCTCCCCCGTTCCGCCAGGGTAAGTCTCTCTTCTCATCACTTCAACTCACACACTCTCAAACCCATCATACATCCACAGGACCCTCATTCACTGACAGTGCAAGGGACATCACCATTCACTCTTTCCCACACACACCGGCATTATCCTGATCCCATCCATGGGACCACTCACCACCCACACAGACCAGGCATACTTATCATCTGGCCTGGCAGGCGCCCTGATACATCCTCCACATCTCTATCCATGCAGGACAAGCCAACTCACAACAGGAGGGAAAGGTCGCAGACAGGTGGAGGGATGCCAGAGATCAAAGTTCTGACAGAATTCGAAAACACAGTCATCCAGCTGGTCAGTGACCATCTGGACCGGTCCTGTGCCGACAGTGAGGTCGGCGCTGCTCTACCAAGTGAGGATCCAGCAGTGCAACATCCATCAGATAACCATGCTGTGAGTGATGTGTCCTCTTTCACAGGGCGCTGCCATGCACTAATTATCTCTCCTTGCTTTCGCAGGCACATCAGCCAAACCACCAACAGAATCCATGACCAGAATGTTGCTGAGTCTGAGACAGATGACTTCTGGACTCTGGACTTGGTCATGTCAAGTTGCTGGAGCTGCAAAGGCAAGCTCAGGAACAGCAGGAAGGGGTGTCCGCTGCACTCCTCAGATTGCAAGGCACGATGGAGGAGTCCGTCTGTCTTCAGGCTGAGGTGATTGCGCCGGCATTGAAAATATACTGAGGTCAACACTGGCAGGATGGCGGCCGCCATGGGGACCTTGGTCCAGGATGTCATTCCTGCACTTTTGTGCCGGCTTAACTTGATTGCTGATGCTGTAGTTGGCCTCGAAGAGTGTGTAGGCGAGAGGGGTGCTGAGCAGCTCGATCTCACTCCAGCTACCCCTTCCACTCAGAGTCAGCCAGGGGCCCTCGGGCACCCATAGGGAGGAGGATCAGCAGGTGCACACTCAGGGGCCATCCATCCAGGCGACTCCGAGAGTTGTCCGCTCATCCTGTGACCTCAGCAGCTCCAGCTTCACAGGCCAAGGAGGGTGCCACTGCCACACAGCAGGACCCCGAAAGCAGGCCGGGGCCCTCCAAGTCTCAGCCTTCCACAGGACACACGCCAACGTCATCACAGGACATCGCAGTCAGCAGTCTGCCTCCAACTCTGCTGTGGATGTCTGGGGAGCACCAAGACGTAGCGACAGGGTTAGGAAAGTTCGGTAAAAGTAGTTGCACAGCCTGGGCATGGGTGTTGATCACTTGTAGATACTGTTCACTATTGTCAATAAACTCCTAAGAATGTCTCCCTGCCTTTGGCTCCTTGTTCTGACGAGCAGTGATCTTGTCATTCAGATGTGAAACCTTCCTGCACAAGATAAAGGCAGGTGTCTCAGTCCCTGTGCTCTGTGCAGCCTTCAGACCAAAGTGATGGCCCAGCCTCATTGGAAACATTGCTGATGCCTGCACCTTGGCAGTGCTGGTCATTGCTGCCAGAATGTAGTGGGCAGGCATCAGAGTTCTCTCATACTCTCTGTGTGCTCTCAGCACCTTTAAGGTGGGGCTGGCTCCCATCTCACCAGCATCTGCGATCAGTGATGCTGTGCACCAGCTGCTGAAGGTGCTGAAGGTGGGCACAACATCAGATTCGTCTAATGTTTCATGGCTGCGTCTCTGAGATGGCCTTGATCATGGAGCACGAGCGAGCTGCCCTCGGCCAGACAGGAGTCAGACATTCTCAGAGGCTATGTGAAGATCTATGGAGTGTCCTCACTGCATGTCATCATCATCCTCCAGCTATTGAGCAACTATTAGGGCCTCCACTGCATCTCCATGACAGGAGCATTCTCACAGGGGGTATTGGCACTGCATTAGCCAGACTGGAGTCAAACGTTCACAACTGCGATGTGAGGATCTACGGGGACACCTCATTGCATGTTGTCACCATCCTCCACAAATCTGGCAGCTATGAGGACCTCTCGAGTGTGCCTGCCTCGTCTAGCCAGCGAGAGAGCCTCATCCCCATCATCATCACCACCTTCTCACTCTCGTCCCCTTTGGCGTCCTCATCAGAGGAGACCTCCGGCTCCTCCCTCACCGTCTCAGCCAGATCCTCTCCCTGTTGCAGCACCAGTTTGTAAAGGCTGCAGCAGACAATGATGATGCGTGACACCCTCTGCGGACTGTATTTCAGGGATCCACCAGACCAGTCCAGGCACCGGAACTGCATCTTCAGCATCCCGATAGTCTGCTCCACCAAGTTGTGAGCTGCTGCATGAGCCTCATTATAGCATCGCTCTGCTGCAGTCTGAGGCCACCGCACGGGTGTCATCTGTGGGTAGCCCTTGTCCCCAAGGAGCCAACCCTGCAGCCTCTGTGGAACCTGGAAGACTCCAGGGATCTGCGAGCGACTCAGGATGTAGGCGTTGTGCACACTCCCTGGAAACCGTGCACACACCTGCAGGATGTGTTTCTGGTGGTCGCACACCAGCTGCACGTTCAGTGAGTGGAATCCCTTGCGGTTGATGAAGTCCCCCGAGTGTAGCGATGGAGACCTGAGCGCCACATGAGTGCAGTCAATCGCACCCTGCACCTGTGGAAATCCCAAGATCCAGGCGAATCCAATGGCCCTTGCATCCTGACTGTCCCGGTCCCGGGCAAAATGCACAAAGTTGTGTGTCATGGAGAAGATGGCATCTGTGACCTCATGGATGCATTTGTGGGTGGCAGATTGTGAGATCCCAGAGAGGTCACCTGTGGAGCCCTGAAAGGAGCCACTGGCATAGAAATTGAGTGCCACGGTCACTTTCACAGCCACTGGCAGTGGATGCCCTCTATGTCCGCTTGGCGCCAAGTCCTGCAGTAAATGGCAGATGTGAGCCACCAGGTGCCTAGACATGCGCAGCCATTGGCAACACTGGTTCTCAGTTATCTGCAGGAATGGCAGGCGGCATCTATAGACCCTGGGTACTGACCAGCCATGGCTCGCTGTCGCTCCTGAACAGCGTGTGCAGGAGCCCCAGCTGCCCCTTATTCATGAGGTTGCTGCTCCTGTCTTTGCGCAGTCAGGAGCCTCAGTCACTCTTTCCTCCGTCTTCTCCGCTCTCTGTAGACTATCAGGCGTACAGCCAGGTTAGCAGGATCCATGATCCTGACATGGTCCTCCTGCAGCATGAAAGGGAGAGAGAGAGACGTGGTTACCATGGCTGTATTTAGCACCCTTCCTGGCCCTGTGTGACCGCCCCTTAACGCTTCCCGCGAAGTGCTGGTCATCCCTTGGATGGCCAGAGATGAGTGCGCTGCATGACTGCCCTGTCAACCTGTGACATTGGGGGAGACAGCTCCTAACCAGGATGCTGAGATTTCAAGGGGCTGTGAGCGGCTCCAGCAGTGACTGTTACATGGCCAGTGTTGGCGAGGAGATTGTATAATGTGTGCAGTTCAACTGCTCCATGGCCCAATAAATTAGTGATAGACTCAAAATCTGTTCCGGGGGTAGGGGGCAGTGGGGAGTGGTGATGGGGGGGCGGGGGGAATTGGGGTAAGGTATGGAGCGCTTGGTTGCCCTTTGGTGCCTCCGCGTTGCTTGCGTGGGTGGGCAGGCTAGGAGCCTGACCCCAATCGTATCACTGTGGCTGTGCCTGATCTGTCTCAGTTGCAGAGGCATGGTCAGTTTTATACAGGTGTCCCTAATGTGTGGCCACTTCCCTCACCTACCCTGCCCCCCCACCTCAGTTGCCTGTTCGTGGCATGCAGCACCAGGGCAGCACTTGACACACACACACACCCCACCCCCCGCCCACTGCCACCGACCACAGCTGCCTCCAAGGCTGGCCAGCACTTGCTCCCGGACACCCTCCTCACCCCACCCCACGGCAGTCACCTCCAACGGTGGCCAGCACTTGCCCCCAGACTCCACCCCTACAGCAATCATCTCCAGGGCCAGGCATCAGTTGCCCCCAGCGTCCCTAAGGCCTGTAAATAACAGGTGAGCCGCAGAGCAAGCTGCTCATTTACCTCAATTCCCCCAAAGTGAAGGCCGCCAAGTGCATGTCGCCTGCGTGCTGTTGTAAAACACACATGTGGACGGATGATACGAAGGGTTTCCAAGAGCTGACGAGGTGGCCTTTTAATTATTTGCTAATATATTACAACTAGCTCCCCACGACTGATGGGAAACGCGGCTTGCCGTTGGCGGGCTGAGCAGACGACTGCGACCTGCCTTCACGCCACCGTGAAGCAGGTCACACCATATTTCCCGCGCATGCCACCTATCACGCCCGCCGCCAGCGGGATCAGAAAATTCCGCCCAATATTTTTGGTCGATGATCCTTCACCAGAACTGAGGAAAGATAGAAACATAATAGATTTTGAGTAATTGAAAGGGATCCTATGAAGTCTCAGGTCAAACATGGGCAAGGTAACCTGCTGATTACCAGCCACCACCCCTTCTCAGCTGATGAATCAGTGCTCCTCCATGTTGAACACTACTTGGAAGAAGCACTGAGGGTGGCAAGGGCACAGAATGTGACATTCAAGTAACATTCGCACCAAACAAGTGCCAGACAATGACCTTCTCCAATAGGAGAGAATCTAACCATCACCTCTTGATATTCAATGGCATTACCAATTCTGAATCCCCCACTATCAACATCCTGGGGGTTACCATTGACCAGAAACTTAACTGGACTAGCCATATAAATACTTCAAGAGCAGGTCAGCGGCTGGTAATTCTGGGCAAATAACTCACCTCCTGATTCCCAAAGCCTGGTCACCATTTACAAGGCATTAGTCTAATTGAATAAGTATGAAGGAATACTCTCCACTTGCCTGGATGAGTGCAACTTCAATAAAACTCAAAAAACTTGACACCATCCAGGACAAAGCAGCTCACTTGACTGGCATCCCATCCACCACCTTAAGTGTTTACTTCTTCAGTGGCATAGCATGTATGATCTACAAGATGCACTGCAGCAACTCACCAAGGTTCCTTCGACAGTACCTCCTAAACACACAACCGCTACCACCTAGAAGGACAAAGGCATCAGATGCCTCTGCAAGTTTCCCTCCAAGCTACACACCATGCTGACTTGGAACTATTGCCTTTCACTGTCACCAGGCCAATATCCAGGAACTCCCTTCCTAACAGCACTCTGGATATACCTACACCACACAAGTGTTGGAAAGGCATGATAGACTTGAATATTCAAAGTCAGAATGTATTTGGTCAGAATTAAGGAGCAATAGACGAGCTATTACACCACTGTGTGTACATTATAGATCACCACATATTGAGACGGAGTTAAAGGAACAAATTTATAGACAAATTACAGAACAATGCAATAACTAAAGCATAGTGATAATGGGAGACTTCAGTTATCCTAATATGGACTAGAAAAATAACAGTGTAAAGGACAAAGAGGGCAAGGAATTCCTGAAATGTGTACAAGAGAACATTTTCTTATCAGTATGTTTCCAACCCAATGAGGGATTAATGTTCCCTCTAAGCTATCTGGATCTAGTTCTGGGTAATGCAGTGGGGTAAGTGGACCACCTTTCAGTAGGGAGGGTATTTGGCAAACAGTGGTCATTATCAATGTGCCCTTGAATTTTTTGTGAAACGTGTGGCTGATTTGTATATGTGCCCAACCCCCTTAATTTTTTTGTTTCATAGCCACGCACGTGCGGTAATTTAAAGGGACCAACTTGTGCGTGAGCTGTGTGGAGGCATTTGGGTTGCTGGGTGATTGTGCAGCTTAGAGGGAACATTAAACCTAATGAAATGGTAATCAGAGTAGTTATAGAAAGGACAAGTAAAAACTAAATTTTGAAATTTTCAACTAAGTTGCATGGGAATCTGGTCCAAGTGAATTGAATCAAAGGATTGGCAGATAAAATAGTAAATGAGCAATGGGAGTCCTTCAAATAGTAGATCAAAAGAGGCAGAGACAAGACATATTCCCACAAGGAAGAAAGGAAGGGCATCCAAAGCTAGAACTCCCTGGATAACTAGATATAGAGTTCATTAAATAAAAGATAAATCCCAATTTCATTACACAGTAGAGAACCAAGCTGAATTTTTAAAAAGTACCGAGGAGAACCAACAAAGGAATTATGAAGGGCAAAGAGAGATTTTGAGAATAGATTAGCAAGTAACATAAAAGGGAACCCAGAAGTCTTTTATAAACATATAAATAGTAAAAAGGTACCCAAGAGGTGGAAGCAATTCAGGTCCCAAAAGATCACCTTGTGGAAGCAGAGAATATGACTGAAGTACTAAACAAATACTTTGTATCTGCCTTAACTAAAGAATAGGATATTGTTGGTAGTAGAGAAATTAGATAGGATAATAATAAAGAGGAGGTGCTTAAAAGCTTGGCAGCATTCAAAATAAAAAAGTCAAGCACTTGGGATGGGATGCATCCTAGGTTGCTGAGGGAAGTGGGGAGAGAAATGGCAGAAATGGCTGCAATCTTCCTTCAATGTGAGTGGTTCCGGAGGACTGGAGGATTGCAAATGTTACACCCTTGTTCAAAAAATGAGGGAGGAATAAACCCAGCAACTATATGCTAGCCAGCTGAACATCAGTGGCGGAAAAACTATTTTAGAGACAACAATATGGAAGAAAATTAATTGGCATTTGGAAAAATATTGGTTAATAAATGAAAGCCAACACAGATTTGTTAAAGGCAAGTCATGTTTGACTAATCTGATTGAGTTATTCGATAAAGCAACAGAGTTGATGAGGCTAGTCTGGTTGATATATATATATATATATATATATATATATGGACTTTCAAAATGTGTTTGATAAAGTACCACATAATAGACTATTTAGTAAAATTGAAGGCTATGGCATTAAAGGGAAAATAGTTGTGTGGGTACATGATCAGCTAAGAGACAACAAGCACTGAGTAGTGGTGAGTAGCTGTTTTGTAGACTGGAGGGATGTTTTCAGTGGTGTCCCCCAAGGGTTGGTGTTAGGACCAATGCTCTTTTTGATCATATCTTACATGGCCTGCACTTGGATATTCAGGACGATATGTTAAAGTTTGCAGATGACGTGAAACTCAGATGTAGTAAACAGTGGGGAGGATAGTAACACTTCAGGAGGACATAGATAGACTGGTGAGATGGGCAGACACACAGCAGATTCAATTTAATGCAGAGAAGTGTGAAGTGATTTGTTTTGGTAGGAAGAATGAAGAGAAGCAATATAAAGTCAATGGTACAAATTAAAGTTCTCTTTTGTGAAGACAGATGAGTCAGCGTGACCTGGGGATGTATGCACACAAGTCTTTGAAGATGACAAGGCAAGGTTAGGAGTCTGTTAAATGGCATATTTGATCTTTAGCTTTATAAATAGAAGTATAGAATACAAAAGCAAGGGAGATAATACGAAACCTATTTAAAACATTGGTTAGAACCCAGTGGGAGTATTATGGTCAATTTTGGGCACAACATGTTAAGAAGGACATCCAGGCTTTGGTGAGGATGCAGAGGGGATTCATAAGAATGGTACCAGTTTCATGGGGAGACTAGAGAACCTGGGTTGTTCTCCTTGGAGCAGAAAAGATTATGGAGAGAATTGATAAGAGGCATTCAAAATCTTGATAGGTTTTGACAGAGTAAGCAAAAAGGAATTGTTTCCAATGGCAGAAGGAGTGGTAACCTTAGGACACAGACTTAAGGTAATTTCCAGTTGGAAAAGAACCAGAGGTGACATGAGGAAAAACGTGTGGAGCAAGTTGTTATGATCTGAAATGCATTGCCTGAATAAGTGGTGGAAGTAGATTCAGTGATACATTTCAAAAGGGAATTAGGTGAATACCTAAAGGGGAAAAATTTGCAGGGCTATGGGGAAAGAGCAAAGGGTGAATGGATTTTCAAAGAGCCGGCTCAGACACACTGGGCTGAATGGCCTCCTTCAAAGGTGTATTATATTGTGTTTTTTCTTTGCTCCTTTAACTATTAGAGTGAATTGAATGAAAACTGAAATACTACAGAATTCATTTTGATTTATGTCACTCATTAAAAAGTACTTCTGTTTGTCCTGTAGAAAATCTACTGCAAATTCCTGTACATTTTCCCATCATGTCCATTAACTGTTCTGTGAAATTTAATTGGGTTTTCAGATTTGACAAGGTCACCTGATATTTTATTTCCTTTCTGCAACAGCTTGTATTTAAATAGCTTGTTTAGCGCTGTAAAACATTCCAAGACACTTCACGGGAGTGTTATAAAACAAAATTTGACACTGAGCCACTTAAGCAGCTATTTGGGCTGATGACCAAAAGCTTGGTCAGGGAGGTGGGTTTTAAGGAGTATCTTAAGGGAGGAAATGTGGGAAGATGGGGAGATTTGGGAAAGAAATTTCAGAGCTTAGTGGCATGGTGGAGTGATAAAAATCAGGGATGCTTCAGAGGCCAGAATTGAAGGGGTGCAGATACCTCAAAGGGTTGTAGGTCTGGAGGATGTTACAGAAAAAAGGATTCAAAGGCCATGAAGGGGAAAAAAAGATGAGAATTTTATAAGTGAGGCATTGCTTGACTGGGGGCATGATCTTTAGGTCGGCGAGCAGGGGCGGGGCCCACTCACCGACACATAAAATGACGCGGGATGATGTCAGGCAGAACTCCCGACGTCACCCCGCGTCATTTCCATTTTCAGGTCGGCGGGGGCACAGCCAAGTCAGCTGCGCGCCCGCCAACCTGTTAACGGCCTATTGAGGCCATTAATAAAACAATTTAGGTAATTGACAGGGCTGCCCGTCCAACCTTAAGGTTGGCGGGCAGGCTGGGAGCCCTGACGGGCTGACAGTGTCACATGAGGTGATATGTCAGAGAAATTTTTTTAAACATTTACCTTTAAAAGTTTTAATTCTGAGCCGATCTCCCTGAGGCAGCACTTAGCCTCCCGGCTGAGGGAATCCACCCTCCCCGCCGCCCCACCACCCGCACAGAGCGCATAGCCCACGTAAAATGGCAGCGTGCCCGCAGTTGGGGGCGCTGATCGGAGGCGCACTTGCCCGCACCCGTTCCTGCACTTCCCCACCTAATGGGGGGAGAATTCTTCCCCAGGAGTCAGACTAGATCAGCGAACACATGGGTGATGGATGAATGGGTTACTTGGTGCAAGTTAGGACACGGATAGTAGGGTTTTGGATGGCTATTATGTTATGGAGGGAGAATATGGGAGGCTGGCCAGGAGTGTGTTGGAATAGCCTAGAGGTAACAAAGGCATGATTGAGGGTTTCAGCAGCAGCTGGGCTATGGCACAGGTGAAGTTGGGCAATGTTACGAAGGTGGAAATAAGTGGTCTTTGTGATGATGCAGATGTGTAGTCAGCAGCTCATCTCGAGGCTAGACAGGACAGCAATTTGTGAACAGTCTGCTTCAAGCTCAGACAATTACTGGAAAGAGGGATAGAGTTGGTGGCTGGGGGAAAGGAGTTTGTGGCGAGGACCTAAGACAATGGCTTTGTTCTTCCCAACATTTGGAGGAAATTTCTATTCACCCGGTGTTAGCTGCTGGACAAACAACTATTCCTAAGGAGTGGAGGGGTTGACAGAGGTGGTGTTGAGGTATATTTAGATATCTTCAGCATTCATGTGGAAACCAATAATGTGAACCACGCGCTTAAATCACCTCCCTACTCAAAAAATAACTTGTCAGGTGATGTCTGCGAGAGGATGTATATAGAAAGAAAATAGGAGGCAGGGGACTGTGGACAGGGATATAATCTCGGGGGTAATCAGAAGTGATGGTGCGGGACAGGAAGAGAACCCATTGGAGCAGTTTCGCTGGTCAGTGGAATCAAGCTCTCAATGTCATCATCTGAGAAATTGGGTCCCGCTTTTATCCCTGGCCGCTGCTTGTTGCCTCTTATAGCAATGTGGTGTGGATTGAGAACTCAGCAAAGCAGAGGAAGGAGAGACATACCCCTCCATTCGAACCCAGATCTGTCACATGATAAGCGCTCCAGTGTGATCTACTCCCCCTCTTCTGGAGGTGTTTAAAATTGCTCCTTGTTCATAGCAGTTTTAGAATTTACAAAACCTAGATTAAGTAGTTTATGCAGCAGGCAAAATCTCTTAAATTTTTAGACTGCGGCAAAAATCTGAAAATAGTCCGAACACTAATAAGGAAATATTTCCACCCATTCTTGTGCTGGTATCCTTCAGATGACCTTTTCCTCTCCTTATTTGTTGCGGTAGTGTTTTTTTTTGTTGCTGAGACTGAGCGATTAAGATTTTGCGCATTAGACGGAAAATATTTGTTTGTAACCTTTTCATTCCATTTGCCTGCTTGTTAAAAATGGTATTATGAAATATATATTTATACCAGGAGAAATGAATTGAAACTTTCCATTTAAGAGATACTTCCATTAAACTGATCAGGACCAAATTCCGTGGGCCGATTTTTTAGCTTGGCATGTGGGCGAGCGCCCGACCTGCTCGAGCGTAAAATACTGCATGGTGACGTCGGGCAAGCATCCCAATGTCATACCGTGCTTGCGCAATATTTCAGTCGGCGGATGCGCACAAAAGTTGGAAGCGCGCCCACTGACAATTAAGAGGCTTATTAAGGCCATTAAAGTTGTAATTAACTCCAATTTTTTATGGTCCATCCAACCTTATGGTTGGCAGGATGAGGTTTTCAATATTAATTTTAAAAAATAAAAATGTTTGGACAGAATTTTCATCACATATATGATTCTGATGCATGGACATCTTTTTCTACATTTTAAAATCTTTATTCATTGGTTTTAAATCCTTCAGCTCCTTGAGGCAGCTCTTTGCCTTCAGGGAGCTTTCATTCTGCGCTCCTCTGAGCCCACGCTTATGTCAGCGCCCGCCCTCTTCCCACCCCCACCCGGCAGCGTTGAGCACTTCAGCGCACCTTTCACGCAGGCTGGCTATTAATTGCCCAGCCAGCATGAAATCACGGTTGGGGACCGATCGTGGTCGGCGGGCCGTTCCCTGGCTGATCCTGGACCCACTGGAGCCCACCCGCCTGCCAAACTGAAAATTCTGCCCCTTGGTTTTAGCTGACATACTGTTGATTTTGAGCTGAGCTGCGATGAGCTCTAAGGGTCGGTCCAAGGGCAGGCTTTTGTTCTGTTTTCCCACTTGTAAATTATAAATGAAATTTGTTTCCTGTTCTTTTTCACAGCCAACATATAACATTGGAAAGCGAAAATGTAAATGTGTGAAAGCACTCATTTTCTCAGTGTGCACAAGTTGTAGTTCGTATGCAGTAGTAGAGGTGAATTATACGTAAAATGCTTAACAAATTAAAGCTTGTAAGAACTGCTTTGCATATGTGTGAATTTTATTGCACATACTGCATCGAATGGAGACTCACTATATTGACCATTGTTATGCCAACCTAACTTTCTATTTAGATTTTAAAATGGTTACAACGATTGTTTTAAAAAAACTAAGCTGCTTTTTAAAAAAAAAAGGCACCATCAGCAATTTAGTAAATTCTTCTATTTTCATGAATATTTGTCTTTGTACAAATAAAACACTTGAAACATTGTACACCATAAGTCTAAGGCACTTCAGTGGATTTCCAGTGTATTTGTGGATATTGAGAAATTTCAAGGACAAAATATGGAATAATCAATTATCTTAATATTTTAGTTATGAAATATGAATAGTGACACAATGCTGTAATCCACATCTTAAATTGTGTCCTTGCAGACATTACACTACAGTGGCTTATTCAGCACTCCAAATCGAGGCACTGCTGAGGTTGGTCTCCTGTAATAGAAGATTGTAAACAGCCTATCCATCCTATGTACCTGGAAAGAAGTATGGAAGAGCAAAGCCTAACTCAGCTGGGCCTGAGTCTTTCATTCCCAGTTCTTGTTAATATGGACCTCTTCTTTGCGTTCCTTTGACTTTCGGTCATTTTCTACGTTTAAAGAAAATTTGTGCCATTCAACAGTAATGCAGAGTAATCATAAACTATTTCTGTAAGCCTCAGGCACATGGCTTCATTATTTGAATGATGCCTCTTTAAAAAAAACTACAAAAAACTGCCTAAGTCCTTTTTAATAGCCTGCTATACTGTTGTATCTTTTTCATTTTGCGTGTGATGTATTCAAATAAGGCAGTATTTCTATGTATGATTACTGATCAAAAAATTCAGCCCTATTTATAATAACTATGGTTTGCTTGAGCAACAGTGAAGACATGTTCCTGCTATATTAAAAGTAGTCATGTGGAAACAGGAGCAGGACATCAAGACCTTGTTGATTGTTGGGGATGTTTTCACTTCCCAATTTTGACACTGTCATAGATTGCACTTTAATACTAACACTAAGATAGTTCTTTCAAATGGTTTTCTTCCCCTCAAGGACCAACTACACCCACAGGATGTCAGGGAAATTCAACAAACTTTTTCTTCATAGCTTATTTTAAATTTCTTTTAAATTATGTGCATTCAGAAAGATGGCAGCCACAAAGATAACCTAACGAGTTGATATTGATTTGAAGGAAGACTGGAGATTGATTTTATTGTGTGCCAGTGGTGTCACCATTCCAAGTTTCATCTGTTATTCCATGGATCTCAATGTGAGAACAGCACCAGATAGGCCTACTATTAATGTTTTAGTAGCTACGAAACGCCTGACAACATCAGACACTACCAAGTGTAGCCCGATGGCTTCTGAGTTGTATCAGAATAAGAGCAAACTGGAAATGCATCCAACAATTGCTTGAAAGTTAGTGCAGTTTGATGGTCACAAGCCTCTTCCAAATTGACGTATTACATAGTGAGAAGAAAGTTTTAGTAGTAATAATCATTGTATTTAGTTGAGATTTTACCACAACACTCAAACTAAATGTAATCAAGATCTATTCAAAATAGCCAATTTCTTTTACATTAACAGAGACATTGCCATACACCTCACAGTCACCTTTTATTTTCCTTCCTTTGTGAAGTCTTGGAAGAACATTTAATTTGTGAACATGTGAATTGCGTGTTACTTCATTTTAGTCCTATGTTTTTTTTTGTTAAGGTATTATGCAAAGAAGCATGGGTACACTAATGACCCAAACATAACAACTTTATTGTCAATGAGAAATTCATCTGTGTGCTGTTGTTCAACAGTACTAAAAGTGAACTGAATACATTCTAAACCTTTAATTGGTTCTGTCCAACCTATACTCTATAAAGTGTCTCAGCAATTTTTTTGAAAAAGCCCTTATATTTAAATAAAACCCTTGACCTATTTTGGTGGTGTTAATTGAAGAATAAATGTTGGCCCAGGGCAACAGGAGAACTCCTCCCCCTTTTATGTCCATCTGAACAAGCAGGCCCTTGGTTTAACTTTTGAACCAAAAGATTGTACCTCTGACAATGCAGCACTCCTTCAGTATCACAGTGAAGTGTAAGCCTAGATCATGTGCTCAGATGGAGTGGACTTTGAATATACAACTTTTGACTCCAAGGCCAAGTTACCATATGAGTTGCTGAGTACAGGAGTTTAACCCTTGCTAAATGACAGACAGATGTTTTGTATGTATGACATTTCTGATTGCAGTTTTTCCAGTGCTAAAAACTGAATTGTGAAATATCTTTCAATTCAAAAGATTTAGCGGAGCATACCTTTCCAGTTCTCCTTTTCCAATAGAAAAATACGATTGTCAACTAATTTTTAAAATTATCAACCCTGTAACTTGACAATAATTGATCAATATAAACTTTGAAAGCACGGGGTGATTTTGCAATGGTTTCATTTATCTTAGGTACCGGAAATAGTAGATAGTAAGTGGGGCTTTATTATAAAGACTAGAATCTCTTAGTTAAAAAAAGAAACAAAATCTGAAGTTGATTTATAAAAATAGTACCAGCCAAAGTTAGGAACAAGCATTCACTTTTTTTGAGTCAGAAGCCAATTCCTATGACACAAGCAGAATTGAGGGGCAAGTGCCATTTTATATGGTGCAGAGGAGACAATGCTTTCTGCACTTACTGTGCAACATATTTTATACAATAGGTCAATTACCTTTCTGTTTCCATGCCGATTAAATAACACTTGGTGATGTCATTACTTAGCATAACAGCAACTTCATGATGCCTGAAACATCACCAACTCTTCAATGTAACTGAACCTGTTGAAATTGAAATTTAACTTTAATACAACTTTAAGACGTAACATGATATTTAAACTGAATACATTAGTAGGATGCTGGATTTATCACTCAAACTCTGATATCTGCATGTTGCTTGGGCAGGAGAACTGCACATCACACTTTTTCACTGTGTTATTTATGTAGAACATATTTTAGATTGCCTTGTCCATGAGACACACATATTAACTGTGTAAAGGTAAAAAAGGAGATATAGCTCTAAAGCTCTGATCTCTTGTCCAGCATATAAAAAAAACTGGCTATTAGTAATTTGTGTTGCAGCTGTTCTGCTGTCACAATTGTATTCAATTTAGAAATGTAGATTTTTAACAATATATTAAAGCAGTTTTGGTCAATAGAATCACAAGCAAACAATCCAGTATACCATATTGATGTGGTAGTTCACATTGTTCTGCATAGAATGGAACAGATACAATAAACAAATTTTCTTCAAATTTCCAAATGGTATTAACACTTTTCAGAAACAGTTTTAATGTGCAATACATTCTCCTGCAGTAATAAACTTGCACACAACAGCTCTGTTTGCTGTCTCTGAGGTATCACAATATTTCCCAACAAAAGCAGCATCTGATGAAGGAGCAAGGAATAGAAGGATTATGTAGATAGGGTTGGAGGACACTCATGGGGAAATTAAACATTAACCAGTTGGGCTAAATGGCCTGTTTCTGTGCTGTAATTCCATGCAACTTGCCCAGAGCTGGGGGTTGGCACAAATTGGATAGTTCTTTCAAAGAACCAGCATAGGCACAATGGGCTGAATAGCCTCCTATGCTTTGTGATTCTAAACAAGTACAACACATTCTAAAAATCGGTAGGCACCTTTCCTTGATCAGCTTTTATTTTGAAAGAATATTTTGGTCTTGTGATCAGTATTCCACCTAATCTTTAAGTGCACGTACAACATTAATACATGTAGGTATTCGGACTGATGGTGCTAACTGGAACAATTTGATCTTTGTAAGTACGTTTTTTTTCTAGAGGTAGATACTTGGTGGTAAGGTGTGTGTATGCCTGCAAACTAAATTTTAAAATTCTATATCTTAATGAAATGTAATGTCACTGAAAATTGGGATAAATCTCATTGTTTTGTTATTACTGTACAAACCTGTAACTCAAGTGGGATTCACAAACCCTGTTCTTTAGAATCTTCAATTCTAAAAACCTGGGTTTTTACAGAATTTCTCTGACTCAAAATGAACTGTGGATTAGACTAAAAATTCATGAGCAAAATAATCTGATATGCTATGTGCCATTGTATGATCCTGCTGCCATGAGATTGTTGTCTAACACTTGCTATCCAGTCACTGTAAACACAGGTTGGTTGTTCATTTATTATCCAGTGAGACTGTCTCAGAGATCAGATGACATAAATCACCCTTACTGTTGTTTATGTCATCTGAATCCTTGTCTTGTAATTTAAGAACAGGGACCTAGGATCCTGAAAATATATTGGCAGTGGTCAGCAAAATTACACTTCTAGTTGGCACCTTGAAACTCTATGGTGAAGGTGTAATTGTTCACAAAGGTTACATTTCCTTTGTACCCACTTTTAAAGTGAAGCAATTCCTATAGGATGTCACATTAATCTAAAACTGGTAAACTTAATTTGTGGTGTAGGTGAATTTTAGAAATCATCCACACATTTCAGAAATCTGGTGTAAGATACTCTCCTTTAAATTTTACTTTAGAATTAAAATAAAAACATTTTTCCGACGCATATGAATTGTAACTTTTTTCACCGTGTGTGCTTCAGTGTCAAGTTGTCTGCCCCACCAGATCTCTTGTTTAAATGTGGACAGAGGAAGGGAGAGGGGAGTATAGCATTGCAAGCCACAATACCAAAACAGTGTTGCCACTTGTAATGCATAAATCTCTATTTAATCCATCAGAATTCCCAAATCAGCAGAATATGGAAGCCCTGAATCTCCAAAAATAAGAAGCATGGCAGCACCAATACAATGCAGTTTTCACACTACTTCAGTTATGTACAATAATGTTTTTAATATGAAATAAATGTATGGATCATTTTTTTGCTTATGCTGCCTGACACACAAGTGTACAGATTTAAACTGTGGCCTTAGCTTAGCATGTTTACAGTCTTTACCAGTAAGTACTTGTTTTATTCTCTACTGTATTGAATGCAAAGGTGAAGCCAAAATTGTAGAGATTTTTAACGAAGTATTGTAGTAACCCAGTGACACATGGCTGTTATCAAACAATGTGAACACAATTATATATGCTTCAAATAAAATCACAGTAGTACAGTATTAAAATTGAACTTGTGTGGTTAACAAGTCAGTTGCAGAAACTGTTAATGATTTTAGACAAATGTAAGGGCAGAGTTCAAATCCAAATGTTTGAGGTGGCATGCAGTTGAATTGCTATTTTCACAATCCACATCTGATATGTTTTAATTAAAATTAATTTAGTGTCCAGGTAACGAGAACAATTGAACATTAAAAAAGTATTTTACATACACCTCTTACAACTAGAATTACAAATCATAACATTCAGTATATTAAAGTGAAAGTGTGGCCCTCATCAGAGATCTTTCATTGGTTAAGAAAAACAATTGTCCATTCCATTAGCCACTACAGGTGGCTAATTAACTACAAATACTGTGAAGTATACACAACACACACTACAGTACAATAGTAGGAAACTAATTCCATTACTCACTTTGAGAGAATCTCAAATTCAGGTAATGGTGCAAATGCCAGGTTTGTACTACACCAGTCATTTAGACCCTGCTGGAACTCCGCTTTGCCTCATCCCAAATTAATTAAATGTTCTTGAAAAGTCTCATGCAGTGCCCTTTCTCATTGACTAGATACTGGTCAGTAAATTTTAAAAATAGAGATTGATTCTTTTAAAAAAATGTTTGAGCTGTTAATCTTGATGCTCAGGAGTCAGTGATTTCCAAACTGAGTTTGAATTGCAGCAGCTGGGTTGGCAGTGATTTTTCTGCAGAGGCCCCAATGATGGGCCTCTTTTAAATTTGACCCACTGAGCACAGCTCGAGTTTTACAATACCACCACAAGCAGTGAATCTGTGAACCTGATGTTTAAACTACAAATACATTAGAATTCAGAGCAGAAATGGTTTCTAGAATTACAGCATTTAACAATCTTGATCTTCAGAATTTAACTTGCTGGTCACAAGTGAGCCCCAGTATACCTTTGCAAAGTAAAATGAGTGATTTAGAGCGATCATGTTATTACAATTTGAAGATGGTTACGAATGAAAGACGGAAACCTGCAATTCACTAGAAACTGGGCTCTACCCGGTTTGCTAGCCGTTATTGTTTACCTCTCTCTTCACAAGTCATATTCAAAGTTAAAACATACAGCCGTAGCTCTGTATGGTATCATTAAAAATTCTTCCCACGGTTACTGAAACCTCTTCGTTTCAGGTATATTAAGATCAGCTTGGTATTGAGTCAGGTTGTCCTGCTTTTCCCATTAGTACAGATTGTCTTGGAGTTTTTGCTCTTGGCATAATGCACACGTAGTAACACGTTAGACAACACATCCTGGTAGTAGCTGAGCAGGATCCATCCTGGCAAGTACATTAAGGTAATGAGGCCCATGAAATTAAGAGGGTAATGAGAATAATCCCAGGAGCAGGCGTCGTAGTGCCGGAGCCCCAGTCCCCAGGTGAGCTCCCAAGTGTAGATGAAGAGAACATAAATGGGCAGCCTCTGCCAAGTGTTCCAACCCCATCGGTAGTGTAGGTAAAAATACAGCTTCTCCACCACGAAGCTGCAGCTGCCGTACATGAAGAAGGACCAGAGCGAGGTATGTCCCAGCAGAGAGCGGTCAGACTTCTCCACCAGGTTGAACATCGAGGTGAAGAAGATCTCGTCCAGGAAGCCGTGCATGCCGTAGAAGACGAAGCGCAGGGAGTCAGGGAGCCCTTGCGGGGGGGAGAGGCGCTGGGGCAGTGTAGCCCGGCCGCCCGGCTGGCTGCAGTCACACTGGAGCCGGAGGAAGCGCTTGAGGAAGAGCTGCGAGTCGTACAGGGCGAGGAGGTAGTGCAGGAGCACGGTGAGCAGGGGGGAGCCCGACTCCGGGGCTGAGCCCAGCGTCCGCACCAGGGTCTGCAGGCTCACATACACCGAGGGGTAGAGCAGCAGGTGGAAAACCAGGGGGCGGCCTTGGAAGTTCCTCTTCTGCAGGTAGAGCTTCTCCAGGGCGAAGTGAGAGAGAGAATGAACGAGGCCGAGGTAGGGCGAGGAGAAGCCCAGCATCTTCAGGTCGCTGGTCTGGACAAAGCGCTGGATCGAGGACAGGAGGACGTCCAAGGTGATGCCGTGCATCCCGTAGAAATACAGGCGCATCCAAGTGGGCAGAGAGGGGCTGAGGCGGCCGCAGCTTTCAGCACCGGACAGATCCTTGAGCCGGGACGAGCAGGAGGCTGAGGGCAGGCGGCTCCTCCTGCTGCTCTGAGCCGGGCGCTCTGTGGAGAGGAGCCTCTGAGCGTCGCGTCGTTTGCTGTTCATGATCTTGGCTGGTGTGGAAATCCTCTCTCACCAGCCCCCAGCAAACCCCCCAAGATTAAGGCCTGCTGTTTGCAAAGCAATACACATAAAAAAAATAACATGCAGAAATAACCAGGAATTAGCTCATGTTTTTTTTTGCTCTCTCTCTCTCTCTCTCTCGGTCTGTCTATCCTTTGCACAGGTTAGGTCCAGCTCTAGTTACCTGGCAGCAGCAGCAGCAACAACAATCTCGCCGTCTGCAGCACACCCAGCAAATGTAGACGTAAACGTCCCCACTCAGCAACCCAACACGTCCCTCAGACGCAGCCACCCTCCCTCCTCCCCCTACATATCTCTCACCCCTCCCCAGGAAGATCTACAATACAACCTACAATATTATCCCCCAGTTGTATAGCATTTTTAAAATCCTAGCCCCATTTCAAACGTGCAACTTATTCCACGAAACGAACCCCCTGCCCCGCTTTTATCCCAGAAATTCCATCCCTTCCCTACAGCAACAGCACAAGTTTTGGTTACATGTAAAAAAAACCCACGAGAGGGAATATCACATGCCAGGATGCAGATTGTGTGCTGGTATCCAACTGGGGAAAAAATCCCAAGGATCGTGGGGAAAATAGCCCCCCGGGGAATATATCAGTTTCAATTCACCTTGCAAGCATTCATGCATTTTTTCTGTCCCTGAGATTTTCGATTCCGGGAGCACCAGCTGTAAACAAAATCACAAAGCGCTTATGTTTTCCTCAAGCGGGTCATCGGGTAAGAAAGCGGTTTAAATCGATATCTATTTATATTCTGAAGATGGAAATACGTAGGCGAGAAATGATCACTGCTGACATTAACCACTGAATGGTCTAATGTTCATCTGCTCGTCGTGCGGAAGTTTTAGCTCTTGTAAAATGGTCGTCACCTTTGTTAAAAAAAGTGTGATACCAATATAGTAAACGTTTCTGTTGTAGGGTGGCCGAGTTACACTATTAGTAATAGAGTTGATTTGCAGACATTTCTTAAGTGGCAACATTAAGTTTATTTACAATATACTCAGTGACAACTACACCCCTGCTTTCAACTCCAACTCTATCTCTACCCTGTCTGCTGAGGTAGCCCAAGCTATTCTCTTATTGGTTATTATAGATCATGTGATCTTCCTTAACAAGTATTATTCTTAAAGGTATATTACACCCTAAATAAAGCCATAATTATTACACCCCTCCCCCTTTAACTCGGCTATACATATTATATTTACAAGTACATAGTTTTTAAGACAATATAATAGTTACACTGGATAAGGAGTTTATAAGTTCAGTCTTTCAGGTGGTTTCCTGGTACATGTGGAACGTCACAGCTCCACAACTTCAGATTCTTTGTCAGGAACCTCCTTTTCCGGAGTTGCCTGAACGTCAGGTGCTTCAGTGGACACTTGCAGTTCTGTATCCTCAACTCTTACAGGAACATCAGACATGTCAGTCCTGGGTTGAGTATCCTCAACAGGAAACGCAGACCCAGTCATGGTCACTGGTGGAACTATTTCTTGATGATTTGTCTCTCCCTTTCTTAAATGGCCCACATGCTTATGGATGATCCGGCCTTTCAACTCTACGTGGTAAGATAGAGGATCAGTCATTGTACTTATTTCACCCGGTAATCACTTTGATCCTTCTCAGGAGTTTTTCACCTATACCGGCTCTCCCACGGTAAATTTCCTCTCATGACTATGCCAGTCATGTCTTGTTTTCTGGCTTCCCTGACTCCTTTCCCCTCTAAATTTGGCATTATTAAGCTCAATCTAGTCCTGATACTGCGTTTCAACAATAACTCCGCAGGTGTGACACCTGTTGTTGTATGAGGGGTAGTCCTGTAATGAAAAAGAAAGCGTGCTAGCTTGGTTGTCAAGGAATTGGCAGTTAGCTTTTTCATGCCTGCCTTGAACGTTTGAACCGCCCGTTCAGCCAGTCTGTTTGAGGAAGTGTGGTACGGTGCAGTTTTCACATGAGTAATACTGTTGAGGCTGATAAACCGTTGGAGCTCAGCACTCATAAATGCCGTGCCATTATCAGAAATGACTACTTCTGGTAGTCCATGAATGGCAAAACTCTAATTTAGTTTCTCAGTTGTAGCGGCCAATGTTGGTGACTTCACCCCAGATACATCAAGCATTTTGAATGTGAGCATCGACAATGATCAAGAACATTGTTCCCAGGAAAGGTCCAATGTAGTCAATGTGTAACCACACCCAGGGTCTACCTCCCATAGGTGTAATAGAACTGTCACTGGCAACTTTTGCAGTTGCTGACATTGCCCACAATGCTTTACCATACCCTCTGTTTCGCCATCCATCTCTGGCCACCATAGATAGCTGCATGCCATAGTCTTTACTCGGGAAATTCCTGGATGGGAACTATGTAGTTCAACTAAAAGAGGCTCCCTTCCCTTTGGAGGAACTATCACTAATGCACCCCACAACAAGGATGGTTGGTCCTAGAACACTACCCTGTGGAACTCCTGCTGTGATGCCCTGCAACTGAGATGATTGGCCTCCAACAACCAAAACTCTCAAGTAATGACTCCAACTAGCTGAGAGTTTCCCCCAATTCCTATTGACTTCAGTTGCTATGGCACCTTGATGCCACACACATCTCTCATTACCTTTACATACTTATAGCTCTTCAGCAATGACCTGGTGCCATGAGACTACATGGGGTTTAAAGTTGATGTTAAGGACTCCCAGGGCAACTCCCTCCCGACTGTATACTACTGTGCCGCCACCTCTGCTGGACCTGCCCTGCCGGTGGAACAGGACATCCTCAGGGATGGTGATAGTGGTGTCTGGTACATTGCCTGTAAGGTATGATTCTGTGAGCATGACTCTGTCAGGCTGTAGCTTGACTAGTCTATGGGACAGCTCTCCTTATTTGGCACAAGCCACCAGATGTTAGTAAGGAGGACTTTGCAATGTCAACAGGGCTGAGTTTGCCGTTGTTGTTTCTGGTGCCTAGGTCGATGCTGGTGGTCTGTCTGGTTTCAATCCTTATTGACTTTTTTTTTAGCGGTTTGATACAACTGAGTAGCTTGCTAGGCCATTTCAGAGGACATTTAAGAGTCAACAACATTGCTGAGGGTCTGGAATCACCTGTGGACCAGACCAGGTAAGGACGGCATATTTCCTTCCCATTGGTCAACCAGATGGGTTTTTACGACAATCGACATGGTTTCACGGTCATCGTTAGGCTTTTAGTTCTAGAGATTTTTATTTAATTCAAATTCTACCATCTGCCGTGGTGGGATTCGAACCCAGATTCCTCGAGCATTCGCCTGGGCCTAGTGACAATACCCCACACCTCCCCTATTGTATGTTGCATTGAGAGTTCAGTTATTTGGGGGTTATGGGAATTTAGCAATCAGACTTTGTGTCTCCTTTGACAACACCTTCCAAACCCATGACCTCTACCACCTTGAAGGACAAAGGCAGCTGATGCATGGGGACACCACCACCTGCAAGCTCCCCTCCAGGCCACACAGCATCCTGACTTATAATTATAATGCTGTTCCTTCACTGTTGCTAGGTCAAAATCCTAGAACGCCCTCCCTAACAGCACCATGGTCATGGACTGCAGCAATTCATGAAGGCAGCTCACCACCGCCTTCTGAAGGGCAAATAGGGATGGGCTATAAAAATGCTGGCCTAGCCATCATTGCCCAGGTGCCTTGAAAGAATTTTTAAAAAGCTTGAGTGTGCAGAAGCCATAGAACCATAGAACCATAGAACACTACAGCACAGAAAACAGGCCATTCAGCCCTTCTAGTCTGTGCCGAAATATTATTCCGCTAGTCCCATTGACCTGCACCTAGTCCATAACCCTCCAGACCTCTCCCATCCATGTATCTATCTAATTTATTCTTAAAACTTAAGAGTGAGCCCGCATTTACCACGTCAGATGGTAGATCGTTCCACACTCTCACCACTCTCTGAGTGAAGAAGTTCCCCCTAATGTTCCCCCTAAACCTTTCCCCTTTCACCCTAAAGCCATGTCCTCTCGTGTTTATTTCTCCTAAAGCCCTGAAGTCACGTTCATATTCGTTCTGATGGAAGTACATCGACCAAAAATGGTAGCGCTATTTCTCCCTCCATAAATGCTGCCTGACCTGCTTTCTGGTTTTATTTCAGAAATTTTACCTGAATTCATCTATTGTCATCATTGCTCTACCAAGAATGGATATAAACATCTCCCAAACCCCTCACATGCCAACACGACTAGGACAACTAGATATGACAGCCGGACTAATGAGTGCTGGTCACCATTCATTATAATATCAGCCAGGAGAATGGCTGCTGCTCACCCCAAGTTAGAGTAGAGAATTTCTCTATTGACTCAATCTGTTAGCAATTAGACAGCTAATTTCACACACAGTATTCTATCAGGTTCAGATTGTGACATTGAAATAAACAATGATAAAATTACTCCATTTTCGGAAGTAGATTTCTGACCATAAGATTAAATGTATGCAAATAAAAAAGTCAATCAGACAGCTTTGGTTCAGTATATGAAGAAAGGCGGTATCTAAGCTGCTGTGTAGCATTCTTCTCTGAACCATCATCACCATAAACAGATTGGTTTTTGGGATGCGAGCATCGCTGGCCAGGCCAGCATTTATTGCGCATTTCCAATTGCCTTTGTTAAGGTGGTGGTGAGCTGTTTCTTGAACTGCTGGAGTCCATGTGTTGTAGGTACTATGCTGTTAGGGAGGAAGTTCCATGTTTTAGGCCCAATGACAGTGAAGGTGATTTAGTTCCAAGTCAAGATGGTGTGTGGTTTGGAAGGGAACTTGTAGCTGGTGATGTTCCCATGTGTTAGCTGCCTTGTCCTTCTGGGTGACAGATTTCATGGTTTGGAAGGTCCTGTCTAAGGAGCCTTGGTGAATTCCTGCAATGCATCTTTTAGATGGTACACACTGCTGCCACTGTGCATCGGTGGTGGTGAGAGTGAATGTTTAAGGTGGTGGATGGGGTGCTGGTCAATCAGGCTGCTGTGTCTTGGATGATGTCAAGCTTCTTGAGTGCTGTTGAAGCTGTACCCATCCAGGTAAATGGAGGATATTCCATCACATTCCTGACTTGTGCCTTGTAGATGGTGGACAGACTTTGGGGAGTCAGGTGGTGAGTTATTCTCCGCAGAGTTTCCAGCCTCTGGCCTGCTCTTGTAGTCACATGGCTGGTCCAGTTAAGTCTCTGGTCAATGGTAATTCCAAGGATGTTGATAGTGGGCAATGGTAATGCTGTTGAATGTTAAGGTGAGATGGTTAGATTCTCTTTTGTTGAAGATGCCTAGCATTTGTGTAACCATGAATGGTGTCCAGCTTTTGTTGCATGCAGGCACAGGCTGCTTCAGTATCTGCGGGGTTGCAAATGGTGCTGACCATTGTGCAATCATCAGTGAACGTCCACACTTCTAACCTTATGGTGGATGAAAGGTCATTGATGAAGTAGCTGTAGATGGTTGGACCTAGGACATTACACTGAGGAACTCCTGCAGCAATCCTGGGACTGAGATGATTTGCCAACAACCACAGTCCGAGATTTTGCTGTGTGCAAAATGGTTATCACATTCAATGTTTTAATGTCAATGATTGCACTTCAAACGAATAATTGTATGTGAAGAGCTTTGGGATGTTTTTGACTCAATAATATGCTATTATATGATTCCTTTAATTTTTAATTTGCTTTTTTATTTATAACCATCTTAATCTGTTTTGTTTAAAAATTACTTAGTTGCTTCCCACATTAAAGCCAAAAGCTGTGCGCTAATGTCTGCCATTGTGGGCTCACTTTAATTGGCTGAAAAGTGGCTCCACAGACTGAATTTTTTTCATCAAACTCAGGATGGTAAAAATTGACACAGCCACATCAGAGAGCTGATGAGCTTCTGGCCTGTTCGTAAAAGATGCAGAAATGATCTTTTTCACAACATTGGCAGCTGAATCAGGGCTGGATAACTCAACTTATGCATTCGGAAAGTGAGCCTAAGATTTTATTTTTTAAAATTGCATATCCCTGTTGCCATGGCTTCAGCAATGCATGGCAACTACTTGCCTACCATGTTCCATGAGGAACTAAAAAAGGATGCTCAGAGTAGAATAGCAATATTCATGAACACTGGAGTGTTTCATCTCTATTTAATATTCCAAGTGGAAAGAAAAAAGTCTTCTTCCCCATGCTGTGGGTTGCATTAACTTGTTGTCTCCCACCACTGCCATGCCCACTATTCTAATCATTGGAGAGGATTTACCATTAGAATTATGAAGGGAATATTGACACCACTGTATGAACCAATGAGGTGAGGCAGGACTGGTGGTTTTAATTTACCAGCCAATGTAGAAAACTACAGCAAACAGAATCTCTCAAACACTGTACAGCAGGGTTATTTCTCCAGCAATATGCATTGAGTGGGGGATAGTTACACAATATAAATTATATGGGTGACATCAATCCCAATTATTTACAGCAGTGATTGATGAGGGAGTCATCTGATGCTCTTTGTTCTGGCCCAGAGTTGAGGGGCTTGATTTTCAACCCAGGGTCAGGAACCCAATGCCCAGATGATTTCCGGGTCTCAATCCCATGCCGCATCTCTGTTGCATGAGGTGCCTTCAAATGTAAATACCCTATGGGGCCGATGACAAGCTTAACATCCAATTAGTGGAACAGGCAGTGCCAGGAGGTGGGAGCTGCCAGCAGAGCATAAACATCAAAGGCAGACGGCAGCCATTATGGGATCTGTTGCTGCCTTGCAGCATAGAGGAGGCAGCACATCAGATGGCCGAATGAAAGGTGCTGTGCTTGTTCCAGAACAAAAAACTTATGGTGGAAAAAGTT
The DNA here is from genome assembly GCF_964194155.1 of Cetorhinus maximus. Lineage (NCBI taxonomy): Eukaryota > Metazoa > Chordata > Chondrichthyes > Lamniformes > Cetorhinidae > Cetorhinus > Cetorhinus maximus. Next base: position 58,667,022 of record NC_135900.1, read on the forward strand.
TTTCAGCATAGAAAAGATTACTTAATTGCTTCCCACATTAAAGCCAAAAGCTGTGCACTAATGTGCATCAGACTGTTTGGGTTTTGTAATTTGTGAATTGAAAATCACCTCCCGGCCATCACCGGCCTGTTGACAATCTCCTCAAGCAGCTTTATCGGCAGGTAATTAGCAGGTTCCCAACTTCCCCCCACTGCCCTTTAAAAATTCCAGCATGTCCCAGAGGCATCAGGGCACTGGCACACCATCCAGGAGCACTAGCTTCATAGTGCACCAGCATCAGACCTCATCACCACAGATGATTGTAAGTCCCAGCCCAGGAATTATTTTATATCAGCCCATAAACAGTGAAACCATGTTAGTCCCGTCATTTGCAGAAAGCAATTTTTCAGTCTTCAGGTTCTTATTCTTCACTGATAAACTAGCAACAGCATTTGTTTACAGGAAAATAGAAACTGACTGAATACTCAACAATTGGACCCAAAGATCAAGCTTCTCTGCAAATGCTGCATTTTACTATTCCTGCTTAAGGTGCAATACTTAAGCAATTCTTAAAATTTCTCCTAATCTTTATTACAGTAAAAGATCGAATGAATTTACAATTTTCATCAATATATTCCATGCCACTTATTCTTTATGGTGTTAGCCTAATGTATTTCAAGCAGCTCTAATAACCAGTTGTTGTCAAGTCCCCTACAAAGAAATGGCTCTGGAAGATCTGGCATGGATTCACGTGTCAAAATTCAGAAAAAGCATAGGTATCAGCTGTGGTTCAGTGGTAGCAATCTTGCCTCTGAGCCAGAGGATCTACTACAGAGACTTCAGCACTAAATCTTGCCTAACACTCCAGCACAGAACTGAAGGAGTGCTGGGCTGTAGGAGGTATTATCTTTTGTATGTGACATTAAATCAAGCACCGATCTACCTTCTTCCCTGGCACTATTTCAGTGAAGGGCAGGGACATTCTCCCCGGTGCACTGGCCATTACTTATCCCCCATCGACACTGCTATCTGTGGGGTCATGCAATGTGCAAAGATCACCATGTTTCCTAAAGCATAAAAGTGACTACGCTTTGCAAGAATACTTCATTAGTTGAATAGCACTTTGGGACATTTTGTAGTTGTGAAAGACACTATATATATCCAAGTCTTTCTTTTATATGCACCAACTCACGAATAAAAGAAATTAGTTGCTATGAGAAACATCTCACTGTGAGCAGAATATGTCACTTCATAATCTTCTGGACCCCAATTCATAGTACTGAGATTAAGTCCAGGGACTTAGAAAGTGACCATTGTAAGAACCAAAGAGGAAGCATATTTCCTGCAGACTATTGTCACATGGTGTATTCAATTACCAATCAATGTCAGGTGACGCAAGAGTTGGTTCACATTCCGCAGGCACTAGTACTTGGGAATGAACAATCTGAAAATGCAAAAGGCCATTATGAGCTGAAAGAGTCCTTTTTGGCAAACTTGCGAATTCAGAAACACAAAAGCAAGAACCGAAGCCTGATGCTTATGTGCCTGGGTCACAGCGATGAGGAATGTTTCCCCTGCCCACCCCATTCAAAGACAAAATCCTGAAAAGCTTTTCCACTGGAATTTTTCCAGCTTCTTAAAATAAATCCTTAGAAAGGCAATGCCTGTGAAGCATTGTGGAACCAAGATGTTTTGGAGTTCTGCTTTAATGACTGGAAATATTTAAACGCTGAGAATTATCAGGAATTTCAAATGAACCAGGCAAAAACATCCATTTAAAAGAGTGACATTTTATAATGTAGAACATAGAAATATCTTAAGCCTTTCAAATTACACTATTGTTCTGTAGGCAATTCTGAAGGCAGTTTCAATATTTGATGCCCTACTTTCAAACTGCCCAAGAATGCATTAATTGTAACAATCTCTTTTGCTGCTTTTAATCTTACTCCATGCAACAAGTTTGGTGCTTATGATCAAGTCCGATTTATTCATTGCTATAGCAACAGCTTAAGTTAACTAAGCTGCTACCATAATCACACTGACTGCATTTAACTCTCCCCCTCTCACCAAGCAGTGATGGATAAAACAAGACCTTTAATTGATCAATGTAGCTGACTGGAATATTATCATTATAGACATTTGTAGAGGGAAATAAATACAAAGCGGCTAAATAGTTAACTAGTATTTGGTTCTTTGGACAGTTTGCTTCAGGCCTTTTATTATCCCAGCTGGAAACATTGCTTTCAGCAAAATATGAAGCCCTGACTTCATTGAGATCCTGTGACTATGCTTTGCACTCTATACTGTCAGGAAGATGGTCACAGACATGCTAAGTATTTGATACATCCAGTTATCTGAATATTAATGAAATAAAGTTTTAGTTGTTATTTTATACTAGCTTGCCATAGATTGCAGTTCGAAGAATTGATTTAAATAATAATTACAAGATTTCAAAGAACACCTTACATCAGTTCAGCATAGTTTGATATTAACGTTATTGTTTAAAGCACACCTTAAGTAGGATGTCTATACGTTGGAAAACACATAGGAGCAGGAGTAGGCCCAGGAATATTCAGCCCGTTAAGCCTGTTCTGTTTATCAATACGATCATGGCTGATCATCCACTTCAATGCCTTTTTCCCACACTATCCCCATATCCCTTTTTTAATTGGTATTTAGAAATCTGTTAATCTCTGCTTTAAACATACTCAATGACCGAGTTTCCACACCCTTCTGGGGTAGAGAATTCCTCTGAATGAAAAAAATTCTCCTCATCTAAGTCCTAAGTGGTTTCCCCCTTATTTTGAAATTGTGTCCCCTGGTTCTAGACTTCCAAACCAGGGGAAACCTCTTACCTGCATCTACTCTGTCTATCCCTTTAAGTATTTTGTAGGTTTCAATGAAATCATCTCTCATTCTTTGAAACTCTAGAGAATACAGACCCAGTTTCCTCAATCTATCTTCGTAGGATAGCCCTGCCATCCCAGGAACAAGTCTGATGAACCTTTGTTGCACTCCCTCTATGGCAATAATATCCTTCCTAAAGTAAGGGGACCAAAACTACACACAGTGCTCCAGATGCGGTCTAACCAAAGTTTCATACAATTGAAGCAAGACTTCATTATTCCTGTTCTCAAATCTCCTTGTATTAAGGTCTAACATACCATTAGCCTTCCTAACTGCTTACTGCAACTGCATGTTAGTTTTCAGATATTTATTGACAAGGACATCCAGGTCCCTTTGCACATCTATACTTTCTAATCTCTTTCCATTTAAGAAATACTCTGCACCTCTGTTCTTCCCACCAAAGTGGACAATCTCACATTTTTCCACATTGCATTCCATTTGCCATGTTCTTGCCCAGTCATTAAGTCTGTCCAAATTCCCTTGAAGCAGCTCTGCATCTTCCTCACAACATATTCCCATCTAACTTTGTGTCATCCGTGAACCTGGAAATATTACATTTGGTCCCCACATCCAAATAATTGATATATTTTGTGAATAGCTGGGGCTCAAGTACTGATCCTTGCGGTACCCCGCTGGTCACAGCCCGCCAATGTGAGAATGACCCGTTTATTCCAACTTTCTGTTTTCTGCCTGTTAGCCAATCCTTACTCCATACCAGTATATTGCCTCCTATCCCATGTGCTTCAATTTTGCTAATCAACCTCCTGTGGGGAACTTTATCAAAAACCTTCTGAAACTATATCCACTGATTCCCCTTTATGAATTCTTTTAGTAACATCCTCAAAAAACTCCAACAAGTTCATGAAACATGATTTCCCGTTCATTAATCCATGTTGACTATGCCCAGTCAGATCATTATTATCCAAGTGTCCATTTATCTCATCCTTTATAATAGATTCTAACATTCTTACATATTGATGTAAGGCTAACAGGTCTGTAGTTCCCTTTTTCTCTCTCCCTCCCTTCTTAAATAGTGGGGTGACATTTACTACCTTCCAATCTGTAGGACATTCCAGGATTTATAGAATTTTGAAAGATGGTCACCAATGCATCCACTCTCTCCATAGATATATCTTCCAATACCCTGGCATTGGAATATCAGGTCCCAGGGACTTATCAACCTTCGGTCCCATTAATTTCCCCAATACAACCTTCTTACAATACTAATTTCCTTCAATTCCTCATTTTCCCTAGCCCCTTGGATCGCCAATTCTCAGAGATTTCTTGTATCTTCCTCAGTGAAGACAGACACAAAGCAATCATTTACCTTCTCTGCCATTTCTCTATCCCCCATTACAAATTTTCCCGACTCTGCCTGTAATGGACCCACATTTGTCTTCACCAAGTGTTTCCTTTTTGCATGTCTGTGGAAGCTTTTACTGTCCATTTTTGTTTTTTGCTAGTTTCCATTCATATTCTACTCTTCCTTTCTTTATCAGTTTCTTGGTCCTCCTTTGCTAAGTTCTAAAATGCTCTCAATCCTCAGGTTTGCTATTATTCCTGGCAACTTTATAGGCCTTTTCTTTTAATCTTAACTTCCTTTGTTAGCCACAGTTAACTGACTTTACTTTTTGGGTTTTTGACACAGCAGACAATTCTAAGTCAATGATATTTTAGTTATGCCAGTAGACCTTCCATGGTGTGAGGACAGCTAGGTCTTTATTTATCCTTAGTGTGGCTCCTGAAGTCACTTAGAAATCCTGTTGGTGGGTAATTTCTTTGTATATTGGAAATAATTAGTGTTCTTTAATACTTTTATACTCAGGTGTGATATAAATGCATCTCAAAACTGCTAGTCATTTACAAATCTCACATGGCTTTGATTCCACAGTGTCAGAGGATAAAATGTTTCCTGCTGTGGTAAGTCTACTTGCTAACCATTCAGCACTCTCTTCTCATGAAGTATAAATTGTTGTTCCCTTTATATTTGGTATTCTTGCAAATTGCCCTGATGAGTGCAAGACAAAAAGCTTCAACAACATGTGCCGTTTTTCAGCAATAATCAAGTTACAGTATGTAATCAGGACCTTAATTTATCACAATGTATTACAATGTAGCATGGAATTCTGAACAGTATATTGGGTTTGAATTAAGTGATTCCATGGACATTGTAAATTGATGGCATTGACCATTATTATGGTTGTTTTAACCCTAGCACTAAGTTCGCAGGGAAAATATTTGAGGGGCCAAATTTTGCCCTTGGCGAGGGTGCTCGGTGGGGGCAGGCGAAGGCAGTTGTGAAGCCAACCACTGCCCGCGATCAGCAATGCACCGAAATTTTACGTAAGACGTGGTTGTGGAATGAGCACGAAGGGGCGAGCTGGGGCAGGTGCTCAATGTCCGCTGGGTCCAATGGTGACCTGCCGGCCAACTCAAATGGAGCCTCGGCAGCCCTTGGAGGGCTGCCACCGAAGGACGCGGAAGTCATGATGGACAACATTGCAGGTGGACATGACAGGCGGGAGGCAGGTCGGCAGTGCAGTCGGCCCTTCGGCCCTGCGTTTCTCAGATGAGTGCCTTGCGGCCCTCCTGGAGGAGGTGGCAGTTTGGAGAGAAATCAAAACAATGCAGAGAGGTCGCAGACTGGTGGGGGACCCCCACACCTACTAATCCTCAATTGTTATGAGCAGGAGACCCTGGAGCTGGAGAGGTGCCATGCAATTTGGTCAAGCGGCCGTGGTGAGGTTGGGCTGCCAGAGGGAGGTAAGAGTGCAGTGCACTGAGGTGAGAATGTCTGTAATAGCAACCATTCCCCTGTAGTTTCTACATGGATGTAAGCCTTGAACCTGGAATCCTCGTTGATAATGGAAAGACGAGGGCACCCTGATGCACCCCGATCTCTGTCTCATGAGGCTGCCAGGCATGCACAGTGACAGTGACAGTGTGATGACTTCATGTCCTTGTTGTTCCTTTTAGGCTGACCACTAACCCTGCAGGATGAGGAACCTGTAGGCCCACCACTGACCCCTGAGGACATCACCGATTAGAACCCACCTGCGTCCCACCCGCTCTCTCAAGCAGGCACCAGCGCAGATACCAGCACCTTGGTGGATATTAGATACTACTACCTCAGTGGGCATTGGTGAGGGCACTTCACACTCACTTTTGGTGCAGGCAGAGGCAGAGAGGCAGAGAGTGCCCAGGGCACAGGCAGTCCGAGTACGGCTGGTGACCAGTACAATGTTCAGTCGATGGCTGATGATGGGCCTCTGGATTCGTCCATGAGGCAGCAGATGCTGGAAGTCCAGCAGGGTGTGCAGTAGGATCTGGCGGAGATACACGAGGGAATGCGTGCCATGGTTTCCATTGTGGATGAGCCCTTGCAGAGCGTGAGCAATGCGTTGACTCTCATGTCCAAGTGCAATGCCTCCTCCATGGAGAGAGTGGCGACTCTCATGGAGAAGCTGCTCCAGGGGATGAATCAGGGGTTCCTGGGGATGCACTCAGGCCTGCAAGCCCTCACTCCGGCAATGACCTCAGGTGGTCAGTGTTAGTGTGGGAGATGGATGAGGCACCCAGTATCCCAGCTAGGTGCCCATTCATCAATGGTGAGCAGGGAGGTCCAGAGCAACCTCATGTTGGCACACGAGCTGCCTGTTGTCTCTGCGGGCTCCCCTTAGGGTGCTCCGGATGAGGGCAACAGCTCCTCTGCCCCTCTCCCAGTGACTGTGGCATCCTATGAGGCTGCGTCGACTGGGGAGATGGCAGCCATGGCACTGGCCACTCCCTCCCAGGCGGGGCCAGCACAGGCTCCAAGGACCAGAGGATGCCCGCCAAAGTTATCAAGGCCAACAGGACAGCAGAGTGAGGAGGCTGTCTCCAATGCCAGTGCCAGAGAAGGGGGAGCACCTAGACATAACACACGCAAGCAAAAACGTAAAGCACCTTAAACACATCATTGCCTTATCACGAGTAATATTTGTTTCCCCTATTTTTCTGTTCAGTGTTTATTGGGGAGATGGAAAACACCTGTCAATGTTAAGTTGTAGAATGTTTGCCAGGCACCAGTTAATTAAATGTGTTTTTGTGCAACTGGCCTCTGGATACTTCATTTGTTCTGCAGGTGCAGGGGAAGCCATAATGTTATGATGGACATATTTCTCCTTAAACTTTATTGCACTGGCACATAGTGTATGTTGTTGACCCAGGAACTGATCCTGTCAGGGATCGAGTATGGAGCCTGAAGCCCTGGCATGTGTTGGTGGTTCTTATTTGGTAGTCTAGCTGAAGGAGCGTTGGATCAAAGTGTCCCGGGTATCCCTGCCTCCATGCCCTCAGCGTTCTCCTCACCGCGCTCACCCTCGGACTCACTACTGGACTCATCATCTGTTACCTGCATCAAGATCTTCTTCCTCCATTGCGTCCCCCCTTTCCAGTGCCAGATTTTGGAGAGTGCAGTAATCAACCACTATCAGTGACACATGATCTCGGGGGTACTGGAGTGCGCCCCCTGAACGGTCCAGGCATCGGAAGCGCATCTTGAGAAGACCTCTCTACCAGTGCCCTTTTGGAGGCATGGCTCCTATTGTACCGCTGTGCCGCCTCTGTTGTTGGATGGTGGAGAGGCATCATGAGCCACCTTTTGAGGGGATAGCCCTTGTCACCCAGCAGCCATCCATTCAGTCGGGCTGGAGCACTGAAGAGCCTCGGCACCTGGGAGTGTCTCAGGATGTAAGCATCATAGGAGCTGCCGGGGAACCTTGCACAGACTTGCAGAATCTGCATCCTGTTATCACACACTATCTGCACATTCATGGAGTGGAAGCCCTTCCTGTTAACGAAGGCACCGGGCTCACCCGCTGACGCCTTGATGGCCACATGTGTGCAGTCGATTACACCCTGGACGCGGGGGAACCCAGCAACGATGCAAAGCCTCTGGCTCGCTCTGTCTGGCTGGCCTCGTCCCTACGGTAGTGAATGAAAGCCAATGCACGCCTGAACAGAGCATCTGTCACCAGCTTGACGCAACAGTGGACAGCTGATTGGGAGATTCCACACAGATCCTCCACTGACCCCTGGAAGGAGCTGGAGGCATAGAAGTTGAGGGTCACTGTGACCTTCAGAGCCACTGGCATGGGGTGTCCACCCACACAGTCGGTGCTGATCCTAGGGCCAATTCTCTGACAGATGGAGGTCACTGTCTCCCTTGCGAGACGGAGCCTCCTTCGGCATTGCACCTCAGGCATATTGAGGTAACTGCATCGCCACCTGTAAACCCCTGGCAGCAGGAAAATGGCGTCTTCTGCAGCCCCATCCACCTTGGACTTCCTGTTGGCCCTGCACCTCTCCTCCCACAGGTCGCTCCCCTGGAGGCTGAGTAGTGACACCTGGCCTCCTCCTCCTTCTGCCCCTCTGTTCCTCCTCAGAGGAGGTGTCTCCAGCAGAGACCGCAATCCCCATTCCCAGGGTAAGTGAAGGCCGTCTAATACCTGGAAGGCCCCAAATGGTATGAATCCTCCGGGGGCCTGGTAAACAGCACTGAGTCATGAACTGAAGCCTCTTATTTCTGTCAAGCAGCTCTGAAGTGAAATGAAGATGTCCTGTTCACACAAGCAAGCAGCAGCAAGTGATATCCTAAACTACAAATTTCTCACATTTACAAGCCCACTGACCACTTTTATCCCGCCCGTGGATGAGGTTTTTAAAAATGTGGCCTGCCCGCCTGCTTGTGCGACAGCCTGAAAATCACATGGGCTACGTAAACTCCAAGACAATTGGTGTGTTAAGGGCCTTAACTGGCCACTTAATTAATGGCAGGTGCACCTCCTTTTTCATCGCGCGCGCGCCTAACGAAATATCGTGAGCGTGCACTCTCAACGGCTGACGCCAGCGCTCTTTATTTCATGCTCGGGTGTGTTGGGCGAGTGCCTGTTAGCCGAGCTAAAAATTCTGGCCCAGGTTGCAGGTGGTTAGGAGTTATATTGCTGTATGTGTAGTCATGCGGTATTGCTCGTGTTGGGAAGGGACTAAAATCAGAAAAATTGGGTGTTGGGTTGTGGAAGGAAATGAGGGATATTGGGCTCTGGGCACATTGAAAAGGGAGTTCCTTTGCTCTTAGAGTAATGGGAAAGGATTTCAAGGTATGAGAGTGTGACAATGGTGGGAAAGTAGTATTTTGTGTTGGATCATTCAGGTGGGCTTCCAATATCTGGGATATTGTCTTGGCAGATTCGGAGAACTGGAAGATGGATGGTAGGGTATGGGAGCATCAGGAAAAAGACTAACTCTGGGAACATTGAGGAAGGGAGTATTTGGGTCTGGGACTATTCCAGGTTAGTGTAGTGCCTGGGCTTGTTTACAGGGTGTGGTGGGATGTGAGACTGGGGTGTGTGGTCTGGGATTACTGAAAGGTGCAAGGATTTGGAACTGTTGGGAATGGGCCATGGAGTCAGGATTGACAGAGAAGTAAGGATCGATTGTGGGCTGGAGGAGTGTAGGATGCAGTAGTGGTTGGTGATCTCAAGTCTGATAGTTCTTCTGAGTAGAAGGGTGAAGGAGAATTAAGGTTGTCAGTCTTCATGAATCCCTCCTATTTGATTTAAACAAAGCATTCCCAGTTATATGATTCAGAAACTGAATATGAAGAAGTCAAGTTTGTTGATGCTAAATTGGGAGAGGCAGTAGAACTTGTGGAAGCAGTTCATATATTACAAAATGAGTTGGATAAAATAAGTAATGGTCACAAAGATGGAAAATTAAATTTAATGTGACATATGTAATCTTCTGCTCATAGGAAGAAAAATGAAGTGACATATGTATTCCATGAATGTAGCTGAAATAGCTAGGGGATAAACCAAAAGAGGCCTAGGATTCTTGACATTAACGGTATCTGTAAGACTGCATTTCACCTTTCATAACCTTAGGACAGCCTAAATTGATTTATAGCCAATGATGTGTGGTCACTACTGTAAGAAAACCCCACACTACTGCACTGAAGTATCAGCCTAGATTTTGTGCTTAAGTCTCTAAAGTGGAACTTCAACACATAACCTCTTGATTCAGAGATAAGAGTGACATTGCTGAGCCACAGCACTTTAAATGTTTCTTAATTTTTAAGTAGAGACATTGCTAAAGATCACTATTTAGAACATAGAACCATTTGTAGTGTAAATTTCTGCCCTACCCACACTCTCTCATCAAATTTTTCTTCAACTCTCTGCTGTTATCCTGCACATTATATAAATTTGAGGTGAAAAGATTCATAAAAACGCAGAATATTTTCATTTATTCTGAGAAGGATCATTAAGCACTATAATGTAAGGGTACCTGACATAGCAAGGGTTAATGTGGGACTGGGAAACAGTACTGCCCACAGTGTGATGTAAAGAGACACATGGCCTGAGACTAGAGAGAATTGTGGACTAGACAGAGACCTGTGCAGAAGCAAGCATAGAGCTAGTTCCTAGCTTGGCCTGTACGCTGTATGTATACATAGTCATGTGTTATCAAAAAACACTTAATGTTTAATCATACAAGACTCTGAATCTATTTGTGTGACAGCTACTGAATATACAGCATACAACAAGCACTACCCTCATTTTGAGAAGCTAACATGTATTTGAAGTCAAAATAGTGACGTTAAGGACTCCCTTCCTCTACTGGCCTCACAAGAATATTTCTGAACTTAGCTTTTCTGCTCCATTGCCCTCAGATATGCACTGGGCTGCAATACACCAGTTTGTATGCGGTAATGAGGTTCCTGTCTGATTCAGACAGGCACTCAGCTCACCCAGGAAATAAGGCAACAGGCAGAATCCAAGTGGGAATGGGAAGGTAAGTGTGGTGCAGCAATGTTAGGGATACTAGAGGCCTGTTTCCACAAGGCAGGTCAAGTTAAAACTGAACCTAATATCTTTAACACTAAAGAATATGTAAATGAATTTGGTTATTGAAATACCATTTATATTTGACACTGATTCCAGTTAGAATGGAATCATAGAATGGTCACAGCCCAGCAGGAGGCTGGTCTGTCAGGTCCATGTTGGCAAGAGCAACCCAGATTTTCATGGCTTTTATGTGAAGTATTTTTTCAATATGCTTCTTTTCCATAGAACTTTTCTATATTTGGATGTGTTAATTAATGGGATCTTTTGGAATTTTGTTAAATTTAAGGGCAAAACTTTCTTAATTGCTGTTGCCAAAGAAAGTGAGTGATTCCATAAACCTGCACAGTTCAGTTCATCAAATCGGAGACATCATATGCAAAGGTTTGAATACTTTATTCAGTAATATTGCGAGGAACTGTGATAGCTCAAGGTGAAGGACATGTTTCTAAACACGGCTGTTGTTAGATACTTTTAGTTTGATGATTATCGTTTAACGTTCTGCAATGCAACAGCTGAAGCTGGTGAAACTCGATAGATGTTCTACAGCCAATTCTCCCATTGATGAGAGTGTGCAGAGCAATATAGGATACATCCCTAACCACTGCAATATTGTGGCAAGCAGATCTAATCTCCTTTTAGAATAAACAACTGGATCATATTACAGTTATTTATGATAACTGGTAATCCACTGCTTTGGAGCCACATAAGCCCATTGTTCCCATACTATTGAACTGTTGCATACCCCTGTATTGAAAATGTGAGCATTGCCAACTATACCAATCAATAGTAATGACACAATGATGTTTGTGGAGGTTGTGTGTTTGACCTAAGTGCACATCTTTGCAGACTTCTGCACATGCCCAATCACTAGCCTTATGGTTATAAAATGAGGTTTAAAATATTTATAATGATGTTTTAATACATTTTGAACACGGTTGCTCGCATCCAATATTCGGTATACTGTACAACTACTTCCCTTTTACCAAGAGATGGGAGTATCTTAGCCAACTGCTGAAGGAAAATTTGCTGCCTCTTTTGAAATAAAAAGCCTGACTATTGTTATGTCCGGTCCCCAGTGAGGTCCTCCAATTTGTTAACTTCCCGAACGGAACCCCAATTTTGTTATCCTGCCGGGTGAGGAGAAAATGAGCTGGCTCCCCTTCGTTATTCAATCCCCCCCCTCGGCTGGTCAAAACAAGGTTAATTCAAAAGGGATCCCTTCCCCCGTGGATACCTTTTTCAAGTCCAAATGTATTTATTTTTTAGAAGGAGCCAATTTAACCAGGTTTTCTTGAGTCAAAGAAACAGTAAGTTTATTAGTTGGTAAAAACGGAATTTTCTGGGCCCACTGGCGGCGGGCATGATAGGTGGCGTGCGTGGAAAATATGGCGCGACCCGCTTCACGATGGCGTGAAGGCAGGTCACGATCATCCGCTGAGCCTGGTGACAGCGGGCCACGTTTCCTGCCATCGGTCGGCAGAGAGCTAATTGTAATACATGAGCGTATAATTAAAAGGCCCATCCTGCCAGGCTCTGGGAACCCTGCTGTATCGACCATCCACATCGACGGGAAAGCACGCCGACATCTTTCACAACAGCACGCAGGTAACGTACACTTGGCGGCCTACACTTTGGGGGCAATGAGGTAAGTGAGCAGCAGTGTTCTCCACAGCTCACGCGTTGTTTACAGGCCTCAGGGGTGCCAGGGGGTGGAGGCAACTGATGACTGGCCCTTCAGGTGACGACTGCTGAAGGGGGGGCGGTTGTACCTGGAGGCAAGTGCTGGCCAGCCTTGGAGGCGACCGTTATCGGTCGGGGGAGGGTCAAGTGCTGCGCTGTATGCTGCGCACAGGCAATCGAGGTGTGGGGCAGGGTAAGAGAGGGAAGTGGTCACGCATTGGGGACATCTGTATAAACTGACCATGCCTCTGCAACTGAGACAGGTCAGACACAGCCACAGTGATATGATTGAGGTCAGACTCCTAGCCAAAGGGCCACCAAGCGCTCCATAACTTACCCTCTCCCAACCACACCCAACCCCCCAGCACAGACTTCGAGTCTGCCACAACTTTATTGGACCGCGGAGCAGTTGAACTGCACACGTTGTACAATCTCCTTGCCAACACTGGCCATGTAGCAGTCACTGCTGGAGCCGCTCACAGCCCCTTGCAATCTGAGCATCCCGGTTTGGACCAGTGTCCCCCATGTCGCAGGTTTACAGGGCAGCCATGCAGCGCACTCATCTCTGGCCATCCGAGGGGTGACCAGCACTCTCCGGGAAGCATTAAGGGGCAGTCACACAGGGCCAGGAAAGGTACTAAGTACAACCATGCTAACCACATCTCTCTCTCTCTTTTTCATGCTGCAGGAGGACCACGTCAGGAGCATGGAGGCTGGTGACCTGGCTGTGTGCCTGATGGCCGACAGAGACTATAGAAGATGGAGGAGAGAGTGACTAAGGCTCCTGGCTGCGCAAAGGCTCATGAAGAAGAAGGGGTAGCTGGGACTCCCGCACACGTTGCCCAGGAGCGACAGCAAGCCATGGCTAGTCGGCGCCTAGCGTCACCCACGGTCTATAGACGCCGCCTGCCATTCCTGCAGATAATTGAGAACCAGTGTCGCCAATGGCTGCACATGTCTAGGGACCTGGTGGCTCACATCTGCCACTTACTGCAGGACTTGGCACCAAGGGGACATGGAGGGCATCCACTGCCAGTGGCTGTGAAAGTGACTGCGATGCTCAATTTCTGTGCCAGTGGCTCCTTTCAGGGCTCCACAGGTGACCTCAGTGGGATTTCACAATCCACCACCCACAAATACATCCATGAGGTCACAGATGCCATCTTCTCCATGACACACAACTTTGTGCATTTCGCCCAGGACCGGGACAGCCAGGATGTGAGGACCATTGGATTTTCCCTGATCTCGGGATTCCCACAGGTGCAGGGTGTGATTTACGGCACTCATGTGGCGCTCAGGTCTCCGTCGATACACTCGGGGGAATTCATCAACCACAAGGGCTTCCACTCACTGAACATGCAGCTGGTGTGCGACCACCAGAAACGTATCCCGCAGGTGTGTGCACGGTTTCCAGGGGGTGTGCACGACGCCTACATCCTGAGTCGCTCGCAGATCCCTGCAGTCTTTCAGGTTCCACAGAGGCTGCAGGGTTGGCTCTTCGGGGACAAGGGCTACCAACAGAGGCCGTGACTGATGACACCCGTGCGGCAGCCTCAGACTGCAGCAGAGCGACGCTATAATGAGGCTCATGCAGCAGCTCACAACTTGCTGGAGCAGACCATCAGGATGCTGAAGATGCGGTTCTGGTGCCTGGACTGGTCTGGTGGAGCCCTGCAATACAGTCCGCAGAGGGTGTCACGCATCATCATCATCTGCTGCGTCCTTTACAACCTGGCACTGCAACGGAGTGAGGAGCTGGCTGAGGAGAAAATGGAGGAGCTGCACGTCTCCTCTGATGAGGTGGGCGCTGATGGGGATGAGGGTCAGAAGGTCCTCGGTGGTGATGATGGCAGGGATGAGGCTCTTGCACTGGCTAGACAAGGCAGGCATACTTGGGAGGCCCTCATTGCTGCCAGATTTGAGGAAAATGATGATAACATGCAGTGAGGTGTCCCCATAGATCCTCACTTCGCAGTTGTGAACGTTTGACTCCAGTCTGGCTTATGACAGCGCCAATACCCCCTGTGAGAATGCTCCTGTCATGAAGATGCAGTGGAGGCCCTAATAGTCACTCACTCACAGAAGGATGATGACAACATGCAGTGAGGACACTCCATAGATCTTCACATAACCTCTGAGAATGTCTGACTCCTGTCTGGCTGAGGGCAGCTCGCTTGCGCTCTGTGATCAGTGCCATCTCAGAGACGCAGCCATGAAACTTTAGATGCATCTGATGCTGTGTCCGCCTTCAGCACCTCAGCCCTTCAGAAGCTGGAGCACAGCATCATTGGTCGCAGATGCTGGTGTGATGGGTGCCAGCCCCACCTTAAAAGTGCTGAGAGCACACAGAGAGTATGAGAGAACTCTGCCGTGCCTGCCCACTACACTCTGGCAGCAATGGCCGGCACTGCCAAGGTGCAGGCATCAGTAATGTTTCCAATGAGGCTGGGCCATCACTTTGGTCTGAAGACTGCACAGAGCCAGGGAAGAGGTCCTGGACTGAGACACCTGCCTTTATCTTGTGCAGAAAGGTTTCACATCTGAGTGACAAGAACACTGCCCATCAGAACAAGGAGCCATAGGCAGGGAGACATTCTTAGGAGTTTATTGACAATAGTGAACATTATGTAGAAGTGATCAACACCCGTGCCCAGGCTGTGCAACTACTTTTATCTAACTTTCCTAACCCTGTCGCTACATCTTGGTGCTCCCCAGATATCCACTGTAGAGATGGATGCAGCCTGCTAACTGATGCCCTGTCTGTGATGGCCCTGGCATGTGTCCTGTGGAAGGCTGAGACTTGGAGGGCCCCGGCCTGCTTTCGGGGTCCTTCTGTGTGGCAGTGGCACCCTCCTCGGCCTGTGATGCTGGAGCTGTGGAGGTCACAGGAAGAGGGGAGTCAGATGGGCCGGTCACTCCCAGAGTCACCTGGGTGGATGGCCCCTGAGTGTGCACCTGCTGATCCTCCTCCCTATGGGTGCCCGAGGGCCCCTGGCTGACTCTGTGAGTGGAGGGGGTAGCTGGAGTGAGATCGAGCTGCCCAGCACCCCTCTCACACACACACACTATTGGAGGCCAACTATGGCATCAGTGATGGAGTTAAGCCCGCGCAGCAGTGTAGGAATGACGTCCTGGACCAAGGTCTCCATGGTGGCTGCCATCCTGCCAGTGATTGACCTTGGTGCGTTGCAATGCCGGCACAATTACATCAACCTGAAGACAGACAGACCCCTCCATCATGTCTTGCAATCTGAGGAGTGAGGCGGACATCCCTTCCTGATGTTCCCGAGCTTGCCTTTGCAGCTCCAGCAACTGTGACAAGACTGAGTCCAGAGGCTCATCATCTGACTCGGACTTAGCAATGCTCTGGCCTCCAGCAGTCCTCCGAGTGCCAGGGACCTGGGAAGCTCCTCCCTCCACCTGCTGTGGATCAGACAGTGTGAAGTGCTCATCAGATTGTGATCCCGAGGCTACTCAAAAGCTAGGTTCCACCGAAGTGTGTGTCTCTGCGCTGGTGGAGGGTGTGGGTGAGCGCTGTGATGGGGCTTCAGGGAGGGTGCCTCCAGATTCCTCTTCAGAGGTTTCTTCAGAGCTTGCTTGGAGGCTCTGGGTCATGGACTCTGTTGGCTATTTGGCAGATGTGCCTGCGAAAGGAAAGGGAGGTAATTAGTGCATGGCAGTGGCCTGTGAAACAGGAAACATCACTCACAGCATGGTTGTCTGATGGATGTTGCATTGCTGGATCCTCACTTGGCAGAGCAGTGCCAACCTCACCATCAGCACAGGACCGGTCCCGGTCATCGCCAGCCAGCTGGATGGCTCTGTTTTCAAATTCTGTGAGAACTTTGGATTCCGGCATCCCTCCACCTGTGTGCAACCTTTTCCTCCTGTTGTGAGCCAGTTTGTCCTGCATGGATAGAGAAGGGGCGAGTGTATCAGGACTGCTGCCTGGCCAGATGATAAGTGTACATGGCCTGTGTGGGTGATGAGTGGTCTGATGGAAGGGATGAGGACAATGACGGTGAGTGATGATGTCACTTGCACTGGCAGTAAGTGAGGGTCCTGTGGATGTGTGATGGGTTTGAGAGTGTGTGAGTTGGGAGAGATGAGAAGAGTGACTTACCCTGGCGGAACGGGGATCATTCATCTTTTTGCAGCACTGGGTGGCTGTCGTCCTCTGCAGGGCGTTTGTGCTGACCACCGCTGCCACTGCCTCCAAAGCCAGGTTGGTGATTTGCTGCCCACCCTGCGGCCAGAGCGAGGGTAGAGTACATCCTGGCGGGCCTCCACGGCACCCAGCAGTCACTCGAGGGACCCATCATTGAAGCGGGGGGCTGCAGCCTTTTTTCTTTTGCTGGCCATGTCTCCCGGGTAGCAATGGTGAGCTGGTGGCGATGAGCGCTTTGCTGGCGGCTGCCTTTTAAAGATAGCGGCTGGTGTGATGCAACAGCGGGGTGAGAACCCGCCTGCCATGGGAACAACGTGTTTCATGGGACTGAATAAATAATGAGGCGGGCTTGAAATGATACGACGTGAAAACCCGCCATTTTCATCCTACCTTTTTCAGTAGGGCTCCATTCTACCGGCCCACTACCGCACTTAATGCAGCTCTGGGAAAATTCCGCCCAAAAAAGCAACACACAATCACACATATTGGAAATTAGAAGTTCAGAGTCCAAATTAAACTTTAAAAAATATACAAATCAGTGTCTGGCTTGTCCGTGAGGCATTGATGGCGATAAGTTGTGGCCGTTAAGTTGGATGGTTCTGGTACAGCTACCTTTGGTGGCTTTGCAGTACTTTTGGAGATACTTGGTTATGCAGGGTAGCTGAAGAAGCTGCCCTTTATCCTTTTTGATTATGGCTTCTGCTGCCTTGCCTCCAGCAACAGAGAGAGAGAGAGACTTCACCTGCAACTGCAGGGGTGACAAGTTGGTCTTCTTCTTGCTGTCACACACACAGCACACCAGAGCACTAGTACACTAGCTCTGCAGCTAGCTTTTTAACCCATTTTTTCCCATGTATTTCTCTAAGGGAAAAAAAATGTCTTGTGCCCAGAGTCTATTTTCTTTGGTCTCCAACCATTTTACACATTCTGAAGTATAAATCAACAGGAGATGGATTTTAGATAACTGCTGAGATGTGGTAATCAATATTTTGTCTCCTCAACCACAGGAGAATAAAGTTCAGTGTTTTGCATCTTTCCTATCTCCCTTTCAAGTGCCTGTGCTTGAAAAAGGCCATGACACCTTTTCAGGTGTGACATTCCATGTTGTCTCAGGACAGGTCTGTCAGTATAACCCACATAGGAATTTTTCCAGAAAGTGATCACTTTTACATTATCAGCCATCTTTTGCTCAGTGTCCTTGCTTGTGTTTCTTTAAAAACACACGTCTCCCTTAAAAAGTTCAATATGCCCGTAAGTAATTCGCAGCTGTAATCTACTTCTATGACACTTCACCCAGACTATGAGTGAAATGAGATTCATTCTCATTTCATTGCAAAGGTTAAAAAAACATAAAACAACAAACAGACACATGCATTCACTCTACTAGACTTGGTCAATAGTATCTCTTCAGTTCTAACTGGGTCTCTTTAAGTTCTGGACGGCGTCTGCAATCACGTTTGATTTCCCGGCAATGTGGGTGATATTTAATTGGTACCGTTGGAGAAACAAACTCCAATGGAATAGCCTGGCATTCTGTGCCTTAAACTTTTCCACAAAGGTTAAAGGGTTGCAGTCAGTATAGACTGTGGTGTCTCTGTATCCATTTTGGACATATATCTCAAAGTGTTTGAGAGCCAGTAATAAACCGAGGGTTTCCTGCTCTACAGTGGAGCACCGTTTCTGATGCTTGTTTAGTTTTTTGGAGAAGTACCCGATTGGTCTCTCTATTCTTGATTCATCTTCCTGGACGAGGATAGCCCCTACCCCGATGTCACTCGCATCGATGGCTACTTTAAATGCTTGGTTAAAGCCCAGAGCTGCACGCACAAGCTCTCCTATTAAAACTGCTTTCAAGTTTTTGAAAGCTGTCTGGCATTTCTCTGCCTATTCTGTTTTTGCTTTTTTCTGTCATAGGTCTGTCAACGGGACAGTTCCTGTGCTGAAGTTTGTGATGAACTTGCGGTAGAACCCAACAACATTCCCAAGAACCTCATGATTTCCCGTTTCTTTGTGGGAAGGGGGAACTGTGTTACTGCTTGTACCTTTGCGGCCCTGGACAGTAATCGTCCTTGACCCACTATGTGTCCTAGATAGGTCACGTGAGCCTTAGCGAATTCGCTCTTTGTGAGATTGATCACTAGGTCAGCTGACTACTTTCTGGAAGAGGGCTTCCAGTTGCTCTAAGTGAGTTTTCCAGGTGTCGCTCTACACTAGCAGGTTGTCTAGATACGCCACGCAATTGGATAAGCTGCCACTACCTGGTTCATCAGCCTTTGAAAGGTGGCTAGGGCATTACGGAGTCCAAATGGCATGGCGTGACACTGGTATAACTCATCCGGAGTTACAAAGGCAGAGGTTTTCTTTGCGCGGGCAGTCAAGGGAATCTGCCAGTATCCCTTGAGTAAAACTATCTTTGCAACGTAGGCTGCTTTATCTACCCTATCCATGCAGCCTTCCAGGTGGGGTATCGGGTAGGAGTCGGCTCTGGTCAGTGCATTAACTTTTCGGTAGTTAGTGCAGAACCTTGTGGAGCTGTCCGGCTTGGTATGAGCACAACTGGGGAGCTGCAGCTACTGCTGCTGGGCTCTATTAGTTGTTGCTCCAGCATGTAGTTAATCTCCTCTTGAACCTGGGCCAGCTTTTCTGGGCCCAGACATTAGGGATGTTGCCTAATGGGAGGGGCCTCTGCCACATTACATCATGTAGAGTGAGTGTGGTGCAGCCTGGCTTGTCTCTGCATAAGCTTTTAAATGCAGTGAGCAGCCTTGTCAAGTCAGCTCTCTGTCCTGCGCTTAGGTGGTGAATAAGGAGTCTAAGTTCACTAGCATCTCTGTGTTTGTTAGCCAGGTATTAGGGGGTTCAATGTGAGCCTGACCCACATCTCCCTCCAATTCATCCCCACTGCTACCCTCATCTTCTAGGTTGGTGGCAATGGGACAGGCCGTTCATTACCTGCTTGACCCCTTCTCAGTTGTGATATTTCTTTATCTTGTTGACATGACACAGCCTTTGCTTTTTCCCCTGATCTGGGGTCTCAGTTAGATAGTTTACTTCCCTGAGCTTCTACACTACTCTGTACAGGCCACTGAACTGGGCTTTTAAGGGCTCACCTGGTATTGGTCGGAGCACTAACACAGAATCTCCTGGCTGAAAGGCTCAGGCATTGGCATATTTGCCTGTTTCTTCAAACAAGATTTTTAAGTCTTCTTGGGCCACATCACAGGCTCTCACAAGTCGCTCCCAGAACACTGTTGCATAGTCCAACATGGCAACTTCCTCCTTCCGTTCTAAAACCCTCTCCTTGATTAGTTTCAGAGGCCCTCGTACTTGGTGTTTGTAAACTAATTCAAACAGAGTAAAACTGATGGACTCATTAGGTGAGCCACTGGTAGCGAACAGAAGAAAATCTAGTCCTTTATCCCAGTCATGGGGGTACTCATGGCTGTATACCCTGATCATTGTTTTTAGTGTCTGGTGGTACCGTTCTAGCGCCCCCTGTGACTGCGGGTGATATGCTGAAGACTTCAGCTGGGTCACGCCCAGGTTACCCATGACTTCCTGGAATATTTTGGACATGAAATTTGAGCTCTGAACCGACTGGATCTGGTGGGTAGACCATACCTGGTAAAGAATTGGGTTAATTCCCTCACCACTGTTTTGACAGATATGGTTCTCAGGGGAACAGCCTCTGGGAAGGGGGTAGCCACGTCCATGATGGTAAGGATATACTGGTGTAGGATTGAAATCCCCTCCATCTAGGAAATATATGGAACATAATTTCAAACCCATGAACATGTTTTGGCCTCATGATTGGAACTATAAATTTCAAAAATATAAGCAGCAGTTAGCAGCACAGGGCTGGGCAGCAAAGGATTAATTTGGACATTTAGCGAAAACACTGACTCATTCAAAAGGGTTTGGACATTGACTAACGTGATCAAGAAGCTTGATTACTCAATACAATGGCACAAAGGACATATTATCAATACAGTACACTCAAAAAATTATCCAACCACCATGGACAATAGTACTGGAATAGGGTCATTCAAATCCTCATTAACTTTAGAGCCAGATGCTGTTACTGTGCTGTTACTGTGCCACCTCAAACAGCAGGAGAATTGCTCATACAATGAGAACCGATAATATTTGCCTGGATACATCTTCCATGGGAAACTTGGTCGTGTTTCAACCAGCAGGAGCTGATGACATTTGTCTGGACTTTGCATGGAATCAACTAAATGGACATTGGAGCAACAAGAAATATGTTTTGACATATCTGAGTTAAGTTATTATAAAAAATAGAGCAAATCTGAGGTTTTGGCCTGCAGTTGGAAGAAGGGTCGAGTTTGGCCACCTTGACTCAGGCCTACAGTCAACACCAGACAGACCAGCTGTGTTGGGGATTGTAACTTTCAGCCGAACCATAGTGATATTGATCTGAGGGTTTTGCGAAGGTTTGGGGTGAAAACTTGATGTTTTTTGGCGGTACCTTGTAACTTGTTTCAGCCATATCATGGTGATATTGGTCTGAACGTTGTTTTTCTTATGTTTTCAGGATAGGACATAGTGTTTTGCCTGTGTTTTTGTAAGTTTTAACCGAGTCATGGTGACTTTGTGTCATGTACTGGGAATAGGTTGTTTTAAATTGTGGGTTTTGTTTTGTGGGGCTGTGGGTGATTCAATAAAGGAATGATGAATTATCAGAAGAACCTTGTCTCGCTGGTCATTCTGTTCAAGCCATATACTTGTGAATCTAGTGTCATGAACGTGTGTGTGAGAGGAGGATCTCTGAGGGAAAAGGGGAACCCTTACACTGGTAACCCCCTTTTGTTTTGGGCGGGGCCCCACACAGTCCATTAACAGTTTGCTGAATGGTTCCCCAAAAGCCGGCATGGGAATCTTGGGTGTGAGTTTTATTGCGGGCTGGGATTCTGCAAAACCTTGCCACATCCCTGTGAAGGTGGGGCCAGTAAAAATGCTGGATAATGCAGCCTTGGGTTTTGCGTATACCAACATTCCCAGCCATTGGAATTTTGTGAGCTAGCTGTAATATTTCCCTACAGTACATCGATGACACCACTACCTGGTGGATCACTGTCCACTCCTTGTTTGCGGGTCTGTGAGGGGCTCTCCATTTCCTCATTAACACCTCATTTTTAACGTAGTAGCATTCAGGGACTGCTTCTGCCTCAGCTTCAATGTGGGCAGGCTGAGCTAATGTTTTTAACAGTGGGTCAGCTTGCTGGGCTGCTACCAAGGAAGATCTATTTATTACCTCCATAGGGTCTTCTAGACTCCCGAGAAAGGTTTCAGATAACCAACCTGTAGGGTCTTCTGTCTGCAGTGCCGCTTCAGACTCCACTGACCGACCTTGTCTGGCCCTAGACCACCTTACCACATACTCAGGGAAAATGCCAGGCACTTTCTCCTGCAGCTGTTCTGTCTCCCTGACCTCAGTTGGCTTCTCTGAGACCACTGGGGATGCTGTTACCTTTGATCCCACCAGGTCAAGGCGAGGAGCAGGTCGACCCCATCCACAGGCAAACTGGGGACACCTCCCACGGCCACTGGTCCTGACACAAGGTCGCACTCCAGATGTACCCGGTATAAGGAGATGGGCATGTACCCTCCTTCAATCTCCTTTACCAACACCTTGGCACTTACTGCACACTCTGGTGGGCAGGTCATGCCTTCTCCCAGCAGTAGAGTTTGGCTGGCCCCTGTATCCCTCAGTATCACTATAGGCCTACACGCCTCACTCTGGGGAAATGTGGCCACCCTTCCTTTGGATACAAAATCCTTGTAACTCTCAGGGTTTTGTTTAGCCTAATCAACACTCTCAGGAGTGTATCTACAGGGAAGTGGAGCCGCAGTCAGAGCCATAGCCTGGTCTGTTATGGCTCTCTGACTTACTCCCATTCCCTGCATGGGGTGTTTGCACTCTGATAAATCCCAATGATTTTTCCTGTAACCTCCAACAGTTAGCACGGAGGTGCCCTACCTTTCAGCAGTTAAAACACACAGGCCTCTTGGCCTCACTTTTCATCCCAGCACCACCTGCTCTGTCCTGAGGAGGGCCCCCAGCATTTCCCTCTCTCCCATGGGTGCTCAGTTTTCTATCACTCTCTCCACCTCTATCCTTTCCAATTAGTTGGGGGTGACTAGGGAGGGTCTCTTCTGGGACAAGGGTTTGTGGAGCAGCTCAAATTCATTAGCCAGTGTGGCTGCCTGCCTGGTTACCCTCAGTTCCTCTAGGTGTGTTCCTATTGGGAAGGGTATGGAGTTTTAACACCTCAAGGAGAATTATTTCACGGAGGGTTTTATCAGTGGCTTCTGTTTAAAGTGCCTGCACCCACCGGTCAAAAGCAAGTTGCTTAAGCCTTTCAAATTCCAGGTAGATCTGGTCAGGCCATTTCCTGAGGGAATGGAATTTCTGACTGTACCTTTCCAGCACTTAAATGGCCCTTTTTGCTGCCTCATAGTCAGTGACACTCTCCTTAGTTTACAGGGAGTAAACCTCGTGAGCGAGTAAACCTCGTGAGCTTCTTCTGAAAGCTTATTCTGCAGTAGGGACCAGTGTTGGACTGGCCACTTTATCTGCTGTGCTAACTGCTCGAAAGAGATGAAGAAGGTTTCCACCTCTGCTTCATCAAATTTAGGGATTAATGAGCAAACTGGATTGCCTCAGCCCTGAAATCTGAGCTAGTGGTGCCTTTAAGGAACACAATAGAATTCCTGCCCCTCAGCTCGAGTTGTTTTAGTTTAAACTCTCTTTTCCTCTCTCTGTTCTGAAACTCTCTCTCTTCTCTCCATGCCCTTTCCTGTCTTTCTTCTTTCGTTCTTTCCCTTTCCTCTTTCTGCTTTTCCATTTCCCTTTCCTTTTCTCTTTCCTGAAATTCTAATTTCCGTTGCTCCAATTTTAATCTCTCTACTGCTACTCGATCCATTTCATTGTCCTGAATTTCCACCTGTAGACTGTTGGCCACCCCTTTTAAAATTTCGGGCTTCCTGGCTTTCGGGTGAGATTTTAATCCAAAGTGCCTCGCTAGCTTTTTTAACTGTTCGAAGGACAGAACTGTTAAATTTTCATAACTAACGTCCCTTTCATCTGTAAAAACATTGGCATTAAATGTGAACATTTTTACACTTTAATTGGGCAGACTCAAGAAAACCTTTTTGTGTTTTTTTAATTTCAAAGGAACAATTTACTTTCCCCACTCTAATTCTTTCGTTTCATCCATGGGAACTATTCCAGCACCAATCCCCAATTTGTTATGACCGGTACCTGGGCAAGGTCAACCAATTTGTTAACTTCCCAAGCGGAACCCCAATTTTGTTATGCTCCCGGGTGAGGAGATATGAGCTGACTACCCTTCTTTATTCAACCCCACCTCGGTTGGTCGCAACAAGGTTAATTCAAGAGGGACCCCTTCCCACGTGGATACCTATTCCCAGGCCAAAGGTATTTATTTTTTAGAAGGAGCCAACTTAACCAGGCTTTCTTGAGTCAAAGAAACAGTAAGTTTATTAGTCACTAAAAACCTGAGAGAAATAATAAAAATGCAGCACATGTACACACACACACATCAGAAATGAGAAGTTAAGAGTCCAAGTAAAAGTTAAAAAACTACGGATCAGTCTTTGGCTTGTCTGTGAGGCATAGGTGGTGATACATTGTGGCCATTAAGTCAGGTGATTCTGGTAGAGTTGACTTTGGTAATTTTGCAGTGGTTTGAAGACACTTGGTTCTGCAGGATAGCTGAAGAAGCTGTCCTATTTCCTTTTTGATTATGGCTTCTGCTGCCTTGCCTCCAGTAACAGAGAGAGAGAGACTTCACCTGCAACTGCAGGGATGACTAGTTGGTCTTCTTGCTGTCACACACATGGCACACCAGAACACTAGCACACTAGCTCTGCAGCTAGCTTTTTAACACATTTTTCCCCATGTATTCCTGTAAGGGGAATAACAAAGCATTTCTTGCTCCCGGAGTCTATTTCCTTTGATCTCCAACCATTTTACACATTGTGAGGTATAAATCAACAGGAGATGGATTTTTGATGACTGCTGAGATGTGCACATGGGATTAGGGGGGAATGTACTGGCATGGATTGAGAACTGGTTAACGGACAGAAACAGAGAGTAGGAATAAATGGGCCATTTTCAGGTTGGCAGCTGTGACTAGTGGGGTACCACAAGGATCAGTGCTTGGGTCCCAGCTATTCACAATCTATCTCAATGATTTGGATGTGGGGATTAAATGTAATATTTCCAAGTTTGCAGGTGACACAAAACTAGGTGGAAGTGTGAGTTGTGAGGAGGATGCAAAAACCCTTCAAGGGGATTTGGAGGTAAGAGAGTGGGAAAAAATTTGGCAGAAGGAATACAATGTTGTGAGGTTATCCACTTTGGTAGGAAAAACAGAAATGCGGAGTGTTTCTTAAAAGGTGAGAGGCTGGGAAGTGTTGAACTTCAAAAGGGACTTTGGTGTTCTTATTCAAGAGTCACTTAAAGCTAACATGCAGGTACAGCAAGCAATTAAGAAGGCAAATGGGATGTTGACCTTTATTGCAGGAGGGTTTGAGTATAGGAGTAAAGACGTCTTACTGCAATTATATAGAGCCTTGGTGAGATCGTACCTGGAGTATTGTATGCAGTTTTAGCCTCCTTACCTAAGGAAAGATATATGGGCCAGAGGCAGAGCAACAAAGGCTCACCAGACTAATTCTTGGGATGTTGTGATTGTCCTACAAGGAAAGATTAAATAGAATAGACCTTTATTCTCTGGAGTTTAAACGAATGAGAAGTGATCTCATTCAAAAATACAAAATTCTTACAAAGATTAAAAGGGTAGGAAGAATGTTTCCCCTGACTGCGGGGGTCTAGAACCAGGGGACAAGTCTCAGAATAAGGGGCAGGCCATTTAGAACTGAGATGAGGAGGAATTTCTTTACTCAGAGGGTGGTGAGTCTTTGGAATTCTCTGCCCCAGGAGGCTCAGTTTTTGAATGTGTTCAAGACTGAGCTCAATAAATTTCTACATATTAAAAACATCAAGGGATACAGGGATAGTGCAGGAAAATGGTGTTGAAGTAAGAGATCAGCCATGATCTCATTGAATGGTGGAGTGGGCCTGAAGGGCTGAATGGCCTACTCCTACTCCTATTTATGTTCTTATGTTCACACACACACACACACACACACAGAGATCTGGCCTATATGTGGCTCTTAACTAGCCTGGTAAGCTGTGGAGTTATCACCATCACCTCCTCAAGGGTAATTAAGGATGGGCAATAAGTATTGCTGTTGCTAGTACTGTATAGAATCACCAAGTAATGCTCACTGCAGGAGTCTTTTTCCCTGCCAGTAGATAAATGAAGTGATATATGTCTTCTTCACCAGAATTATAACTTTGTATGATGTGTTCCCCCTCTCCCATTTGCAGCCACTACCCCACCAACACCCTTTCAAAAATGCTCTCAGACCCCAGGGAAGTGATCAGCCATGATAATTTTGAATGCCGAGCCAGCTGGACAAGCAAAATGGTCTATTCCTGTTTCTAATTCTTGTGTTCTTGTGACTGACACCACTGAACCTCAAAAGCTACATGTAACAAA
Organism: Cetorhinus maximus; assembly: GCF_964194155.1. Lineage (NCBI taxonomy): Eukaryota > Metazoa > Chordata > Chondrichthyes > Lamniformes > Cetorhinidae > Cetorhinus > Cetorhinus maximus. Next base: position 58,693,256 of record NC_135900.1, read on the forward strand.
CCTGAATTTGTTTAATATGTCACTCTGGGAGCTGATAGCTTCAGTTGTAGCAGACCATCACTAGACAGACCAGGTAACTTCTCAAAACCAATGCCAAGGGCACTGCGATTGGCTGTAATACACGCGCAGTGAATCAGCTAACTCAGCCCAGACCATGAATCGAACGTGGGATCACTGTGACCTGAATGGCTCAGCTGCTCACTGCTTGACAAATTTATTTATTCTTACTCTGAAGTACAATAACAGCTATTATTAGTATTGAGATTTGCCTCATTCCCAAACAGACCCAGGTGTTCTCACACCTGTGAGAAATGTGTACAGACTTGTTCATCACTATTTTCATATAATAGGCTCTGAATTTCACCAACTGCTGATATATTGTCAGTGATTCAATGTAGAATGTTCTATGAGTATTACTTCAATCAGGCAATTCTGAATCCAGTTTTGTTTTGCATTAATTGATGTTGGAAGAAATGTTGTTTTGAAGCACTGACATCAATGACTAGGAGGAGTTTGCTACCAATTATTCAAAATGGTGACAACTTGTCCATCAAGCTGCATCACACTTTGAGACCCAATGTCTTAATGATGAGGCAGAGCGTTGGCAGAGAGGAAAGAAAAGGGATCAAATCCTGCACTCCAGATCACTCTACCTTGCTGGACATTCTGCTCCATGTGCCCAAAGGTCTGTGGGTCGAGAATTGGACTGTTCAGTCACATGAAGACCCTTGGCAGAAACCCATGACCCTGAGTAGATGTCATCTTCGAATTGAGGGACCATGGACAACTACTATTTATATGTATTTTGGCTCAACCCAGAGTGTTTGCTATATGCCTAGGGTTAGTTGGATTTCTACATGAAGAAATGTCGCTTTTTCATGCTGTCAAGTATTTCACTCTGCATTGAGTGATCTGTTGAATCCTCACCTTCTACATTATAACAGTGACAACAAAGAAGTGCTTTATTGGCTCTAAAACACATTCGGGCATCCTGAGGCTGTGCAAGGCACTATATAAATGCACGTTTGCTGTTTGTTGTTTCTCTCAGTATTTTTTTCTCTCCCATGATCTTCAGGCTTTTAAAACACAAGCTTGGCATGACCAGGCATTTAACTTGTTCCTAATCCTTTTCAAACATGTGGTTCTCTACTATGGACCTTGGTTTTTCACCTAAACTCCTTAATAACAAGTAATTTTATGTCAGCCTTAGTTCTGAATTATCACCACATGAAGAGCACCTTGCTGGGAGTCGGAGCGGAGCAGACCTGGAAGCCGAAATGCAGACATTGCGCATTATAAGGGAAGGGGAGAAATACCTGGATACTTTGTTCCAGAAGACAGTCACACCTCTTAGAAGAGGGTCATCTATTTTGGTCAGTAGTGAGGGACAGGAGGATGCGACTGAGAGTGAGGCAGGTAATGGGGCTGAGCAGACAGTAATGGAGGAACCTCAGACTTTACAATTGTCAAACAGGTTTGAGGTGCTCACAACCTGTGTGGATGAAAGCAAAGTCTGCAAGGTGGATGAGCTGACTGGCCATGACACTGTGGTACAGGAAGCCATTCAAGTGCGGGGCGCGAAAAGGAATGTAGTGGTAATAGGGGACAGTATAGTGAGAGTGATTGACATTGTTCTCTGCAGCAAAGAGCGAGAGTCCAGACGGTTATGTTGCCTGCCCGGTGCCAGGGTTCGGGACATCTGCTCAGGACTGGACAGGAACTTGCATGGGAGGTGGAGGATCCAGCTGTTGTAGTCCATGTAGGGAGCAATGACGTAGGTAGAGCTAGGAAAGAGGTTCTGCAAAGTCAGCATGAGGAGCTAGGTACCAAATTGACAAGCAGAACCTCAAAGGCAATAATCTCTGGATTATTACCTGAGCCACATGCAAATTGGCATAGGTCAAATAAGATTAGAGAGACGAATATGTGGCTCAAAGACTGGGGTGGGGGGAATGGGTTCTGGTTTGTGGGGCACTGGCATCAGTACTGGGGAGAGTGGGGGCTGTACCGTTGGGACGGTTTACACCTGAACCATGCTGGGATGAGTGTCCTCACAAATTGCATAGCTAGGGAAGTAGAGAGGGCTTTAAACTAAACAAGATGGGTGAGGGATCAAGTTTGGGTAGAGGTAGTAATTCAAGGTATAGAGTCAAGACAGGAGAGCAAAATAGTAATATGAAAAATGAGGGTCAGAGAGTGGCAGGAAGGGACAGAAAGAAAAAAATTAAGAATACATCAACAGCCAAGACTAAATGTTACAAAGGTAACAAAAAGACAAAACTGAAGGCTCTCTATCTGAATGCATGTACCATTCATAACAAAGTAAATGAATTGATGGCCCATGTTGAAATAAATAAATATGATCTGATAGCAATTACAGAGACATAGCTGCAGGACGACAAAGATTGGGTCCTGAATATTGAGGGGTACATGACATTCAAAAAGAATAGGAAGCTAGGTAAAGGTGGAGGGGTAGCACTGTTAATCAAAGAGGGCATTAGTGCAATAGTTAGAGATGACCTTGGTTTAGGAGATCAGGATGTAGAATCGGCTTGTGTGGAAATGAGGAATAGTAGGGGAAAAAAGTCATTAATGGGAGCGGTCTACAGGCCCCCTAACAGTAGCCACAGTGTAGGACAAAGTATTCAAGAGAAAATATTGTGTGCTTGTGATAAAGGGACAGCAGTGATCATGGGTGATTTTAATCTATACATAAGCTGGAAAAATCAGATTGGCAATAATAGCCTGGATGAGGAGTCCTTAGAATGCTTTCGATATAGTTTCTTGGAGCAGCACGTTCTGGGACCAACCAGAGAGCAGGTTATATTAGACTTAGTATTGTGTAATGTGACATTACACAATTAATGACCTCAGAGTAAAGGCATCCCTAGGTAGCAGTGACTACAATATGATTCAATTTTACATCCAGTGTGAAAGTGGGTCTAAGACTAATATCTTAAACTTAAATAAGGCAGCTATGTGGGGATGAAAGCTGAGTTAGCTGAAGTGAACTGGGAAACTAGGCTAGAGGATAGATCCATAGAGAATCAGTGGCAGATATTTAGGGGAATATTTCAGAGTATTCAGAATAAGTACATTCCCATTATAAAGAAAAACTCTAAGAGGAGGACCCACCATCTGCGGTTAACTAAAGAAGTTAAGGGAAGTATCAAACTTAAGGAAAAAGCATACAACTCCACAAATATGAGTGGCAGGACAGACGATTGGTCAGAATATAGAGAATGGTAAAGAATGATTAAAAGGTTAACCAGGAGAAAGAAGTCAGAGTATGAGAGGAAGCTAGCTAGAAATGTAAAAATGGATAGTAAGAGTTTCTACAGGCATTTAAAGAGGAAAAGAGTAAGAAAAGTGAGTGTTGGCCCTCTAGAGAGTGACAGTGGGGAGTTAATAGTAGATAATAAGGAAATGGTGGAAGAAATGAACAAATATTTTGCTTCTGTGTTCACTATAGAGGATACAAAAACCATTCCAGTAATAGCTGCAAATCAGGAGGTGAATGGGAGAAAGGAACTTGGTGAAACTGAAATCACTAGGGAAACAGTACTGAGCAAACTGATGGAGCTGCGGGCTAGCAAGTCTCTGGGTCCCGGTGCACTACATTCTAGGGTCTTAAAAGAGGTGGCTAATGAGGTAGTTGATGCACTGGTGTTAATTTTCCAAAATTCGCAAGATTCTGGAAAGGTACCACCAGATTGGAAAGTAGCAAATATAACCCCTCTGTTAAGAAGGGAGGGAGGCAGAAAACAGGTAACTATAGGCCAGTTAGCTTGACGTCTGTCGTGGGGAAGTTGTTAGAATTGATCATTAAGGAGGTCATAGCTGGGCACTTAGAAGAGCTTAAGGCAATCGGGAAGAGTCAGCATGGTTTTGTGAAAGGAAAATCATGTTTCACCAATTTATTGGAGATTTTTGAAGGAGTAACATGTACAGTGGAAAAAGGGGAGCCTGTACTGAACTTGGATTTCCAGAAGGTATTTGATAAGGTGCCACATCAAAGGTTATTATGGAAAATAAAAGCGCATGGTGTAGTGGGTAACATATTAGCATGGATAGAAGATTGGTTGGCTGGCTGGCAGAAAGCGGAGAGTATGCATAAATGGGTCTTTTTCTGATTGGCAGGATGTGACGAGTGGAGTCCCAGAGGGGTCTGTGCTGGGGCCTCAAATTTTTATGATTTACGTCAATGACTTAGATGAGGGGAGCGAAGACATGGTAGCTAAATTTGCAGATGACACAAAGATGGGTAGGAAAGCATGTTGTGAAGAGGACATGAGGAGGTTGCAGATGGGTATAGATAGGTTGAGTGAGTGGGCAAAGATCTGGCAAACGGAGTTCAATGTGGGAAAATGTGAAGTTGTTCACTTTGGCAGGAAGAGCAAAAAGGCAGCGTATTACTTAAATGGAGAACGGCTGCATAATTCTGAAGTGCAGAGGGATCTAGATGTTCTAGTACATGAGTCACAAGAAGTTAGTATGCAGGTACAGCAAGTAATTAAGAAGGCTAATGGAATGCTATCCTTTATTACAAGAGGGATTGAACATAAAAGTAAGGATGTTATGCTTCAGTTATACAGGACATTGGTGAGACCGCACCTCGAATACTGTGTGCAGCTTTGGTCTCCTTATTTAAGGAAGGATGTAAATGCATTGGAGGCGGTTCAAAGGAGGTTTACTAGATTGATACCTGAAATGAGTGGGTTGCCTTATGAGGAAAGGACGGACTGACTGGGTTTGTTTCCACTGGAATTTAGAAGAGTGAGGGATGACTTGATTTAAGTATATAAGATCCTGAATGGCATTGACAAGGTGGACGTGGAAAGGATGTTTCCTCTTGTGGGTGGGTCCAGAACTGGGGGCATTGTTTTAAAATTTGGGGTTGCCCTTTTAGGACAGAGACGAAGAGAATTTCTTTCTCTCAGAGGGTTGTGCAACTTTGGAACTCTGCGTCAGAAAGTGGTGGAGGCGGGGTCATTGAATATTTTTAAGGCAGAGGTAGATAGATTCTTGTTAGGCAAGAGAATCAAAGGTTATCGGGGTTAGATGGGAATGTGGAAATCGAAACACAGGAAAATCAGCCATGATCTTATTGAATGGCGTGACAGGCTCGAGGGGCCACAGGGTCTACTCCTGTTTCTATTTCTTTTCTTCTTAAGAACAATATGCATTTAAATAGCACCTTAAATGTAGTAAAACTTCCCCAAAGCACTTCGTGGGAATGTAAATAGCCAAAATTGACATCAAGTCAAGGAAGGAGACATCAGAGCAGTTAACCGAAAGCTTGGTCACAGAGATGACACTAATGTAATAGAAGTAATGTTACACTTAAAAAGGTGCTGCTAAGGTGGACAGTGCTTCCTGCAAAGAATAAGAATAAAGGGTTAGCTCACAGTTGAAGATTATTAAATCCCTGAAACCAGCGAATGAATGTTTTATAGGATGACATCATCAGTATTTCACTTAGATTATTTGAAATTGCTCCCAGAGAGGCATCAAGCACTGTAATAGAAAGCTTTTGCTTTTTTTTTATGTTTTACTGAAACTGCTGTGAACAAAATTAGAGTCACTTTAATTAAAATACATTATCTGGCCTTCAGCATCCAACAGTACATCACACATTGATGTGAAAGGGAAAAAAGCAACTTTTTAAGATTGGACTTACCTAACTGGTCTGGCCTATTACTTTCCGTGTGCATATGACTGAGAGATACAGAATGGAGGAGAAAGGAGACATGACTTGAATATTCTGGTACATCCAGGAGACTCCTGGTTTGTAATTTCCATGTTGCTGTGACTCTTGTTCAGAGTGTGCTCTGAACTCCTGGTCCTCAGGATCTCATTTTGAGGAATATATGGTTATTGCAGGTCATGGGGATTTTCCTGGACTTTAGTCTTTAACTCTGCCTTATCTCCACACACACCCCCATCCATCCAACAGGTTCACTCTATTTATCTCAATGTCTTTGTTCCACACTGCCGATGGCTTTCGTGACTGCCTCTCCTTCTTGCTGAAGTATTGAAGATACTATTGTGAGGCAGAGATGTAGGTGTAATGGAGTCTTTTAGTGGTGCTGTGGAGACTTCCATAACCCAGCCCTCTCACATAGTGTTTCTTTGCTTCCACTGAATGTGACAGAGCACAGATACCCAGCAATATCAGCTGAATAATTCATGTACCACAGCCATACTTTGACCATCACTTTGGTGAAGATGCAATACTTCAAATTGCAAGAAAATGAAAAGAAAACTGGAAGACAGGTGGTCAAATGTTGTGAACAGTGATGCATCTGATAGATGCTGCTGCAGGGGGGAGCTACATTTCTGCATTTCTTGTGATAAATGAAAAACAGAGCAATCCACTAAGTAGCACTCAGTGGATGTGGATGTGTTCCATTGAAATATTGTACTACACTGACACAGAACGCCTGCACTGACTTCTACACCTCTGTCCTGATATATGAGCAAGATAGTCCAGTGTTTAGATTAGAGAAGAGTCCAGTGAATAAAGTGGAGAAGAGACCACTGGACAGATTGGAGAAGAGTCCAGTGAATAAAGTGGAGAAGAGTCCAGTGGAGAGAGTGGAGAAGAGTCCAGTGGATAAAGTAGAGAATAGTCTAGTGGATAGATTGAAGAAGAGTCTAGCATATAGAGTGGAGAAGAGTCCAGTGGATAAAGTGGAGATGAGTCCAGCGAATAGGGTGGAGAAGAGTCCGGTGGATAGAGTGGAGAACATTCCAATTGATAAAGTAAAGAAGAGTCCCATGGACGAAGTGGAGAAGAGTCCCGTGGATCAAGTGGAGAATATTCCAGTGGATAGTGTGGAGAATATTCCAGTGCATGGAGTGGAGTATATTCCAGTGGCTAGAATTGAGAAGGGTCCAGTGGATTGAATGAAGAATATGCCACTGCATAGAGTGAAGAATAGTCTAGTGGATGCAGTGGAGAAAAGCCCAATGGATATAGTGGTGTATGGTTCAGTTGATAGAGTGGAGCGCAGACCAGTGGATAGAGCGGGGAACTGTACAGTGGATAAGATGGAAAATGGTCTTGTGGATACACTGAAGAATAGTCCAGTGGATACAGTGCTGTACAGTCCAGTAGATATGATTGAGAATAGTCTAGTGGATAGAGTGGCGAATAGTCCAGTGATACGGTGGAGAATGGTCCAGTGGATAGATTGTGGAATAGTCGAGTGGTTAGAATGGAGAATAGTCCAGTGGATACAGTGGAGAACATCCAATCGGCAGTGGGGAATCATCCAGTGGATAGAGTGGAGAATAGTACAATGGATAGAGTAAGAAGAGTCCAGTGGACATAGTGGAGAAGAGTCAAGTGGATAAGGTGGAGAATAATCCATAGGCTAAAATGGAGAAGAGTCCAGTGGATTGAGTGGAGAATTGTTCAGTGGATAGAATGGAGAATGTTCCAGTAGATAGGGTGAAGAACATTCCACTGCAGAGAGTGAAGAAAAGTCTAGTGGATGCAGTGGAGAATAGCCCAGTGGATACAGTGGTGAATGGTTCAGTGGATAGTGTGGAGAGCATAGCAGTGGAGAGAGCGGGGGACTGTACAGTGGATAGGATGGAAAATGGTCTTGTGGATCCACTGGAGAGTAGTCCAGTGGATACAGTGGTGTACAGTCTAGTAGATGCGATTGAGAATAGCCTAGTGCATAGAGTGGAGAACAGTCCAGTGGATAGAATGGAGAATAGTCCAGTGGATACAGTGGAGAATATCCAGTGGGTAGAGTGGAGAAAAGTCCAGTGAGAGTGGAGAAGAGTTGAGTGGTAGGGTGGAGAATAGTACAGTAGATAGGGTGGAGAATACTTCACTAGATAGAATAGAGAATAGTCCAGTGGATGATGGAGAATAGTCCAGTGGATAGAGTCGAGAACAGTCAGTGGATAGAGTGGAGAATAGGTCAGTGGAAAGGAAGGAGAATAGTCCAGTGGATAAATTGAAGAACTGTCCAGTGGATAGAGTGGAGCATAGCCCAGTGGAAAGGGTGGAGAATAGTCCTGTGGATAAATTGGAGAATAGTCCAGTGGATAGAGTGGAGAACTGTCCAGCCCTTTCCCATCTCTTTGTCAGCAATGTGCCAACCTGTAATTCCAGAACGGTAGAGGGAGATTCCCTGAGATGCTCTATGAAGGGCGATGCTCAGTCTGGTTTGATCTGCACTGTGGAGACTCAGAGATATTAATGAAGGTCACCATCATGATTAAAATGCAGCCACTCTAACATGGGAGCAGGAGGCCCCTAAAAATTTGCCTTGCATGAAGCCCCTGCCATGTGAATGTAATGAGGCAACAACGGGATATGGCAGAGTCAGGAGAGAAATGTTTCACCAAGTGTGGGATGCTTGAAATGTGTATGAGAACCCTCCTTTATTTACTAATTAACATATGAACATGCGTATTAGGAGCAGGAGTAGGCCAATCAGCCCCTTGAGCCTGCTCTGCCATTCAATAAGATCATGGCTGATCTGACTGTAACCTCCCGCCTATCCCTGATAACCTTTCACCTCCTTGTTTATGAAGAATCTATCTACCTCTGCCTTAAAAATATTCAAAAATTCTGCTTCCACTGATTTTTGATGAAGAGAGTTCCAAAGACTCACTGTCATCCGAGGGAAAAAATTTCTCCTCATCTCTGTCTTAATTGGGCAACCCCTTATTTTAGGCAGTGTCTCCTAGTTCTGAATTTTCCCACAAGAAGAAACATCCTCTCCACATCCACTATCAAGACCCCTCAGAATCTTATATGTTTCAATCAAGTCGCCTCTTACACTTCTAAACTCCAGCGGATATAAGCCTAGCCTGTCGAACCTTTTTTCATAAGACAACCTACCCATTCCAGGTATTAGTCTAGTAAACCTCCTCTGAACTGCTTCTAATGCATTTACATCCTTCCTTAATTAAGGAGACCAATACCGCACAGAATATTCCAGATGTGGTCTCACCAGTGTCCTGTACAAGTGAAGCATAATCTCCCTACTTTTTTATTCAATTCCCCTTGCAATAAATTTTCTATTCAATTTCCCGCACAATTAACATTCTAAATCATTATGATAGCCAATCTGGATATAAACGTCTGGTTTATTGTGGAGCCTAAATGTTAATTTTAACATTACAGGAATAGTATAAGTTACAAAATCCCAATTGAGCAATTCAGGTTAAAATCTAAAATGTTACTGTCTTTTGATATTGGCACCAGCTGTTTCTTAAGTTAACAGTTTTTGACTTTACATCACACAAATCCATGAAAACTCTTTAATTACATAACAATGGCACATAGACTCGATGCATTTTCAAATGTTATTGATCATACATCTTTCTCCGTGGAAATAAAAACAAATTATAAAAATATTTGGAGGGGGAGCCACTGCCATTCAGCATTGCTTTCTGAATACTGGACACAGGCACACCCTTAAGGAAGGGTGTGAAGGCATTGGAGAGGGTGCAGAAAAGATTCACAAGAGTGGTTTCAGGAATGAGGAACTTCAGTTATGGAGGTAGATTGGAGGAGTTAGGATTATTTTCCTCAGAGAAAAGAAGGCTGAGAGCAGATTTGATAGAGGTGTTCAAAATCTTGAGCGGTCTGGACAGAGTAGATAGGGAGAAAATGATTCCACTCATGGAAGCATCAAGAATGAGAGGGCACAGATTTAAAGTAATTAGTAAAAGAAGCAATAATGATATGAGGAAAAGCTTTTTCATGCAGTGAGTGGTTAGGGTCTGGAATGCACTGCCTGAGAGTGTAGTGGAGTTAAGTTCAATTGAAGCATTCAGAAGGGAATTAGACTATTATCTGAAAAGGAAGAATGTGCAGGGTTACGGGGAGGAGGTGGGAGAATGGAACTAGGTGATTTGTTCATTTGGAGACCCGGTGCAGACAATGGCCTCCTTCTATACCATAACAATTTTTTAATTCTGTGATCTTAGAAAATGCTGGAAAAGCTCAGCAGGTCTGGCAGCACCTGTGGAGACAGAACCAGAGTTAACATTTTGAGTCCAACATGATTCTTCTTCAGAAATGAAGAGAGATACAAACGTGATGGGCTATATGCTGTTGAAGAAGTGGGGAGGGTGAGCAAGAGGATCAGGGATAGGTTAGAGGATGGGAGAAATAAAAAGACAAAGATGTCATGGAACAAAAGGCAAAGGGTGTGGTAATAGCTGTGGTAAAGAACAAACCATTGGTCCAGACTAAGTATTGATGGCAGAATAAAAGAGAGCTGTCTGAAAGCAAAACATGAAAAGAAGATACAGACTGGCACTTGGCAAAAGAAAACAAATAAAAATGGAAAATAGAGTGGTCTGAAGTTGTTCAATTCAATGTTGAGTCCAGTAGGCTGCAAAGTGCCTCATCGGAAGATGAGCTGCCATTTCTCAAGCTTGTGTTGGGCTTCACTGGAATATTGCAGCATTCCAAGGACAGAAATGTGAGCATGAGAGTGAGGTGATGAAATAAAATGGCAAGCTATTGGAAGGTTAGGGTAATGTTTGTGGACTGAGTGGAGGTGTTCTGCAAAGCGATCACCCAGTCTGTATTTAGTTTCCCCAGTGTAGAGCATTGTACCTTCCATAAACTTTAGGGGCAGAATAATACAACGGGGCAGATGGCTTCCACTCCCCCACCACCCCCCCACCCAGCAAAAAAGTCAGCATGCAGCCAACATGCTCTATTCCCTCACACCCTGCAGCCATAAAGTGCTGCGGGGCAGATTATTGAGGGCTGAGTGGGACTTCCGCCCCTCAGTGGGGAGGAAGCCCTGCCCTCTGCAGTTGCCGGCCAATCGAATTGGGCGGCAGCTCCATTGGTCCTGGTAGCGCCAGGAGGGCATGAGTGGCCACTTCCAGGACTGCGGAAGACCAAGACTCACGGATCACTGGAGCAGGTAATTACGGGGTCGTGGGTCGGGAGGGTTTGGGTAGGTTAGGGAGAGGACCGGGGAGGGGTTATGTTTAAGGCAGGGGGTGGGGAGGAAGGAAGGGGGGTTTCAACCTTAGTGGGGGCTGCCCCATGATTGGCAAAGGGCAGCCCCCACTTCCTTCACTTGACAAAACTTGTCAAACTTGACAAAAAGTTGATCCAATATACAAAACTAGGTAAAGGAAGGGTATTTTAAAATGCTCATGCTTGATTTCAAATCCATCAATGGCGTGAGCCCTTCTTATCTCTGCAACCCCTTCCAGCACTACAGCACTCCGAGATTTCTGCTGTCCTCTAGTTCTGGACTCTTGCACATCCTTGAATTTAATCACTTGACATTGGGAGCCGTATTTACATCTGCCAAGCTGTAAGCTGTGAAATTCTCTCCCTAATCCTCTCTGCCTTTCGACTTCACTTTCTTCCTTTAAGTCCTCGTTAAAATCTACCTCTTGTTGTCAGATTTTGATTGATAATGTTCCTGTGAAACACCTTGGGATGTCTGACTGTACTAAAGATGCTCTTTAAATGCAAGTTGTTTTTGTTGTACATAGCAGAGTGTTTGGAATTCCTGATTAATTGATTTGAAAACTGCTATATGATAAAAACTAAATATCCATTCCCTCCACCTCCACACAGGCACCCACATGCACATGGGATAAATCAGTTTAACTGCTGCTAAGTTGTTGAGCAGATGGAACCAATCTGTTGTTAAATGTGTCTGTTCAGAATTATTCTACCTGAGAACGAGATCTGATCATCTTTTTTGTCAGAAATCCCTTACAGATTTGACTAGTTTAGACGACTTAAGTGAGGGTGGAGAAGTGCTCAACTGCCTTCAAAAACAAAATTAGAAATGGATTTGGGTTTGCTTCACAAAGCAAGTCAAATGTGTTGTGAAAAAAACCTGACAGACTTTTGAAGGGAGTTGATTGTGTTTTTAACATTATTAAGTATATCTACATGTAGTGGGGCCTCCAGCAGGAGGTGGCGATGTTTGGGGAGAACATTGAACAGGGGAAGTGCAGGAAGTAGTGCCTTAAACAAGCTGAGGGATGGAACCAGATGCTATGAGGCAATGGGAAAAGCAGCCAAGATTTCTGAGTGGCAGTGTGGCAGGAGCGTAGGGCAGCTAGAAGCCCCTGAGGGTGGCAAAGGAGCCAGGAAGGAGATTGGAAACATAATCAAACCAACCGGCAGCACCTGTGAGTTGAGAAGCCTCATGAGAACGAGAGTGAGAGAACAGGACTGCAACCAGAATCTGAGCTGCAGAACAAGCCTGGTCAGTGACTTGTGTCGAGGAGCCGAGGCCCGGAATTGGAGAGATCTGGAGCATTGGCAGTGAATATTCTCTGTACATAGTTTGTTTCTTGGAGTTGATACCACTTTGATGCCAGTGGATAAACAACCCTTATTTTATAACCTTTGTGCAGACAATGCGCTTAAATTGCAAGTTACTTACAAAATAATTTGATGTGTTCATATGCAAACCTTTCACATTAACAAATATAATTAATATATTTAAAGATTAATACACTTGAGCTGATGTAGAAGTGAATAGCAATACAAAAGGAGATTGAATTGAAATTACTGTGTCCTACCACTACCTGTATGTCCTATATCTTTGCTTCAATGTTTCCCCTCAAACAATGATTCATGTTAGAATGTGGGCATGGGTAGCAACATCCCTCCCTTAACTGCGTGTTAGTGGCCTATTTGGTTGTAGGCTAGATATCAACCATCCTCATCACCCAGCAACAATACACACAGTCTGCCAGCAGCATTTCCTGGATTGGGAGTGGGGCTGATTCTTCCTGAATTAGCCTGGAAATATTGGGCAGAATTTTCCGTGCCCGCTGGCGTCAGGTGTGTTCAATGGCACAAGTGGACAATATGGCGAGAAGGTCAAAAATCGGTTTCACGGCATTGTGAAACCAATTTGCAATTGTCCCCTCTGCCCATTAATGCTGGGCTGCGTTTCCTGCCATCAGAGATCATGAACTGCATTATAAGCCTAGCTCGCCAGAATCATCCCCCCATGCTGGATCATCAGAGCACATCAGCATAGCTTCACGACTGTACATAAGAGACCTGCACTTGGCGAGCTGCACTTCACTCGGGCCTTCAAGGTTTGTTTGCCGACCTTGCTTCGGGCAGCACTCGCGATCATCAGCACCAGGCTTCGCAAACAGCATCACATCAATTTTTGGGGGGTTCACCGGCAGGTCCCTACTTACCTGACCAGACATAAGTCAAGGGTTGCTTTTCAATGGCTGTAAGGCTAAAGCTTGCCTGGAGAAGAGGGAGAAGGGAAGAGGCTGCAGGTTGAGGGCTGTAGTGGGGAAGTGGGGTATTCTGGGGTGTGTGTGGGGCACAATTTGATCTGTGCAAGTGGCCTCAAGATAGTGAGGGCTGAGGATGCAGTCTTCAAAGGAGATGAGGCCAGATGGAGATGTGAGGGTATGTGTGTGAGAGAGTGAGTGGTGATATCCCTTGAGCTGGCAGTGAGTGAGATACCAGTGAATGTGTGATGGGCTTGAGTGTGTGAGTTTAGAGTGATGAGATGACCGACTTACCCTGACAGCATGGATGTGATCATTCATCCTCTTTCTGCACTGCATGGCCAACCTCTTCAGGATGTGGAAACGGTTTGGGTAGAGATGAGAAATGGTCAAGGCAAGAAGTCACTTGCGGGAGTTGTGTACAGGCCCCCTAATAGTAACCACGTGGTAGAATGGAGCATAAAGGAAGAAATAAAGGGAGATTGTCAGAAAGGCACAGCGATAATCATGGGAGATTTTAATTTACATGTAGACGGGAAAAGTCAGATGGGCAAAGGTGGCCTAGATGTGGAGCTCATAGAATGTTTCTGGGATAGTTTCTTAGAACAACATGTTCTGGAGCCAACCAGGGAGCAGGCTATACTAGGCCTGGTATTGTGCAACGAGATGGGCTTAATTAATGATCTTATTGTGAAAGCGCCCCTAGGAAGCAGTGACCATGATATGCTTGAATTTTACATTTGGTTTGAGGGAGAGAGGATTGGGTCCAAGATTATGTTTTTAAATTTAAATAAGAGCAATTATGAGGGCATGAAACCAGAGCTTGGCAAATTAAGTTAAGGGGATAGATCATTAGAGATGCAGCGACAAACATTTAAGGGATTTTTCCGAATACACGGAATAGATACATTCCAACAAATAAGTAAAAGTTCAAGGGACGGACTCACCGTTTAATTAGAAAGGTTAAAGATAGTATCAAACTTAAAGAAAAGGTATATAAATGTGCAAATTTGAAGTGCCCCACATTTAAAGTGCAGCCGTGCATATACTTCTCAGTGCTTCCAGCCCAGGTCTGCTGCAAGGAAGACATGGCCCAGAAAGGCAAGAAGACTGCAGCACCGCCCCCCACCAAGCACACCCCCCCTCGGTTTAGGGATGTGTCCCTCGAGCACTTTTTGGACACCATGGAGGCCCACTGTGATGTCCCCTACCCTTGTTCTGGCCTCAGGAGGGGCAGCTACATTCCCACCCTGGCCTGGTAGGTGATGGCAGTAGTGATCAATGCCAATGGTGCACAGAAGATACGAACAAAATATATGAACATAAGAACAAGGAGCAGGAGTAGGCCATTCGACCCCTCGAGTCTGCTCCACCATTTAATATGGTCATGGCTGAGCTGATAGCAACCTGAAATCTGCATCCCACCTACCCCCTATAACCTATCACCCCCTTGCTTTCCAAGAATCTATCCACTTCTGCCTTAAAAATATTCAAAGGCCCTGCTTCCACCTTTTCAGGAAAAGAGTTCCAAAGACTCAAGACTCCCTGAGTGAAAAAATTTCACCTCATCTCTGTTTTAAATTGGTGACCCCTTATTTTTAATCAGTGACCCCTAGTTCTAGATTCTCCCACAAGAGGAAACATCCTCTCCACATCCAACCCGTCAAAAACCCTCAGGATCTTATATGTTTCAATCAAGTCGCCTCTTACTCTTCTAAACTCCAGCAGGTAATAAATGATAGCATTCATTAGCTTTACTAATTATTTTCTGTGCCTGCATTCTAGCCTTTTGTGATTCATGCACTAGGACATCCAGATCCCCCTTCACCTCAGAGCCCTGCAATCACTCACCATATAGATAACATGCTTCTCTTTTATTCTTCCTGCCAAAATGGACAATTTCACATTTTCCCACATTTATACTCCATTTGCCAGATCTTTGCCCACTCACTTAACCTATCTATATCTTTTTGTAGCCTCCTTCTGTCCTCTTCACAACTTACTTTCCTACCTATCTTTGTGTCATCAGCAAATTTGGCAACCATCCCTTCAATCCCTTCATCCAAGTCATTTATATAAATTGTGAACAGTTGAGGTCCCAGCACTGATACCTGTGGCACACCACACATTGTATAATCTCCTTGCTAAAGCTGGCCATGGAGCAGTCACTGGTGGAGGTGCTCACAGCCCCTTGCAATGTCATCATCCCAGTTTGGACCAGTCTCCCCCATGGTTCAAGCTTAACAGTGCAGCCTTGCAGTGCGGGTTAGGAGAATGCCTGTGCCTGAGCTGAGAGCACAGCATGCAGTCCAATGGGCAAAGCTGCCGCCAATCGGTCGGGTGGAGTGGGGTGGAGGTGGGTGGGGTTTCAGGCAGCCATGCAGCGCACTAATCTCTGGCCACCCAAGTGGTGGCCAGTACTCTCCGGGATGCATTAATAAGCCTTCAAACTTAACCAAGAGAGGCTCTTAGTATACCCAAGCTAACCCACGCGTCTCTCCCTTTCATCCTGCAGGAGGAGTACATCAGGAGCATGGAGCCTGGTGAACTACCTGTAAACCTCGTGGCTTACAGAGAGCAAAGACAACGGAGAAGAGAATAACAGAGGCTCCTGGCTGGGCAGAGGGAGGAGCAGCACCCTCAGAAGAAGGAGCGGCTGGAGCCCTCGCACACACTGCTGAAGAGCCACAGCAGGCTGTTGCTGGTCGGCGCCTAGCTAGACCCAGGGTCTATGGATACTGCCTTTCAATCCTGCAGATGACCAAGCACCAGTATCACTGAAGACTGTGCAAATCTAGGGAACTTGTCAGTCACATTTTCCAGCTGCTGCAGGATTTGGTGCCATGGGGACATGGAGGGTATCCACTGCCAGTGGCCGTGAAAGCGACCGAGGCGCTCAATTTGATTCCTTTCTGGGCTCCGTAGGTGACCTCTGTGGGATCTCACAAGCCTCCACCCACAAATGCATCCATGAGGATCCATCTTCACGAGGGCACACAGCTTTGTGCATTTAGCCTGGCACCAGGGCAGCCAGGATGCAAGAGCGATTGGATTTGACCAGATCTCAGGTTTCTCACAGGTGCAGGATGCGATCAGCAGCACTCATGTGGCACTCAGACCTCCGTCACAACAAGCGGTTAACTGTATTCACTGCAAAGGCTTCCATTCGCTGAATATGCAGATGGCATGTGACCACCACAAACTCATCCTGCAGGTCTATGCACGGTTTCCAGGGAGTGTCCACGACTCTTAATTCTCAATCAGTCACAGGTCCCTGATGTCTTCCAGGGACCACAGAGGCTGCAGGGTTGGTTCCTCGGGGACAAGGGCTACCCGCAGAGGATGTGGTTGATGACACCCGTGCGGCGGCCTCATACTGCAGCAGAGCGACAGTATAATGAGGCTCATGCAACTCGCAACTTGGTGGAGCAGACCATCGGGCTGCTGAAAATGAGGTTCCAGTGCCTGGACCAGTCTGGTGGAGCCCTGCAATACAGTCCACAGATTGTGTCATGTATTGTCATTGTTTGCTGCACCCTTTACAACCTGGCGCTGAAACAGGGAGAGGTTCTGGCTGAGGAGGAGATGCAGGAGCTGAGGTCTCCTCCGATGAGGAGGACATCGACAGTGATGAGAGTGAGGAGGACCTTGAAGGCGATAATGACGGTGATGACCTCGCACTGTCTAGACAAGGCAGGCACACCCGGGAGGCCTTCATAGCTGCTAGCTTTGTGGAGGATAATGACGACATGCAGTGAGGAGACACCATGGATCCTCATATTGCACATGTGAACTTTTGACTCCAGTCTGGATTATGGCAGCACACATACCCTCAGTGGTAATGCACCTGTCATTGAGACACAGTGGAGGCCATAGTGGAGAGAAACAGCATGGTCATTTACAGGGAGAGAGTGTGAGAGAGACAGCGTGGTCATTTACAGGGAGAGAGTGTGAGAGAGACAGCATGGTCATTTACAGGGAGAGATTGTGAGAGAAGCGGGGCCATTTAGAGTGAGAGAGCGAGAAACAGCGGGGTCATTTACAGTGGGAGAGCGTGAGAAAAACAGCGTGGTCATTTACAGGGAGAGATTGTGAGAGAAGTGGGGCCATTTAGAGTGAGAGAGTGAGAAAAAGTGGGGTCATTTACAGGGTGAGTGTGAGAGAAACAGCGGGGTCATTTATAGCGAGTGAGTGTGAGAGAAGAAGCGTGGTCATTTACAGGGAGAGAGTGTGAGAGAAACAACAGGGCCTTTAACAATGAGAGAGCGAGGGAAGAGTGTGAGACCATTAAAGAGTGCGAAAGGGAAAAGAGCACGGAAAGCAGCTGATTGGTGAGTATGATTGGTGAGTATTTCTAGTCTTTAGAGTAAAAGTAAGGTCTTTCATTTGTGTTTAGATCTCTAGTCTTTTTTTTCTCTTTTTCTTAAAGATAGCTTGTTAAGTATAAGATTGATACTGGTGTGTATAAAAAAATTATAATAAGGTGTAAAGAGTGGGGATACCAGAATAATTAATTAATAAATTGAATAAAGTACGATAGTGATGGCAAGACGGGTGATGTGTTGCTGCTGCAGCATGTGGGATCTGCTGGATACCAAGATGATCCAGAGTGAAAACATCTGCACCAGATGTTTGCACCTCGAGGAACTTTGGATCTGAGTTGAGGAGCTGGACTCCCAGCTGCAGACATTGCGCCACATCAGGGAGGGGGAAAGCTACCTGGACACTTTGCTCCAGGAGGTGGTCACATGTCTCGGATTAGGTCATTCAAATTTGGCCTGTGATCAGGGACAGGAGGGTGTGACTGCAAGTGAGGCAGGTATGGTGACCCAGGGCGTAGCATTCGAGGAGCCTTGGCTCCTGCAACTGTCCCACGGTTACGAAGTTCTTGCAAACTGTGTGGATGAGAGCAGGGAATGCAGTGAGGATGGGCGAACTGGCCAAGGCACCATGGTACAGGGAGCTATTCAAGTTGGGGGGAGGAAATAGGAACATGGTAGTGGTAGGGGACAGTATAATTAGGGGGATAAATACTGTTCTCTGCAGCCGTGAGCGTGAGTCCTGAAGGCTGTGTTGCCTGCCCAGTGCCAGTCTCCTCGGGCTAGAGAGGAATTTGGAGTGGGAGGAGAGGAATTTGGAGTGGGAGGGGAGGGATCCAGTTGTCATTGTCCATGTTGGTACCAACCACATTGATAGGACTAGAAAGGAGGTTCTGCTGAAAGAATTTGAACAATTAGGAGCTAAATTAAAAAGCAGAACCTCTAAGGTAATAATCTCAGGATTACTATCTGATCCATAGGCAAACTGGCATTGAGTAAATAAAGTCAAGGAGTTAGATGTGTGGCTCAAAGATTGGTGTAGGGGGAATGGGTTTCAGTTCATGGGGCACTAGTACCAGTACTGAGGTAGAAGGAAGCTGTTTCGGTGGGACAGGCTTCACTTGAACCGTGCTGGGACCAGTGTCCTGGTGAATCAAACAACTAGGACTCTAAAGAGGGCTTTAAGCTAAAAAGAGTGGGAGAGGGTTCTGGAAAGGGGGTACGTAGGCTTGCAAAGCAAAAGGCAGCTTGCGAGGCAGCTATTTAGGTAATGATACCCAGACTGTGACAGGAAGAGACAGAGTGTACAGCAGCAAATAGGGTCAAATGGGGAAAAAATGGTAAAACGGCAAAATTAATGGCCATTTACTTAAATACATGTAGTATTCGGAACAAATTAAATGAATCAATGGCACAAATAGAGGCTAATGGGTATAATCTTATAGTCCTCATGGAGATGTGGTTACAAGGAGATTAAAGCTGGAAATTAAACATTCAGGGATATGTGACTTTTCAAAAGGACAGGCAAGAAGGAAAAGGTGGTGGGGTAGCTTTGTTAGTATGAGATGGAATAAGTACGTTAGCAAGAAAGGATCTTGGATCGGAAGATGCAGAATCCATATGGGTGGAGGTAAGAAATATCTAGGTGAAGAAGACATTGGTGGGAGTAGTCTCTCGGCCTCCTGACAGTAGCAATACTGTAGGACAGAGAATAAATCAGGAGATAATGAGGGCATGTAAAAAAGGCAGTACATGGGTGACTTTAATCTTCATGTAAATTGGGAAAATCAAATTGTAGACGTAAACATGAGCAAGAATTCATAGAGTGTATTCGGGACAGTTTCTTAGAACAATATGTTGCGAATCCAACCAGGGATCAGGCTATTTTTGATCTGGTAATGTGTAATGAGACAGGTTTAATAATTGATCTCATAGTAAAGGATCCTCTAGGAAACAGTGATCATAATATAGTAGAAGTTAGCATTCAGTTTGAGAGTGAGAAACTTAGGTCAGAAACAACTGTGCTCAAAGTAAATAAGGCTAATTACAATGGAATGAGGGCAGGGTTAGCTGGAGTGGATTGGGAAAGCAATTTAGCAGAAAAGATGGTTGATGAACAATGGCAGACATTTAAGAAAATAGTTCTTGACTCTCAACAAAGATATATCCCAGTGAGGAAGAAGGATTCAAGGAAGGGGATAAATCAACCATGGTTAACCATGGAAGTTAAGGACAGTATCAAATTGAAAGAAAAAACATACAATGTGCAAAGATTAGTGGTAAGCCAGAGGATTGGGAAAGTTTTAAAAACCAACAAAAGATGGCCAAAAATAATAAAGAAGGAGAAAATAGACCTTGAGGGTAAACTATCAAGTAATGTAAAAATGGACTGAAAGAGCTTCTTTAAATATATAAAAAGGAAGAGACCGGCCAAAGTGAACATGGGCCCCTTAGAGAATGAGACTGGGGAAATAATAATGGGAAACCAGGAAATGGCAGAGGAGTTGAATAAATATTTTGCTTCGGTCATCACAGTAGAAGATACTAATAGCATTCCAAAAATACTAAATAATCAAGGGGCAAAAGTGAGGTAGGAAGTAAATACAATAACTATCACTAGAGAAAAAGTACTAGGGAAACTAATGGGGCTAAAGGCCAATAAGTTCCCTGGACTTGATGGATTGCATTCTAGGATATTAAAGATAGTAGCTACAGAGATAATGGATGCACGGGTAGTAATCTTTCAAGGATCCTTAGACTCTGGAAATGTAAGAACAGAGCAATTAGAAATACATAATATAATCAAGCAGAGTTAGCATGGATTCATGAAGGGGAAATCATGCCTAACAAATTTATTAGAATTCTTTGAGGAGGTAACAAGCAGGATAGATAAAGGGATGTAGATGTAATATATTTGGATTTCCAAAAGGCATTCAATAAGGTACTACACATAAGGCTACTTAATAAGATAAGAGCCCATGGTGTTGGGGGTAATATATTAGCATGGATAGAAGATTGACTAACTAATGGAAGACAGAGAGCGGGGATAAGGGGGTCATTTACAGAATGGCAACCTGTAACTAGTGGAATGCCACAGGGATCAGTATTGGGCCTCAATTATTTACAATATATATTAATGACTTGGATGAGGGAAGTGAATGCAGTATTGCCAAGTTTGCGGATGACACTAAAATAGGTGGAAAGGCAAGTTGTCAGGATGACACAAAGAGTCTACAGAGAGATATAGACAGGTTAAGTGAGTGGGCAAAAACTTGGCAGATGGAATATAATGCGGGAAAATGTGAGGTTATGCACTTTGGCAGGAAGAATAGAGGAGCTAAATATCACTTAAATGAAGGCTGCAGCACAGAGTGATTTGGAGTCCTTATGTATAAATCCCAAAAAGCTAACATACAAGCAAATAGAATGTTGGCCTTTATTTCAAAGGGAATGGAGTATAAAAATAGGGAATTCTTGCTAAAACTGTACAAGGCAATAGTTAGACCACACCTAGAATACTGTGAACAATTTTGGTCCCCTTATCTAAGGAAATATATACTGGCAGTCCAGAGAAGGTTCACTAGGTTGATCCTGGGTATGGAGCGATTTTCTTATGAGGAGAGGTTGAGTAGGTTGGGTCTATACTCATTGGAATTTAGAAGAATGAGAGGTGGCCTTATTGAAACATGTAAGATTCATAGAGGGCTTAACAGGGTAGATGCTGAGAGGCTGTTTCCCCATGTGGGACGGTCTAGGACCAGAGGACATAATCGCAGAGTAAGGGGCCACCTATTTAAAAGAGAAATGAGGAAGAATTTCTTCTCTCAAGGGTAGTTAATCTATGGAGGGCTGTAGAAACTGGGTCATTAAGTATATTCAAGGCTGAGATAGACAGAATTTTAATCAGTAAGGGAGTCAAGGGTTATGGGGGAAAGGCAGGAAAGTGGAGTTGATGATTATCAGATCAGCCATGATCTCATTAAATGGCGGAGCAGACACGATGGGCCGAGTGGCCTACTTTTACTCCTATGTCTTATGGTCCATGGTATTATAGGCCCTAATAGTCACTCAGTTGCAGGAGGAGGATGACGACATGCAGTGAGGACACTCCATAGATCTTCACATAGCCTCTGAGAATGTCTGACTCCTGTCTGGCCAAGGACATCTCACTTGTGCTCTGTGATCAGGGTCATATCATGGAGATGCAGCCCTGAAACTTTAAAAGCATCTATCCTTTGCCTACCTTCAGCACCTGACACCTTCAGGAGCACAGCATCACTGGTCATAGATTCTGAGGAGAGGGGGGCCAGCCCCACCTCAAAGGTGCTGAGAGCACACACAGAGAATGACGGAACTCTGTGGTGCCTGCCCACGACATTCCGGCCACAATGACCAGCACCATCAAGGTGCAGGCATCAGTAATGTGTCCAGGGAGTGTGAAGCTGGACCATTGCTTAGGCCTGAAGGCTTCACAAAGCACAGGTAAGAGGCCCTGGACTGAGACACCTGCCTTTATCTTATGCAGAAAGTCTTCACGTGAACACTGCTCATCTGAACAAGGAGCCATAGGCAGGGAGCCATTTCTGGGAGTTTATTTTCAATAGTGAACATTATGTACAAGTGATTAACACCCGTGCCCAGGCTGCTCAACTACATCTTCTTAGCTTTCCTATCCCTGCCTTGGTGGTTCCCAGACATCCACAGCGGAGGTGGAGGCAGCCAGCTGTAATGATCATGTGATATGACTGATGCAGTTGGTAAAGCGGAGTTATTTAAAAATCCCGGAGGGAAACTTTAAACAACTGTCATAATCAATAATTTGAAGTGTTAGGTTTGAGATGCGACTCTAAACTCAGGAATCAGGTCATTAGTTCTCGAGGTTTTACATTAAACTAAATGAAACATTTTATTAATTTACACAGGTTAAAATATATGTACACATGGCTACAAAGTACTCCGATCATAACTATTAACAAATTCCCGAACTAATCTCTATTAAGGCAAGAACAACCCATAGACTTAACCAAACACCAGGCAAAGCATTTTCACTTTACGAATTCAAAATGAGGTTCCTTTCACTGTGGAGCCAGTTGGAAGCTTACAGCTTCCTTTTGATCTTACATTGCCTCTGCTCTGCATACCCGAAAACTACTGAAGTTATACCTACCACCACTGATTGAATTCAAATTATCATTAGCTCACCAGTCCCTTTGAACTTTACCTTTTAACAATGTAACCCCATTCATTGTACCAATTTTGTTAGTAATATAAACATATTGCTTGGTAGCTGTCAGAAAGGCATCAATTTTTCACCCCACTTCTTGAATGCTCTATTCTAAAAGTGCAAATGCACACTATCTCTCTCACATATAAAAACTAGTCCATATCAAAGCACCCAAACTAGCTGTCTTTAATCTAATTAAGACATACCCGCAGAATAAACCTCTATTTTAAAAGAAAAATATTTTCCAAAATGTTATATATATTAATAGCTTCATGACACCATGGAGGTCGTCCTCTCGAGGGCTGAGACCTGGAGGGCCCTGGCCTGCTTTAGGGGTTCTGCTGTGTGGCAATGGTGTCCTCCTTGGCCTCTGGAGCTGGTGCTGCTGAGGTCACAGGAAGAGGGGATTCGGATGGGCCGGAATCTCCCGGAGTCACCTGGGTGGATGCCCCCAGGGGGTACACCTGCTGATCCTCCTCCCTATAGGTGCCTAAGAGCCGCTGGCTGACTCCCTTAGGAAAAGGGGTAGCTGGAGTGAGATCGGGCGGCCCCGCACTCCTCTCACGTGCACACTTGGAGGCCAACTATGGCGCCGGTGATCGGGTTCAGCCCACGCAACAGTGCAGGAGCGATGTCCTGAACCAGGGGTCTGCATGGCGGCCGCCATCCTACCAGTGTTGACCTCGGTGCATTGGCATGCCGATGCTATCGCCTCAGCCTGAAGGCAGATGGACACCTCCATCATGCCTTGCAATCTGAAGAGTGCCGCAGATATGCCTTCCTGGTGTTCCTGAGCTTGCCTTTGCAGCTCCAGTAACTGTGACATGACCGTCCAGAGGCTCGTCATCTGACTCGCACTCAGCAAATTTCTGGCTTGTAGCAGTCATCCGAGTGCCGGACACCTGGGAAGTCTCTGCCTCCTCCTTCTGTGGATCAGACAGAGTAATGTGCTCACCAGATTGTGATCTCGAAGCTACTCTAAAGCTAGGTCCCACCAAGGTGTGTGTCTCTGCACTGGTGGAGGGTGTGGGTGAGCGCTGTGATAGGGAGTGTTTCAGCAGATTCCTCTTCTGAGCTTCCCTGGGCCTTGATTGGAGGCCCTGGGTCATGGAATCTGTCGGCTATTCCCCAGATGTGCCTGTGAAAGCAAGGGGAGATAATTAGTGCATGGCAGTGGCTTGTGAAACAGGACACATCACTCACGGTATGGTTGACTGATGGATGTTGCACTGCTGGATCCTCACCTGGTAGAGCACCGCCGACCTCACCGTCAGCACAGGAATGGTCCAGATCCTCGCCGGCCAGTTGGCTGGCTCTGTTTTCAAAGTCCGTGAGAGCCTTGATTTCAGGCATTCCTCCACCAGTCAGTGACCGCTCCCTATTGCTGTGTGCCAGCTTGCCCTGCATGAATAGAGATGGAGAGAGTGTAAGCAGGACGCCTGCCAGGCCAGATGATAAGTATGCCTGGCCTGTGTGGCTGGTAAGTGGTCCCATGGGCGGGATGAGGACAATGAAGGTGTGTGTGAGAGAATGAATGGTGATGTCCCTTGAACTGGCAGTAAGGTCCCTGAGGATGTGTGATGGCTTTGTGAGTGTGTGAGTTGAGAGCGATGAGAAGAATGACTTACCCTGGTAGAATGGAAGAGATCATTCATTCTCTTGTGGCACTGGGTGGCTGTCCTCTTTTGCAGGGTGTTGGCGCTGACCACCACCACCACCGTCTCCCAAGCCGGATTGGCGATGTTGCTGCCCCTCCTGTGGCCAGAGCGGGGTTCGAGGACATCATGGCTAGCCTCCACTGTGTCCAAAAGACGCTCAAGGATGCGTCATTGAACCAGGGGGCTGCGATCTTTTTGCCTTTCAGGGCCATCCTGTTTTCTGTGCAGCAGTCCTGGGCTGGAAGAATTGAGAGGTGTGCACCGGCATGATTAAGTGGCAAGGTGATGGCGTAGCAGGCGAATGAGAGCCTGTCCGCCATGGAAACGGCATTTTTCCTGGGAATGCATAATTAATGTGGTGCGTTTGGGATGAAATGGTGTAAGAAGTCGCCATTGCAGCTGGTGGGTAAAATGTAAATCTGGGACGATTCCAGCTTGTTAAACCAAGCCCCCTTCTGCCATCTCAGATGGATATAAAAGGTCATGTGACACTATTTGAAGAAGAACAGTGGAGTTCTCCTGGTATCCTGGCAAACATTCACCGTTCAATCAACACCAATAAAATAGACTATTTAGTCATTATTGCTGTTTGTGAGACCCTGCTGCACGCTATTTGGCTGCTGTATTTCCCTACATAACAATATTACTAAACTTTAAAAGTACCTCATTAGCTGTAAAGTGCTTTGGGACATCCCATGGTTGTGAATGGCACTATATAAATGTACATATTTTTTCTTTATCATTGGGTATAGTTGCTTTTTCAAATCCAGTCTTTATCAGACTATTTCACCTTTTTGCTTACTGACATTATAAGTCAGGAGTCTTACACCTGGAACCCAAGTACCCAGTGTTGTATCATCACTGCTGATCACCTTGTTCTGTTATGGTGCCATCACTGTGGTGTCTCAATTATGAGATCTTGAGACTTGTATATTTAAACATGAACCATTTATTGTTAATCTTTAACTATATACAGATCTCAGGTTACTGTCATGCATGTCGCTGCTACTCCATGTAGGTAGGCTGCTTCTAGAGTGTTCTCTCTAGGTTGTTCACTCAGTCTATTACCATGTGACCCCATAGATCATACCAGGGCGGTGCTATTCTCCTTGATAACCTTTGCTCTGCTAAGCACCTTTACATTACAACAGCATGCAGGCACATACAACATCGTACAATATACCCCTTTTTTCTCGAAAGAAAAGTTTTCTCCCTTTCAATGAAGTGTTACATTACAATCTTTGCTTGCTATCCCTTCTCCCTCACCTCAAGTCTCTGACTTTAAAAATTTAGACAGTCTTGAAGCTTGACAGTTCTTGCACATCTCAGTCTGTCACATTTGGAGGAATGGAGGTCGTACTCTATGCTTCTGGTACTTGATTACCTCCATTTGATTCGCTTTTTGTGCTTCATTGAGTTGCATTTCTCTTTAGTAACAACTCATCTGCTTTTTTTCGGACACTGTGGATTTGTCCTGTTCCTTCTGCAGGGAGTATGCACTCCGTTCATTTCTAGAGTGGACTCGAATTTACTTTTTCCATGGTGTCCACCACGTTCTTGTTGGACTTATATGTTTCACAAATGGAACCTTCATTTCCACCTGTTTCACAATTTCAGCCAAACACTTGTTTGCTGTTTTATTTGTAAATCGCTTTGCAAGCTTATGAATCTTTTCATTCAGCTCAATGGTTCTCACACATCTGAGACATCCAGTGCTTCTCTTTCTAGTTCCTTGTGCTTCAGGGTCGGATTTATGTTTTCCGAACTTATTTTTGCCTTTTCCCTCTCTATCTGCAACTGAACTTTGTCCTTGTCTTTCATTTTGGTTTCACTGTTAGCCAGTTCTGTCTCCAGTGAAGTCTTAACTTGTTTCAGGTCAGTAATTGTGATATTCATGGCTTCATTATCTGCTTTTCCTTTCAATGCCTCTTCTTTTTCACTCAACTGCTTCTCCACCTCTTCAGTCTGTTTCTTGTAGCTTTTGGCTTCCTCCTGAAACATGGAACATTGTTGAGTCTTCTCTGCCAACTGATTCTTCAGTTTGCCTAGAGTGACATTAAATTCATTTTGCTTCTCTTCGTAATTTTCCAGAGGAATAAACTTTGTCCTGAGGTGTTCCTGTAGCAAGTGAAAGGCTTTCAACAGGTTTTCCTTTTCTTTGGGTAGATCATTAGCTTTATCTTGAATTTTACTGTAATTCAACAGAATTTAAGACAGTCTTGTTTCTTCATGTTGCTGAATGGTTACGCCTGCCTTTTGCATTTGATCTTGAAAGACAATCAACTGTTCTTTCAACTATTTATTTTATTGCTGACCTCTTGTCAACTCACTCTGGGCTTCAGTGTATCATTTCATTGCTGCTGACACTTCCAACACAGCTTTTTCTGAAGTGATATTCAACATCCTTTTTAGCTCCTCATGTTTTTCCATGGCTACATGTTGATTCTTCTAGAAGTCTTTCAGGGTTGCAACTTCTTTCCTTGCCTTGTCTGCCTGCTGTTTTGCCTGGCTGTACATCTAGTTGTGTTTTCCCAACCCTCACTTCGATTTGTCAACTGTGGAATTGAGGGTCATTATCTCCTCCTGGTACCTTTGTGTCATTCCTGAAATTTGTTTGTTCAGATCTCGAACAGCTTGGTTCATTGAAGACTTCAGTTTATCATGCTTTGTCAGAGGTATATTCTCAGCTTGAATCACTTCAAATCTTCCCATTCGGTTCCGATGTGAGCATTTTCCTGCAGAACAGCTTCATTTACTTTTTGCATGTTTTGCTTCTTTTGAGTTTCCTCAACTCGCTTTCCTTCATTCACAGCCATCTGTTCACTCTGCAGTGATATCTGCCTCCCCCACTCTGGGGTCTTTTGTCACCCTCTCTCTGGGGTCTTTTGTCACCCTCTCTCTGGTGTTTTCTGCCATCCTCTCATTGGGGTCTTTCATTGCCCTCACCCTGGAGTTTTATGCTGCCCTCGTTCTGGGGTCTCTTGTTGCCCTTGGTGCTTTATTGGGAGTATTGATATAC
Organism: Cetorhinus maximus; assembly: GCF_964194155.1. Lineage (NCBI taxonomy): Eukaryota > Metazoa > Chordata > Chondrichthyes > Lamniformes > Cetorhinidae > Cetorhinus > Cetorhinus maximus. Next base: position 58,720,709 of record NC_135900.1, read on the forward strand.
ATTGGGAGTTGCTCTCTCTCTGGGTCTCTTGTTGCCCTCAGTGGTTTGTTGGGGGTGTGCTAGACCTTCTTCTAGGGTCTGCACTCTCCATAATTTGGAGTTTAAAGTATCTATCAGAGCCTTTTAATATCTCACCAAATGTTATCGAGTATTGATATATACGTTGGCTGTCGAGTACTTCACCAAATTGATCAAAGATGAATGAACATTTGTCAAATTGTATTTCTTTTGATTCCTTATTTAATGCTGTAATTCTCCTGTATGCTAAAAATTTTCTTCTGCAAGACTCCTCCTCTTTGGTCAGGTTTAGCCCTTTCCATATCAAAAGTGTATCTGGCTCTTCTAATTTGCTGTCCATGGGCATTTTTTTTTCTTGTAGTTACCACATTAAATGTTATTTCCCCTTTAGGGCTGTCTGTGCAATAACTGTTTTTTTCACTCAGGCTATCTTTGCAGCTGTTGGTTTCTTTGTGAGTTTCCTGCACTTTCCTGATTTTGGCAGGCTCCCCAGCAATTGGCTACTTCCTTTTTTTAAACTTTTAAACTTTTTTTCCTGCAGATTTTTTTTTTTAACTGTTAAACTTTCAATGCTGTTAACTCTGCAGAAGTAGTTTTCTTTAACAGGAAGCCTGGGGACCCAACTGAAAAGGGATTCCTGTTCCAAACTGCATTTTTTCTTCTTTATTTGCTTTCAGTGTTGTTTTCTTCAGAACAGCAGCAATTCTTTTTTCTAACTCTGCAGGGTTCCTTTTTCCCTTCTTCAGCTCATCCACTTCATGTTATATGATGCCAGATAGCGTTGTGCTTTCCTCCAGTTGCCCTATGGATAAGCTAAGTCCTGGGACTGCCACCTATTCTACAATGTAAGTAAAGATTCTTTTTTGTATTTTTGCTCACTGTCCCATGAACTGTCCAAGTCCTTTGACTCTGCGTCACTCAGGGTCTTGCAATTTTCTGTAGTATTGCTCACCCTACTTATGATTTGAGCAGTTTTTTTTATTCTGCATCACTCAGAGGTCTTGCAGATTTTGTACTTCTGCTCACTCGTCTTTGTGATCTGACCAGGTTTTTTCTTTTTTACTCTGCATCACTCAGGAGTCTTGCAATGGACTTCCAATCACTGTGGTGGATTCCTCAACTTCTAACTCTGTAGTGAAGCTTCTTTAACTGTTTCTTCAGGCTTTCTTCTTAGGTGCACATCTCTCTCTGGTCAGGTGTTAGCTGCTTTTAGTTTCTCATACTTTGGGATCCTGTTCTGGGTTCATTGTTTAAAATGACACCTTTCATATCATCACCACTGCTCACCATGTTGTATTATCACCGCTGATCACCATGTTGTATTATGGTGCGCAGTGATATCTCAATGATAAAATCTTGAGACTTGTATATTTAAACTTGAACCCATTTATTGTTAATCTTTAACAATATACAGACCTCAGGTTACTGTCATGCACGGTGCTGCTACTCCATGCAGGTAGGCTGCTTCTAGAGTGTACTTTCTATACTGTTTTCTCAGTCTATTACCATGTGGCTCTATGCATCATACTGTGGGCAGTGCTATTCTCCAGTTCCACGTTAACCCTGGCTCTGCTGAGCACCTTTACATTACAATGGCATGCAGGCACACACAATATCATACAACAATCAGAAACTCCCAGCTTTTGCAAATATCAAATTGACAGGATCGAGAAGGGTATTTTGTTGGTTGTTAAAATGGTTATACTGGCACATGTGAATGGGGGTTACATTTGGTTCACATGTGCAAACACAGCACAGTCACTCTTGCATGTGCAGTAGGCCTTTATTAAAATTGCAGAGATTTGGAAACCAAGTTATCTTTATTACAAGTGGTTGTGAAATATAATCTCTTCTGAGTTCTAGCTTAACACTTGAACTCATGGTGATTTGTCCAACCTGTTTAGAAGGTCATCATGCTCTACATAGGAATGAATTCCAATTCACCTCTATTAGACTCAGTTGTCTTTGTTCAGGGCAAAGATGTCCACTTGTGGAGAAGTACCTGTCAGGAGGATGATTGCTTTTGTTAGTTTAAGATAGGATGTTCAAGTAATTTTTTTTAACCTCAGAGTCATGTATAAAATTTAAATCCACATCTGTGATCATTTGCATTTATCTCACATTGTTGGAACCAACAGAGTTCATTTTTCTGAATTAGGACTTACCCACCAATGAATGGAGAATACTAACAGCTCACTCCAAACCTTCAGGTCCACACAGCTCAAACATAACAAGCCAAAGAGAAAGAATCACCAATGGGATTACATGACCTGAACCTGATACCAAGGTTCCACATCTCGGAGGTTATGTGTGGCTTACAGGTCATAGTTTGGACAGCTCTAGTTTGAATCATTTATCATGTCATCTTTCTATGTGTATTAGAATAAAATATCAGCATTTGTATGATGTACAATATGGTTCAGCTCTGAATGACCCAGATCTTGCCTGAACCTGAAGGAATGGCTTTTAACATTCTCCTCATGTCCATTTGTTCAGAGAGTTTTTGTGCATTTGTCATCAGAGATTTCTACCAACCCTGTATCTGATTCAGAGTGGATCAACAGAGGAGTGTCTGTGAGCAAGGAAAGCAACAACGAGGGTCTTCAATCAGTTAAATTGAAGAATCCTCACTGAGACACACACATAGAAATTGGGAATTAAAAAATAAGAAGTATCAATTACATTTAAATTAGTGCACAAGACATGAAGTAAAGATTGGGACATAAAGATGGGATTAAAGAAGAGGCATAAAAGAGAAAAAAAGAAAGTACTTTAATTTTTATAAAGCTTTCAGCGTTAATTTTCTTCTCAGAGTGGAACTTCACATTTCTAAAATTAATTTTTCAGAGCTAGAGAGGTTATTCAGCACTAGTTATCATTTATTACACAATTAGAAAAGCATTTACTCCTGATTGGAAAAGCCTTAACTTTACATCGGCTTTTAGTACCAGACTCGTGGGTAATTAGCCTAAATTCAAACAATTACATAGATTTCTGTGCAGTTTCCATGAGTAAGGACGAACACCACACCCTGTGGAGGAGCAGAACCTCTCTGAAGCAACGTCTGGATTTCTGTGTTTAACTGTGCATGTGTAGACATCAGAAATTTCAATCAGATTTATCCAGTAATAACGATGAATGCTGACAGCCTCACCATTATTAGTACAGCAAAATCTAGGTCGTTGTGCATAGATGCTGATTTTATGGGAGCACTATTTGCTTGTTGCATACTTTAGTCTTATTTACAGTTTTAATTAAGTTAATTGTTTTCCTTTAGTGGTCCTTTAGTGCATTAGAGAGAAAAAAACATTATTGATTACCTTGCTTTCTTGCGCTTGTATATGCTATGATCAGATTACATCTATTTTGTCAGTAATGGACTGTACTCATTTACAGAAAGGTATGGCTAATGTGACTGATGACTGACTCCCTCATGACCTCATCTACACAAGCCATTCTTTATCATTGTTCTAGAAGTAACTGCATTATTGGAATTGAGAAGGTCCTGATCTTATAAATAGCAAGATCAGACTGTTAGACAGGGTGGGAATTTTTGTTTCCCTTGTGATCCCAGTTTAAACCTTTCCTTTCCACAATCACATGTATCACAGAATCATTGAATCTTATAGCACAGGAGGCTGCCATTGGGCCCATCATGCCTGTGTCGGCTCTTTGAAAGAGCTATCCAATTAGTCTCACCAACCCCTGCTCTTGCCCCAGTTCCTTTATCAATCTTTCCTTTTGAGTGCATATCAAATTACCTTCTGAATTTAGCTGCATTTGTAATTTAACTCCAAGAAAGTGCCATGGACAATTGCATTTAAAGTTAAGACTTTCTGTATGTTGAATAGAGGCTCTTGTGAAAGTGGATAGGGGTCCAAATATTTCAGTATATTATGTAAATCTACATCTATCTTTAGGTCAATCTTAGATTGCCTCAAACTAAGTTTATGTTGTATTCGGGCTCAGTTGGTAGCACTGTCACCTCTGAGTTCCAAGGTTCCAGGTTCAAGTCCTACTCCAGGATTTGAGCACAAAAATCAAGGCTGACACTCCAGTGAAGTACTGAGGGAGTGCTACATTGCTGGAGGTGCTTTCTTTCAGCTGAGATGTTAAACGAAGACCCCATCTGATCTCTCAAGTGGATGTTAATGATCCCATGGCACAATTCTGATTAAAAGCAGGGAAGTTATCCCCAGTGTCATGGCCAATGATTATCCTTCAATCAACATCACAAAAGCGGATTATCTGGCCATTATCACATTGCTGTTTGTGGGAGTTTGCCGAGTGCAAATTAGCTGCCGCGTGTCCTACATTACAACAGCAACTACACTTCACAAGCATTTCATTGGTTGCAAAGCACTTTGAGACATCTGGTGGTCCTAAAAGCTGCTGTATAAATGCAAGTCTTTCTTTCTCACCCTATCATTTTCTTCTTGAGTACAATTTGATGAACATGAGCATTTCATTTTCTTCAGCACCTAGGCAAAGCTTTCACCTCCTGGAGCTCCAGATCTTGGATGGCCACCCACATTAAGAAGCTGAATCCAAACCCTGGGACAAAAAGAAGGAAAGTTATGTCTCTGTTGGGATTCAATCTCAGCTCTCAGAGATAATTCGGCAGTAAGCAGCATCAAGCACTACAACTGACAAGCACAGCAAGCAGTTAAGAAGGTAAATGGTATGTTGGCCTTCATTGCGAGAGGACTTGAGTACAGGAGCAAGGATGTCTTACTGCAGCTGTACAGGGCCTTGGTGAGACCACACCTGGAGTATTATGTGCAGATTTGGTCTCCTTACCTAATAAAGGATATACTTGCCATAGAGGGAGTGCAGCGAAGGTTCACCAGACTGATTCCTGGGATGGTAGGATTGTTGTATGAGGAGAGATTAGGTCAACTAGGCCTGTATTCATGAGAGTTTAGAAGAATGAGAGGAGATCTCATTGACACATATCAAATTCTGACAGGGATGGACAGACTGGATGCAGGGATGAAATTTCCTCTGGCTGGAGAGGGGAGTCTAGAACAAGGGATCATAGTCTCGGGATATGAAGTAGACTATTTAGGACTGAGATGAGGAGAAACGTCTTCCCTCAGAGAGTGGTGAACCTATGGAATTGTCTACCACAGGAGGCAGTGGAGGTCAAGTAACTGAATATATTTAAAAAGCATATAGATAGATTTCTAGACTCTAAAGGTGTCAAGGGGTATGAGGAGAGCACAGGAGTACGGTGCTGAGATAGAGGATCAGCTATGATCATATTGAATGACGGAGCAGACTCGAAGGGCTGAATGACCTGCTCCTGCTCCTGCTCCTATTTTCTATGTTTCCATGTTACAGAAGGTTAATTGATGTGGCTAGGTAAGTCCAATACTCCTACCTGATATATGGATGCTAAAACTACAAACTAGAGGATGATAAGCCCTGCAGGATTTACCATCCATTCAATTTAATGTATAGAAAATATTGCACCTTAAGTTTAAAAATCTGTTCTTGGAAGGCCAGTATTTCTTGCCCATCGCCCTCTAGTTGCCCTTCAGAAGTTGTTGGCAAGCTGCCTTCTTGAACTGCTGCAGTGCATGCAGTATTGTGGCCAAATCTGGGCAGCACATTTAATAAAGGACATGAAGGTTTTGACTTATTGAATGCAAGCTGGGTTTAGGGGTTTCAGTTTTCTGGAAATACCAGAATAGCTGAGGTTGTTCTCCTTAGAGCGGAGAAGGTTAAGGGACAATTTGGTAGAGTAGTTCAAAATCCTGAGTTGTTTGGACAGAGTAGGTTGCTGCTGACGAAGACAGTGAGCTAATAAGGCGCACAATTCTCTGGCCTCTGTTTCCTCTGGGCCCTCTTCTTGGCCATTTTCCATTCCTACTCAACTCTTCCAATGACCTTCCAAACTGTCAGCCTGGAGAGGTCACAGCCAACAGGTACTTTCTCCTAGTTGTCATTGTCAATGTCTGCCATCTTCATATCTTGCTTGCAAGTGTCCTTGGAGAGGAGGTATGGATGACCAGGTGGTCGTGACCCAATGACCAGTTCACCATATAGAAGGTCTTTAGGTATACGGCTGTCATCCATTCGATGAATGTGGCCGAGCCTGCGCAGATGTCATTGGCTTGGCAATGAGTGTATGCTGATGAAATTAGCATGCTCCAGGACCTCTGAGATGGTGACCTTATCCTGCCAAGAAATGTCGAGGATATGTCTGAGACAGCAAAGGTTGGAACTGTTCAGCCCTTTCCCCTGCCAATCATATATTGTCCAGGTCTGACGATGCTTGAAGAAGGCGCTGAGGATGCAGGCTTGTGTTGCCGATATCTAGTTCATAATTCATATGTCTTAGAATATAACTTTTTAGTTTTAGAAATTAAATCTTTAACTGTGGATTAATTGGGGCATCTAGTTATGAAATTGATAGACATCTCAAGCAAATGCACCATTTTTTTCTTTATGGGATGTGGGTGTCGCTGACTAGGCCAGCATTTATTGCCTATTCCTAATTGCCCTGGAAAAGGTGGCGGTGAGCTGCTTTTGTGAACTGCTGCAGTCCATGTGGTGTAGGTACAATCACAGTGTTGTTAGGGAGGGAGTTCTAGGATTTTGACCCAGCGACAGTGAAGGAACAGCAATATAGTTCCAAGTCAGGATGGTGGCAATGTTCCCATGTATCTGCTGCTCTTGTCCTTCTAGATGGTAGTGATCATGGATTTGGAAGGTGCTGTCTAAGGAGGCTTGGTGAGTTCCTGCAGTGCACCTTGTAAATGGTACACGCTGCTGCCACTGTACGGTGGTGGTGGAGGGAGTGAATGTTTGTGGATGGGGCGCCAATCAAGTGGGTTTCTTTGTTCTGGATGGTGTCAAGCTTCTTGAGTGTTGTTGGAGCTGCACTCATACGGAGAGTATTCCATCATACTCCTGATTTGTGCATTGTAGATGGTGAATAGGCTTTGGGTAGTCAGAAGGTGAGTTACTCGTTGCAGGATTTCTAGCATCTGACCTGCTCTTGTAGCCACAGTATTTATATCGCCCAGTTCAGTTTCTGGTCAATGGTAAGCCCCAGGATGTTGACAGTGTGGGATTTAGCAATGCCATTGAATGTCAAGGGGCAATGGTTAGCTTCTCTATTGTTGGGGATGGTCATTGCCTGGCATTTGTGTGGCGCGAATGTTACTTGCTACTTGTCAGCCCAAGCCTAGATATTGTCCGGGTCTTGCTGCATTTGGACATGGACTGCTTAAGTATCTGAGGAGTCTTGAATGGTGCTGAACATTGTGCAATCATCAGTGAACATCCCCACTTCTGACCTTATGATGGAAGGAAGGCAATTGATGAAGCAGCTGAAAATGGTTGGAGTGAGGACACTACCCTGAGGAACTCCTGGAGTGGTGTCCTGGAACTGAAATGATTGACCTCCAACAACCACAACCACCTTCCTTTGTGCTAGGTATGACTCCAACCAGCGGAGAGTTTTCCCCCTGATTCCCATTGACTCCAGTTTTGCTAGGGCTCCTTGATGCTACACTCAGTCAAATGCTGCTTTGATGTCAAGGGCAGTCACTCTCACCTCACCTCGGGAATTCAGCTCTTTTGTCCATGTTTGAACCAAGACTGTAATGAGGTCAGGAGCAGACTGGCCCTGGTGGAATCCAAACTGAGTGTCACTGAGCAGGTTATTGCTAAGCAAATGCCGCTTGATAGCCCATTGATGACCCCTTCAATCACTTTACTGATGCTCAAGAGTAGACTGATTGGGCAGTAATTGGCCAGGCTGAATTTGTCCTGCTTATTGTATACCTGGGCAATTTTCCACATTGCTGGGTAGGTGCCAGTATTGTAGCTGTAACAGAACAGCTTAGCTAGGAGCGGAGCTAGTTCTGGAGCACATGTCTTCAGTACTATTGCCGGAATGTTGTCAGGGCCCATAGCCTTTGCAATATCCAGTGCCTTCGGCATTTCTTGATATCACATGGAGTGAATCAAATTGACTGAAGACTGGCAACTGTGATGGATGGATCATCCACTCGGCACCACTGACTGAAGATTGTTGTGAATGCTTCAGCCTTATCTTTTGCACTGATGTGCTGGGCTCCCCCATCATTGAGGATGGGGATATTTGTGGAGCCTTCTCCTCCAGTGAGTTGTTTAATTGTCCACCACCATTCACGACTGGATGTGCCAGGACTGCAGAGCTTAGATCTGATCCGTTGGTTGTGGAATCGCTTAACTCTATCTATCACTTACTGCTTATGCTGTTTGACACACCAGTAGTCCTGTGTTGTAGCTTCACCAGGTTGACACCTCATTTTTAGGTATGCCAGGTGCTGTTCCTGGCATGCCCTCCTGCACTGTTCATTGAACAAGCTTGGCGTTAATTACAGTTAAAAACTAACCTATGTTTGTCCTTCAAGGTCAGAGGTAGAAGTGAAAACCTTGAATAATGAATGACCCATGTTTGGGCTTGAAATAGAGCAAAAGGTCTACACTTACTTTAATAATGGATTCCAATTATGTATGTAGTTCTCAGATCAAAAAAGGTAAAACCAGGTTGTAAACAAAAGAGTTCCTTGATGTGACTGAAATGCTGAAGAAAGGGTCATAAGCTCCATTAGCAACATAAATTATTCATATGGGTTACAGAATCAAAGAGTGTGTTAAGGTAAAATGACACATTCACATTTCTGTTTGAGACCATCAAATTGTGCCACATTGTCATAGAAATGGGGGTTGTGTGTATTTGTTGACAGAACCAAGAGGTTCATGTTGGGAAACTGACAGAGGCAGTTGTAGCTTTGCTTTGGTGTAGACTGCATTTCACTAGATTGAGAGGGCCAACGAGACATGATGATCAGTTAGGTCTGCATCTCAATCAAAGTAAATACTAATTTTATCATTCACCATGTGGAATGCAGGTGGGCTCTTTATCAGTTTGGATTTCGAGAGGAAAGAGCAGCTAATAGAGTTGCTTTAGCTTGCAGCTAATAGAAGAAATCTGTGAACTATTGGAGCTAATGGAAGAAGTGGTCCTCACAGGGACTAATGGCAGAAAGCAGTCAGCAGAGTTAGCATGGAAAGCTGTGGGAAGGCAGTTGGGTATCTGCTGGCAATCCAAACAAGGAACTGAGGCATCCACAGTCACGAGGCCTATCAAAAAAAGGTGGAGGGTTGCGTGGTCCAAAAAAAAGCAAATGAAAGGACCTCTATCGAACCTTACCTCGAGGATAGCTGGAACACTGAGTTCCAGAGGGCTATGGCATACCTTTGGGTTGATCTGTAGAGAAGTAAATGCACCTTCAAGATTTCATAAGATAAGGGAACTCTTGGGGGGGAAATAAAAAGTAGAACTGAGTAATCTTGATAAGCTATAGTGTTAAGCCTCCTTTGTTTAATTTCTTTTTCTATAAAATAATGACTGTTTTTGTTTAAAATCATGAAATCTTGTAGTATAGTTCTTTTGGTTAATTGCTGGGTTCCTCTTAAACATTAACAGTCCCTAGCAGGATTGTAACACTTGGTAGTCTCCCTGTTTGGTATTCTCAGTCAGGTTGCTGTTGATCCACACTCTCTTACTCAGCTTGGACATAACAGCTGCAGCTTTTGTGATGCGTGTGCTGATTTCTGCATCAAGTGGCAGATTTCTGGTGATCGTGGAGCCGAGATAAGTGAAGCTATCGACAACATTCAACGCCACATTGTCAATGCTGAGGGATGATGATAAGGCAACGTCCTGGGCCGTGGCATTTATTTTCCTGATACTAATGGTCAAACCAAACTCTGTCTATTTGCTGCTGAAGGTGTTCCTTGGTATAGAATGCTAGTTCATCAGCATAGAACAACTCTCTGATGGGGACTTGGCACACCTATGTCTTGGACATTAGGTGGGCAAGACTGAACAGCTTTCTGTTGGATCTCTTATGTAAGTAGACACCCTCTGTTGATGACCTGAAAGCATATGACAGCAGCAATGTGCCAAAGAGCGTTGGTGCCAGAACACAACCCTGTTTGACCCCACTTCGATGTTCTGATGTTGCCCCGTCATAGCTGAGCTTCCCCTTCATCTTGTCCTTCAAGATAGTAGAAATCATGGGTTTGGAAGGTACTGCTGAAGAAGTCTTAGAGAGTTGCTTCCTGATATGTGCTTGAAACTGTGAAGGAACAGTACAAATTTATAAAGGCTACCCCCTTAGACAATAGTGATTGGTAGAACTCTGAACGCACAGAGCTATGTCACATCAACAAAAGCAGTTAATGGCATGTTACCTTCCTTAAAAACAGTAGGATACATTTGTTTAGGAATGAGGCTGAAGATTATTGGGATAAGGAGTCATGGCAAAGGAATATAGGAACTTAGGACTTAGGAGCAGGAAGAGGCCATTTGGCTCTTTGAGCCTGCTCTGCCATTCAATAAGATCATGGCTGATCTCTTTGTGGTCTCAACTCAATCTCCCATCTACCCCCCAATAACTCTTGACTCCCTTGTCTATCACAAATCTGTCTAACTCTGCTTTGAATAAATACAATGACCCATCCTCCAGTGCTTTCAGCGGAAGACAATTCCCCAGAGAAAAAAATTCTCATCACCATCTTAAACTGTGTACCCTAGTCCTAGTCTTTCCCACATGTGGAAATATCCTCCCTGTATCTACCCTATCAAGTCACCTTATATGTTTCAATAAGATCACCTCTCATTCTGCTAAACTCCAACAGGTATAGGCCCAACCTGCACAACGTTTCTTCATAAAATAACCCCCCTCATTCCACTAATGAGTCAAGTGAATCTTTAAGAACTGCTTCTAACACAATTATATATTTCTTCTCAAAAAGATGACCAAAACTGTACATGGTATTGCAGATGTGTCACCAAGGCCCTGTACAGTTGCAGTAAAACTTCCCTATTTTTATATTCCATTTCCCTTGCAATAAATGCCAATATTCCATTTGCCTTCCTGATCACTTGTTGTAACTGCATACTAAGGTTTTGTGATTCATGTATTATGATCTCTCTATACCACCAAATTTTGCAGTCTCTCTCCATTTAAATAGTATACTCCTTTTCTATTCCCCCTGCCAAAGTGGACAAGTTCACGTTTTCCTACAGTACAAACTGTCTGATTAATTTTTTCCCACTCACTTAACATGCCTATATCCCTTTGCAGACTCTCTACCTTTTCTTGACAACTTATTTTTCCATCTATCTTGATGTCATCAGCAAATTTAGTTAGTTACCATACATTCAATCCCTCCATCCAGATAATTGATGTAGATTGAAAATAGCTGAGGCCCCAGCACTGGCCCCTGTGGCACTCCACTAATTACAGCTTGTCAACCTAAAATGAGCTACTTATCCCTACTCTCTTTTCCTGGTAGCTAACCAATCCTTTACCTGTGCTAATATGTTACCTCCTACAACATGTAATCTTTTCTTATGTAGTCACCTTTGATATGACACCTTATCAAATACCTTCTGGAAATCCAAGTACACCACATCTACAGATTCCCCTTTATTCACCTTGCTTGTTACTTCCTCAAGAAACTCTAATAAATTACTTTAACGTGATATCCCTTTCACAAACCCATGTTGGCTCTGCCTGATCAAATTATGATTTTATTAGTATCCTGCTATAATGTACTTAATAATTTATTCTAGCAATTTCCCTATGGACCATGGAAGGTGTGGTTCTGTTTTTGTTTGGTTCCTGTTGGGGCTATGTAAATATCTTGGGAAAAGAACTGGTCAGGACTGATAATTGCAGCATGAATGAAAGACTTGCATTTATATAGCACTTTTCACAATCACTAGACATCTAATGAAGTACATTTTGAAGTGTAATCATTGTTGTAATGTAGGAATCACAGCAAAAAACTCCCATAGACCACAATGCAATAGCAACCAGATAATCTGTTTTTATGATGTTGATTGGGAAATAGGTATTGGCCAGGATTCCAGGGATAACTCCTCTGCTCTTCTTTAAAATAGTGCCATGGGGTCTTTTATATTCACTCAAGCAGGGAGATGGGGCCTCAGTTTAACATCTCATCTGAATGACAGCTCCTTGAACAGAGCAGTGCTCCCTCAGCACAGCACTGGAGTGTCAGCCTTAATTTTCACACTTAAGCCCTGGAATGGGCAAGGAACACAGAACCTTGCGATTCAGAGATGAGTGGACTACAACTGAGCAATGGCTGACTCCACAGCACAACAATGGATAGATATTTCTGCAGGTATGCTGAATTGTTTTTGGGAGTCAGGGAGGTCTTATTCAGAAGTAGTTCTCCGGAGATTAGGTGATGCAGAGTCCGATATAGGTGGCCTGTGGAAAAACAGGCTTGCAAAGCTAAATGACCTGTTCCATTTCTTGCATATTTATGTTCTGAATACAAAATCACAGAAATGGTTGCTCCTTTAGAAATAATTGTCTCCAGACATTTTCCTTAGCACAGAGAAATATTTTGCCAATGTTTAATGGGTCCCATGAAAAAATGACATAGAATAAAAATATTGTGCTGCTAGTTTAACATACTTGAGCGATTCTTACTTGTTTGTGAGCACTACAGTGCAGTGCCAGAAAGAACAGCATGGTGGAGCCTCATCTCATTTTAATTTCCAAGAAGCTGTGAGAGGTATTATAAGACCACAAAAGAGGTATATTAATAACAGTTTGACACTGAACAATGTAATACTGAGCAAACTGAACAAAAGAAGAGGTGCAATGTTGGCCTTTCTGCACTGTTCCATGCACAGTTGAATGGATTAATTGTTGGATAGAAACATTTGAATTTACATTCTGCTCTACAACTACTGTAAACTTTGAATGGGAATATTTAAACAGTCTTCTCAAGTGTGCAGCATAATAAGGCAACAGAAGTATGATAGCCTTAAAATTTTATTCACATGAAATAAAAAGGATCTCAACAACCTTACAGCAGTGTTCTGTGTGAACCCTGCACTTTCACAGTGATTAAATGAAGAAAAGGAGTGGTTAGAATGTGGAACTCACTATCACACTGAGTAGCTGAGATGAATAGCCTGGATACATTTAAGGGGAAGCTCGATAAGTGTGAGGGAGAAAGAAGTAAAAGTTATTCTGATAGGGTGAGATGAAGAGTGGTGGGAGGAGGCTCTTGTGGAGCACAAATACTGGCATAGAACAGCTGGGCCGAATGGCCTGCTTCGCTGCTGTGAGTTCTATGCAATTAAAGAAAAATGATAATGTTGGACAACATTTCACGAATTGCAAGCTCTCCATTCGGTCATGCTCAGCGAATCAGCCTTTCACAGTATTCAGTTATAGTGCCTCGTCAATAAAGCCCACCTCTCTTAGCAGCCATACAAGACTTGATTCACTCATGTCCAAAATGGTTTTGTCATAAACCTACTTGCTTATTAGTATTAAAATGGGCATGGTTTCATCTTCAATTCTGATCCCCTTACACCTGCCAGTTCTGAAATCTGCCTGCTGAAATGGACAGGGTTTGGAGATCAACGTTACAAGAAGATGTTAATGCAGCCTTTACCTTTATGTTGCTGTTTGTGGGATCTCCGCAGAGACTGCTGACTTATAAAATAACTTCAGCCCATAACAAAGTACAAAGTTGCATGTTTCTATTATTTTGACAGTACATGGAGTGATAAGATAGAGACTGCCTTCTGTTCATGCATCTGTCAAATAAACCAGTTTACTGGTTTACAATTGACTTTGCCTGACTAGAATGCTTTTAAATACATATTTTGTTTCAGCTTTGACTCAATGATAGCACTTTTACCTCTGAGTCAGAAGGTTGCGAGTTCAAGTCCCACTTCAGAGACTTCACCACAAAGTCTAGGGGCTGTATATTACAGGAGGGGACGAATGGGTCACTCACCCCTCCCCCCAGAAGCAAAGTTGGTGGGAAGCCAACTCATTCCATGCCAGCCCATCCTGCAGCCATAAAGCGCTGTGGGTGGGTTAAATTGCCTGCAGGTGGTCCTGTGCCCCTCACTGGGGTGGAAGTCCCACCCTCAGGAGCAGCCAGCCAATCGGATTGGCCGGCAGCTCCAGCTGTCCCAGCAGCACCAAGAGTGTATGAGTGGGCACTGCCATGTCTGCAACCAGGAAGAAGAAGGCCTAATGGATTCCAGAGCCTGGTAAGCCCGGCTCTTAGGCAGGGAGTATTTGGGCAGTTTAGGGGGTGGGCTGGGTGGGCTGTGGGGATGGTGTGTTTTATGGAGCAGGCAGGTAGGAAGGGCACCCTCCAAAAGATAGTAGCCCCCTTCCTTCCTGCCCTCTGAAAGAGTTTTTTTTTTAAAAAGTGGCCTGTCCACTCCCGCCTGACTGCCCATACCAACTGTATTATGGCATGGGCAGCATATTATCGGGTCGATTGACTTTTTAACAAGGCCAATTTACCCTTGATTATTTATTTAAATATGGGGGGTGGGCCACCGATTTCAGCACCCACCCAGCCCTGAATTATGGAGGTGAGCTTGGGGATGGGCGGTGAGGTGGGCACTCGCCCTATTTTACCTGCCTCCCTGCCAAAAGCACGCCGTGTGGGGGCAAGTAAAGTGTAGCCCTAGCTGACACTTCAGTGTAGTATTGGGGGAGTGCTGCACTATCAGAGGCGCTGCCTTTCAGATGAGATGTTAAACTGAGGCCCTGACTGCCCAATCAGGTGAAAATAAGACATCCAGTGGCTCTATTTGGAGTTCTACCTGATGTATCTATCTCTCATCCAACATTAATGAAGCAGATTATTTGGTTGTCTATCTCATTGTTGTTTATGGAACCTTGTGCATATCGACTGCCACCTTCCCTGCATTCTGACAGCGATTATGTTTTAAAAGTACTTCATTGGCATTAAAGCACATTAGAAAGTCCTGAGCTTGTGAAAGGTGCTATGTAAATGCAAGTTATTTATTTTTTTTCCTTTCTGAAAGGATACAATGGCTTCAGAGCTGTATGGGATATTATAATGTTCAGTGTAAACAACAAAAGGTCTAATTGTTATGGTCTGTATCATGCTATCATTTCACTTATTGGGAGATAAAGGTGACCTATAGTTCATAGGAACCTGAAATCCTCTTACATATCATATCATAGAATGGTAACAGCACAGGAGACAATTCGGCCCATCATGTCTGTGCCAGCTCTCTGCAAGAGTTACTCAGCTAGTACCACTCCCCTGCCTTTTTCCCATAGCCCTGCAATATTTTCCTCTTCAGATAATTATCTAATTCCCTTTTGAATTCCATGATTGAATCTGCCTCCAACACATTCTCAGGCAGTACATTCCAGATTCTAACCATTGACTGTGCAAAAAAAACTTTTCCTCATATCGCCTCTTGTTCTTTCTCCAACCTTTTTACACTGGTGTCCTTTGATATTTGACCCTTCTGCCAATGAGAACAATTTCTCCCTATCTATTCTGTTGTCATGGACAGGATTTGTGTGGTCCCTCCAGTGCGAAATCAGGATATTTCCTTACTCTGAGTGATTTTTCTTAATTTAAAATAAATTCCAACAGCAGGCTTTTAGGTGAGTTTTTAAAAAAAGTTATTTATTATCACACACTTGTCTCGGACATTTGAATGCGATGTCTCAATCATTCCCCTCACTCTCTATCGCACAAGCGAATTTTGATACAGACGAAATTAAAATTGTAATTACAAAAATGGAATTTAGAACTCAGTCTTTATATCAATGCAGGCTTGTTGCCTTCTTGATTAAGTTGGCACTTTAGTCAGAGTGAAAGTCTTTTAGAAACAAAGGATTCATATGAAGCTGCAAATCTTCTTGTAGACAAAGAGCCAGGAGGTTGGTTCTTAGGTGGACTTGAAAGCTGGAACAAGTACAGTACTTTGACTGCATTAAAAGACTTTCAGCTATGATGGTTCAGCTGTTTTCTGGTGCTTTGGATGTTTCTCTCAACACCCAGATTTGCTCAAGTTGTCCCTGAAAGTTAGTTTCAGATTTAACAGTTTTGGGGTCCAGAGCACCACGATAGAATAGCAGTTGACAATGGCCATATACTCTTATCTCTGTCCCAGCTTGAGCTCAATAGGTCTCCTTTGTGCAGTATGGCACTCAGAGGCCAGCAGTCCAGAGATTTCATATTCCTCAAATGTTGGGTCATCCTTACAAATTGAGATGTTTAAACATCACAGGTGGCTGTGAAGCTCCCTTATTCAGGTCCAAGTTTAACTAAATACTGGCCATACAATTGAATATTTTCCACAGTTTAAATGTCCATAGTCACATGTTAAGTTGCAGCCATCTTAACAGAATTTGTGGCCACTTTCAGAAAGTGTGATCTTACAGCCCGTAATATCCAATATCCTCATGCTTGTACTGAGGGTGACACTGTCTACACCCCTGATAAGTTTGGACACTTCTATAAAACTACCTCTCAAACTTCTCTCCTTAAAGGAGAACAGCCCTATCTTCTCCAGTTTATCCACATAACTGAAGCATTCTAGTAAATCTTTGCTGCACAATGTCTTCTCTTACTTCCTAAAGTGTGATGCCAAGAATTGGACACAATACTTCAATTGAGGAATCACCATAGCTTCCTTACTTTTGTATTCTACGCCACTTTTTACAAAGCCCAGGATCCTTGTTGCCCTGATTGGTGAGTTTTAAATTTTGTATGCTTAAGTGAGCTTAAGTCTTAAGTAACTCTCATGTTTTACTTATACATGAATGGTTGGTGTGTGCCTTATTAACTGCTTTCTTAAACTGCCCTGCCACTTTCAATGATTTGTGTGCATGTACCCCCAGGTTCCTCTGCTCCTGCATCCCCTTTAGAATTGTACCCTTTATCTTGTATTGTCTCCCCTTGTTCTTCCTACCAAGATGTATCACCTCATACTTCTCCACATTAAATTTCATCTGTCACATGTCCACCCGTTCTACCATCCTGTCTATGCCCTCTTGAAGTTGATCACTATCCTCCTCACAGATCACAATACTTCCAAGCTTGGTGTCATCTGCAAATTTTGAAATTCTGCCCTTAAACCAAGGCAAGGTCATTAATATGGCTCTAGAAAAGCAATGATCCTAATACTGACCCCACCCTGCCCCCCTCCCGCCCCCCCACCTCCCCGGGGAAATTCCACTATATATCTTCTTCCAGTCTGAAAAAATGCCTGCAGAAGCTCTTGGATTTCCTTTTATGTTAGCTGCCAGTCTCTACTCATACTCTCTCTTTGCTTCTCTTTTTTTTCTTTTTTCACTCTGCCTCTGAACTTCATATTCAGCCTGGTTCTCATTGTAGTAACAAGTTGACATCTGTCATCCATACCCTTTTTTCTGCTTCATCATGCACTCCATCTCTTTTGTTATCCAGGGAGCTCTGATTTTGTTTGCCCTACCTTCCCCACCGTGGGAATATACCGCAACTGTATCCAAACCAATTCCTGTTTAAAGGCAGCCCATTGTTCCATAGCAGTTTTACCTGCTAATCTTTGATTCTAATTTACCTGGGCCAAATCCACTCTCACCGCCACTGAAATTGACCCAATTAATTACTTTTATTCTATGTTACATCTTGTTATTTTCCATAGCTAACAAAAACCTTATGATGCCATGATCACTGTACCTTAAGTATTCCCTACTGCAACTTAATCCACCTCATTCCCCAGGACCATTTCCAGCAATGCTTCCTTTCACATTGGGTTGGAAACATCCTGATGTAAAGAAAATTCTCCTGAAAACACTTCAGAAACTCTTCCCCTTTTCTGTCCTTTACACTATTACCATCCCAGTCTATATTAGGATAATTGAAGCCCCACAGAGCACAGATCTGCGAGGCAGCAGCAGAGGGATTGGCAGCAACAGCAATAAAGGGAGCAGGAGACGAGGCTCCTGGACACTCGGGGCATGGAGCTGAGTAGCGGAAGCAGGAGGAGCAGCAGCAGAAGTAAACAGAATGGGAGACTCGGCACGCGGACACACAGAGTGCGGAACTAAGCAGTGGCGGTAGCAGGAGTGGCAGCAGTGGCAGGAGGAGCAGCAGCAGTCTATATTCAGTGAAAAAAGCAATCCATGAGTGACGGTCACAAGGCAACAAGTTTGGTTGATGAGTATTATCATTGTCTTTATTTCTCTAATTGAGGGCAATGGGTTAAGCCAAAAAATTTAGTTAATTGCCTGATTGGTGAGTTTTAAATTTTGTATGTTTAAGTGGGCATAAGTCTTGAGTAACTCTTATGTTTTACTTAAATTACATGAGTGGTTGGTGACACTGAGCCTGAGACATTATCGAGTATGGACATTTGTTCCAAACACTTAGTCTGCTTTTGCTGGTATTGCTCTTCTCTAAATTATGCAATAGGATATTTTATGTCCAGGTAAACAGGCAGATGGAATTTCAGTTTGATATCTCGTCTGAAAGACAGGAAATCTAACAACGTAGCTCTCCTCCTGCATGGCACCCATTCTTGGGAAGTGAGTATCACTGGAAAGACCAGCATTTATTGCCCATCTTTAGTTGTCCTTGAAATGTTGATGGTGGGTCTTCCTCTTAAACCACAACAAGCTTTTTGGTTAATGTGCTCCACATGTGCTGCTAGGTAGGAAGTCCCAGGTTTTTGATGCAGGCTTTTTATGTCAGCCTAGAGATTTACTAAAAAGTAGCAGTTAGTTAGTAGCAGTGATCCTTTGAATTATATTGAAACTCAAAATTACAGTATATGTGCAATTGAGTTTTAGCCCAATTTGGTTGTTGGGGTGACCCTGTTTCTTTAAGTAGTAATGTATGTGACAGGTGGAATTACAATAACAATACCCAGTTTTAAAAAAATATATTTATATATTTTTAAAATATGAAAGCCATTTTACACTAACTCCTGTTGCCAGCTGAAAATCTTTATTGCAGTCATTTTAAAAGTGACAAACATATCAGATGGCCTTATTCAGGTGTGTGGCAGGAATTTGTGTGCCTGGAAGATGGTTGTGCAAAGATACCATTGTAACTTTAAAAGTTTGGCAGAGAGTCTTTAGCTTTCTTTCAATCTTGCATCAAACAATCCTTTTGCCCAATGGAGAGAGGGGGTGCTGGCCTTGCATTAGAGTGTGTTAATCCAGTCTCCCTTGATTTAACTCCTTCATAAATTTAAACTTAATCGTATTGGTGGTTCTTGATGTAGTGGTTTACATGCATAAGCAAAGATGATGAGACCTGCTGACTAGTACTTTTAGAACTGTGTTTTCCTCTGTTTCAGTGAGAAAATTGAATATTTTTTCCAGCGGATATAATGAAAAATTCCTTCACTAAACTGCCATTGTTTGCAATATTCACTTAACTTTTAACTTTATAGGAAGGAAAATAAGGGTATATCCTCTGGTTCTTAAACATTCACTCCCTCCACCACTGGTACACAGTGGCAGTAGCGTGTACCATCCATCAGATGCATATAAAATGCAGCAACGCACTCAGACTCTTTCGACAGCACCTTCCAAACCAGCGACTGCTACCACCTAGAAGAAGGGCAGCAGAGGCATGAAAACACTACCACCTGCAAGTTCTCCTCCAAGCCACACACCATCCTGACTTGGAAAGATATCACTGTTTCCTCATTGTCGCTGCATCAGAAATCTGGAACTCCCTTTCTCGCAGCACTGGGCTGGATTTTACAGAGCACTGCAGTCCCCGCTCCCTCGCACCACCCTCCCCCCCTGACCAGTTAAAAAAGGTTGGGCAGGTGGCCGACCATGATCCTGGTGGCTGCCCCGCAGCAATTTAACGCTGGAAGCAGCTTTAACTGTTGTGAGGCAAAGTTTCCGTCCCTATCTCGGGAAGAAATCGGAGAGACCTGCCTGCCAATTGGATGGCACCTCTGTTACCACCGCAGCTGGGAGTGGTGACCACTGCTGGGAATATAGGCAGTTCCACCAGTCCCAGGAGACAAAGTAAATCCAGGTTCAGGAGGCTCAACAAGAGGAGGTTGGGCAGTTGAGGGGAGAAGGGTGGCCAGGTTCAGAAGTCCAGAGGGGAGGGTTAAAGGGGGCCGATGCCTCTAATGGGTCGAAGGGGCCTGCAAATGAAGTTCCCCACCCTTGCCTGACACCAGCCTGTGCAGCTAAAGCTGCTGGGCTTCCCACATGGCATAGGCCTCCCCCTCCGGCAGGTAATATACCGATGGTGGTGGGATAATCGACCTCTTAAGGGCCTCAGTAGGCCCAAAGGCAGGAAGGCTGTCCAATGCCTCCCTCGCCTCCAATAAATTTGAGACAAGTTAAGGGCTGGCGGGTAGGCAGTGGGAAGGCTAGCTGCTGTATTTTACATCCACCCCCACCTTCAAACCCAACAGCAGGGGAGCTTAAAATCCATCACACTGTGTGTGCACCCACACCCCATGGAGTGCAGAGGTTCAAGAAGGAGGCTCACCACTACTTTTTCAATGTCAGTTTGAGATGGGCAATAAATACAGGCCAATAACAAACATGAAAAAAATTGAAGGACTTGGGCTGATGGACTGTGAACTTTACATTTGTCACGTTATGTACAGCTGACCTTAAATTACTTCCAAAGGTCAACCTCGATTCACAGGAAGCTCTTAAACTGGATTAGGCCTGCTGCCAGAGAGGATCAGGATTCTGTGTCTCACCAGCTTTTAAAGGGACTGTGCGCTAGCAGTTGATCAGTGAGGAAACCAGCAGTCAGGAAGAATCCTGACTGAGATGGCCAGAGACATTGCCAAAAACTTCCCTTCTAAAGATGTCATGTTGGAAGTGTTTCCAGATGAAACCTGGGAAAGAGGATTACCCAAACTGGATCTTCATGGGAGTGGTGGAGAAGATGGCCTAAAGAGATAACACAATGTCCAGCACGCAAACAGCATGGAATTAAGTGAGGGAAATGCTTTGTAGCTTAGAGGTCTATCAAGGTAAAGCTATTCAGCCTAGACCAAGTAAATGAACAAGGTACGCATACCACAAATAGTTTCCTTGCACCCTGTTAAACCTGATTGAATCTATAAATTAAACCATCAGTAAACATGGCATATTTAAGGGGAGATGATGGTGTAGTGGTATTGTCACTGGCCTTGTAGTCCAGAGACCCAGGATAATGCTCTGGGGACCTGGGTTTGAATCCTGCAATAGCAGATGGTGGAATTTGAATTCAGTAAAAATCTGGAATTAAAAGTCTAATGATGACCATGAAACCATTGCCGATTGTTGTAAAAATCCATCTGGTTCACTATTGTCCTTTAGGGAAGGAAATCTGCTGTCCTTACCTGATCTGGCCTACATGTGACTCCAGACCCATAGCAACGCCCCCTGAACTAGGGCAATTAGGGATGGGCAATAAATGCTGGCCTAGCCAGTGACACCCATGAATGAATAATAAAAAAAACTTTGAGTTTCACATGCTCGTATGCCATATTTAAATTTGGAATGGTAAGCTCACAAAGCAAGCCGAATAAAACATTTTCACTCACTGGCACACAAGCGGGGATGCTTGAAAGCTGATTATAAGAACAGATGTCACCAATATAAAGTCTCATGCTCTGGGAACGGCTAACAGGAAGTTGCAGGTGCACTTGCACCCAATAACCACCCCAGGTTAGGAAATCATGATGAATGCAGCCAGGAGCTCCCAGGTGAGATACCATATCTAGAAATTGTTTGGAGTCACTCAATGTGCTTTTGAAAGAAAAGTTTTTTCAGCAGGGATATCCATGCTCATTGTCAGCCCCTTGTCTATGGACAGGCTTTCTTCTCCTTTACTTACTCTATAGTTAGGCCTGTCTGGATGATAAAGTTGTACAGAATGCAGCAGAATGTGGTAGAGACTCAGGTGAGGCTATTATAAGATCTCCCCTTTGATCTGGATCTGAACTTCAAGTTGCCTCTGCTGCATTTGATGATGGTCTAGGTGGTTCCATGAAGTTTTCTGCATCTCCACTGTGCTGTTGCTTGTAGCTGTGTCAATGAACCAGAGCTGCAGAGGGGCAGCTTTGGTCTCTTAATAGGTGTCTTGCTGTCTCCTTTCTTCTTCAAATGGTCTAGCTGCCAAGTGTTGGCTTGATATAACTGCTGCTTGGGAAGTGGATATTAAGCATGTTTGATCCTGTGTTGCTGATGATTGATCACCGGCATGTTAATGGAGGGGGATATCTTACAGTTTCTTATAGGTCATAGGATCATGTGGAGGGGCCTACATGGCCATGTAGGTGTCATGAATAATGCCCTGGACTATGAGGCATTCTCTGATGACAGTTACTGCTGCCAAGTACCCAGGGAGGAAGTAATGAAGATCAAATGCACCAGTCACCGATTTGATACACCTTGTGCTCTGTGGGTTGATAATATTGCTGATAAACCTATGGTATTTGGAAGTGAGCCTGAGGTAGTGTGACCTTGCTAGCTGCTGGCAGTGCTGTTGCTGTGTTGGGTGTCAGTAGGTCAGTTCTGGCAGACAGTGTAGCTCCATCATTACCTATGAAAACAGCTTTCCTCAGATATTCGAGGTACGTGTGGCCCCGTTTTCAGACATGGCTGCACTGGAGAAAGGCAATTGCACCTCTTTCGTATCCTGCCTTTCACCCTTTCCGAATAACTTGAAAAGAAAGGAATCCCCAAAGGAGTTCTCTTTTCAAGTTCTTAATTGGGACAGTGTGAAATGTTGCAGCCAAAATCTGGGCAAGGAATAAAAACAAACTGTCCAACAAAAACAAACATTTTAAAATATATCTCTCAGATATTAACTGTTAAAATGTGCTTTGTGAAATGATCATAAGACTAACACACTGTTATTCTATCTTTAATGAGATAATTCCTATCTGTCTGATCCTCATTGTGCATTTCATGTGGGCAAACCAAGCACATGCCATCTCATGGGAATTAAAGGATTGCACTTGTGTTCATTCTACTGATATTAGCAATGTTTTCTAATATTTAAACAAAGCTCTCCTACGATTTGTGAGAGTACTTTAAAAGTCAGTGCTGCACTAAATAGTTGGGGATATGGCGATGCCAGTCTCTGCCTGACTTATTGTTTGCTCCAGGGGCACAGGCCACTCACAAAGGAAAACATACCAGACACACCCCAAGAATTTATTAAGTTCACACTTTGATTTAATAATCCAAAGGAGCCCACCAGATGGCAGCAGCACCTAGGGTTGTCATGCACACTCTGCCAGAATTGCTGTTAGCGCAAAGCATGATTCTACACTGGGAAAATATAGGTTTTGAAGAGTTACACACTTTCAGAAAGAAAAACAAAGGAAAGCCAGGCCTGGTTAGCCAATGTAAGAGGAAAATCTTTGGCTCATACTAAATTCCTCTATCCTTACAGACACTCCTGTCATATCTTTGACAAACTCTACCATGCTGTAGTGAATCAACTTCAAAATTTGTAACCTTGCTTTTACCCTAGAGATCTTCATCAGCCTGATATCCTTTGCATTGGGCTACTCCCTTTTCTCTATTGGGCCAGCAGTGCTCGCAGTTCCAACCACTAAATCTCTGTTCTCTGGGGAACTTTCTTCCTGAACATCACCACCACTACCATCTCTTTGACCTTGTCTTGGCATCACCAACCTTTCTTTTATCCCTTTGCTTCCGCATTCACTATTTTTAACCCTACCCTGTAAAGCACTCTGAGCCTTAGCTTTCCATGAGATGCACTAGAGAAATATAAGTAGTCGACCATTCTTACATGCAGTGGATAGGGTTATTATCCTTGGTTTCGTGTGCAATGCACTACTTGAGGACAAAGTGTTCTCAAACACCAGGGCAGCAATTTTCAAGTCAGTCAGCATTAGGACTTGCCGCAGAGCAAAAATAATTGTCATGTCCAGTAGAGCTTTTGTACAATGTTATCAGTAAAGCATAAATTAAACTGGAATCTTCTGTCAATGGTAATGGAGAATACTGCTGCCAAAGGTGGAGAATACTGCTGCCAATTCAGCCCAGCACTGAATTGCGAGCTCGATATATTTATTTTTTTTCAAAGCCAAAAGCAGCTGCTCCTTGCTGTAATTTAACATGGCTGCAGTCCATTGAGAACATTAGTACAGCCATTTGTGTTGGCATTATTTCTCAACAATTTAATTTACAATACACATCCTGGCAGCTATGGCATTCAGGCCAAGTTCAAATTATCCTCTCACTATTTTTGGAAACCTGGGCAGAAGTGGCTCAGTGGGTAACACACCTGCCTCTACCTCAGAAAATTGCGTTTTCGACTCCCAGTAGAGACATGAACACAATATCTAAGCTGATGTTCTAGGGTAGTCCTGTCAGAAGTGCTGTCTTTCAGGTGAAATATTAAATTGAGGCTCTGTCTGTCCTTTCAGGTGGATGTTAACTATCCCAGAGCACCAGTGAAGGAGAGGTGTCCAAGCCAATAGTTACCCCTATCTCTATCATATCTAGCCATCATTATGTTACTTTATGTGGCTGCTGCATTTCCGACATTGTAACAGTGACTACATGCCAAAAGTATTTCATTGGGTAAGTACATTTGGACTTCCTGAGGTTTTGAAAAGTGCTATATAAATGCAAGTCTTGTTTAAGCATAATGATTTGAATGAGCAGAAAATGACTGCTGGAACCATACGGCCGCTGGATGCAGAAGTGGAGGGGAGAGGGTGAGAGAGCAAAATAAAGTGTGGAGAGAGGTGGCAACACAAAAATAAACTACCGTAGATTATAGTTCTGGGACAAAGTGTTCTCACACGTTGCACTTATATAATTGGAATGACACATGCAGGCTTTACAGAAAGGATCAGACTTTTTGCCCTTTCAACAAAATGAGGAATTGGTTGCTCCCCACCCTCACCTTCCAGGCTCAGGGAATATTGTGCCATTAGTACTTGAGCAAACATTGACCCCTCGGTGTTGCAGGTTAGCACCTTGTTTCAGGCTCCCTGAGGGAAACTCAGCACTCCCAAACAGCATTAATGCGGAGACCTTAACATAAAATGACAGTGCAGTGACCTGGGATTATGATTCTCCCATGCATTGTGCTGTAGTGTTAGGAAAACCATTTCCTTACACAGAACACCATCAACTGAAAACATTTATCAGAGGCTGCATATATTGCCCTGGAGAGGAAGACTGATGGAAGTATCACACAGGGTGCTCCTGCAGAACTCCTAGTGGTTGGCTGAACACTGACACTAGCGAGGACCTTGTTACAGATCATGTGACCAGCTTCTTATGCCACAGCGAGTGGCACACATAGTCAATCATAGAGATGGGAGAAAAAAAGTCCAATCATTACAACACAACTGTAAAGCTCAGTGTGAAGGCAATTCTGCTGATGACACTTAGCAGAACCTCACAGAGGCTCTGAATGTGACTGAACAATAAGTTTGGATTAACTGGCAGGTAGATCAGAGAACATAGCTTTCTGTAATTTCCTCCCTGCTCTCACTCCCACTGCCCCACTTTGACCCCAGTGCTCTAACACCAGCCCTGACCCCTCTATGACCCCTGTGTTCTTTGCTGCTTGTTTTGGAGCATAGACTCTGAGACTGTTTCACATGTCCGCCATTTTATTTTTGCTGATATAATTTTTTTTTAAAAAAAGCTATGCATTTGAAAGGCATCTATCTTTGAATCTTCCTTGTTTAATGGAACAACATCCAGTGGAGATGTAACAATGGTGGAACATATCTGAGGGTTGTGTCTGGGGATGCAGCATAATAACCGTCGCTTTGTTGTTAAGCAGTTTCCACTTTGCAACCACATAAAGTGAGTGTAGATCTCTGAATTCAGATCCTGAACTGGCTCTGGCGCTTAGTGGGCTGAGACTCCCGTTGGAGAAGACCACTTCACACCATTTTGGATTGACAATGCATACATTATAGGACAAATTCAGCAAAGCTGAGCTCCTGGGAGCAGCTTGGGGAGGGTGGGGGTGGCTGGGGAAATCAGGGCTATGGTGCTGTTGCTCTTTCACTGACCCATGTTCTCATTTCGTGAGGTTGGGCTTTCAGAGAATCAAGGATATGTCCATATTTCCAGCTCACACGCATCTGTTGAGGGCACATTCCTGGAGAAGCAGAGCTATAGTGTTATCAGGTGGAATTTTCCATTTTGCAGACTAAGTGGTGGTGGTGGGCAGGACAGTCGGTGAGTTTCCTGCTGATTGGCAGGTGGTTCTCATGCCCAATCTTAAACTTGAAAGCTGATTAATTATGCGTCGGCGAGCTGCTTGCCGAATCACATGGCAGGGTGGGCACTGATTCATCCACCCACTCTCACTTCATGGGGTTGAAGTTCCTGGCAAAACATTTGAGTTGCGCCCAAACACACATTTGCTCTTTGCAGTCCAGCTGTGTGGTGTGGCCGAATGACATGTCCTCCAGGAGAAGCAAGCAATCCGCGCCTTGATTCAGCTACAACTCCATGGTGACTCTCCTCCAGGCCATGCACGTACTCTCATAAGGCCATCAGACACTCTAAGGGTTACAGCACAGGGATCTCAAACACTATTAGCAGAAGGGACATCTGCACTGAATGTCTCTCACACACTTTAACATCACCACCATCTCATGTATCATCCTGCACACTCAACACCTTCTGCCTTACAGGAGAGGGCACAACACACACAGCAGCTATGCATGGTTCCCAACTTCTCTTCAACCTGTTCTCATCACTTTCCATTCTGTCTGTCTTCATGCAGGCTAAGCTAGCTAAGAGGGGGAGATCCTAGACCTGTGGGGGAACCCCCGAATTACAGGAGCTCACTCCCTTCGAGGGAGAGGCAGCCGAGCTGGCTGGAGAGGACAGGGATCACTCCTGTGGTGAAGGCGAGATCGGCCTCCCCCAGGAAAGCAGTATAGATGAACCCTTCATTAGTCAAACACATCATGACCTTCACAGTGAGTTAAATGTAATACCTGCCTAATCAGGAACTAACTCTCTCTCTTCCAGGCACCAGCAGGAGTAGGCCGAGACAAACCTCTAGCCAGTCCCTCAGCCTCAGACCCCAGTCCGCCTCGGATGATGATGCTGAGGACCCACTAGATGTCAAGCCATCACTGCATTCACCGGCATCCTCCACCATTGCAGAGACACATGCTTCAGTTGGCCCTAGATCTAGATTAGGCTCGGGTTCACTATCTGGAGAACACCTCAAGGCCATGTCTCCCCAGCAGTGGCAGTCCAGTTCTCTGGCCCTCAGAGAACTTCTGGAGAACAGGCACCTATTTAGTCCAACTGAGATGATGAGCCTCTGCAATCAGCCATTGCACACATGTTGAAGATGCAAAGACAAGCAGGAGAACATCAGGGAGAGTTGTCTGAGGCAGTCACCAGACTAGAACGAAGGATGGAGGAGTCCATCTGCGTTCTCTCTGATGTCGTGGCTCCAGAACACGAGCGTATTGAAGCCTTCATTGGTAGGGAGACAGCTGCTTTGGAAACCACGGATTTGCATGCAGACCTGCACTCTATCACTCTAGGCATAGGTAGGATCCATCAGCGGCCAGGCGAGATGGGATGGGGCACCTTGACCTTGCCCCCTTTCAGGTGTCCCTTCTCCTCAAGGAATCATGCAGGGGCCCTTGGGAAACCAAAGGGTGGAGGAGTGCCTGCCGGACAGCCAGGATCATCCACGCAGGAGACTCCAAGGGTGTCCAGCTGTTCCCAATCCCTCCCCCCTGTGACCCCAACAGCTCCAGCTGCTCAGGCCAAGGAGGATGCATCTGCCCCAGAACTGGATACCCAAAGCAAGCTGGGACCCTCCAGGCCCCGGGTCTCCAGAGGATGCCCACCAAAGTCATCTCCAACAACAGGGCATAGCAGCCAGCAAGCTGCCTCACCTGTGCTGTGGCTGTCAGGGCTGCACCCAAGCATAGTGTAGAGTACCTAAAGTTAAGAAATTGATTGGACACTGCTGGCACGGATGCTCTCTCACTGTATATAATGCACCTTTGTAAATAGCTTTGATTTTATGACCCAACGTCTCAGGACGTGAATGTCTCTTGCTTCTGATTCTATCTATTGTCTTATTTCAAGGGTGACCTAATCCCCCACTCTTCAATGGTCTGCCTTTGTGTCCCTCAGATTGATGTGATATTTAGCAATGTCATGTTAGTTACTTGCCCCTTGTGTCATCTAAGGGACATGTGTCAACCCAGAGCCTGAAAGTGCATGTCAAGACAGAAATGCTTTTTTAAGTCTCGCAACACACGATTGAATGATGTGTGCTCCTGACTCTTAGAGGGTGACAGCTAATGTTGTGGCATCAGCACTGAGCTGTGTCTCTTGTGAGTGTGAAAGTACACTTCCTGGATGCATTATGTTCACTGCAGCCAAGTCAAAATCTAAATAGCTGCTTAAAGTGTTGTGTGCTGGTGGCAAAGTCTGCACAATGTGCACTGACTCAGGTTTTGTCCTGGTGTGCTGCCTTTCACATCACACAGGCGTCACATGCAGCAATGGGTGCAGATCTTTTCAATGCTGAAACCTTCGTGATCCCTGAGGGTCACTGGTCCTAGGCTGAAAGGTGAGCTTGCTTGAGATGTGGACGTTTGGAAAGGGCTTCCTGAACACTGCCATGCTTCTAGGGGAGAGGCGAAATGGGCACTTGTCACCTTGTGACCTTATTCCTCCTGGAATCTAGTGGCAGTCAGCGTGTCACAGGCACATCTTCCGCGTCGTGCCACTGCAATGGCTTCCTTGCATTGAAAGTCTCCATCCTGGCCCTCTTCAGGTTCCGTCCCTTCCAAGTTCCACCTTTGACAACTGAAGGCGTCTATAGCCATCTCTCTTAGAACCATAGAACACTACAGCACAGAAAACAGGCCATTCGGCCCTTCTAGTCTGTGCCGAAATATTATTCCGCTAGTCCCATTGACCTGCACCTAGTCCATAACCCTCCAGACCTCTCCCATCCATGTATCTATCTAATTTATTCTTAAAACTTAAGAGTGAGCCCGCATTTACCACGTCAGATGGTAGCTCGTTCCACACTCTCACCACTCTCTGAGTGAAGAAGTTCCCCCTAATGTTCCCCCTAAACCTTTCCCCTTTCACCCTAAAGCCATGTCCTTTCGTGTTTATTTCTCCTAATCTAAGTGGAAAGAGCCTACTCGCATTTACTCTGTCTATACCCCTCACAATTTTGTAAACTTCTATCAAATCTCCCCTCATTCTTCTACGCTCCAAGGAATAAAGTCCTAACCCGTTTAATCTTTCCCTGTAACTCAACTCCTTAAGACCCGGCAACATCCTAGTATATCTTCTCTGCACTCTTTCAATCTTACTGATATCCTTCCTGTAGTTAGGTGACCAGAACTGCACACAATACTCCAAAGTTGGCCTCACCAATGTCTTATACAACCTCACCATAACATCCCAACTCCTATACTCAAATATACTTTGATTTATGAAGGCCAATATGCCAAAAGCTTTCTTTACAACCTTGTCTACCTGTGACGCCACTTTCAGGGAATTATGTATCTGAACTCCCAGATCCCTTTGTTCCTCCGCACTCCTCAGTGCCCTACCATTTACTGTGTATGCCCTGTTTGACCTTCCAAAATGTAACACCTCACTTTTCCGCACTAAATTCCATCTGCCCTTTTCTGGCCCATTTTTCCAGTTGGTCCAGATCTCTCTGCAAGCTTTGAAAGCCTTAATCGCTGTCCACAACGCCTCCAATCTTAGTGTCATCAGCAAACTTGCTGATCCAATTCACCACATTATCATCCAAATCATTGATATAGACAACAAACAACAATGGTCCCAGTACAGATCCCTGAGGCACACCACTAGTCACAGACCTCCAGTCTGAGAAGCAATCATCCACTACCACTCTCTGTCTTCTCCCACACAGCCAATTTCGAATCCAGTTTACAACCTCTCCATGGATACCAAGTGTCTGAACCTTCTGAACTAACCTCCCATGTGGGACCTTGTCAAAGGCCTTACTAAAGTCCATGTAGACAACATCCACAGCCTTTCCTTCATCTACTTTCTTGGTAACCTCCTCAAAAAACTCTACAAGGTTCGTTAAACACGACCTACCACACACAAAGCCATGCTGACTATCCTTAATCAGCCCTTGGCTGTCCAAATAATTATATATCCGATCTCTGAGAACACCTTCCAATAATTTACCTACTACTGACGTCAGGCTCACTGGCCTGTAATTAACTGGTTTATTTTTGGAGCCTTTTTTAAACAACGGAACAACATGAGCTACCCTCCAATCCTCCGGCACCTCACCCTCACCCTCTCTTGGTCATCTCCAAATATGAGAGACTTCTTTGGTATATCCTGGGTCACACCAATCGCCTCCGTGGGATGGGTCTCAGCTCCTCAGCCTCTGGGTATTCCTGAGGCCCCTCTGGAGCTTGCACCTCAGGCTGAGGCTCTTCTCTAAGCCCTGCCAAATGGCAACGGGCCCTTCTTCTTCTCCTTATTCTGAGCAGAGACATCAAGAAGGTAGCATTGACTGCAGCCTCCATTCTGCACTCTGCCTTCTTCCTGGTGACAGATAGATCAAACACATGAATGCAGCTTAGCCTGCAATGGTCAACCTCCCGCTTCAAGGCTGAAAACTAGTGTGAAGCCCTTGGGCTGCGTTCATTAGATATGTGCCATTCCCAGTTCCACCCTTGTACCTGAGGAGCTAACTCAGGGATGTTATGTACCTGTTAATCACCCCAGAAACTTGGTAGCACAATCACAAACAGGATTAGAGAGGGTTGAGCACAGCCATGTGATTCAGACTCATCCAAGGCACTGTTAAACTGCCACATTTGAATTTGAATTCACCCCTGCCTTGCACTTTTGGAATGGTTGGAAGCCTTGCACCCTGGAAGCCACATCTATTCCATAATGCAATGTGCAGGGTCTCATGGACCATCTCACATATGGCATATGTCCTGCTGCTGTACTCCTTTAATGATGTGATTCCTCTCCCCTTCTCACATTCCTCTGATGGCAAAAGGCTCAATGAGACCAACTCAAATGTGACCCTGGGACTAGTAACTGCGTCAAAATGTACCATAATTTAGGGTTCCCGATTCATAACCTTTTCAATAAGTCTTCATTACTGTTTGCAGCTGAGCATGGGTCTCAGTGCTCACATGTGCAAAAAATTAGGGTGCCCCCTGAATGGGCAGCTGTTGACTCCTCCCACACAGCCGCTGATCCCTCCCGTGGCATTTTTTTATTCAGAGTCTTTTTTAACTGCATCATTCCATCGGGCAGTCAACATGGTGGTGCTGCATTTTACTTTGAGACCAGGTTCAACCCTCCACCTGTCACCGTGGAAGTCCCTCCTGGAACCCCACAATGTGCAGTTGGGCCTCCATCCAGCCTTCCCCAGTAACCCTGAAGCTCATTGTAATCATTGTGGACATTCCTGCCCTCCCCTCTGAAGCCATCACTGTAGATGTCCCTACGCCCCATGTGGACCTCATCCTCCCCCATCTTGAGGCCGTCTATACCTTCACATGCAGAGACCATCTTCACTATGGCTTTGAGTACCCACCCCCTACCCCGACTCCACTGTATTATGGGTTCCCCATCTACAGGGCCTCCCTTGACCATGACAATAACATCTGTAGCCCAGTACCAAGCCATGCACGCCTGCCCAGGGCCGCCATGTGTGAGACGTTGACCATGCCCTGCATACCATTCTGAGCACCATTCCTGCACTGCGGTCAGGCCTTCTGCTTCCCTGGACTGGGACCAGGCCATGCTTGCTATGCATAGACCTAAGCATGGCCTGCAGAGGCCCTGGACTGGCTTTGATTTCCCTCCGCATCAATGTGGTGAAAAGAGGCACAACCACATGCATGACTGCCACTTCCCCTCCCATTTCCATCAAACCACCCTGTCCCCCAGTTATGAATCTGTGTGCATCCTCTCCCTCTCATGCTCTAACCCTCACTTCCCCCAGTCATGGGCCTGTGTGCATCCCCTCCCTCTTGTCAAAAACTAAACCCCACCCAACCCACTCATGAGACTGCATCCACCCCTTCCATGTCAGGCTCTAGTTCCTCCAGTCCCAGACATTTGTCTGCCTACCAGCCCTCACTCACTCCTTTGTTCTTTTGAAACCCACACCCCCTGCTCCCACTCTGGCATGCGTCTGCCTATTCCCAACCCCAACCCACCCCACCACCCTTGCCCAACCCAACTTCCCCAGTCTGGTCTCTCTGGGTTAAGTGCAGCCCTGTCAGTGCCACACAGCAGTCTCTCTGGGTACAGTGCAGCCCTGCCAGCGCCACACAACAGTCTCTCCGGGTACAGTGCAGCCCTGCCAGCGCCACACAACAGTCTCTCCGGGTACACTGCGGCCCTGCCAGCGCCACTCAACAGTCTCTCTGGGTACAGTGCAGCCCTGCCAGCGCCACACAACAGTCTCTCTGGGTACAGCGCGGCCCTGCCAGTGACACACAACAGTCTCTCTGGGTACAGTGCAGCCCCGCCAGTGACACACAGCAGTCTCTCTGGGTACAGTGCAGCCCTGCCAGTGACACACAACAGTCTCTCCGGGTACAGTGTGGCCCTGCCAGTGCCACACAGCAGTCTCTCTGGGTACAGTGCAGCCCTGCCAGTGACACACAACAGTCTCTCTGAGTACAGTGCAGCCCTGCCAGTGACACACAACAGTCTCCCTGGGTACAGTGCAGCCCTGCCAGTGACACACAACAGTCTCTCCAGGTACAGTGAGGCCCTGTCAGTGCCACATAACAGTCTCTCTGGGTACAGTGCAGCCCTGCCTGCGCCACACAATAGTCTCTCCAGGTAGAGAGCGGCCCTGCCAGTCCACCACATCCTGGTCTCGGCTGAGAGAGCAGCTTTGCCAGCTGTCAGGAGTCGGAACAGCGGCAAGAGATGGCAGCAGCGCAGTGAACAGTCGGCAAATGCTGCATATCCGCACCTCGAAGTTATGGGTGAAGGCGGGCAGGAGGCAGAATGTGATTCTGGTGAATTGTGATTTTAATGAGTATTCATGACATGCTAATGCATGCAAATGGGGCTCCCGACAAGGATCGGCGGAAAAGACGACCTGCCATTAGGCCACCTTGAAAGTCCTGAGGGGAAAATTCCAACTTATTTTCCCACCGGCAGATATCCGACTTTTGGCCCCATGCACACTTTTAGGTTCCTGCCCGCCACCATTCCCAGTGTTGGCTGGAGCGGAAAATTCCACCCATCATCTAATCTCTGACTCACATTCCTATATTGTGAGGCTGCATCCCTAGATGCAGTACTATCATTTTATCTCCAGCCCACACACCTCTATTGAGTCAGTATCCCTGAAGATATAGGGCTATTATCCTACATCTGATTCACAACCCCATCTTGTGCAGATACACTCACTCAATTTGCTCTTATAATTCTCAAGTGGTGTCAAGCCAAATTGTAAAGGTGCACATGAGTCCATTGACCCTCACAGCAATTTATAACTCAAACAGAACCTAGTTAAATCTTTTAAGAATATGGGCACTCCCTCACCCTGTCATTTCAAGCTTAACCAACTGTGAGCAAAGCCAATGCCAGTAGAGCTGTGCTAGGAAGAATCTGCAACTTCAACAAGCAAAATAAGCAGACAATTTATTTTTAAACAGATCAGTTAAGGAATAGTGAGCAGGGGTTGGCAATGCCACTTACTCCATAATTGGAGGTGAAGTCACCAATGGAGCCTTTACTTTCAATGGTGAACCTGTGTAAATGGATGTAGTGTCCATTACATGGTGTCACTTGATGCCAGGAAACAGTTACCATCATCAATCAAGCTGAGTGCAATCTCCAACAATCAATCTAGGGCATTGTTCTCTAGTAACCACTCAATGTAAGAAAAAGGCAACTCCTAGCCAATTTTGCATCAATAATGGTACAAGGCTCTAGTCCGGATTATGTAAAGGCTACATGCTAATTAAACACACGTAGAGTGACACACATTGAAAAGCATCAGGAACAATGGTCAATATAAGATGGTGCTGAGTAATGGCTTGGCCTCCATTTTGGAATGGTTCATCACAAATGACTTTGAATCCTGTCCATTTTTTTCCATTTGTGCAGAAAGCTAAACACAATCATTTCTAAATGGGAGGAATGCGCAAAAAAAAAAATTAAGAACTTGAGAGATTTACACCAGAATTGCCTCACAAGTAGCGCACTTCATAGGCTGCTACCTAGAACTGAGTAAAGAGAGCACTGAGAGAGGCTATGACAACCTGCTTATGCTGATTATTGAGAATCCAAAGTCAATGGTCAATCTTCCTGGAACAGAATGGATGCAAAATGCAAAGAAATGAACAGAAAGCTAGAACAGCATTAAGCAGCAGTTAAGTTATGCCACATTTGAGTTTTGAAAGCCTGAGGAAAGGAAAAACTGAGGGAAATAAATTTTTAAGTCTTAGCTGGTCCAGTAGATGATGCAATGATTGCATCAGAGTAGGAATTAGGGAGGAGAGCGTGTAAGTGATTTAAATGTGTGAGAGAATTGATGCCAGTCCATCTTGTGTTTTGCAATCTCAACTAATACAGGGGCATCAAACATCTGTCTTTGGGTCATTTAATGCACACCATGGTGCCTTATTAGTCCAGAGATCAGGTTTAAATGATTGTTTTGACCAATAGGCCAGCTGATTCAGATTTGTGATTCATCCACAGAATAAGAAATGAGCAAGGAACATCAATATAAATAACATTTGAATAGATGGCTATATCTGGAGAGCTACATATAATAAAGATTCTCATGAAGAGATAATGTTATTGGAAATTATTTTTTAAAATAGAGTTCTAGTGGGGTCTGTGTCTATGCGTGTGTCTGTTGTGTCTTAATTGGATTAAAGCCAATTAGTCTGGGTGCTTTGATGTATAGTAGTTTTGAGATGTTAATTATGTAAACATAAGGAGGGTAGAAGGTAAAGTGTAAATTTGCACTTGTTGGAAGAAACCATTCAAGATTGTAGGTGAAATCTTACACCTAGCTAGAAGACGCCAAGCAATTTTTTTCAGCATATTAATAAAATTGGTGGGATGAAAAGATATTATTGTTAGAAGAGGTAAAGTTAAAAGAACATAACATAAGAAATAGGAGCAGAAGTAGGCAATTCAGCCCCTCGAGCCTGCCCCGCCATTCAATGCGATCATGGCCTAGTGATACAATGGAAAATTTACATTCAAAGAGAAAGATATGTATAAAGCAGAAAGGAGATTGTGTGTGTGTAAAGTAGAGGCATTTTAAGATCCAACAAGTGTGAGAAGCCTCCAGCCTGTAAGCCTCAAGCTGTTGTCTACAAGGACCCAGAGCTGAAAGAAACTAATTTTGAATGCCACTGTCAAGGCATGCTTTGCCAGGTGTCTGTTTAAGTCTGAGATTTACTGTTGCTTTAACGGGGGTGTAACTGAGAGTCAGATTAATTAGGGGATTTTTGTTGTTATTATACTAGTAATTTTGTAGACATATGTATGAGTTTACAATCTTTGTTGTATTAATAAATATTTAATTTATTTTAATAAAACCTCTTGAGACTCGGTAGTCTTATTACTACTGAATTCAAAGCCTGCATCTCAAAACATACAAATTCAAAAAAAATAGGTTATGACAGTTGTTTCAAGTTTCTCTCTGGGATTTGAACAACTCAGCCTTTACCATCGGCTGTGTCATAATAGGATTTTGTTTAGGAAGCCCAGATCTAAAGTATAGAAGTCCTACTTGTTGTGAGGAGCAATAGACATTGAGGCAATAACATTTAAGTTTTAATCCTTAAAACTTGAGATACAAATGTGATATGTTAAAGAACAATGGGTTGGTTCCACCCCTGGCCTGTATAAACCAGGTAGGTGGAGGAAGTGCTGGGTGAGCAAGGGGTGGGAGTTGGTGCTGGTAACATTGAGCAGCAAATTTACCTATTTCCTTCCCAGATCCATCTGGCTGAACACTATTTTAAATTACAGGCAGCAAGGCCACCTGCCCCAAACTGACGGGGTCCCCTTTAAATTTGTAGATTGGACTCCGGTTATGTATTGTAGATCCAAACTGTGATTGTAACCAGAGTCCTGAGCAGGGGGAGCAGAGGTGTCTTTCCTTCTAGTCAAAATCTGTTGAGCACAAGAGGCAGGGCCAGAAGAAACCCAGAAAGGTTAAGTTTTTTTTTAAAAAGTGTTTTAGTGTCCATTTTAGTGTTCTTCTGGACCCCCAAGGAATCTTGGGCCTCTCCTGCCTCATGCTTCTCCCCACCATCCCCTCTTGCCCCAATTGGGATTCCTCTCTCATGGCACTTACCTCATGCACCATTTCCCTGTGTTCTTTCACAGTCAAACTCCCGCAACCAATCTGTACACAGCAAGGTCACACAAACAGCAAGCAAGACCAATGGCTAGATAATTTGCTTTTCTGTTGTTAGTTGAGAAGGGAAAATTGGTCAGGGCACTGAGGGAGCTTATCACTGAGGATTATTATCACTGAGGGAGTGCTTTGCTTTTCCCCTAATGGTGTTGTGGAATCTTGTACAATGAGCAAATGGACAGGGTCTCATTTTAACATCTCATCACAAAAACAGCACCTCCAACATTGCAGGACTCCTTCAGTACTGCATGGAAGTATTGACCTAGATTCTGACTCAGAAGTGAGATGGCTACCAGCTGAACCGAGTCAACACTTATAAATTATGATTTTTTCTGTATTCATTTTTCCCATTCTTAGTTTGTATTCCTTTGCCTAATTTAGGTCAGTATTTTATCACAATCCTTTTAGTTGTTAAAAATTGTTGCCTTCAATACTTAACCAAAAATCGGTACCAGCATTAGTCCTTTGAAATAATCTGAAATTACAGGTTTATACATCAATTTTTGTCTAAAATGTTAAAATAATGCCAACTTTGACTCTTATTCCGTACCCATAAAACAGTAATATTGAGCCATTCAGAATATATAATTTTACAAGCCATTTAACTTAATATCAAGAAAGTTCTCAAACATGCAAGAGACTTAACATTTCTCAAAGGATCGTGAAACGTACATGCTAAAGCTGTTTCTGTGCAATCATAAATTTCCCACTTTTCCAGGGCTTATTTTATAAAATGCACTTAGAAAACTCTTGTCTTGGTCAAAAACAGAATTACCTGGAAAAACTCAGCAGGTCTGGCAGCATTGGCGAAGAAGAAAAGAATTGACGTTTCGAGTCCTCATGACCCTTCAACAGAACAGTTCTGTTGAAGGGTCATGAGAACTCGAAACGTCAACTCTTTTCTTCTCCGCTGATGCTGCCAGACCTGCTGAGTTTTTCCAGGTAATTCTGTTTTTGTTTTGGATTTCCAGCATCCGCAGTATTTTTTTGTTTTTATCTTTGTCTTGGTCTTGTTTATTTCATTAGCTTTTGGTTTTAAACTGAGTCAGAATTCTTAATGTGA
The DNA here is from genome assembly GCF_964194155.1 of Cetorhinus maximus. Lineage (NCBI taxonomy): Eukaryota > Metazoa > Chordata > Chondrichthyes > Lamniformes > Cetorhinidae > Cetorhinus > Cetorhinus maximus. The sequence continues at coordinate 58,758,051 of NC_135900.1, forward strand.
TACAATAAACCCCCAGAGCATTTTAAATGAAATCTGCAGCAAGTATTTTTGTAATGTTGCAGATTCCAGGGTTGAAATTATATCATCTTGCAACAATATGATAATGCCAAATGGGAATATTTGGAAACCAATGGGATTAATTTTGACCATGGCTCCTTGGCATTAGTCACCCACTGTCCCATTTACATCGATGCTCTGACCACCACCATCTTGGAAGTGGCCTTTAGATGGGTGTTGGCTTGCCTGTCTCTCTCTCTCTCTATGGACAGCAACATATCTTAAATATGCATATCAGGGTCCTCAAATAAAGAGCACAAAATATCCTCGTCTTCTATTTATTGCATGGCTTCTCTTGGCCTCAGAGAAAGAAACTCTGGCCCATGGCACTGACCCTCCCTGGGATCCCATTACCCCACTACAAGGACCAGACTGTTAACTGGCTCTGCAGAAGAGGCATCCAATTTCTCACTTTCCTCTCACCACTGAGCTCTGTCACACCTGCAGCTTTTGGTCACTGTACTGCTCACTGGACTTGTGAAAATGAGACCCAAGCTTCAAATGGTTGGCACCTTGTGGCAGCAACAACAGGGGGGCAGCAGGTTGGCTCCGCCCTCTACGCCCACCCAGGGATTGCCTTTTATGCGCCATCATCATCTTACAGCATCTTGAGATGTTCTTATAGGCTACCCTCTTAATGCAAGTTACCTCAATCAAGTTAACTAATGAGTCAATTTTTTGCAACTAAGTTCTCATTTTTCTGTTATTTATATTGCTTAATTCAAATTATTTGGCCACTCCTTTTGAAAACATAAAACTTATCAGAGTAGCCTGTATTCAGTGTAATGTGGCAGCGATGTATTGGGCTGAATTTTCCGGTGGGCTGGAAGCCATTTCTGGGAGCCCCGACCCAGTTCTGTGGCCACCAGGCAATTAACTCCCTGGCATCATGGCTCCCATCCCTTTAACGGCGGAGATCCCACCACCAGGGGCTGTCAGCCAATCGGAGGGCCAGCAGTGCTTCTTTGCCACTGTCAGCGGCGGCAATTGTCGGGACTGCACTAGACCCAGAGCAGCAGCATAGACATTGCCTTGGAACCAGGTAAGCGGGGTTGGGGTCACTGGGGTATGTTGGGCAGGCCCTGGCAAGGATGTAAGGGGGGATATTTCTGCAGAGGCAGCCCTTGCTGCCAAGAGGATCCTCTGTAGGCTACTGGATGCTCGATCAGGAGGCCCCCGCCCTCACCCCACCCCATTGCGCACCATCCATTCCGGTCAATGGTCCAGTTTTTGACATTCCTTCCTGGATTCCATCTCTCCCTGCTTACCGCACAAAGCACATCCTGGGATATCTGGAATGCAAACACAACCAACGTAGTGGGCACAGCAGATGACCAATAATACTGCATGATAAAAGCAAAACACTGCGGATGCTGTAAATCTGAAATAAAAACAGAAAATGCTGGAAAAACTCAGCAGGTCTGACAGCATCTGTGGAGAGAGAAACAGAGTTAACGTTTCGAGTCCATATGATTCTTCTTCAGTGCTCTGAAGAAGAGGCTTATGTACCCGAAACATTAACTCTGTTACTCCCTCTACAGATGCTGTCAGACCTGCTGAGTTTTTCCAGCATTTTCTGTTTTTATTTACCTGCATGATACATGGCTGCTCAAGCTGTGATGCCTATACCTAGGGCAATGTGTAACACTGCTGTGCAGTGCATTTCACCCAGTACTCATACTTGAGATGCACCTGCTGCCCAACATCTGTCCATGGAGACTGATCATTGAGCCTCCCTTAAAATCAAGCTTGCATTGGATGGATTGATTGCATCAGTGCTTGAGCCTTTGAACACAACATCGAAGCAAGAAACCCTCCAAAGCATCACATATTAGTTGACAACCTTGATTCTGTTGATGGCACGTCAGGATGGACCTCAGCATGTCGCCCTCATTATTACTGGTGAGAACCACCTTCATAATGTTACCATGCTTTTTGAGCTTTCTAATGTACAAACACACACTGAGTCATGTACAAATGTAAGTAAATATATTCAAGAAGTGTTCAAATGTGCCATTTACAATGTGAAAAGTGTAACCACGGTGAACCCATTAGTGCTCTAGGCGAGACTGTGCCCTTTCCTCTCGCATACTCCTACGAAGTGCCCCCTCCACCCCTAGCATTTCCTCAGAGGAAGTTAATGCAGGCTGTTCACTTCTCTGTCCAAACGGCAATGAGGAGTGTGGTGGGCTGCATGGTTGTGCAGGCACCCTTTGCAGAGCCTCCTTTAGACTGTGATCGCTGCATGGTTACTGGCACATGTGCAGTAGACGAGGGCTCATGAGGGTGCTGAGGAGCTCTCAGTACCTTTTACCCACCTCAGTGGCTTGTCCAGCCTTTCAGTTGGGGTTGATGGTACTGGCTGCTGGTGCACTGCAATTGCCCATTCCAGCAACCCCTGTGCCAACAGCATGACCGTCCTGTTAAGAGTATGCAGCTCCTCTGTATTCCATGGATATCAGTGCTCATACAGGTGCTGGCATAGTGGCCATGTCACTGGGCTAGTAATCCAGAGATCCAGGCTAATGCTCTGGGGACATGGGTTCAAATCCCACCATGGCACCTAGCGTAATTTAAGTTCAGTTAATAAATCTGGAATCAAACAGCTAATCAGCAATAGTGACCATGAAACCATTTTTGATTGTTGTAAAAACCCATCTGGTTCATTAATGCCTTTGAGGGAAGGAAATCTGCCGCTGTTACCTGGTTTGGGTACATGTGACTCCAGACCCACAGCAATGTGGCTGACTCTTAAGTGCCCTCTGAAATGGCCTAGCAAGCCACTTAGTTGTGTCAAACTGCTACAAAGTCTGAAAAAAAGAATGAAACTGGACAGATCAGCCGGCATCGACCTAGACACTGGAAACAACAATGACAAACCCAGGCCAGTCAACCCTGCACAGTCCTCCTGACTAACATCTGGAGGCTTGTGCCAAAATTGGAGAGCTGTCCCACAGAATTGTTAAGCAGCAGCCTGGCATAGTCATACTCACACATTCATACCTTACAGGCAATGTCCCAGACACCATCACCTTCCCTACCACTAGAGGTGGCAGCACAGTGGTATACATTTATGAGGGAATTGCTCACGAATTTCTCAACATCGACTCTGGACCCCATGAAGTCTCACGGCATCAGGTCAAACACGGGCAAGGAAACCTCCAGCTGATTACCACTACTGCCACAGCAACCCCCCCCCTGCCCAGCCCCCAACCCCTCAGTTAATGAATCAGCATTCCTCCGTGGTGAACACCACTTGGAAGAAGCACTGAGTCTGCGTCCATATGCAGCAAGACCTAGACAATACTTAGGCTTGGGCTGCTAAGTGGCAAGTAATATTTTGTGCCAGGTAATGGTCAACTCCAACAAGAGAGAATCCAATCATCTCCTCTTGGCATTCAATGGCATTACCATCACTGATCACCATCTTGCGGCTTAACATTGACCAGAAATTCAACTGGATCAGCCATATAAATACTGTGGCTACAAAAGCAGGTGAGAGGCTGGGAATTCTGTCGTATGTAACTCAACTCTTGTCCTCTATCTATTGGTAGGAGTGACCACCGTACAGTCCTTGTAGAGACAAAGTCCCGTCTTCACATTGAGGATACCCACCATCGTGTTGTGTGGCACTACCACTGTGCTAAATGGGACAGATTTCAAACAGATCTAGCAACTCGAAACTGGTCATCCATGAGGCGCTGTGGGCCATCAACAGCAGCAAAATTGTATAGAACCACAATCTGTAAACACATGGCTCAGCATATCCCTCACTTTACCATTACTATAAAGCCGGGGGGTCAACCTGGTTCAATGAAGAGTGTAGTTAGCATGCCAGGAACAGCACCAGGCATATCTAAAAATGAGGTGTCAACCTGGCAAAGCTACAACACAGGACGACTTTTATGCCAAACTGTAAGACATTTTGATATTTTGTGTATTTCTGTATCTCCCTTTGTTTCTTTTTAATATGTATTACCTTTATACTTGTGTCAAAATGTAACCAGTTGTGAGCTGGACCAACATCCTGAGCTCAGAACCAGGTGGTAGGAACATGGAGTGTGGAGGATATTAGATGAAGAGAGAAGATTTTTGACCAAAGACATCAACTCTGGGGCTTATATGGAACTTTAAAAAAACTAAAGACTGGACAAGGATATACACACGCACAGGCACAGACGTGTCAGGACATGCCACTGGGGCACTGGCTAACCATCAGACCCCCTGATTACAGAAACTGACCAAGTGGTATGTGTGAATGGCTCTCTTCCTACTTTACCAAGATACAGAAATCACACCCATTGCTGGCAGGTACCTGGAGACATCCCCTGCTAAGAGTAGGAAATGACCACGTGCAGGTTGCCTTTGCATGGCCCGGGTGGGATTGATAATCCAATCAGATGACTTGATTTAAGACATTACCTTATATGCCGAGAGACCAGGGTCAGAAAAGGGTACAAAGCCACAGCTCCCAAGGACATTGGGGCTGCAACCAGCAAGTGTGATTTGGTCAGTCACTGGATGTCGTGTGGAGGAATTTGTTCAGTGGACTGACCATCCGGGGACCAGCTCCTGCATGCGGGTTTTACTAAGCAACTGGTGTTATGAGTATATACTATCGTTTAGTGGGTTAATGAAGGCTTTCCACATAAAGTGGAAATTGCGTCAATAGTTTGCTTCGTGTCATTGATACCAAAGCACGGGGTGAGGACCTTAGAGGGCAGTGAACCCCCTGGTTAAGAGACTTGCAAAACAGTGAAAGCAGCAAGTGATAGACAGAGCTAAGTGATCCCACAATCTATGGATCAGACCTAAGCTCTGCAGTCTTGCCGCATCCAGCCATGAACGGTGGTGGACTATTAATACAACTAAGTGGAGGACAAGGATGCACATATCTCCATCCTCAATGATGGAGAAGCCCAGTGCCACATCAGTGCAAAAGACAAGGCTGAAGCTTTTGCAACAATCTTCAGCCAGAAGTCCTAAGAAGGTGATCCATATCGGCCTCCTCCTCAAGACTCCGGCATCACAGACGCCAGTCTTCAGCCAATTCAATTCACTCCACATGATATCAAGAAACGGCTGAAGGCACTGGATACTGCAAAGGCTATGGGCCTGACAACATTCCGGCAATGGTACTGGTGACTTGTGCTCCAGAACTAGCTCCGCCCTTAGCCAAGCTGTTCCAGTATAGCTACAACACTGGCATCTACCCAGCAATGTAACAAATTACCCAGGTATGTCCTGTCCACAAAAGTAGGAGAAACCCAACCCGACCAATTACCGCCCCACTAGTGTACTCTTGATCATCAGCAAAGTGATGGAAGGGGTCGTCAATAGTGCTCTCAAGTGGTACTTACTCAGCAATCACCTGCTCCTGATGCTCAGTTTGGATTCTGGCAGGGCCACTCAGCTCCTGACCTCATTACAGCCTTGATTCAAACATGGACATAAGAACTGAACTTAAAAGGTAAGGTGAGAGTGACTGTCCTTGACATCAAGGCAATATTTGACTGAGTGTGACATCAAGGAACCCCATCAAAACAGGAATCAATGGGAATCAGAGGGAAAACTTTCCACTAGCTCGAGTCATACCTAGCACAAAGGAAGCTGGTTGTGGCTGTTGGTGGCCAATCACCTCAGTCCCAAGACATCTCTGCAGGAGTTCCTCAGGGTAGTGTCCTAGACCCAACCATCTTCAGCTGCTTTATCAATGACCTTCCCTCCATCATAAGGTCAGAAGTGAGGATGCTTGCTGATGATTGAACGATGTTCTGCACCATTCACAACTCATCAGATACTGAAGCAGCTCGTGCCCATATGCAACACGATCTGGACAACATTCAGGCATGGGTTGATAAGTGGCACGTAACATTCGTGCAACATATGTGTCAGGCAATGGCCATCTCCAACAAGAGAGAATCCAACCACCCCCCCTTGACATTTAATGGCATTATCATTGATGAATCCCTGACTATCAACATCCTGGGGGTTACCATTGACCAGAAACTGAACTGGACTAGCCATATAAATACTGTGGCTACAAGAGCAGGTCAGAGGCTAGGAATCCTGCGATGAGTAACTCACCTCCTGACTCCCCAAGGCCTGTCTGCTATCTACAAGGCACAAGTCAGGAGTGTGATGGAATGCTCTTCACCTACATTGATGAGTGCAGCTCCAACAACACTCAAGAGGCTTGACACCATTCAGGACAAAGCAGCCCACTTGATTGGTACCACATCCACCACCTTCAACATCCACTCTCTCCACCACCGATGCACAGTGGCAGCAGTGTGTACCATCTACAAGATAAACTGCAGCAACACACCAAGGCTCCTTCGATAGCACCTCCAAACCTATGACCACGACCATCTAGAAGGACAAGGGCAGCAGATACATGGGAACACCACCACCTCCAAGCCACTCACCATCTTGACTTGGAAAAATATCACTATTTCTTCACTGTCATTGGGTCAAAATCCTGGAACTCCCTCCCTAACAACACTGTGGGTGTACCTACACCACATAGAGTGCAGCAGTTCAAGAAGACAGCTCACCACCACCTTCTCAAGGGCAATTAGGGATGGGCAATAAATGCTGGCCTAGCCAGCAACGTCCTCATCCTGTGAAAGAAGAAATAAAAACTCTGAGTGGACGCATCAGGCTACGGAGGGTGGCTTGCACCCTTTCCTGACCAAGACATTGCTCTTACAGAGTGCTACTGCATGTGGTTCTCCCTGAGAATGGCCAATTGGAGCTCATGCGGTGGAGCTCATGACAGTGATGGGCTCCTCCATTCGCAATCCAAAGGCTCTGGCTGCCTCAGGGAACTCTGCCAGTTGTTCACACATCTGTATCTGATTATCTAAGTACTTCACCTCAAAAGGTGACTCCTGAGGCTCCACATTTCTGCCTACTGGAGTGTCATCGTGATTCTCCTCCATTCTCCGAGGGGTACTGTGCACAGATGTAGTCACAATGCTGTTGTAAATGTCTAATGCTGTGGTTAACAACAAGGAGGTACGATGTTTGAGTAGGTAATGGAAGCGCTTGACCAAACGTTATCTACTGGATGCAGCAGTGGAGTTACAAAAGTTGACATCAGTGCCTCTGTATTAGGGACAGATGGATATCAGCCATTCTTGGTTCTGATTTCTATCCAGTAACTTGTGCTGGAAAGTGGGGAGGCATCATCAGCCTCAATTGTGATAACTTCCCCCGTGAGATAGCTCCTGACATTCTATGTCTACGCTCAGATGTCAAAGACAGATGAGATCCTGAAGGTTTGCTGACAGCCATGCAGCCTTACTCCAGTGTGAGTCCAATGCCTCCGGCAGAGCTGGACAGCTGCTGAAAACCCGATGGAGTGGTTTCTAATCTCAATGTCATTGAAACGTGCATCTCTCCTAGGTATGGCTTTTTCATTAATAAATCAGATTCCCAGTAACTCTGGAAGGCAGTGAATTGCATATTCACCCTCCCGCTCTGCCCATTTTCCCAAAGTTGGAAGTGACCCTTTATGGGATCCAGTTCCATGGGTGAAGGGTGCAAGATACCAGTCTCTGCCCCAGCATCGTGACTCAGTCCCTCAGGAGAGCACCACCTAGTATGTGGCATGTCTCATTACAGCCTGAGTGAGGCTGCCAATTTAATGCCAATTTGTGCCCAATTAGCACCCAATTGGCTTCATGTTGGACAGGTTGGAGTTTGGAAAAATGAGAGGTGATCTTATTGAAACATATAAGATCCTGAGGGGGCTTGACAGGGTGGATGCTGAAAGGATGTTTCCCCTTCTGGGAAAGACCAGGATTATGGGACACAGTTTAAAGGTAAGGGGTCTCCCATTTAAGACAGAGATGAGGAGAAATCTTTCCTCTCAGAGCATCATGAGTCTGTGGAACTCCCTTCCCCAGAGAGCTGCAGAGGCAGGGTCATTGAATATCTTTAAAGCAGAGATACATAAACTCTTGACTAACAAGGGAGTCAAAGTTGGGGGTTAGGCAGGATAGTGGCGTTGAAGACGCAATCAGATCAGCCATAATCTTATCAAATGGCAGAGCAGGCTGGAGGAGCCGAATGGCCTATGCCTGATCCTAATTCAGATGTTTGTACGTTTGTATGTCTCTGACTTGGACACCCCCTCCTGCACTGACTGTGCCATGACTTTCCCCCTGTACCACCAACTCTACATGTATGCTGCATCCTGCCAATGTGTTGGTATCTGAGTTGGCGGAGTGTGGGCTAGACAGTTGTGACGCTACCCCCTCAGATATCTCTTCCTCCTCTTGATGTACGAGGGCCGACCTTGCTCACGGGGGTGATAGGGCAGAGAGCTGGGACCTGTGTGAGACACAGAATTACAGCATTGGTACGGTGCAGAAGGAGGCCATTTGGCCCATCGTGTCTGCACTGGCTCTCCCAATGAGCAACTCACCTAGTCCCATTCTCCTGCCTTCTCCCTGTAACCCTGCACATTCTTCCTTTTCAGACAACAATCGAATTCCTTTTTGAATGCTTCAATTGAACCTGTCTCCACCACACTTTCAGGCAGTGCTTTTTCGACTCTAACCACTCGCTGTGTGAAGACGTTTTACCTCCTATCACTATTCCTTCTTTTACTAATTACTTTAAACCTGCGCCCTCTCATTCCCCATCCTTTCTCGAGTGGGAACATTTTCTTCCAATCTACTCTGTCCAGACACCTCATGATTTTGAATGCCTCTATCAAACCTGCTCTCAGCCTTATTCTCTCTAAGGAAAACAGTCCTAACCTCTCCGATCCACCTTCATAACCGAAGTTCCTCATTCCTGAACTATTCTCATGAATCTTTTCTACACTCTCTCCAATGCGCTCACATTCTTCCTAAAGCGCAGTGCCCAGAATTGGACACAATACTCCAACTGAGGCCAGACTAGTGACTTATACAATTCAACATAGCCTCCTTGCTCTTGTACTCTATTCCCCTTTTGATAAAACCCAGGATACTGTTATGATCCCAGTTGATGTTACTACTAGACAGGCCTGATCCCAAGGTGGAACCTGGCTTGATAGATCCTAACTTTTATTTTTTGTTTAGATACATCGAGGGTGGCTACTAAACAGAGTCACTGGAGTCAGCTGATGAACTTCTACAAAGGAATAAAATATTTATTAAACAAGCGGTTTAAGAAGGCAGCTCACCACCACCTTCTCAAGGACAACTAGGGATGGGCAATAAATTCTGGCCCAGCCAGCGAAGCCCACATCCCGTGAATGAATTTTAAAAAAGAAAAGATGAACTACAGTACATACTCCTTCACCCACAACTATACCTTTACAGGTATATATAGCTTCATAAGGAATGCACAAGTTACAATAGCTATCTTATACTCTAATGTTCACAGTAAGTATACAGTCCATGTAAACCAATAGGTGACCTGTGGCCAAACACATCACACTCTGGAACCAAGTGACAGATCCCACCCCAAACAGATGTTATGAATCCCTCATCAACTTCCCCCAGAAGTTTGTCACACTGTGAGCCAACCAGTCTCACTGAACTCCGTCTTTCACACAAGGGTTTCCAATATCACTCTTGAAGAACCCACTTTGGAATCTTCTCCCAAATGCCACCTTCTCTCGTATGCCTCCTGCAAGGGCCCACCTCCAGGATTTTGAACTCTCCTTCCGATGTCCCCCTATCCTGGATCACCAAGCTTCCTTCTAAGCATTTTAATAAGGCTTATGACTCTTAAAGGGGAGTTAAAACAAACAAGGTAGAAAAAACTGTGCTGTTGCCTAGCAACAGGGGTCTAGAGAGAGAGAGGCCCACACACACAGACAGACAGGGAAACCAAAATCAGTTTGAGTTCAGTTTGACTGTGTTCAAAAGTTGAAGGGAGTTGCTCTCTCAAATGCTCAGCCATGGCAACAGAACACCACTACTTCAAATGCCATAGGAAAGAGTTACAGGCCTTCAGCTTTCTCCTTGGAGTGTCTGGCTTCTTGTAAGCCTATATTGTTTTAAATTTGAGTCCTGCAACTTCTCCCTTTAAGCTTGGAGCCTTTCTCTGCTCTTCATTCTTAACTTCAGTTAACAGGACCTTTTCCAGGCTCCTGTTCATTCCCTTTGACTAGAAGATCTTCTCAGGACCCCTCTATTTCTGTTCTTTGGGGAAACCTGCTTCCTGCAGTTCCCTCCTGTCCAACTTTTTCTGGCAGCTGATTTCAACTTTAGTTTGGGACTTGCTATCTGTCCCTCTCCTACACTGCTCCTTTCAACTTTTGAACACACTCAAACTGATTTTGGTTTCCCTGTCTGTCTGTGTGTGTGGGCCTCTCTCTCTCGACCCCTGTTGCTAGGCAACAGCACAATTTTTTTTCTTTTTTTGTTTGCTTTAACTCCCCTTCAAGAGTCATAAACCTTATGAAAATGCAGGCATCTTTCAAAGTGAAACTAACTCAGGGTTCATCTTTTTAACCCACAAATACAGAAATACAAATCAAACATAGACATTAAAGTTAAAACTCATTCCTAGCACAAACAAATACTTAAACATCTCTAGTTCCTGACAATACTGTATGCTTTATTAACTGCTCCCTCAACCTCTTGTGGCAAAGAGCATAACTTGTGGCCATCAATATAAGATAATCCATGGATTTCGGGAGTGCTTTTTTTGTTTGAGGACTCTGAAATCACACAGCCATTTGACAGACAGCAAGAATCCTTCCCAAACAGGGGTGCCCAGGACTAGATGCAATGTCCAGCTGAGGCTGAACTAGTGACTTATACAATTCAACATAACCTCTTTGCTCTTGTACTTTATGCCCCTATTAATAAAATGCTGTAATATAATATATAATAGGATACTATACGCTTTATTTACCATGCTCTCAACCTCTCCTGCCACTTTCAATGACTTATGTACTTATATACCTAGGTCTCTCTGCTCCTGCATCCCCTTGGAGTTGTACCTAGTCTCTCCGTATTTTTTCTACCAAAATGAATCATTTCACATTTCTCTGCATTGAACTTCATCTGCCACCTGCCAGCCCATTCCACCAACTTGTCTATCTCCCTTTGAAGATCTATACTATCCTCCTCACAGTTCACAAAGCTTCTGAGTTTTGTATCATCTACAAACTTTGAAATTGTGTCATGTACACCAAGATCTTGGTTACTAATATATATCAGGAAAAGCAAGTGTCCCAACACTGACCCCTGGGGAACTCCACTACAAACCTTCCTCCATAATGGGCCAAACATTCCAGGGTCAGCTAACAGTTGGGCAACATTTACAGCTTGGGCACTCACCTGACAAGGCAATGACTCCTCCAATTCAGGATTGGTGACCTCCCTCTCAAATGGGCTTTTCTGAAAGCCCAATTTTTATCCGCCCCCGAGTCGCCTAACCCATGTTGGGCCCACCTCACTACCTCCAGGTCACTTGCTTCAACTCCTAGTCTAACCTGCCCCCGAGTCAAAAATTGGAAGTTTGAGCAGGTATTTTTAGGTGTTGGATTCTCCCGCCTCTGCGCAGGTTATTGTTGTGGAAGTTAGTGCTGTGTCCTGATTGGATGAGATTCAGGCCATACTGCAATCAACAAGTCAGGTCACCCACATGTTGAATATTTTCTGGGTGGCCAGCCATAGTTAATAGTGATTTACTGGAACTGAAATCATGCTTCAATGTAGTCCAGTAATGGGGATTTGTCTGTGTTCCTGGATAGTCCAAGGATACACATCTGTCTATGTTCTTAGATGGTTCAGTGATGGGGCTCTGTCTGTGTTCCTGGAAGATTTTTTAAAATATATTTGTTCGTGTGATGTGAGCATTGCTGGCAAGGCTGGCATTTGTTGCCCATCACTAACTGCCCTTAAGAAGGTGGTGGTGAACGAACACTGTGGCCTGCTGCAGTACATTTGGTGCAGGTACAACCATAGTGATCTAAGTTAGGGAGTTACAGAAATTTGATTCAGTGACAGTGAAGGAATGGGGATATAGTTTCAAGTCAGGATGGTGAGTGACTTGAAGGGAACTTCTAGGTTGTGATGTTACAATGCGCCTGCTGCCCTTGTCCTAGGTTGAGTGTTTAGAAGATGCTGTCAAAGGAGGCTTGTCTAGTTGCTGCAGTGCATCTTGTAGATGCCACTGTGTGTCAGTGGAGGAGTAAGTAAATGCTTAAGGTGGTGGGTGGAGTGCTAATCAAACAGGCTGCTTTGATCTGGATGGTGTTGAGGTCTTGAGTATTTTTGGAGCTCCATTCATCCAGAAAAGTGGAGAGTATTCCATCATACTCCTGACTTGTGCCTTGCAGATGGTGAAATACTTTGGGGAGTCAGGAGATGAGTTATTCGCCACAGAATTCCCTGCCTCTGACCTGTTCTTGTAGCCACAGTATTTATGTGGCTGGTCCAGTTAAGTCTCTGGTCAAATGTGATCCCCAGGATGGTGATGGTCGGGGAATTCAGCAATGCCAATGTCAAGGAGAAACGGTTAGGTTCTTTCTTGTTGGAGATTATCATTGCCCAGCACTTGTGTGGTACGAATATTATGTGCCATTTATCAGTCTGAGCATGAATGTCGTCCAGGTCTTGCTGCACATGGGCACAGTCTTGCTTCTGTATCTGAGGAGTTGTGAATGGAACTGAACACCATGCAAGCTTCAGCAAATACCCTCACTTCTGACCTCATGATGGAGGGAGGGCCATTGATGAAGCAGCTGCAGATGGTTGGGCCTAGGACACTACCCTGAGGAACTCCTGCAACAAGGTCCTGGAACTGAGATGATTGGCCTCCAGCAACCACAACCATTTCCCCTTATGCTGGGTATGACTCCAACCAGCGAAGAGTTTTCTCCCTGATTCTCATTGACTCCTGTTTTGCTAGGGCTCCTTGATGCCACACTCAGTCAAATGCTACCTTGGTATCAAGGGCAGACACTCTCACCTCACCTCTTGAGTTCAATTCTTTTGTCCATGTTTGACCTAGACTGTAATGAGGTCAGGAGCCAAGTGATCCTAGTGGAACCCAAACTGAGCATCAGTAAGTAGGTTTTTGCTGAGCAAGTGCTGCTTGAGAGCATTGTTGAAGACCCCTTCCATCACTTTGCTGATGATCATGAGTAGACTAATGGACTGGTAATTACAGATTTAAATTATCCTGTTTTTGTGGACTGGACATGCCTGGGTAAGTTCCCATTTTTCTGTTGAGTAGATTCCAGTGTTGTAGCTGAATGGGAACAGCTTGGCTAGGGGTGCAGCAAGTTCTGGTGCACAAGTCTTCAACACATGTTGTTGAAGTCCTTAACATTTGCTGTATCCAATCCTTCAGCTGTTTCTTGATATCACATGGAGTGAATCGAATTGCCTTAAGTTGGCATATGTGCTGCTGGGGACATCAAGAGGAGGCCAAGCTAGATCATCTGCTCTGCACTTCTGGCTGAAGATGGTTGCAAAATCTTCAGCCTTATCTTTGCATTGATGTGCTGGGCTCCCCCATCAATGAGGATGGGGATATTTGCGGAGTCTCCTCCTCCTGTTGTTAATTGTTTACAACAATTTATGACTGAATGTGGCAGGACTGTAAAGCTTTATCTGATCCATTGATTGTGGGATCACTTAGCTCTGACTATAGCATGCTGTTTAGCATGCACATAGCCAGTGTTGTATCTTCATAAGATCAGTAGTATGCATTTGTCAGTATTCTTGAGTCGTCCCGGATTGAAATGTGTCTATTTTCCTTGGTGCAAATGTGGTGGATATGTGGCTGTGTTTATGAGCTTTCAAATAATGGAGATGTGCTGCTATTCCTAAAATTAATTATTACTTTGCCAGCAATTATTGCAGGTGCCTCATCACCAGTTTGCCTCAGTGTTGGTCAGGTCAGATCACCAAGAATGAGAGCACCCATGACTGAAGAGAGTTTACTGTGCTTTTTGAAGAAAAATTAAACTCACAAAACTCTAGTTGTTCCAACATATCAAAATGTAGTGCGGAACCTTTATGTATCAATCTGTAAAAATGATTTTGAAAAATTGAACATGGTTCTTTTAGGACAAATCTAGGCAGAAGAATAACAAGTAAAATCTCAGAAAGAAACAAGCCCTCAGATTGCTAGTGAAGGAAACCATTACAAGGAAACACAACCAGTTTGTAGAAATTAATGGGATGCTGCCTTGGAGAGTAGATTTTAATGATACCAGAAGGCTTTATCACATTAGTTAGTCTAGATAATTTCATATTGGTGGTGCCCGATCTCCCTTTCAATATGCTCATTAGCTTTGCTAATTATGGTCTTGGATGGAGCACAAGTAATCAGTTTTTGTGATGAAATGGAATATGAAGCTGGCCAAAGAGCACAGCTGGATCTCATGCCCATTGCAGTTAAATTATTGCAGAGTTGTCACAATCCTTAGTGATCCTTAGCTTTCGTTTTTTTTCACACAGGAATAAACAGGCTCACACACAGCAGTGCCTTTTGGATAGGCCGCCTCTTTTATGAATCCGATTCCCTCCCTCTTCTTGAACTCTGAAAATCTCCATAGCACAATATGTATTACTTGATTTATACTATTTGAGACCTAGAATAGAAAAGAGCACTACATTCGATGGCGTGCAATCAGGGTGGCTATCAACATAATGGTTGAAATTTATCTCTTTAGACTGCACTGGCATGGGTGCCAATGCACTGTGCCTTTGGGTAGTGTTTGAGATATACAATTTGACAGCATAAAGTGATACTTCATTACAGATTCAACATTAAATTTAAATAGGGTTTAAATAGCACCGTGAAGTACCAAGCAGGCACCAGAGATATAACTGATGCATTCAATATGACTTAAATACTAAATAGTGGCCTCTCCAGGGGTAATAAGTGTAGGCTTAAAAATATAAAAATAAATTAAATTAAACCATGATAGACATCATTTTGAAGATTCTTAGATGTGTTTTTTTCACAAACACTCAATTGAGAATTTGGGTAAATTGTATAATCCTATACGTCTGAAGCATGGGGGTGGGAGAGATTAGAGAAAGAAAGAAAGAAAGAAAGAAAGAAAGAAAGAACACACATATGTATTTATATAGCACCTTTCACTAGCTCAAGGTGTCCCACGGTGTTTTATGTCCAATGAAGTACTTTTGAAGTGTAATCACTGTTAGAATGTAAAGACAAGAGGTTCTTTTCCTGTCCGTCATTGTACATTTGTTCGTATGATACCTGGGAGACCTGCCCAGCTCTTTCTTAAAATAGTACCATGGGATCTTTTTCATTCACCTGAGAGAGCAGACAGTGTCTCAGCTTTACATCTCACTCATAAAGGAGCACAGATTAGAAATAGGGCTACGCGACTCTGAGCATTGATTCCATGAATCACAATAGCTTCTCCCGTGTCTCTTCCTCGGTGGGTCTGGGATCATTTAATTAACCCTGTTGCAGTTTGTGGTGATCGTTGCAGCCACTCTGATATTTAATCACTTATACTATACATCTCTTATTTTAAAGTAGTTTTGGCTTTATGTTAATATAAAACGTATGCCACAATTTGCAGTGAATCAGGTAAGTTCAAAGTTTCATTGGCTATAGTTGAACAGCAAGTGGAGGTCAATGGCAAACCACTAGTGAAAAACAGCCAAGAAAACAGCTCTGGATGAAGCTGAGCCAAGGACCTGCCTTCAGGCGGAGCACACATGAATGAGTTGAACTGCAGGAGTTGAACAGTAAATTAATAATGGGATGGGAAATAAATGTTGGCCTAGCTAGAAACACCCACATCCTGTGAATGAATAAATAGCAAAAAAAAACCCACATAGCACAACAGGCTTCCTGAGAACAATTCAAACCTAATTTTTTTGCTTTCTAATGCTAGCAATGAGCTCTTTCCCTCAGCTGTTTATAAACACAAAGGGGATGATTTTTGACAGTGCATTCAAGTGTCAAAGATCCTTCAATGTAGCCAAGATGCAGCTTGAGCTGAAATGCTAGTTTAGCACAAGATGCCATCTTTTTGCAAGAGTTGAAACCTGTGCTACGAATGGCTGTGGGGAGGCTCATTAAAGCGCTGATTGTTACTTATGATGCTCACAAGCACACCTTAAGGTACATAGCATGTTGGCGACACTCCTGTGTTCTCATTAGTTCCTGTTTTTCCCTAACAAACTCATGATTCGTATGTCAAAGTTGATTCTCTACATTGATCCGTTTTTCTTTAACAGAGTATAATTCCTCTGTGCTATCCTTCAAGCTTTCATTCTGCAATTGCACTTCTGACAGTTGTTTTTGAGAGACCTCATACTCTTTAGTGAGAACTTCTATCTTCATTTGCCATTCTATATTCTTGATTTTCAGCTCTTCGTATATCTCTTTGGAAAAGTAATGTTTTTCCAAGGTTCCTTCCAAATGCGCAACTGTTTTCTTCATCACTGCAGTCTCTTTCTTGTACCTCTGGGCTTCCTATTGGAATATAGAACATCCCTGGGTCTTCTCTGCCAACTGATTCTTCAGTTCTTTCAGACCGGCATTAAGTTCACTTCCAGAGGAACAACTCTGACCTGAGGGATCCTTGTAGCTTGTGAAGGTCCTTCAACAGGTTTTCCTTTTCATTGCAAAGCCAATGACTTCATCTTGAGTTTTCTTGTAATTTACCAGAGTCTCGTTGAGTTTCTTCTGCTGTTATGTCATTCTGCTGCTTAAGGTAGTCTTTTTTCTATCATGTCACTGAAGGGTTAAGTATTGTTTTTGAATTTGATCCTGAAGGACAATTAGCTGTTCTTTCAACTGTTTATTTTCTTGTTCAGTTCCTGTCTTCTCACTCTGCATTTCAATGTATTGTTTTGTCACTACTGATAGCTCCAACACAGATTTTTATAAAGTAGCATTCAACGTCTTTTTAAACTTCTCATGTTTTTCCAGGGGCATGTATTATTTTTCAAAGAGTCTTTCAAGGCTTCAACTTCTTTGAGTACCTTTTCTGTTTGCTTTTGTGCCTGGCTGTACAGCTGGTTGAGTTTTCCCAAATGCTGCTTCGATTTGCAAACTGTGGAATTGTGGGTAGTTATTTCCTCTTGTGACATCTCCGAAATTTGTTTGTTCAGCTCTCGAAAAGTTTGGTTTATTGAAGACTTCAGTTTATCGTGCATTTTCAAAGGTATAGACTCAACTTGAATTTTGCACTTCAAATCTTCCAGTTCAGCTTTGATACAAACATTTTCTGATTTTATTTCTGCTTTTTCTTGCTCTGTCTGCTACAAGGCTATTTCATTGTCATTCACAACCAGCTGCGGTACAGTTCTGGAAACATGGTGGGATCTTCAAAAAGGTATTCCTTTGGGATTTCTGGAAAGTTTCCTGCCTCTCTTGTGCCCTTGTGTGATTTTTTTTGAGGTAAAGTCTTTTGTTCTTTTGTCATTTTGCTGGAGGTTTTCCATACCTCTTTTTGAACTTTGCACTCTCCTTAACTTGAAGATTAAAATATCCATCATAGACTATTAATAGTTCCTCAAGGCCAGTTGAATTTTCATTAATGCCAAACATTAGGATTATATGATTTGCAAGATATTCAAATCAGTATAGAAATGGCAATAATCTGGGTTTCCACTGATTTTAACTGAGCCCTAAAGTACTCCAGTAATGTTAAAAATTCACTTTCAAGGATGCCACATTTCCCATTGGGTTTGGCCCTTGGATAAGTGTAAACTGATCTGGTAAGTTGGATTTTTGATTAATTGCCTTTTAATAATTTTCTGCAGTTGCAGCTTTAAATGTTGATGCCCTTTTAAGAATGGCTGTGCAGTAACCATTTTTCCCTCTGCTCTTCTTTCCGCAATTGGCTGTTTTGGCGGTCTCCACAAAATGGTAATGGCGCGCCTCTTGAAGAAAACCTTTTTTTTTAAGAATCGCTGCCTGAATCGGCTGTCTGCTGACCTTTTTGTGCAATGGTCTGCTTTGCCAAGTACCGAGATGGTTGAATTCAAACTTATGCTTGCTGTTTTCTGAGCTGAACAGTAGAAATGTTCCCTGAGATATTTAGTTAATTTTTCTCTCTTTTCTTACTCTAGTGAGCTCAGAGGCCACATGTTGAGGCTTTGACTCGGGGATTGGGTTTTAGTGACAGGTTTCTTACAAACACTCCTGACACTGGATTACTTCAAGGAGTTCTCAGGAATTGCTGCAGCCTGGAATGCTAAAAGATTTACTTCACCCTTGCAAGTTCTGTCAACTCTGCACCAGAGCTTCAGAAAGCCGGACTTCCAAGGGAGTTTCAATGGAGTCTCCTGCTGCTATAAAAATGTCAGCCTTCAGCTTCTAGCCTTTTCTCTGGAGTGTTTGCTGCAATTTCCTTTCTCTGTGCTCTCAGCTTCTTTTGGGAGCTTTTTAAAAAATTCATTAATGGGTTGTGGGAATCATTTGCTAGACCAGCATTTATTGCCCATCCCTAGTTGCCCTTGAGAAGGTGGTGGTGAGCTGCCTTCTTGAACCGCTGCAGTCCATGTGGCGTAGGTACACCCACAGTGCTGTTAGGGAGGGAGTTCCTGGATTTTGACCCAGTGACAGTGAAGGAACGGTGATATATTTCCAGGTCAGGGTGGTGCGTGACTTGGAGGGGAACTTCCAGGTGGTGGTGTTCCCATCTACCTGCTGCCCTTGTCCTTCTAGATGGTAGTGGTCATGGGTTTGGAAGGTGCTTTCTAAGGAGGCTTGCTGAGTTCCTGCAGTGCATCTTGTAGATGGTATGCACTGCTGCCACTGTGCGTCGATGGTGGAGGGAGTGAATGTTTGTGAATGGGGTGCCAGTCAAGTGGGCTGCTCTGTCCTGGGTGGTGTCAAGCTTCTTGAGTGTTGTGAGAACTGCACTTATCCAGGAAAGTGGACAGTATTCCAACACATTCCTGACTTGTGCCTTGTAGATGGCAGATAGGCTTTGGGGAGTCAGTAGCTGATTACTCACTGCAGGAATCCTAGCCTCTGATCT
This sequence comes from Cetorhinus maximus, assembly GCF_964194155.1. Lineage (NCBI taxonomy): Eukaryota > Metazoa > Chordata > Chondrichthyes > Lamniformes > Cetorhinidae > Cetorhinus > Cetorhinus maximus. The sequence goes on from NC_135900.1 coordinate 58,777,060, forward strand.
GCTCTTATAGCCACAATATTAATATGGCTAGTCCAGTTCAGTTTCTGGTCAATGGTAACCCCCAGGATGTTGATAGTGGGGGATTCAGCAATGATAGTGTCATTGAATGTCGAGGCACAATGGTTAGATTCTGTCTTATCGGAGATGGCCTGGCACTTGTCCGGTGTGAATGTTATTTGCCACTTGTCAACCCAATATTGTTCAGGTCTTGCTGCATTTGCACAAGGACTGCTTCAGTAACTGAGGAGTCGTGAATGGTGCTGAACATTGTGCAATCATCAACGAACATTCCCAGTTCTGACCATCTTCTGATGGAAGGAAGGTCATTGATAAAGCAGCTGAAGATGGTTGGGCCTAGGACACTTCCCTGAGGAACTCCGCAGTGATGCCCAGGAACTGAGGTGGTTGACCTCCAACAACACAACATCTTCCTTTATGCTAAGTATGACTCCAACCAGTGGAAACATTTTCCCCCTGATTCCCATTGACTCCATTTTTTTTCTTTCGGGTCAGAATCTTTGTTGAAGGTTTTCTCAGTCTTCCAGCATTCCAGTTTGTTTCAGCATTTTAGTGAGGTTGAGGGTTTTTGATCCCCTGCTGTCACCATGTTGGGAGGGTGTTGGTTACAGAATGGTGTCTCTTATGAAATCTTCATAGTTTTCAATAGGTAAACTATACGCCTTTATTAACTACTGGAACTTTTTATACATGCACACATGCAGTTAAGGTTGCAGGCTAGGAGCTATCTCCATGCCTAAGCCTTTACACGTCTCTGCTCAACATCACACTGACAGCTGGTCTGGTAGGTAGAGGTCTGCCCGTGAGCCTCCCTAAAAGTGATGTGGTGCTGTCTGCAAAGCCTGGTGCTGATGACTGTGAGCGCTGCCTGAAGCAAGGTAGCAAACAAACCTCGAAGTCCCGAGTGAAGTGCAGCTCGCCAGGTGCACCTTGCACAGTTGTGAAGCACGTTGGTGAGCAATCACGCTGATGTGCCCGGATGGTCCAGCATGAGGGAATGATTCCAGTGAGTAGGGCTTATAATGATATGTAGATGTATTAAAAAGATGTTCCCAATATCCAGTGGCAGGAACCGTGGCCTGCCATTGATGGGCGGAGCGCACGATCGCAAACTGGTTTTATGACATCCTGAAACCGATTTTTGGCCTTCCTGCCATACTGTCTGCTTACGCCCACCATGACACCAATGGGGTCGGAAAATTATGCCCATAATCTGTAAATGTCTGATGGGTGGCAATTGGTGTAAAGTGAAATACAAAACAAGGAAGACATCCAATGTATTACTTGTCAAGTGAATAACTTTACTCATATATTACTCAGCTCAAAAACACCACTTAAAACATTGCAAAGCATTTTAAGTCAGCTGTGGTTCAGTTGTAGCTCTTTTGCTTCCAAGCCAGAGGTTATGGGTTGAAGTCCCACAGCAGGTCCTGAATTTTACCCTCGGGGTGTGCCCGAAGTCAGCGCAGTCGGAAGCGGATGTAAAACCTGCTCCCAGCCATGTTCGCGCTGTGAGTGCGATCTTACACTGGCTAGCCAATTAAGGCCCGTCCAGTGTGAAACACAACCGCCGATTGTGTTTTCCATGCACGGGGGCAGGAACTCGTCTGGTGCCTGGTCCAATGGGGACCCAGCGGGGTGTTCAAAAATGGAAGAAGCAGCTCCCTGAAGGCTGCCAGGAGTTGTAGGGGAGGCTGAGGGAGCTGCCCGGAAGCTGTTCAAGAAGTGTCCTGGCGTGCAGTCATGCCTTCAGCACCTGGTGGTCATGGAAGGAGGGAGGGCAAGTTGGGTGGGCACTCTGTCCCATGTTTCTCAAATGAGTGCCTCGGAGCACTGGTCAAGGAGGTCAGTGCCAGATGGCATACCTTAATGCCCAGGTACGGCAATTGAAGACCACCCCACCTGACCAAGAAGGCCTGGACAGAGGTCGCTGCCCAGGTCAATGGGCATGACGTGGTGCACCGCATGTGGCTTCAGTGCTGCAAAAGGTTCAATGATCTGCTGCGATCAGCAGGGGTAAGTGCAGAAATGGCATGGACCTGTGCGGAGAACTTTAGCCGGGTGCCTGTTTGTTGGAATGCTCAGAGTATGTATGCTAACTGGCACTGAAACCTGCCCTGCCAAGGCTGGGATGTCAGCATGACTGGCCTCTGTGCATTGCAGGGTGAGATGTGCCAGTGACACAGCCCGTCTAATGCTGGGTGGGAGGGTGGGTGGGAACCAGGATACAACCTTCAGGGAGATGGAGCAATAATGAGGCTATTTTTCCATATCAGGAGAAGAGCAGTCATAATGCTGTGGAGCGCCCCAGAACGGGTGGAGGAGTGCTAAATCTGTGCATCCTCATGAAGCACGAGAGCGATGCACTGAAGCTGGAATGCCAGCGGCCAGCTCGCTCCTCCGGTCATGGTGAGGCGGGGTCTCGGATGAAGGTAAGAGTGCAGGTGACAGATGCGTACGCAGTGGGTACTGGAAACACAACGGGCTCCTCTCATCAGAAACTGAACTGTCGTAGCCAGAGAGCCCACTGAAGCTCCAATGCAGATGGCACCATGCAGCAGGTCTCCACTGTCTCCTCAGCCCGTTGAGCATGCACAGTGACTATGATAAGTTGATCTTTGCCTTCCTCCTACAGATGTGCATCCACAGGAGCAGCCAGCGACCCCGAGGATCTCCCATTGAGCTCCAGGGAAACCATCACGCCTGCACCAGTATCACACTGTCTCTCTGAACCAGGCACCAGCACAGATACTCACACATCGGTGGGCGTTAGTTATTTGGTTCCATGGGTAATGCACAGTGGTGATGGCTCATCACAGTCGCATGAGGAGCTGGCAGAGGCAGAGAGGTCCCAGCAAGCAGACAGTGAGAGCACAGCTGGAGACCAGGCCCATGCTGTGTCAGAGGCAGCTGACGAGTATCCGGAGTTGTCCATCAGGCGGCAGATGCTGGATGTCCAGTGGGATGCGTGGGGAGAACTGGCGGAGATCCATGAGGGTCTGTGTGCCATGGTCTCCGTCATGGAGGAGTCGGCGATGACTCTTAACCCCGAGCGCACAACCTCCTCCATGGAGAGAGTGGCGGCTCTCATGGAGAGGCAGCTTCAGGAGTTCCTGGGGTTGCAATCGGACCTGCAAGCCCTCACACAGGCACTGACCTCAGGAGGTCACTGCCAGTGTGGGAGATGGATGAGGCACCCAGTCTTTCTGGTGGGTGCCCGTCCATCAATGGTGAGCAGGGAGGTACAAACGCACCTCACGCTGGCAGACGAGCTGCCTGTCATCTCTGTGGGCCTCTGTTGGGGCGCTCCAGACAAGAGCACCAGCTCCTCCGCCCCTCTGCCAGTGGCCACTGCATCTGATGATGCCACGATGACTGAGCTATGCCCAGCCATGGGTCTGGATACATCCTCCCCAGGCGGAGCCGACTCAGGATCCGGGGGCCAAAGGTCGATCGCCAAGATCCTCAGGGCCACCAGGATGGCAGAGTCAGCAGCTGCCTCCACTGCCACTGACAGCGAGGGGCACCAAGACACAGCACCTGCAGACATACGTTGGAGGCACCTTGAGCACAACAGGGGTGTGTCACAGGTGACATTTTTGCATTAATTATTTTGATGTTTGTTTTAGGGATGAACACTTTATTTGTTCTTTCTTTGTTCATGTGAAGTAACATCAGCATTTATTTGACTTAAATGGGCTGAGTTGGCTGGATGGTTTGGATAGGTGCCAGATGCAGCACAAGCTTGTAAAAGTATGGTGTTGTGTGGCGCTGGCGAACTGGGTTGGGTTCTCATTTATTGATTGTGAGTAAAAGAGGCAATGCCATTGGCTTGACAAAGCATCGATGCCCTGGATAAATAGCAGAAGGTTTGCTGAATCAAAGCATCTTTGGTGTTCCTGCCTCCATGAAGGCTCCTGTCCTCTGCCTCGAGATCCTCACCCTGCACCTCCCCAGGCTCTTCCCCTGAGCCATCACTTGAGTCATCCTCCGTGGCCTGTGGAGCTGCCTCGCTTTCCTCAACCTCCAGTGGGTACCCCCTTGCCAGAGCCAGGTTGTGCAGGGCGGAGCATGCAAAGACTATGAGGGAGACACGCTCTGGAGGATACTGCAAAGCTCCCCGATGGGTCCAGGCATCTTCAGCACGTCTTCAGCAGCCTGATAGTCCTCTCCACCACTGCCCTCATGGAGGCATGGCTCCTGTTGCATCTCTCCTCGGCATCAGTTCTTGGGTGACGGAGTGGGGTCATCAGCCACCTCTTCAAGGGATAGCCCTTGTCACCCAGCAGCCATCCATCCACTAATGCAGCAGCCTTGGTACCTGTAAGCGCCCACAAGATGTAAGCTCCTAGGGTAACAGGCACAAACTTGGAGAACCTGTGTCCTGTGGTCACAGACAATCTGAATGTACATTGAATGAAACTCCTTTCTATTTATGAAAGCTCCCTGTTCACCTGCTGGCGCCTTGGTGGCCATGTGAGTGCAATCTATTATACCCTGGACGTGAGGGAACCCAGCCATCGCAACGATGGTCTCTCCGCCTGGCTTACCTTGTCTGTTCGGAAGTGGATGAATGTGCAGGCATGTCTAAAGATGGTATCAGTCACAAGCTTGACGCAACTGTGTGCAGCTGATGGAGAAACGCCACACAGATCCTCCACTGAGCCCTGAAAAGAACCGGAGGCATAGAAGTTGAGGGCCACTGTGATCTTCAAAGCGATTGACATGGGGTGTCCGCCCAAGCTGTTGGAGCTATCTGAACCTATCATGTGACATATTGCTGTCACTGTGTCCCTGGAGAGGCGGAGCCTCCTGCGGCACTGGACCTCGGACATCTGGAGATAGTTAGAGCACTGCCCGAACACTAGTCGCTGGATAGTGGCGTCTTCGGCATGCCCTCCTGCCTTGACCTCTCTGCTGGCACTGCACCAACTGAGCCTTTGCCTCTCCTCTTAAAGGTCTGTCCCTGGAAGGCTGTCCGCGCCCACCTGGCCTCCTCTCCCTCCTGCCCCTCTCTTCCTCTTCAGGAGGGAGTGGTTCCACCAGTGGAATACACTATCCCCAATAGATGGGATGCAGCGGAGCAGTGTCTTGAAAATGAAGGAGCGCCGTGCTGCAATACTCAGGGGAACCTCCCAGGGAAGATGAGGACCTGAGATGCCGAAAGACGGGCTTGAAAATCAAATGAAATCCAAAGAAACTCTGGGAAACTCTGTACACACACAGCAAAGGACTGGCAATGACGGGGAAAGTGCTGCTGCTCTGGGGGCCTTTTAACCTGCCCGTGGATGAGGAAATGATTAAAACGTGATTTCCGCCCACCCGTATTGCCTGTGCAACGAGCTAAAAATCACAGGGGCAATGAAAAATAATGGTCAGCAGGCTTTTTAATAACCTTAGTTGGCCCTTTAATTGTCAGCGGCACTGATCCAACTCCCGCTCACGCCCGCCGACCTCAATATTGCATTGGTGCGCGATGACGTCGGGACGTATGCCCGACGTCTTTTCACACAATTTTGTGTGCGTTTGGGTAGGGTGTGTGCCCAGCCTCTGAACGCAAAATTCAGGCCTGGACTTGAGCTTAACAGTCTAAGCTGATAATACAGTATTGTACTTAAGGAGTGCTGCACTGTTGTCTTTTGGATAAGACCTTAATCTGAGGCCCTGTCTACCCTCTCAGGTGGGCACAAATGATCCAATGAAATTATTTTGAAGAAGAGGTGTGTTATTCTGGGTTTCCTGATCAATATTTATCCCTTAATAAACATCAGAGAAACAGATGATCACATTGCTCTTTGTGGGAGTTTGCTGTGTGCAAATTGGCTGTTGTGTTTCCTATGTTACAACAGTGGCTACATTTGAAACAGTACTTCATTGGCTTGAAGTCCTTTGGGACTTCCTGATGTCATGAAAGAGGCTGTGTAAGTACAAGTCTTTCTTTTTTTAAAATTGTAGTTCATTGTTGCCCTGTAATTAAGTAAGCATTTAAAATTTGGCGACAGGTGGCTTGTAATAATGTATCAGTGTGATTTTATTAATGGACATTTCTAATCTCCACACAAGGGATAAAGTTTCGGCTAGCTTGTGCAGATGTTTCTGGTGCAATTTGCTGAAATGACCATCCCCAGCAAGAGAGAATCCAACCATCGCCACTATCAACATCCTGGGGGTTACCATTGACCAGAAACTGAACCGGATTGGTCATATAAATACTGTGGCTACAAGGCCAGGTCAGAGGCTAGGAATCCTGCAATGAGTAACTCACCTCCTGACTCCCCTAAGCCTGTCTACCATCTACAAGACACAAGTCAGGAGAGTGATGGAATACTCTCCACCTGCCTGGATGAGTATAGCTCCCACAACACTCAGGAAGCTTGACACCATCCAGTACAAAGCAGCCCCCTTGATTGTCACCACATCCACAAATATTCATTCCCTCCACCTCTGACGCACAGTAGCAGCAGTGTGTACCATCTACAAGCTGCACTGTAGGAATTCACCAAGGCTCCTTAGACAGCACTTTCCAAACCCATGACCACTAACATCTAGAAGGACAAGGGCAGCAGATAGATGGGAACACCGCCACCTGGAAGTTCCCCTCCAAGCCACACACCATCCTGACTTGGAAATATATCAAAGTCCTGGAACTTCCTTCCTAACAGCGCTGTGGGTGTACATACACCACATGGACTGCAGCGGTTCAAGAAGGCAGCTCACCACCACCTTCTCAAGGGCAATTAGGGATGGGCAATAAATGCTGGCCCAGCCAGCGAAGCCCTCATTCCATGAATGAACAAAAAAAATTGGCCAACCTAACACAAAACATCACTGAATTTCAAATGCATTACATCAAGTGCAAATCAAATTTCTACAACTGTTTGCACAGGTTTAAAAAACATTGTATTGGAAGCTGGCTCCATTCACAAACCTGACCACACCCACCCAGATCAAATTAATCACCTTGGTGAATTTTCATTAAATACTAGTTTGCAAATTGAGCTGACATTCTTAGGCACAAGTGGACTAATTGGCATCTTTTAAATTTTTAAGTATTGATTGTTAAACTGACTGTTGTACACCAATGAAACTAGTCATTTTTCCAGGTATTCCTGTTTTTGTTTTTGTTTTGGATTTCCAGCATCCGCAGTTCTTTGCTTTTATCTAGTCATGGTTCTGCCTTGTTTCATTCTATATCTATCTAATTGTAGCTAGAAAATCACCCATAATAGCTTCTCTTCCTACTCCTGCACTGCTACCTCTGGTGTCCCCCAAGGTTCTATCTTTGGCCTCCTCCTATTTACATGTTGCACCTTGGCGACATCATTTGAAAATACAGCATGATTTTGCACATGTATGATGACGAAAGCCAGCTCTACCTCAGCACCACCTATCTCGATCCCTCCATTGACTCTCAATTATCAGACAGCTTGTCCGTCTTCCAATTCTGGATGAGCAGAAATGTCCTCCAATTAAATATTGGAAAAACCAAAGGCATTGTCTTCGTCCTCACTACAAGCTCTATCTAGCCACCGATTCCATCTCTGTCATTTGCAACTCTCTGAGGCTGAACAAGACTGTTTGGAACCTGGGTGTCATATATGACCCCAAATGAGTTTCTGACCATGTTTTTGTGCCATCACTAAGACCACCTAATTCCACTTACATAAGATCACCCAACTCCACCCATACTTCATCTGCAGCTGAGACCCTCATCCATGGCTTTATTACTTCTAGACCTGACTATTCTAATGCACAGTCAGCTAACCCTAACCCTACCTTCCATAAACTTGAGGCTGTCCAAACTGTACATGTCCTAACTTGTACCAAGTCCCATTCACCCATCACCCCTTTGTTTCCTGACCTAGTTTTAGTCTTGGTCAAGCAATGCCTCAATTTTAAAATTCCCCTCCTTGTTTTCAAATCACTCCATGGCCTGGTCTGCCTCCCTCCCACCCAACACCCCATCTCTGTAATCTCCTCCCATCCTACAACCCTTGGTGATACCTGCACTCCTTTAATTCTGGCCTCTTGAGTATCCCCGATTTGAATCACTCTGCCAGTGGGGGAGCTTTCACCAAGGGGGAGGATAGTGGTGTAGTGGTAACATCACTGAACCAGTAATCCAGAGGCCCAGGTTAATGCTCTAGGGACATGGGTTCAAATCCTCCCACCGCAGCAGCTGGTGGAATTTAAATTCAATTACTAAATCTGGAATATAAAGCTGGCCTCAGTAATGACCATGAAACTATCATCAATTGTTGTCAAAAGCCATGTGGTTCACTAATGCCCTTTAGGGAAGGAAATCTGCCACCCTTGCCTGGTCTGGCCTACATGTGACTCCAGACCCACAGCAATCTGGTTGGCTTTTAACTGCCCCCTGGAATGGCCTAGCAAGCCACTCAGTTTAAGGGCCATCGGGGATTGCCAGCAGCGCCCACATCCTATGAAAGAATAAGAAAACAAAAACCATTGGTGGTTGTGTATTTAGCTGCTAATCTCTGCGATTCCCTCCCTCAACTTCTCTAGCTCTTTCCTGCTTGATGCTTCTTAAAACCTAACTCTTTGACCAAACTTCTGATTATTTGCCCTAATATATTTCTATATGGCTTGGTATCAATTTTGTTTTATAATAATAATCCTGTGAAGTGCTGCGCAATGTTTTATTATATTAAAGGTGCTATATAAATACAAGTCCTTGTTGTTAAAGTTATTTCAGAACTAGAACACTGGGACATGGTTTAAAAATAAGGGATCTCCCATTTAAAATGGAGGTGAGAAGAAATTCTTTCTCAGAGAGGTCATTAGTCTGTAAAATTTTCTTCCCCAGAGACCAGTGGAGGCAGGGTCATTGAATATGTTTAAGGCTATGTTAGAATCTTGGGGAGTCAAAGGTTATAATGGGTAGACAGGAAAGTAGAGTTGAGGCCACAATCAGATCAGCCATGATCTTATCAAATGGCGGAAGAGGCTCAAGGGACCGAATGGCCTACTCATGCTCTTAATTCGTACGTTTGCATATATGTATTTTTGGTTACTTAAAATTAGGTTACTTACATGTGGTAGACTAGACTCTTATTAAAAACACTTAAGTTTCATGATAAGCCTATTGTCAGCTGTATTATTAAAACTGCGTCAGGTTATCACTCTTAAATATTACAGAATGTTGGAACACAGAAGGAAGCTATTTGGCCCATCATGTCTGAGCCAGCTATTTGAAAGAGCTATCTAATTCAGTCACACACACCAGCTTTTACCCCAAGTTAATGCTCTTCAAATACCTGTCCACTTGTCTTTTAAAAGTTGGTAAGGAATCTGATTGTACCCCACACTTTAATGTGTTCCAGATATTACCATCCTCTACATAAAAAAATTTCTCTTCCATTTCTTTTGGCACTTATTTTAAATATATAAATATTTCAAATATATAACCTTTGGTTTTTTGACCCTTTCCAGAGTGAGTTGGTGGATCCTATCAAAACTCCTCATAATTTTGAACATTCGGTCTTCCCTTAACCTTCTCAGCTTCAACAAAAAATTAATTCGAGCTTGTCCAATCTCTCTCCATAGCTGAACTCTTTCACCGCAGGTTTCATACTGATAAACCTTATCCACACCTTCTCCAGGGTCTTGACATTCTTCCTAAAGTATGGTGCCCAGAATTGTACAGAGTACTCCAACTGAGGCATAACCAGTAATTTTAGCTTGAATTGCATGTTTTTGTATTCAATGCCTTGATTACAAAGATAATTATCCCTTACGATTTCTTAACTGCCCAATCAACTTTCCCTGCCACCTTCAAGTGTTTGCGAATATGCACACCCAGAATCCTCTGCTCTTGCACCAAAAATTGCACTTAAAATTGTACCTTTTAGATTATAGCTTCTTCATGTTGTTTCACACAAAGTGCACCCCTTCATTCTTAGTTGCATTAAATTGCTACTACCATCTTGTCTGCCCATTTCACCAGTATATCCATGTCCTTCTGAAGTCTGCACTATCCTGTTCATTCTTTATTATGTTGCCAAGTTTTGTATCATCTGCAACCTTCAACACTGTACTCCCTATACCCAAGTCCAGGCCATTTATATGTACCAAGAAAAGCAATAGCTCTAATACCATCACCTCGGTGACCTCACTAAATACTTCCCTCCAGTCAGAAAAGCATCCGTTCACCACGGACTCAACAACTGTGTACCCGAGTTATTACTGTACCTTTAATTAAGCTAACTGACCCTGATAATACATTGCCCATGCTCTAATATGGTTGGCATGAGCAGTCAGGCTGTTTTGTTATAAACTTCTTAAAAGGACAGGAAGGAATTGGGGGTGGGGTATTATCTTCAGGAAGGGTGCCCTTTGCGTCTCAGGGGCAAGCTCCCCTAAGATAGTACTCACATTTCTTCCTACGCACCTGCTTGCTAAAATCTGCCATGCCCAACACCCCACTCCCATCCCTAAGCTTGCCAAACCCTCCGCACTCAATACTCTGAACTTACCTTACTCTGGGATCCAGTGGGCTTTCTTCTTGGGACTGGTTGCAGTCCCAGCAGCGGCCACTAATGAGATCTTGGTGCTACTGGGACTGCTGGAGCTCCCGGTCAATCCGATTGGCGGGCAGCCCCTGAGGACAGGACTTGCTCTCCAGTGAGGGTTGGAAGTCCCACTCTCCAATAATTTAGTGTTCCCACACCGTGTTATGGCTGTGGGGTGGTCTGGCATGGAGTGAATCAGCTTCTGGCGACTTTACTTCTGGGGTTGTTGGGGTTGGGGGGGGTGGTGGTGGTGAGCCATTCCTGTAATACGCAGCCCAATATTCTGCTCTTAAACACAGCCTGATTGTGATGGTTCATGAATGATTTTGTACTTGTGATTGTGCAAATAAATTTGAAAGGAAACTTGAAACATGAACTCAATCTGGAAAACAAGTGCAATTTTGTGCACAATTTGCGCCCCAATTGCTGATTGCATCTGAAGTTGGAAACTCTACTCCAAGAGGTTCCCCGCAAACACTGGAAAGTTGTTAAGCTTTTGAAGAGTGCTCCAGTTTAGTGAGAGGAATTTTATAAAATGAGATAAAGACCTGAATTATGCAGCTGGATTCTATTCAACAGGGCTGTCTGGAGTATGTTTAAAATAGATGGTATTGTAATCTCATTCTTCTACGATATTGATTCTTATTTTCAAGGACATGGAGATGGAGAGCTAAGGTTTATGGATATGCTCTTCTGGGATGTCTTTGTTATTTACAATGCTGAGTTGGGCATTGCTAATGGCAATAAAGTTACCAGCAAATGAAATTATAATATTGGCAGTTTCAGGGATATGTCTTCCCTTAGCACATAGAAGGACTTGCCTCACTGCAAAAGTTAGTTCCTCACTCTAATTCTGGTACATTTTAAGTGGCTAAAAAATGGATGTAGGAACTAGGCTGGATGCACGAATAGCTAAAGGGGATGGTGGACGGGAAGGAGGCAGGATTTGTGACGATACAGCAGCTTTTCAAGGTCTGCTGTTTGCTCTTAAAAATGAGTACTTATTTTTCTGAGAAGTTCCTGTTAAAGCTGTGATGGATTCAGGGGAAACTGGGGATGCTACTGCATCGTCACAAATCCTGCCTTCTTCCCTTCATGGTAATGTTAGATAACAAAGACACCCCAGGACAGCGCATCCAGAAACCTTAGCTCTCCAGCTCCATTTCCTTGTAAACAAGAATCAGTATCATAGGAAATGTAATGGAGGCACAGAAGCAGGAGTTGCAGCAAAGGGGGTGGCACTCTTTGAAATGGAAGGCCAACTTCCTGAGAGAGAGTCAGTGGAGTCACCTCAGCTCAGTAGTAGCTGAAGCTTTCATGTAATCACAAGGAGGGCCAAAGTAAGCATGCAGTCCATTGCATATTTTATTAATATTGAGAGATAGTACATATGGGACAAACCTGAACTGAAGGTACCATACATAACAAACAACCTTCCTGCCTTTTCACACCAATTGCACAAATGTTACTGGAGCTAAAGATTGAAAAAACAGACTTGCATTTACATGGTGCCTTTCACCACAACTGGATGTCTCAAGGTGCGCTAATTAAAAACATTTTAAGTGTAGTCACAATTATAATGTAGGAAACACTGCAGCCAATTACACACAATAATCTCCCACATTGATAATATCCAGGTAATCGGCTTTTGTGATGTTGATTGAGCAGTAAATATTGGCCAGGACACCAGGGATAATGCCCCTGTTCTTTGCCAAAATCATATCATGGGAGCTTTTATGTCCACCTGAGAGGACAGGCAGGGCCTTGTTTAATGCCTGATGCAAATGATGACATTTCTGACAAAGCAGCACTCCCTTAGTGGAGTGTCAGCTTTGATTTTTGTGCTCAAGCCCTGGGCCTGAATTTTCCTGTCAGCGATTTGGGGGTGGGGCCCGCTCGCCGGCGGGAAAATGACATGGGATGACATCAGGAGGAATCCCCGATGTTATCCCGGTCCCGGTCCCTTTAAATTTTTAGGAAGGCGGGCGGACAGCTGATTTCGCTGTCCGCCCGCCGACCTGTCAATGGCCAATTGAGGCCATTGACAGGCTAATTAAGATAACTAAAGACCTGCCCATCCAACCTTAAGGCTGGTGGTCAGGCCAGGAGCCCCGGCGGGCTTCTGATAACACATGAAACCTCATCCACTGGCGGGATGAGGTTTCATGTCCGTTTTTAAAAAGTCTAATAAAGTTTATGTCCTTTTTATTAACATGTCCCATCTCGTGTGACATTGTCACATGAGGGGGACATGTTAATAATTTTTTAATTTTTCTATTTTTTGACTTTTCTTACCTGTCAATAATCTCTCTGAGACAGGACTTTGCCGCAGGGAGCAGTGTGCTCTTTCGTGCGCTTGTGTGAAAGAGCGCACTTTGACGGATGGGGATTCCCCCACCCCGCACAGGAAGCGCATAGCCCCGTTTCGGTGGCGGGGGTCGGCTGTCCGCCCGCCGCCGAGCTGGTGGGGCCCGCCCGCCAGCCGAGGGCAAAATTCTGCCCCTGGAGTGGGACTTGAACCCGTAACCTCGGACTCAAGAGGTGAGACTGACACCAACTGAGCCATGCTTGACACAAAAAAAGCAAATAAATAATTTGATTTGTTATGTTGACAAGTGTACATTGAATCTGAACTCTACCAGAATCTACCTGCATTGCACTGGGATGCACACACACAAAGATAGGTGTGGACCAGCCTTAGGACTGAGTGACTGACAATAACTAAGAAATAGGACTTACATTTATATAGCATTTATCATGCCTTCAGGACAGTCTAGAGTATTTTTACAGCCATTTAAATACTTTTGAAATGTTGTTACTGTTGTAATTTAGGAACACAGCAGCCAATTTACGTGCAACAAGGTGCGACAAGCAACAATGAAGTAAATAACTAGATCATCGACTTTAAGTGTTGATTGAGAAATATCGGTGAGGAGACTCGGGAGGACTCCCCTGCTCTATTTGAATAGAGCCATGTGATCTTTTACATTCACCTTAGAGGCTAGATGGAGCCTTATTTGAATGCCTCATCTGATAGATGGTGTCTCTTCAGTACTGCACTGGAATGTCAGTTTAGATTATGTGTTCAAGTCTCTCGGGTGGGACAAACTAACAACTGATGCTTCTAGGCCCACTTTTCAGCTGCTCGAGAGCTCAACAGTGTTACGACTGAGTGTGGAGCAATGAGTGGGCTTCCCTTCTATTCAGCCTCCTTGGTTGGCCACAACAAAGTTTTTCAAATTTCTTCTCCCTGTAAATGCCTTTTCCAATCCAAATATATTTATTTGTTAATAAGGAGCCAACCAAACCAAGTTTTCTTGACTCAAAGAAAGAGTAAGTTTATCAGTTACTAAACCTGAGAAAAAAATAATAAAGATGTGAGGACACACCTGCACAGATATCAGAAGTAAGAAAGCTAAAGTCCAATAAAAAGTTAAAAGGAATATATGATTGAGTCCTTTGCTTGTCTTTGAGGCATTAGATTGTTGAACGTTGCAGTCATTTGAAGTTATTTGGTTTTCTGTAGAATTCTGGGGCAGAATTTTCTGCCTGTCGAGCGGGTGGGCCCGACCCAATCTCCGGCGGGCGGGAAGCCGATCCCTGCTGGAGAAGCGGGCCCCGCTGCCGTTTTACATGGGCGGGCCAATTAAGGCCCACCTAGCGTCTTGTATGGTGGGAAGCGCTATGCGCTTCCTGTGCGGGCGGGGGGGATTTCCTAAAAGCGAGAGTGCGCTCTTTCACGCATGCGCACGAAAGAGCACACATCTCCTTGAGGCTAAGTGCAGCCTCAGGGAGATCGCTTACACTTTGAAAAATATTAGAAGTAGAAAACAAAAATTTCCTAACATGTCCCCCTCATGTGACATGAGATGGGGCATGTTCATAATTTACATAATAACTTTATTAAAATTTTTAAAACCCTGCATGAAACCTCATCCTGCTGCTGGATGAGGTTTCATATTTTCTCTATTTGCCGCCGGGGCTCCTGGCCGACCGGCCAGCCTCAAGGTTGGATGCACAGGTCCTTTAATCGTATAATTGATCCTGTCAATGGCCTCAATTGACCATTGACAGGTCGGCGGGCCCACAGCTGATTTTGTTGTGCCCCCACCTTCTTGAAAATTTAAATGGGGCGGGATGACGTCGAGGGTTCCGCCCGATGTCATCCCGCGTCAGCGAGCAAGCCCCGCCCCCTGCTCGCCAAAGGCAAAAATCTGCCCCAGGGGCTGATGTTGTTCAGGTTTGCACTTTGTTGGAGCCACCCTTTTAGTTTCCAGACAGGCAGAGAGGGAGAGAGAAGTATCTTTCCTGCTCTTTTCCAGCAGTGTTTCAGATGACTGACATGTTTCTTTCCCCTCCTGCTTGTTCTTTCTTTCTCTGCTCAGCAGAACATTTTTAAAACTCCTCTCTGTATATTTCAGGAAGGGAATTCAAAAAGCATGTCATGCACTTATTTTTGTAGACTAATTAATCCCATTTTTTGATAATTTAATCTCTGAAATCTTTGACACATTTCAGGATATAAACCAACAGGAGATGGGGGGCGGTGGGGGGGGTGGTTATTTCATCCTCCACAGGGGTTTTGAATGTCTGATGAGTGCCTGATCAAAGTCCAGCACTTTGCATCTTTCCTTTCAAGAGTGTCCCAGTTTGAAGTGGACCTTGACAACCCCCAGGTGTGAAATTCCACGTAACAGGTCTGCAGTGCAATTCATATAGACTTTCCAGAGAAATTGTCAACTTTATAGTATCAGCCATCAGGTGACTCATGGCTGCCATTTTTTGATCAGTGTCTTTTCTTGTATTTTTGAAAAAAACAGGTCTCCTTTAAACAGTTCAATATACCTGTGGTTAGCTGCTGAAGTTGTAGGCAGCTCTCACTCAGTCACAGTTTCCTGTTGTCGTGGCAACAGATAATACCGACTAGAGGACTTGTGTTTACCCTCTGAATTGCCATCAGCACACTTACTCAGTCCTGCTGTAACAACTGATTGCTTTAGGGAACAGTTCAAATCCCTACAGAGCAGACAAATAGAAGATTAATATCTTCATTTTTCACAAATGGGATTGAGTTTGCAAATGAGCATGGTGGACAGCATGGTTGGTTTGTTGGTACAAATGTAGGTATGATGGAATGCTTACAGGCAAGCTCAGTGTTCAATACATTGATGGGGGCTGGGAGCAGGTGGGTTGAAGCTCTCTGTCAGTGTGGAAATAATGCAATATTACATCGCGCCTTATTTGTGGCATTTAGTTCAATATCTACATGGTATTTTTTTTAAATTATTGGACCAACAATTTTCTTTAAGAGAAACTTTAATGCTAAAAAGACTAGAGAAGTTACATGGCACTCTTGTTTTATCCTTTTATCAGGTTTACAAAAATGAAAAATTTGATGGCTGAAATTTGTATTTGCTCATGCATCACTGCACTTTAAAAAACCGTCAAAATAAGAAAGCTCTTAGGGCTGTTTCAATGACATTATGACATTCTATTAGGATAGTCTGGCACACGGTGGGAGCATAGGTCAGAAATTGGACGAGAACAATCTTATTTTAAGTGGTTTTAAACCTCTTAAAATAGCAAATATGGGAATGCCATGTGAATATGTTAAATCTTCCAATGTTAATATTTCTATCAGCAATTCCTAGGCTCAAATTGTAAGAAGCTGTAAGTTGGTGGTTGAGATTTGTGAGAGCTCCGCATTCAGGGGGGGCGAGCATTAATAGTTCAAATGAATCATAGAATTCCTTTGTTGTAGACAGGTGTACAGAAACTGACTGAATCTGACTAGCATGCATTGCAAAAACCAAAAGACTTTTTAAGCTAAAATAACCTGTTAAAAGCTGCAGGCTTTACAGATAGACAAAATCATTGGCCAAATGAACAGCAACATTTTCGAGGCCATGAAATATTTAGCAAGAGGTCCAGGGTTGTAATATTAGGTTGAAACCAATAAACAGACATAGTTCAAAGCTAATGGGGAAAATTTTCCCCCCATCTGGGGGGGTTGTACAGAGCCAGGCGGCGGCGGGGGCGAACCCAATTGGCACCCCCGATCGGGGCCATGCTGCCATTTTACGTGGGCGGGCCAATTAAGGCCTGTCCATTGTGACGCTTGCCCGGAAGTGCTGTGCGCTCCCTGTGCAGGCCGGTGGGGGGGGCAGATTCCCTGAGTCGTTTCCTGCGCTCTTTCACGCACGCACACGGAAGAGCGCAGAAATCTCCCTGAGGCCTGGAGGTGCCTCAGCGAGATTAGTTTGACATGTGTAAATTTAAATAAAGGAGAAAAAAAACTTTTAAAACATGTCCCCTCATGTGACACTGTCACATGAGCTGGGACATGTCAAAGAATTATTGTAAAAATTTTTATTAGATTTTAAAACACTTCGTGAAACCTCTTCCCGCCCGTGGATGAGGTTTCATTGAAAAATGCGAAGGCCGCCTGGGCTCTTCACCTGCCCGCCAACCTTAAGGTTGGACGGGCAGCTCAGTTAATTGAGTTAATTAGGTTTTAAGTGGCCTCAATATGCCTTTGACAGTTCGGCGGGCGCGTAGCTGAGTCAGCTGTGCACCCGCCGAACTGAAAATCTAAATGATGTGCGGTGACGTTGGGACGCTTGCCTGACGTCACCGCGTGTCATTTGACATGTTGGCGAGTGGGCCCTGCACCCGCTCGCTGACTGGTGTTTTCCTTTGGTGTCATGTTGGAATTTTGGTGAAACTTCACATTTTGTTAAGTAATAAAAGAATGTGGAGGTGTGATGTCCGGTACCATGAAGGAAACCGGCATGGCTGAACATGTTTAAAAATGCTACTTCCGCTCGCTTAAGTGCTCCACAGAGTGTTTTGAAAACTAAAGAGACTGACACAAAATGACGTTGATTGATGATCCCAGAGTTTGTCTTACCATAGAAAAGTTACAGTACAGGAGGCCATTCAGCCCATCTTGTCCATGCCAGCCTGAGGGCACCCAGGTGCCCTTTCTAATCCCACCTTCCTGCACCCGGCCCACAGCCCTACAGTTTACAGCACTTAAGATGCAGATCCTTTTAAGAGTTTAAAGTTTCTGCCTCTACCACCAACTTGGACAGAGAATTCCAGACACCCGCTACCCTCTGCGGTAAAACATTCTTCCTCATGTCCCCCCTACACTTTCTGCCACTTACCTTGAATCTATGTCCCCTGGTTCTAGAATTCTCCACCAAGGGAAACAATTTTATCCTGTCCACTCTATCTATTCCCCTCATAATTTTTTACACCTCAATCAAGTCACCTCTCAGCCTCTTTGTTCTAAGGAAAATATCCCCAACCTATCCAATCTCTCCTCGTAGCTACACTTTTCTAACCCTGGCAACATTCTTGTAAACCTCCTCTGCACTCTCTCCAGAGCTTTTACGTCCTTCCTGTAATGTGGTGACCAGAACTGCACACAATACTCCAGTTGTGGCCTCACCAGTGTTTATACAATTCCAACATTATATCCTTACTTTTATATTCTATACCTCTGCCAATGAAGGAGAGCATTCCATATGCCTTCTTTACAACCTTGTCTACTTGAACTGCTGCCTTCAGGGACCTGTGTACTTGTATCCAAGATCTCGCACTTCATCTACCCCTCTTAGTATATTCCCATTTATTGTGTAATCCCTGTAACTGTTTGACCTCCCTAAATGTATGACCTCACACTTCTCTATGTTAAAATCTATCTGCCACTTTACTGCCCACTCCACCAACCCATCCACACTGCCCCAGAGACCATGGCCACCCTCCACACCATCCACCACTCGGCCAATCCCCGTGCCATCCGCAAACCTCCCAATCGTGCTCCCCACGCCCACGTCCAAACCATCAACATACAACACAAACAGCAAGGGTCCCAACACCGAGCCCTGTGGAACACCACTTGAGACAACTTCCCATTCGCAAGGGCATCCCTTGACCATTACCCTTTATTTCCTGTTACAAAGCCAACCTTTTATCCAATTTGCCACATTACCCTGAATCCCATGGGCTTTTACTTTCCTGACCAATCTGCCATATGGGACCTTGTCAAATGCTTTGTTAAAATCCATGTACACAACATCCACTGCACTACCTTCATCAACCCTTCTTGTCACTTCCTCAAAGAATTCAATCGAATTTGTGAGGCAAGACCTTCCTTTAACAAATCCATGCTGACCATCCCTGACTAGTCCATGCCTTTCCACATGACAGTTAATCCTATCTCTTAGGATTGATTCTACTAATTTGCTCACCACCGATGTAAGACTAACTGGCCTATAATTGTTTGGCATTTCCTTTGATCCCTTTTTAAACAATGGAACTACGTTTGCATTTCTCCAGTCCTCCAGTACCTCCCCTGTATCTAGTGAAGATTGGAAAATCATCCGCAGAGAATCTGCTATCTCCTCCCTGACTTCCTTCAGCAGCCTCGGAAACAATCCATCTGGCCCTGGCGATTTATCAGCTTTCAAGGATTTTAACCCTTCGAGTACTTCCTCTCTCTTTATGACTATCCTGTCCAATATCTCGCAGTGTTCCTCCTGGACTACTATATCTACATCCTCCCTTTCCTTTGTAAACACGGAGACTGAGGGGGTGAAAATTGGTGTTGGGACCCTTGCTGTCCGTGCCATACACCAACGATTTGGATGTGAAGGTGGGGGGCACGACTGGGAAACCCGCAGACGACACAAAGACCGGCCGAGCAGCGGACAGTGCAGAGGATAGCCATAATCTCCAAAACGACATAGATGGGTTGGTGGAGTGAGCGGCAAAGTGGCAGATGGATATTCATTCAAAGCCCTTCCCACAGCCTCTGAATCTACACACAAGTTTCCATCTTCATCTCTGATAGGTCCCACTTTTTCCTTAACTAACCTTTTAGCATTAACGTATTGGTAAAACATCTTTGGGTTATCTTTAACTTTACTTGCTAATCTTTTTTCATGCCCTCTCTTTGATTTCCTTATTTCCTTTTTTACTTCATCCCTGCACTTCCTATATTCGTCTAGGCTATCTGCAGTGCTTAGTTCTTTATGCCTATTGTACACTTTCTTTTTCTGTTTGATCTTCCCCTGTATTCCTCTAGACAACCAGGGGGGTCTAGATTTGGCAGTACCACTCTTATTTTTGTAGGAGACATGTCTACTTTGTACAATTAGGATCTTGCTTTTTAGTGCTTCCTACAGGTTTTCCACTGTTTTATCCTCCAGCAGTGCTGTCCAGTCCACCTCAGCCAAGTCCCTTCTCATTTCTGCAAAATTTGCCTTCCCCCAGTTCAAGACTTTTACTCCTGCCTTATCTCTGTCCTTTTCCATGGTAATGCTGAATCTAACTGAATTGTAATCACTGTCCCCGATATGGTCGCCAACTGTCACTTCACCCACTTGCCCTTCTTCGTTCCCCAAGACTAGGTTTAGAATTGCATCTCCTCTCGTTGGGTTTGTCACTAATTAGTTGAAAAAATTTTCCTGGACACACTGCATGAATTCATATCCCTCAGTGCCCCTTATATTGTTTGAATCCCACTTGATGTTAGGATAGTTGAAGTCTCCTACTATTATTGCCCTCTTGTTCTTACAAGCAGAAACTTACCTACATAGTTGTTTTTCTATCTCCCTTTCACTTTTTGGGGGTCTGTAGTAAACTCCCAGTAGTGTGACTGCCCCTTTCTTATTTCTAAGCTCAATCCATAAAGCCTCGTTTGTTGAACCATTTAGCATATCATCCCTTCTCACAACTGGAATTGATTCTTTAACCATTAGTGCTACCCCTCTCCTTTTTTATCTCCTACTCTATCGTGTCTGAAGACTCCATAACCAGGGATATTAAGCTGCCAGTTCTGTCCCTCCTTTAGCCAGGTCTCCGTTATAGCAATGACATCCTGCTGCCATGTGTCTACCTGTGCCCTTAACTCACCTACCTTGTTTGTAATACTCCTTGCATTGAAGTATAAACAGTTTAACCTCGCCAATTTCCCTTGCTGGACACTTTTTAAACTTTGCTTCTCCTGTAACTCCATGTCAATCACAACATCCCTAGCTAATGTTCTACCTCCATTTTTCTGATCTGAATCTGACCTATCTGATCCTACTCCTGGGATCCCATCCCCCTGCCACACTAGTTTAAATACTCCCCAAAAGAACAAGCAAAAGCTCCCGCAAGGTCACTGGTCCCAGCTCTGCCTGGGTGCAGCCTGTCCGATTTGTACAGGTCCCACCTTCCCCAGAACCAATCCCAGTGCCTCAAGAATCTGAATCCCTCCCGGCTACACCATCTCTCCAGCCACCTGTTCATTTGGTCTATCCTCTTACTCCTGCTCTCGCTAGCATGTGGAACTGGGAGTAATCCTGAGATTACTACATTTGAGCTCCTGCATTTTAATTTATCTCCTAACTTCCTGTACTGAGTTTGCAGGTCCTCATCCCTTAGTTTACCTATGTCGTTGGTACCAATGTGTACCACGACCACTGGCTGTTTACCTTCCCTCCCCAGAATGTCCTGCAGCCGCTCTGTGACATCCTGGACCCTGGCACCAGGGAGGCAACATACCATCCTTGATCATGTTTGCGGCCACAGAAGCATCTGTCTGTGCCCCCTCTAACTATTGAATCCCCTATCACTATAGCCCTGCCACTTGTTTTCCTCCCGCCCCTCTGAGCAGCAGAGCCACCCACGGTGCCGTGAACTTGGCTGTTGCTGCTTTCCCCTGAGAGGCTATCCCCCCAACAGTATCCAAAGCGGAATATCTGTTAGAGAGGGGGATGACCACAGGGGACTCCCTTCCTGAGTCTTTTACTGTTCCTGATGGTCACCCATTCCCTTTCTGCTTGTGTAATCTTCACCTGTGGTGTGACCACCTCACTAAACGTGCTATCCATGACTTGCTCAGCATCGCGGATGCTCCACAATGAGTCCACCCGCAGCTCTAGCTCCGAAATCCGGTTAGCTAGAAGCTGCATTTGGATACACCTTCCGCACACATGGTCACCAAGGATGCTGGAAGTGTCCCTCATTTCCAACATCCTGCAGGAGGAGCATATCATGGGTCTGAGATCTCCTGCCATGACGTCCCTCTCGATTAAGCTAGTTACTCCCTTAAAAAATACGCAAGCTCGAGGCCTTAATTATGTTAGCTAGGAACCCTGTTTCTTGACTAATTATACTTGTACAGTACTACTCTATACTTTTTTTAGCTCCTACCTCAGTATTAAGCAATGAATAACTTAAATTGATTGAAAAACTCACCAGGATTTACTCACTAATCAGCTGCTTTTTAAAAAATCCACTTTCAGAAGCGTGTCTCTCGCAGGTCTGGTACATGCCTGAAGGTACTACCTCTCCCTCTCTCTTTTTTTTTGGCTTGAGGAGGAGGGAGGGATGGAAACACTACAGCAATGTAATGTTTGGGGCTATTCCGTTCTTTGACAATGGATCCTCCTCAGTCCCCTTCTGAGTTGCGGTGTCTGTGCTGACTTCTCCCAGAATGCTTCAGTCACTTCTCACTACCGCCCTCTGTTGGATGCCCTTCCTCCTGTTGAGCTTTGGGAGTTTAATTTTAACATTGTTTCACACAGGGTCTGACATAGGGTCATGGGGCCAGGTATTTTGGAGCGGCCTCTCCCGCTTGTCAACCCTCCCACGAGCAGCTTACTTCTGCAACCTGAAGCTGCTGTTCCTGCCTCTCACTGCTCATCTCCCAAGCCCTTGCTCACAGCAGGGTTCAAGAAAAGAAAGCGACATGAGAGAGCCCCGGGGGTGGGTAACAGGAGGCTCAGTGGCGAAGGGGGAGGCTTGTAGAAAGAGTCAACATTTTTCTTTTATACTTTTAAATTTATTTTAAAAGTTACTTAATTTACGAATATAGGAATTTAGCAGTGCAAAGTATTTCAACTTACAGGATTTAATAATATGCTTTTTTTCTGATGAGAAAGGTCCTGCAGAACTTAACTAGTTTTTACATTAGCCATAATGGGAAAATGGGATGCGCTTAACATGTTTCATTTAACGCTGCACTTTTTAGGAACTCACCAACAACATTAGGGACTGCACAGTTGATTGGTATCATCCTCACTGTTTGTCACACCCCCACGTTTGGCATCATCAACAAATTTTGAAATTTTACTCTAAATTCCAACATACCAGTCATCTATAAACATCAAAAAAGCATTGGCCCTTGGGGAACACCACTGTCTACCATCCTCCAGTCTGAAAAATAACCATTCACTGCAACTCGCTGAGTCCTGTCCTTGAGCCAATATTTTATCCAAGTTGACACTAACCCTGTTATTCCATGACCTACAGTTTTGTTAACCAGCCTTTTATGTGATTCTTTGTCGAATACTTTCTTAAAATCCACATAGACAACACCCACCACATTCCCTTCATCAACCTTCTCTGTTACTTCGTCAAAAAATTCAATTAGATTAGTCAAACACGATTCCCCTTTTACAAATCCGTGCTGACTCTCCTTAGTTAACTCAAGCTTCTCCAAGTATCTGTTGATCTTTTTTCCCTGATTATTGTTTCTAAATACCTACCGATCACCAATGATAAACTGACCAAGGTGGACAGTTACTAGTAACTATAGAACTGTAGTTACTAGAACTGTCCTTACACACTTTCTTAAGGGTGTCATGTTTTCCACTCTCCAATCCTCTGGCACATTCCCCATATCTAGGGAAAATTGGAAAATTATGACAAGCCGTTCCACTATCTCCATTTCCACTTCCTTCAGCAACTTAGGATGCAGGTCATCCAGACTAGGCAACTTATCCACTTGAAGCATAGCCCAGCCTTTCCAGTACATCCTGGTTTTCAATTTTCACTCTATCCATCTCTGCTTCCACCGATATTTTGTCAGCGTTCTCTTCCTCAGTAAACATTAATTCAAAGAACTCATTAAGTATTGTAGCCATGTCCTATGCCTCTAAGCATATCTTTTTATTCCTAATAGGAGCCACTCCACTTCTTACTACCCACTTACTATTGACACGCTGGGAGAAGATTTTTGGATTCCCTTTTATGTTAACTGCTATTCTGTTCTCATATTCTCTTTGCCCATCGCATTTTCCTCTTCACTTTTCCCCTCAACTTGCTGTATGAGGACTAGATCTCGTATGAAGAATTCACTTGACATGCATTACAAACCATCTTTTTTTTGATTCATCGTGTTCTCTATTTTCATCATCATCCAAAGTTCCTTGATCTTTCCCTTTTGTTGGAATGTACCTCCCTTGCACCGGAAACATCTCCTCCTTAAAGATCACCCATTGTTCTTGTTACATATTTTCCTGTCAGTCTTTGGTTCGATTTCATTCTGGCTAGATCCCTTTGCATCGCATTGAAGTTTGTCCTCTTCCACTTTAAACTTCTGGTTTTGAATGTTCCTGGCTCTCCTCCATTACTAATCTAAACCTTATATGATGATCACTCTTACCCAAGCGCTTGGTCCACCTCACTTCCCAGCACCAGATCCAGCAATGCTTCCTTCCTAGTTGGACTGAGAACAAATTGCTGTAGCAATTCTGTGAATCTGATACTGATTCTGGTCAAAGAACCTCCCTTGAACACATATCAGAAATTTCACCACCCCCGACCCCCTCCCCCCACTCACCTCCCCTTATCCTTTACTTTAACATTATCCCAATCAATATTTGGCTAATTAAAGTCCCTCAGTATCACCACTCCATAGCTCTTGCACATTTCTGTGATTTCTCTGCAGATTTGTTCCTCTACCTATCACTATTTGGAGACCTATAGAATACCCCCTAATAATGTGATCAGACCCTTTTTGCTTCACAACTCTAACCAAATGGATTCTGTTCTTGGCCCCTCAAGGACATCCGCTTTCCAAACCCTACAATGTCTTCCGTAATCAGTACTGCCACCCCATCTCCCTTTTTTCCTTCCCTATCTTTTCTAAACATTTTATATTAAGCACCCGGTCCTCGCCATTGTTCAGCCACATTTCCGTTATTGCCATAACATCATATTCCCACCCGACTATTTGTGCTTGTAGCTCACCAAGCTTAGTTATCACACTTTGTGCATTTACACATATGCACAATAGATGGGCAATAAATGCTGGCCCAGCCAGCAATGCCCACATCCTGTAAAAGAATTAAAAAATCATGCATTCTAAACCTGTGTTCCTGATAGCCTGATTCTACCAAATATGGAACTACTTCCTTCTCCAATACTGCTCAACAGCTTTATGCAGCTTATTCCTCTTTTCTCTTTCTATATGCTGGTGCCTATCCCCTGCCAATTTAGTTTAAACACTCACAAACCACACTAGTGAACCTCCCCAAGGACATTGTTCCCAGTCCTGTTGAGGTGCAACTTGTCCCTTTTGAATAGGTGACTCCTGCCCCACAACTGGTCCCAATGCCCCAAGAATGTGAAGTTCTCCCTTCTGATAATATTTCAAGCCAGGTATTGGCCCACACCATCTTCCTTTTCCTCCTCTCGCTGGAGCATGGCACAGGTAGTAATTTGGCATCCGAAACATCACTCATTTTTGATCATGTCACTTTTCCAATGAAGTCATTATCCCTCACAGAAATGTATTTTCATTGATAATTATGAATTATTCATTTAAATACTTTCCATTGCTGATCTGTCATATCTTTGAGTCTCATTTCTCAATCCAGTTTACCCATTCTCAAATCTGTGGAATTGGGGTTGTTTAAATATAAGAACCTGATTTCGGGATTAACCACATCAATCACAAACTCAATATAATGTTCAATCATATTATTATGTTTCCCTGTGGATCCTTTACAATAAGATATCTAATAAACCATGTTTCATGACACAATACTGTATCTAAAATCGCCTATTTGGTTCCTCAGTATAGTATTCTACAAAACTGTCTCAAAAATCCTTCCATTAATTCAGTTTCCCAGTCTATATGAAGATTCAAGTGTCCCACAATTATTGCATTGTCCAGTTGCATACTTTGTCCAACTCTATGATTACTCTTCAAGGCCTAGAAATTCTCCTACCAGTGTTTGCTGCTTTTTGTTGTGGTGTTGCTCCCTCCATACCGATGCTTCATCTTTATTTTCTGAATGAAGATCGCTTCTCATTACTGCCTTTATGTCATCCCTTATTATCAGAGCCAGCCTGCCTCCTCTTCCCTTCTGCCTGCCTTTTGTAGAAGTTGAACGCCCTGGAATATTTAGTTCCCAAACTGAGTTACCCTACAAACACATCTCTGCAATCGCTACTGGATCAAATTATCTCGATTATTGAAACTTTTTCTATCGTTATCTGAATGTTATAGCAGCTTTAATATTAACTTTTTAATATCTTTCTCTGCTGTAGCCTTAGTCACTGATGATCAGTTATCCTGCCTCCACCACCCCTGACATAATCTCGCTCCTTCTGACTGCCCGCACTGTCTCATCGCCCCCACCACTGTCACTGTCTCCAGGCTCCCCTCCTGTCTGCTTTACCTTCTGACTGCCCACACTGTCTCATCGCCCCCACCACTGTCACTGTCTCCAGGCTCCCCTCCTGTCTGCTTTACCTTCTGACTGCCCACACTGTCTCATCGCCCCCACCACTGTCACTGTCTCCAGGCTCCCCTCCTGTCTGCTTTACCTTCTGACTGCCCACACTGTCTCATCGCCCCCACCAATGTCACTGTCTCCAGGCTCCCCTCCTGTCTGCTTTACCTTCACACTCTGTCACCATCCCTTTCCCAATACGAACTGTTCGCAATCCCTCTTTCTGGCTGTCACACTCTCTCCTCTTTAGTCTCCCTCTCTGGCTGCCTGATTCCCTGTCCCTCCCGCAATCGTAAACCCCTCCCCCTCTGTCATCCCCCCTCCCCCTCTCCCTCCGTCATCCCCCTCCCCATTCACCTCCCCTACCGTCAACTCCCCCTGTCACCCTCCCCCTTGATCACCCCTCCTCCCGTCACCCCCTCTCCTCCCCTTCTATCACCCTCCTCCCCTCCCCTCCCCGTCACCCCCTCCCCCTCTGTCACCCCCGCTCCCCTCCCCCTGTCACCCCCCTCCCCTCCCCCTCTGTCACCTCCACTCCCCTCCCCCTGTCACCCCATCCCCTCCCCTCCCCCTCTGTCACCCCTCCTCCCATCACCCCCGCTCCCCTCCCCTTCTATCACCCTCCTCTCCCCTCCATCACACCCCCCTTCCCCTCCCCCTCTGTCACCCGCTTCTCCTCTGCTCCCCTTCCCCTACCCCTTCCCCTCTCCCCTTCCCTCTCCTCCCCTCCCCTCCCCCTCTGTCACCCCCTTCCCCTCCCCTCCCTGTCACTCCCTTCCCCTCCCCTCCCTGTCACTCCCTTCCCCTCTCCTCCCCATCACTCCCCCCTCCCCTCCCCGTCACTCCATTCCCCTCCCCCTCTGTCATCCGCTTCCCCCTCCTCCCCTCCGTCATCCCCTTCCACCCCTCCCCTCTGTCATCCGCTTCCCCCTCCTCCCCTCTGTCATCCCCTTCCCCCCCTCCCCTCTGTCATCCCCTTCCCCTCCTCCCCTCTGTCATCCCCTTCCCCCTCCTCCCCTCCATCATCCCCTTCCCCCTCCTCCCCTCCGTCATCCCCTTCTCCCTCCTCCCCTCCGTTATCCCCTTCCCCCTCCTCCCCTCCGTCATCCCCTTCCCCCTCCTCCCCTCCATCATCCCCTTCCCCCTCCTCCCCTCCGTCATCCCCTTCACCCTCGTCCCCTCTGTCATCCCCTTCCCCCTCCTCCCCTCCATCATCCCCTTCCCCCTCCTCCCCTCTATCATCCCTCCCACCCTCTTCCTCCCCCATCCCCTTCCCCCTCCTCCCCTCTGTCATCCCCTTCCCCCTCCACCACTCTGTCATCCCCTTCCCCCACCTCCCCTCTATCATCCCTCCCACCCTCTTCCTCCCCCATCCCCTCTTCTCGCCGCTCTGTCATCCCCTCCGCTCTGTCATCCCCTTCCCCCCTCCTCCCATCTTCCTCCCCCCTCCTCTCCTCCCTCCCCTCCCCCCTCCAATCCTCCCTCCCCTCCCCCCTCTTCCTCCCCTCTCTTCCTCCCCTCCACCCTCCCGCTCCCCCTCCCCTCCCCCCGCTCTTCCTCCCCCATCCCCTCCCCCCTCGCTCTTCCTCCCCCTCCCCTCCCCGTCGCTCTTCCTCCCCTCCCCTCCCCCTCACTCTTCCTCCCCCTCTCCACCTTGCTCTTCCTCCCCACTCCCCACCTCGCTCTTCCTCCCCCTCCCCTCCCCGTCGCTCTTTCTCCCCTCCCCTCCCCCTCACTCTTCCTCCCCCTCTCCACCTTGCTCTTCCTCCCCACTCCCCACCTCGCTCTTCCTCCCCCTCCCCTCCCCGTCGCTCTTCCTCCCCTCCCTTCCCCCTCACTCTTCCTCCCCCTCTCCACCTCGCTCTTCCTCCCCACTCCCCACCTCGCTCTTCCTCCCCCTCCCCTCCCCGTCGCTCTTCCTCCCCCTCCCCTCCCCCTCACCCTCCCCTCCCATCTCCCCCTCCCCTCTTCCTCCCCCCTCCTCACCTCGCTTTTCCTCCCCCCTCCCCACCTCGCTCTTCCTCCCCCTCCCCCCTCCCCCCTCCCCTCCCACCTCCCCTCCCAACTCCCCCTCCCCCCACCCCGCCCCTCTTCCACCCCCTTCCTCCCCCCCCACCTCCCATTCCTCCCCTCACCCCTCTCCCCTCTTCCGCCCCCATCCCTCCTCCTCCCCCTCCCCTCTTCCTTCCCTCCTCCCCTCCCCGTCCCCTCTTCCTCCCCTCCTCCCCTCTTCCTCCCCCCTCTTCCTCGCCCCTGTTCCTCTTCCCTCTTCCACCCCCCTCCCCTCCCCTCCCCCCCTCCCCCTTTCCCCCCTCCCCCCTTCCTCCCCCTTCCCTATCCCCCCTCCCCACTTCCCCCCTCCCCCTTCCTCCCGCTCCCCCCTCCTTCCCCCCTCCCCCCCTTCCTTCCCCTCCCCCCTTCCTCCCCCTCCCCCTCCCCCTTCCTCCCCCCTTCCTCCTCCTCCCCCCATTCTTCCCCCTCCCCCCTTCCTCCCCCCCTTCCTCCCCTCCCCCCTCCCCCTCCCCCCCTCCACCTCCCCCCTCCGCACCTCCTCCCCCTCATCCTAGTTATTCAAAAGTAACCTGCTAAATTACACTGCACTTTTCACATCTCAAGATCGTCCCAAATTCAAATAACAGTGCTGTTGGGATGCAGATTTCCTTTCCAAATTAATTCATCTCTTCAAAAGAAACCCCTTTTTTATCCATAGAAACCACCTAGACCGTGTGTTTATGCCTTTTGGTTTTCCTAGAATTTTTCTGAATTTCAGATAGTTTTTTTTATAAAGGCTGATTCATCTCAAACAAAGGCAGATCCTGTTTTATCTTTAGAATACATCGGAATTGCTAGTTTACTGGAAATCTCAACTCAAACTTATACTCAAAACATTGGAACGTTTGAATTTACTTTCCCTTTCATCTAATATGAGGCTTTTGATTCTAAAGTGCTGAACTCCACACACAAATGACAATTTAGGGAAGAAAACACATTAAAGCTCACATACAAATGCTTCCTTGCACACAAACACATTTCACACAAACACACACATATATGAAGGTATGTATTTCCATTCTTATAATATTGAACTTAATGACTTAAAACTTTCATACTCTAAACAAAACTTCAAGTAGCAGTAAGGGGAATAAAAGGATCTGGGAGGCTCCACCTACAGGGACAATCAATCCAACTGAAGCTCACATTTCCTCTGCTTCTGCCTGTCACTGCTCATTAACCCCCAGGGGTACCCCTCTCTCTTTCTTTCTCTCTCCAACACAAACAGCTCTTGTGACTTAGATCAATTCATTCTTCTCCTGCCCGACTGCATTTTATTTATTTATTCGTACTCCACGTGGATGTCACTGGCACAGTCTTCTGTTACAGCTACTGCATGGATACCACCAGCACAGATTTGGCTACCTTTCAGGCCCTGCACAGATACCACTAGTGCGGATTTGGCTACCTTACGGCCCCTGCGTGGGTAACACCAGTATGGATTTGGCCCATTGCTAGCGGCCTTCCTTTTCTCAGCGCTTCCTGTACTGAGTTCTCCTTTAGATTCTTTGATACTCAACCGGACCGTCCTTGGGTCCGCTTGCTGCACTAACTATGGACAGTAAATAAACTATACTCACCCGTTTTGCAGCACCGCTCTGATGGTTTGAGATGAGTATCCTGCTGACTACGCCAGGTGTTGTGGTGCCTTCTAAGATCGACCACAGGAGACTCAGAAACAGGTTAACAATCATTTTATTCAAGTGAATGTAGGGAGAATCTGTCTTAGACTAGCAAAAACTGAACTCTACCAATTACAGGTAAACCATCTTTTTTATACACAGCTAGTCAGGTATCCATCGTGTTATTCAAATTCCAATCTTGTCAGTACATAATCACATAATAAGCAGATGTCTCCAGTCCAAGGTACATATCTTTTCCTAACCCAAGCAGGGCCTTTTTATCTCGTTCTAGCCTGGCTCCATCCCTGGCACTCTGTCTCCTATCCAATTAATCTCTTATGATCATCAAGGTCTTTCAGGAGAGTTCTGTTAATATCGGCCCTGTGGTGTAAAGGTTCACCTGGATAATTCTGCTGACCTTTGGTTTTACTAAAAACATAGAAATCCCTGTTTACCTCTTACAGTATGTATATAAGCTAACCTGATTGAACTAGTTCAGTTGGGTACTTGAACTCCATATGCATGCACCAGTTTATTTTCTCCAAGATATTACAGTCTGGCAATCAGGATAGGATTGTGGATTCTCTAGCCAAACAAACTTAGTTGGAGAAGATTCCAGCAAACCAGCAGAAGAATGGTGAGGTTTTTTTTAAGCTGAGAAATAGGCTTAAAAACCTGCTCTTACAGAAAAGGCTGTTTGAATACATAAGGTGGCCTGATCTTCGAAGATGGCTGCAAAACAGGTATCATTAGGCACCTGGGAAAGATAGCCATGACCGAGAATCTTTCGGTGCACATGTGGCTAAAGGTGCTTTTCACTCATTATGCATGTTTGGCTGAGAGCCAACCATTACTCTTGTTGAACATACAAACTTACAAATTAGGAGCAGGAGTAGGCCACTCGGCCCCTTGAGCCTGCTCCACCATTCAATAAGATCATGGTTGACCTGATGGTAATCTCAACCCCAAGCCCACGTTTCTTCCTACCTACCCCTAATAGCAGCTATGCCCCAGAGAAAACAATGCTTGCTTGACAGCTTAGGCTCTCTGATCTTGGCGGTCAATTTCACAATGTTTATTTAAACAAGGTTAAGTGGTTTCATGGGCTTGTGTTTTCTGTTATTGATACTAGATGATCATCACTTTTATTGCCTTGTAGTGAAATGACTTTTTTTAACATAATGGAAAGTAATGAACAAATGACTTTTTAAAGCTTTTTTAAATACAACTTACTGTCACTATAAGTTTCATTGTTTCTACACAGTGTATAGTGGGTCATTGGGCATGGAAGTGCCATAGTTTGGCATATGGGGCATGAGGGGCCATGGGGGTTCGGTGGAATGCTATAGCTTGGCATGGGGGAATGAGGGGCCATTGAGGGGGGGTTGGGGGAAATGGAATGCCAAAGCTTAACATGGGGAGTATAAGGGGCCATAGAGTGTGGGTGGAATGTCTTGGCTTGGCATAGGGGGCATGAGAGGCCATGAGGATGGGTGAAGGATCTTGCCTTGGCATGGGGGCATGAAGGAACAGGGGTATAGCTTGGCATGGGGCATGGCAAATGTGTGGTGGGTGAGGGGGTGTGAGGGGTGAAGGTTGGAGGGCGTTTGTGATTTTATTTTAACTGGGATGAAGTCCCACTGCTCCAAGGTGGGCCTTTCAAACAGCCCACCTCTGCACCCGGCAGCCCCTGTGACTGCCTTCAAAATTTTTCCTGGCTGGCCCGACTCCAGCCCACACCTGCCCCCTGGCAATGAAGATCCAATCTTTGTGGGCACTTTCTCCCAAGGTGGGCGTGCCAAGCCAGAAATTTTCTCAACTCCCCCTACCCATCTCGAGGATGCAAACTCAGGCCTATGTATCTTTTTCATTAAGGAGGGAGGAGTGTAATAGCACCCTCTTGTGGCTATTTGTGTATGTATGTATATAAGCAAGCCGGATTAAACTGGTTTAATTGGGTACTTGAACTCCATATGCATGCACCATCCTCTTTATGTGCTGCATTATATTACAGAGGGATATTTTAAGCAGGTGGAGTTGAGATTATTCAAGAAGAATTGGATTTGTTGGGCTGAATGGCCACTTCCTGTCCTAAAATTGATGTTATAATCTAATGTTAGATGGAAAATTAGAACATATGAAAGATGGGGTTTATGGCTAGACTTTCTGCCCATTAACTGATTGTCTTTTTCCTGATTGTTGCAGCAATTTAATTACTTTCTAACAACATAAGTACAGAGCCCCATTCTCTGGGCATATGGAATTCTTGAGGCTCAGCATATTGCCTCAGCTTGGCATTTGCATGTCATCTGAAGGCAAGAGGCTATGCTCAGCTGCAGTCTAAGTGTGCATTACATTCCACAAAGTTTATACAAAGCAGCACACTCCACTACCTCTGACAGGCAATGGCATGAATTTATTACACATCTCAGTCAGGAAAGGCACTCAAGAAATAGAGTACACTGCCATAGCGTGAATTATAAGATACCATTCCTCTTTGCATGTCATTAATATAACAATCAGATCTTGTGGGCACCAATAACACTGCTTGTTAGCATTCTATAAAAAATTGATGTGGTGTTTGCTAGTTATTTCATTTTGCATTCCCAAATTGATACATTTTATTAGTTTAATACATTGGAAATTATCCACAGTTGCCTTGTTAGTTTTTGTGAATTCTCAGAGTGTTTATACAGAATATAGTTCCAATATTTCTTAATTAGGGAATATTGCTTGTATAAAGATTAGCTGATGAGCATTATACCAGTCAGGTTAAGATCCAAAGCTGGAATCAGAAAGCTAGCAAGCATCATGTGCTGATTCCTATTGTAAGAAGGAAAACAATTTTCAAAAAGGTTTACTCTATGACTATACTGAGTTAGATGCTCTCAGCTGGAGCCCTACAATTGGCCTCAGCACTTATGTTCTAGGGTAAGGGAGTATAGCCAGTAGCAAGGGATGTATTAGCTGGTGTTTTGTACAGGATTTCTGCTGTTTAATTATTAAGTTCAGGAATCATGCTATCATATGCATTCAGATCATCTATAGAGAGTGTCTTCTTACATACCAGATCCACCAGAAAGCTGTTTAGTCTCACTTGCCTGAGATCCAAGACGAAGGTGCACCAAGTCCCCATGAGAGCCACTCTATGCTGAAGATGCCGCACTAACATTCCATACTGAATAACATCTACAGCAGCAAATGGACAGACTCTCTCACTCCTGTAAAGAGTTTGGTTTGACCATCAGCATCAGGAAAACAAATCTCATGGTCCAGGATGTTGTCGTGCCACCATCTATCAGCATTGACAATGTGGCAACTGAGGTTGTTGATAGTTTCATATGTCTGGGCTCCACATTAAAGCAATCTGTCACTTGATGCTGAAATCAACACACATTTTGCAAAAGCTGCAGCTGTTATGTCCAAGCTGAGTAAGAGAATGTGGAACAACAAGCAACCTGACTGAGAACATCAAGCAGCGGGTCTACCAAGCCTGAGTCCTCAGCGCATTCCTCTACAGTGGTGAGATCTGGACAACATATGCTAGGTAGGAGAAAAGGCTGAACAGTTTCCACCTTTCCTGTCTCAGACGTATTCTTGGCATCTCTTGGCAGAACAAGGTCACCAACTCAGACTATTGGAGCATACTAATTCCATCAGCATACACTCATTGCTAAACCAATGACATCTGCTCTGACTTGGCCACAGTCAACAGGTGGAAGACGGGTACAGTGAACTGGCCGCTGGGTTATGACCTCCTCGGCATCCATACCTCCACTACAAGGACACCTGCAGGATATAAAGATGGCAGATATTGACACTGACAGCTGGGAGACAGCTGCTGACAGCCATGACCTCTGGAGGCTGACTGGTTTAATTGGGTACTTGAACTCCACATGCATGTTTATTTACACAAGGTTAAGTGGTTTCAAGGGCTTGTGTTTTCTGTTATTGATACTTTAAAGGGCCTAGATGATCATCACTTTTATTGCCTTGTAGTGAAATGACTTTTTTAACATAATGGAAAGTAATGAACAAATGACTTTTTAAAGCTTTTTTAAATGCAACTTACTGTCACTTTAAGTTTCATTGTTTCTACACAGTGTATAGTGGATCATTGGGCATGGAAGTGCCATAGTTTGGCATATGGGGCATGAGGGGCCATGGGGGTTCGGTGGAATGCTATAGCTTGGCATGGGGGCATGAAGGGACAGGGATGTGAGGGTATAGCTTGACATGGGGCATGGCAAATGTGTGGTGGGTGAGGGGATGTGAGGGGTGAAGGTTGGAGGGCGTTTGTGATTTTATTTTAACTGGGATGAAGTCCCACTGCTCTGAGGTGGGCCTTTCAAACAGCCCACCTCTGCACCTGGCAGCCCCTGTGACTGCCTTCAAAATTTTTCCTGGCTGGCCCGACTCCAGCCCACACCTGCCCCCTGGCAATGAAGGGGGGCATTGGAAGAGGGGAGCAGAAACTAATAGCTCAGCTGCAGAAAACAGAGGCCAGTGAATTGTGCATCTTCTCAGTCACTGTCTTCTTTTGCAGCAAATGCAGCAGAGACTGCCATGCCAGAGTCAGGGGTTCTCGAGCCACACCAGGGGATTCTTAACACAGAATTGCCCAGCAAGGCGCAAACCATCATCTTAGGAGATGTAAAGTTGCCACCAGGAATCATTTGGCTGGATCTTCCAGATCTGTGGAGCCTTTCATGTCAATATGGATCATTGTCTCAAATGGCCTATGGACACCCAGGGAGGCTGTGACCAGAATATTTATTGGTAGATTCTGTCTGCCTGAAGCCCTTCAGAAATGGTGTGATCGAGAGGGGACACTCGTGGAGGTTGGATGGGGTACACTATGTGTGATATATGACCTTCAGTTTGCATACACATTTTGTTACCGGTAGTAATTCTGCAAATCTGTCTTCATATCTCTCCATTCCTCCTCTGTTAACTGCCAGTTTAGGCCTCAGTCCTATAGGCCTACTTTACGCTTTCTATGTTGTTCTTTTGTCACCTGCCTTTTCTGCCTTCTCCACACTGTAACCTTCAGTTCCTCCTAAGACCTCCGATCTCGCCAAGGCCTCCAACCTCTGATCTCCCCAATCCTTTAAATTTCCAATCTCCAAGCTCCTCTTATCCCTTCTGATCTCTCTCTCTGCCTCCCTCCTCTCCACTCCCCAGTTCCATGCTGGCACCACAAGTCTTGCTTTCTGCCAACCTCTCAGTCTGCCTGGTTGTCAGCTGGGAAACAAAGGCCAGAATTTTAAACAAGGTCCTGCTGTTAAATTGCTGACCCCCAAATTACCCACATTTCTGGGTCTCTCAGTTGCCCTGAGCCAACCCGCACTCCCTCCTCACCTCCCTGGAAATATCATGGCTAGGTAGTCTATCCAGCAGGTGTTGGTCTTTTCTCTTTTCACTTGCTGCGAGTCTGCTTCTGGTCTCCTATATTCCCTAGATGCTTTAGTGTGGTTCTTCTTTTAGCTTGAGGCCTGGCTGCTAGCAATGGTGCCTTTGAGGGTTTTGTGCATTTTCAAGGGGACTGGAAAGCCAAGTCAGGAGGTTAAGTGGCATCATTTGTTAGGGAAGGATTGGTTACAATATAGCTGGATGCTGGATCTGTCTGTTGAGCCTCACTGCATAGAATTAAAAAGGCATAAAGTTAATGAGCTCCGAGTCTCAGAGCATGAGGTGCAGCTGGAGTCACTGTGATGCATCCAAAAAGTTGAAAGTTAAATGGATAGCATGTTTCTAGAGGTGGTCACATCACCCCGCTGTTTACAAATATGCAGGCAGAGAAGGAATGTGTGAGCGTCAGATAGTCAAGGAAGGACAGTGTAGATAGTGCTAGAATCCCCTGAGTTACAAATTGATTATTAGATGGGCTGTCTATACTTAAAGTTAATAAGTCACCAGAAATTGATGGGATGCATCCTAAGATGCTGAGGGAAATAAGGGTCTACGTTGCAAAGGCTCTGGCCAAAGTCTTCCAATCTTGCTTGGATACAGGAGTGGTGCCAGAGGATTGGAGAATTATAAATGTTACACCTTTGTTCAAAAAAGGGTGTAAGGATAAGCCCAGCAACTATAGGCCAGTCAGTTTAACTTCGGTGGTGGGAAAACTTTTAGGAATGATAATCCAGGACAAAATTCACAATCACTTGGTCAAGTGTAGGTTAATTAAGAAAAACCAGTGTGGATTTGTTAAGGACAAAGCGTGTTTAACTAATTTGATTGTGTTTTATGATGTGGTGACCGAGAGGGTTGGTGTGGGAAATGTAGTTGTAGAAAGACTTGCAAAAGGCATTTAATAAAGTGCCAACAAAGTTGAAACCTTTGGGCAGAATTTTACGGCAGAGGGATTTTACATTCCTGCCAAAGTGAATGGGGTTTAGAATGGCTCGTCGCATTTTACAGCCCCACACCCGCCATGACGGGGCCGGAAAATTCCGGCCCATGAAATAAAGGGGGCAGTAGCAGCATGGATACGAAGTTGGCTGGGTGACAGGAAACAGAGAGTCATGGTGAATGGTTGTTTTTCAGACTGGAGGAAAGTGTAAAGTGGGGTTCTCCAGCAGTCAGTGCCAGGACCACTGCTTTTCTTGATATAAATTAATGACCTAGACTTGGGTAAACAGGAAACAGTTTCAAAATTTGCAGATGACACAAAACTTGGAAGCACTGCAATTTGTGAGGAGGATAGTGATAGACTTCAAGAGGACATGGGAATGGGCAGACATGTGGCAGATAAAATTTAATGCAGAGGTGTGGGAAGTGGTACATTTAGTAGGAATTATTACGGTAGACGATATAAAATAAAGTGTACAATTGTAAAAGGAGTGCAGGAACAGGGAGACCTGGGTTCAAATCGTTGAAGATGCAGGGCAGGTTGCAAAGTGGTTAAAAAAGGATATGACATCCTGGCCTTTATAAATAGAGGTATAAAGACCAAAAGCAAGGAAGTTATGATGAATCTTTATAAAATATCGGTTTGGCCTCAACTGGAGTATTGTGTCCAATTCTGGTTACTGGACTTTAGGAAGAAGGTGAATGTATTATAAAGGGTGCAAAAAAGACTTATGAGAATGGTTCTAGTGATGTTTGATTTCAGTTATGTGGATGGATTCAGGAAGTTGGGGTTGTCCTCCTTCGAGAAGAGAAGGTCGAGAGGAGACTCGACAAAACCATGAGGGACTTAGAAAGAGCGGGTAGAGAGAAACTGTTTCCATTGGTGGAAGGGTCCAGAACAGGAGGAAACAGATACAAAAACAAAAAATGCTGGAAAAACTCAGCAGGTCTGACATGCTGTGGAGAGAAAGACAGAGTTAACGTTTCGAGGCCATATGACTCTTCTTCAGAGATAAAGGGAAGTAGAAATGTGGTGAAATTTATACTGTTTAAGTGGGGGGGGGGTGGTGTGGAACAGGTGAAGCTGGATAGAAGGCCAGTGATAGGTGGAGGCAAAGGAGAGATTGCAAAAGATGTCATAAACAAAAGGTCAAAGGGTGGTTAATAGTGGTGGTACAGGCTAAAGGAGATGCTAATGGCGACATTAAGAGTGGAAAGCAGAATGTGATAATTCTGGACCAGGGTAAGCATTCTGGAAAGTAGCAGATGGCCCTAGTGGGGGTGGGGTGGGGGGAGGGGACGGTGGTGGGAAAAAAGATTGAAAAGGCTAAAAGCTGGGGATAAAACAATGAATAAAAATGGAAATAAATTTAAATAATAATGAAAATGAAAATGAGTGGGGAAAATATATAAATAAATAAATAAATAAAAAATAAAAAATAAAAATGAATATAGAAGAAAGGGGGAATCAAAAAGGGGTGGAGATGGAGGAGAGAGTACATGATCTGAAGTTTTTGAACTCAATGTTAAGTCCGGAAGGCTGTAAAGTGTCTATTCAGAAGATGAGGTGCTGTTCCTCCAGTTTGCTTCACTGAAACATTGCAGCAGGCCAAGGACAGATATGTGGGCATGAGAGCAGGGTGGAGTGTTGAAATGGCAAGCGACAGGGAGGTCTGGATAATGCTTGCGGACAGACCGAAGGTGTTCCACAAAGCGGTCACCCAGTCTGCGTTTGGTCTCTCCAATGTAGAGGAAACCACATTGGGAGCAGCGAATGCAGTAGACTAAATTGAGGGAAGTGAAAGTGAAGCGCTGCTTGACTTGAAAGGAGTGTTTGGGCCCTTGGATGGTGAGGAGGGGGGTAAGTAAAGGGGCAAGTGTTGCACCTTCTGCGATTGCATAGGAAGGTGCCGTGGGAGGGGGTTGAGTTGTTGGGGGTGATGAAGGAGTGGGCCAGGATGTCCCAGAGGGAACAGTCCCTCTGGAATGCTGGCGGGGAGTGGGGTGGGGAGGGAGGGGCGGTGAAGGGAAGATGTGTTTGGTGGTGGCATCATGCTGGAGTTGGTGGAAATGGCGGAGGTTGATCCTTTGAATGCAGAGGCTGGTGGGGTGATAAGTGAGGACAAGGGGGGCCCTATCATGGTTCTGGGACGGAGGAGAAGGCGTGAGGGCAGAGGAGTGGGAGTTGGGTCGGACACGGTTGAGGGCCCTGTCAACCACCGTGGGTGGGAAACCCTGGCTAAGGAAGAAGGAAGACATGTCAGGAGCACTGTTTTGAAAAGTGGCATCATTGGAATAGATGCGACGGGGGTGAAGGAACTAAGAGAATGGGATGGAGTCCTTACAGGAAGCAGGGTGTGAGGAGCTGTAGCCAGGGTAGCTGTGGGAGTCGGTGGGCTTGTAAATATTGGATTCTGTATTGGAAATAAGATTGTATTTTCTATCTTTTCCCAGAACTATTAACATTGCAATTGACTGTCTCACTAATTATGAATTGCATGCTCAGTTCTTAAATAAACTTATATATAATTCAGAATTTATATTGTCTTCTGTATTGTCAATTCATGAGCCCCATCTCTGTACAGTCTTTGGTGGAGAGGAACATTACAGAGGAGATGAGGTTTCCAATGTCAATTAAAAAAAGATTTTGACAGAATTTTTATAACCTACATGTCCATGTGAGGGAGTCTGATGTGGGGACATTTTTCAGAGTTTCAAAACATTTATTTTTGTATTTAAAATCCTTCAGCTCCCTAAGGCAGCTCTCTGCCTTCAGGGAGCTTACACTGTGCGCTCCCCCATGCCTGCGCAGACTTCAACTCTCGCCCTCCTCCCGCCCCAACCCCGGCAACGCTGAGCCTTTCAGCAGTCGGGGGCCGGTCGCAGTCGGGGGCCGATTGTAGGTGGCGGACTGTTTCCCGGCTGCTCCTGGGCCGGCCCACCCAACAACCTGAAAACTCAGCCCCTAATTTTACAGAAAAAAATGAGCAAGAAGAAAAATTAGTGCGTAGCTGCCAGTTTTTGTAAATACTTTAAACAGAATGCTCTAGTTCTAGTAAATTTAATTTATTGGTTAAATCAATGTGGAAAATAAGGAAACAGAATTTGAATCGATTACAAAAGCATTTTATGAACGGTGATTTTAGATTTTCAACAATGGAGCTGAAAGTGAGGCAAGAGCTAATTACCAGTCGAAGCTCACGTGAGAACTCCCTGTTTGAAGAGTATCCAGCGTATCAGTGAATTAAAGGTCACCATGGAGCTGGTGCATTTGAGTGTGACAGTACCAGCTCATCAAAAGCTACTGACACTTCATGGAAGCAGATTGGAATTTAATGAAGGGCAACAGTAAGTATTGAAAATGTCTTACGCCAGCAACAACACTAAAAGCTATGGAGACATATTTTGAATCAACACTCAGCTACTTAATGCTCTTCACCCTGATTACCTCAGCTCCTTAAAGAAAATGAAAATATTTAACAGTAATAAGTAGCTTTGACAAGAAACTTCGTAATTAACTTTGATGTCAATGTGCGTGATGACTCCCAATTGGTGGTCCTGGCTACTATTTAACCCATTTCTTTAAACATTGACACCAAGCCAAGGAAGTAGACATTAGAAGAGGTAACCAAATGCTTGGCCAAAGAGGTAAGCTTTGAGGAAAGAAAAGTGGGAAGGCAGATGTTTAGGGAGGAAATGCCAAAGTTTAGCACCTAGACAGATGAGCTAGACTAGCTGCTAATAGTGGAGCAGAGGAAGAGGGTGATGCACAAGAGGTGAATGCTTTGTATTTAAGTTTAAGTTAGTTGTCATTTTGTAGTGCTTTTTTTTCTACTGCTGTCATTTTGGTTAAGATGAGTGTGCTTGAGGTAGAAGTGACATGTGAGGATGGCAATAGGGTGAGTGGAGTTGCATGTCTGGGAGCGGCACAGTGTAGTTTATTGCTCATCCTGTATCAGTGGATGTCTCGTGCTGAAAATGCTCAGGGCAAATGTAAATATAATTATTACATCACAGATGTTATCAAAACACTTTATCAAACAGCCAAGGTGTTGGCTCCACAGCAGCTTTCCAATTCTCACTATAAGCATAAATAGTTGTTTTTTTGACCTATGCACATCTAAAATATATTTCCATTTTCACTCATTTTACAGGACATTTGGGAAAGACAGCATTTGCCTATTGCAACAGAACATCAGGTCCACATAATTAAACAGTTTGTGATTTTTCTTATAATTAGTCAGTTTGTGATATTGGCACACAGTTCCTAAACAAATTTTAGTTTTTATTCTGTGTTTGCATTGCATAAATAAGTTATTCATACTTTTTGATTAGCTCATTTCATCAGTTCCAGAGAGAATGAATAATATCTTTAATTAAGTATAACTGTGATAAGTACTTCAATAGGTAATGTCAAGGACTGATAGGTTTGGGCTGATCATTATATGAGAAAGAAAGGAATTGCATTTTAAAACACATTTCAGAGCACCAGAACATCCCAACATGCTTTACTGCTAATGACATTTTTTTCCCTCTATTTTGAAGTGCAGTTACTGCTGTAATGTAGGAAACACAGCGGCAACTTACAGACAGCAAGGTCCCACAAGCAGCAAAGTGATGATGGTCAGATAATCTATTTTAGTGTGGGTTGATATACTGCCCAGGATCAGTGAGAACTCCCCTGCTCTTTTTCAAAATGGTATCTTCGGATCATTTACATCCACCCAAAAAGGCAGACAGGGCCTCAACATCTCACCCAAAATACAGTACTGAGAGAGTGCTGCACTGTAGTGTGAACCAGATGTTGTGATAGTGGGACTTGAATTCAAAACTTTCAGAAGCATAGCTACACCTTAAATATTAACAGGTGTTAATGAATAACAAAGATAACATTCTACTTCTTGTAAACTCAAATTGATCATATTTTGCTACTGAGATTAATACATTGTCTAATGCAAGGTGGGCGAGGGAGAGATTGAATAAGGCCCAAAAATGAACATGGGGGTTGCAATGCGTGATTAGCCTGCCCCATTCTTTCTAATGCAGGCAGCACACAAACTTTGTGCCACCTGCTCACTTATATGATTGTAGTATGCTGCCATTGCTAAGTGGGCTGTTGAGGGTCTGCATGCCTGAGTCTTGAGACTTCAGAGGCTAGCATGAGTTCAAGCTAGCCTGCACTACTTAAAGTCAGCCTGCAACTCTTAAAGGGGAGGTGCATTTTGGCTGGGGCAAGCGCCGAAGCTCGTTGCTTAAGTGACTTTGATCAGGGAAAGACCCAAGACTGGTCCTGTGCCCACAGGGAACCAGGAGGCTCTCCAGGCAGACAGTGTGAGGATAATAGAAACAAATTGTCATGCAGGTCAATGCCAATGGTGTAGCCCCGAAGATCTGAATGCAGTACAGAAACAACTCAATGAAGAGTGCTGGAGACCGTGCCACAAACAACATCAGGTATATTTAAAAATGAGGTGTCAACATAGGACTACCTGCAGGCCAAACAGCAGAAGCAGCATACGATAGATCAGTGGTGGATTTACAGTTAGTGGGGCCCTGTGCTCAGCTTCATTTTTGGCCCGCCTGCCCCTCCACCGGGACTCCCGTCACCTGGACACAACCCAAAACTACGGAGCATTGGTTATTTCATCAGCTTTTTCACAGCCACGTAACTCCTTCCGCAAACTATCATATAGCCTCAGTTCTTGTCACTCAATCCAAAAAGGCTTAGTGCCTCTGATGAGATGATACATCTTAAAACATGTATGCAAATTTTGCTCTCGTGGCACAATCAGTTAGTACGCAGTACATTAACGTCAGGATTGAGGCGTGTGCAATGCCAAGGTTGTGAGTTCGAGCCAAACCTAGAGG
This sequence comes from Cetorhinus maximus, assembly GCF_964194155.1. NCBI lineage: Eukaryota > Metazoa > Chordata > Chondrichthyes > Lamniformes > Cetorhinidae > Cetorhinus > Cetorhinus maximus. Next base: position 58,819,024 of record NC_135900.1, read on the forward strand.
AACTTCTGTTGAGCAGCTCATGTTGTGAAAAACATGAGCTTTCGACTGGCTGTAGAACGGGACACGGTGCAATCTCAAGCAATAAAATAATTTAAAATTGGAAGGGACCAATTTCTGTAGATTGAGGACGGATCTGTCCCGATTAAATGTCTCAAGTATCAACATAAATGCTGCTAATACTCAGCACATGAAGCAGCTTCTGTGGAGAGAGAAACAAAGGCAATGATCCTTCTGATATTGCTGGTCCTGCACTGTGTTTCATCTCAGGATTGACTCTTTAGCTCATTTCATGTTGTTCAATTTGTTGCCAGTTCCTCAGATCACAAAAGTCACCGGGATGATTACTATAATTTAACCATCCGATATTTATCAGTAATATAAGATGTTATGAATAGGTTAAACATTCAGGATAGAGATTAAAGCCTGTGGTTAAGCTCAATCTTATAAAACAGTTAATTTATACCCAAGCTCACCTCACAACTTATTTATTGCCCTTTAAAATGAATCAACATATAAAATAGGCAATAGAATTCTTGAAGGATGCTAAGTAGTGTGGGCGGGAGGGGGCTCATCATGTAATTTCCTGACTAGCGGTCTCCAGGTTAATTTAACCTGTGACTCTGTTCAATCTCTCTCCCCGTCTTTACACTTTAAAAGAAAGACTGAAATGTAATAACACTTTGAGACATGCAGTGTTGCTGAGCAATGACAATACAGCCAATAAAGTACAGTTGAGTTGCAGTCACTGTTGCACACAGGAGGTTTCCACAAACAACAGGAGACCTTCACCGGATAACCTGCTTTGGTGACACTGGTTGATAGTTGGCAGAACTGCAAAGGAAATTCCCCTACTCTTCTAGAAAACAGTGCCAGCCTGAACCCCCATAAACACACACAACAAAAAGGGCTGGAGCTTCAGGAAAACATCAAAACCACTCCCTTTCCCGCCCAGTTTCCTCTGAATGAATAGCACCGCAATGGAATGGCATCACCATTGCTTCTCGTTCCATTCCCCCCCAAGCCCTCCCAGTCATTGTCCAGTTCAGTTCGGATCCCCAATCAGTTTTTGCAATATTCAGACTTTCTTTTCCTGCCACCATACTGCCTGCAAAGAGGAGGGTTATTATGCAGTGAAATGAATGCACTGTGCATCCAGATTGTTTCTCTCTCTCCTCCACCCCTCTCATTTTATAACCTGTGTTGAAAACTAACCACCCAGCAATGCAATCTGGTGCCCCTGAAAGCTGGAACCATGTCACCATCCCTCTCCCTGGAACCCTGTTGCATTCATTGTACTCACCCTACACGACTGAAACCTGCAGCACTTTGGCGAAAGCAGTCCGCTCACTATAACCCAGCAAGCACAGAAGGGTGAATCTAAAAACTGCAAGAGGGGTGACATTATTACAGGAACATCACTGGAGAGTGTCTCCCATCTTTCAGATCACAGCCATCCATCCACACTGCCTGGAGCATGCTGAGGCTGCTTATCTCAAATCCTCCTTCGCCCCACTCTTCCTCTCCCCTTCACTCCAGCCGCATCAAGCTCACAAATCACGTAATGGTTTGTTTTAGTGTCTTGAGAGGGGGGGGAATTGCCAGGAGAATTTTTTGTACACGGCCAAGCAGATCATTCAACGTCTCAGCTGAAAGACGGCACTTCCAACAGTTCAGCACTCACTCGTCATTTTGGAGCTCCCCTGTCGTTTGGGGGCCCCATGCCATGGCACAGTGTGTTTCATTTTAAATCCGCCCCTGATCGGTACAGCTCAACAATCCCACAACCAACGGATCAGATCTAAGCTCTGCAGTCCTCCCACATCCAGTCGTGAATGGTGCAGAACAATTAAACAACTCACTGGAGGAGGAACCGCCACAAAATTCCACATCCTCGATGACGGGGAAGCCCAGCAAATCAGTGCAATAGACAAGGCTGAAGCATTTGCAACAATCTTCAGCCAGAAGTGCCAAGTGGATGATCCATCTCAGCCTCCTTCTGAGGTCCCCAGCATCACAGGTGCCAGTCTTCAGCCAATTTGATTCACTCAATGTGATATCAAGAAATGATTGGAGGCACTGGATCCTGCAAAGGCTATGGGCCCTGACAATATTCAGACAATAGTATGAATACTTGTACTCCAAAACTAGCTGCGCCCTTAGCCAAGCTGTTCCAGTACAGCTACAACACCGACATCGACCTGACAATGCAGAAAATTACCCAAGTATGTCCTGTCCACAAAAAACAGTACAAATCCAAACCAGCCAATTACCACCCATCAGTCTGCCCTCAATCAATAGCGAAGTGATGGAACATGCTGTTGACAGCGCTATCAAGTAGCACTTACACAGTAATAATCTGCACACTGATGCTGAGTTTGGGTTCTGCCACTTGGCTCCTGACCTCATTACAGCCTTGATCCAAACATAGACAAAAGTGCTAATTCTGGGGGTCTGGTGAGAGTGACTGCACTTGACGTCAAGGCAACATTTGCCTGAGTGTGGCATCAAGGATCCCTAGCAGAACTGGAGTCAATAGGAATCAGGGGGAAAACTCTCCAATGGTTGGAGTCATATCTAGCACAAAGGAAGGTGGCTGTGGTTGCTGGTGACAAATCACATCAGTTCCAGGATATCGCTGCAGGAGTTCCTCAGGGTTGTGTCCTAGGCCCAACCATCTTCAGCTCCTTCATCAATGACCTTCCCTTCATCATAAAGTCAGAAGTGGGGATGTTCACAGATGATTGCACAGTACAGTGTTCAGTACTACTTGCGATTCCTCAGCAACTGAACATTTTGAGTTCATATCCAGCAAGACCTGGACAATATTCAGGCTTGGGCTTATAAGTGGCAAGTAAAATTTGTGCCACACAAGTGCCAGGCAATGACTATCTTCTACAAGAGAGAACCTAACCACCGCCTTGGATCCAAAATTGACTTTGTGGCAGGAGGCAGAGGGTGTTGGTTGAAGGTTGTTTTTGTGATTGGAAGCTTGTGACGTGGTGTACCACAGGGATCGGTGCTGGGACCCTTGCTGTTTGTAGCGTGCATTAAGGAGTTAGGCGTGAATATAAGAGGTATGATCAGTAAGTTCACAGATGACACAAAAATTGGTTGGGTCGTAAATAGTGAGGAGGAAAGCCTCAGATTACAGGACGATATACATGGGCTGATAAGATGGGCAGAACAGTGGCAAATTAAATTTAATCCTGAGAAGTGTGAGTGCATTTTGGGAGGACTAATATGACAAGGGAATACACAATGAATGGTAGGACCCTAGGAAGTACAGAGGACCTGAGGGACTTTGGTGTACATGTCCATAGATCCCTGAAGGCAGCAGCACAGGTTGATAAGGTGGTTAAGAAGGCTTATGGGGTATCTGCCTCTATTAGCTGAGGCATAGAATATAAGAGCAGGGAGGTTATGTTGGAGCTATATAAAATGCTAGTTAGGCCACAGCTGGAGTACTATATGCACTTCTGATCGCCACGCTATAGGAAGGATGTGACTGCACTGGAGGGGTTGCAGAGGAGATTCACTAGGGTGTTGCCTGGGCTGGAGCATTTCAGATATGAAGAGAGATTGGATAGCTAGGGTTATTTTCCTTAGAGCAGAGAAGGCTGAGGGGGGACCTGATAGAGGTGTGCAAAATTATGAGGGGCATAGATAGGGTAGATAGGAAGAAACTTTTACCCTTAGTGGAGGTGCAAATAACCAGGGGGCATAGATTTAAGGTAAGGGGCAGGAGGTTTAAAGGAGATTTGAGGAAAAGATTTTTCACCCAGAGGGTGGTTGGAATCTGGAACACACTGCTTGAGGGGTGGTAGAGGCAGGAACCCTCACAACATTTAAGAAATATTTAGATGAGCATTTGAAACGCCATTGCATACAGGGCTATGGGCCAAATGTTGAAAAATGGGATTAGAATAGATAGGTGCTTAATGGCCGGCACGGACATGATGGGCCGAAGGGCCTGTTTCTCTGCTGTAAAACTCTATGACTCTATTCAATGGCATTACCATCACCGAATCCCAGAAACTGAACTAGACCAGCCATATAAATACTGTGACTACAAGAGCAGGTCGGAGGCTGGTAATTCTGCAGTGAGTAACTCACCTCCTGACTCTCCAAAGCCTGTCCACCATCCATAAGGCACAAGTCAGGAGTGTGATTGAATGCTGTCCACTTGCCTGGATGAGTGCAGCTCCAACAACACTCAAGAAGCTTCACACTATCTAGGACAAAGCAGCCAACTTGATTGGCACTCCATCCGTCACCTTCAACATTTGTTCCCTTCACCACAGATGCAGTGACAGCAGTGTGCACCATCTACAAAGGCACTGCAGCAACTCACTAAGTTTCCTTCGAAAGCACCTTCCAGACCCGCAACCTCTACCATCTAAAAGGATCAGGGGAACAGACGCATGGGAACGCTACCACCTGCAAGTTCTCCTCCAAACTACACCCCACCCTAGTTTGGAACTATATCGTTGTTCCTTCACTTTTGCTGGGTTAAAAATCTGGAGCTCTGTTCCTAACAGCACTGTGGGTGTACCTACACCAAATAGACAGCAACAGTTCAAGAAGGTGGCTCAACTTCACCTTCTCAAGGGCAATTAGAGATGGGCAACAGTTTTGATAGTGACACTCACATCCCATGAATGAATAAAAAAAAGAAAGAAGTTCTAATATCTCAGAGTGGTCAAGGTCAGTGAATGCATCTTCAAAAGTTACATTCCACCAACCATGCCACTAGCCTGTGACACTGCTCAATGCACCATATCCTCATCCACTTAGAAAAATCTCCATCAAACAAAGCTCATACTAACATTCAGAGTTTCACCTTATGCTCTCACAATTAGCATTACTGCAAGCATCACACTTAACATCTCACAACTTGCACATTCACAGATATTCATACCTGACAGGCACATCACCCAAACACATTGTGCCACACTCACTGATACACTCTCCTTTCTCTGGCAGGACAAAGTGGTGGAGCATAAGTGAAGGCAGTAGCACCTAACTGGAGGGGTCAGGCTTAGTGGTGGGGCATGAATGCTGTCATTCTGAGAGAGGACCACAGGTTTGTGCTCCATGGTGCCACTGACACTTCTCCCAGGGTGGTATCTGAACAATCCTGTCAATGTGCTAGTAAATGAGCTTCTTGGATAAAATTGGCCTGGAATGTTTGTTTTGCAGTAGCTTTTATTTCAGCGTTGTGGCCAAGATGACGCTGTGATGATCAGTAGCAGATGGAAGGTAAGAGGTGGGGCTTTTGTTGAATGGAGAATTGGGATTGCATTCACTCATACTGCAGTTAGATGAGCCGATCAAGGACAGTCTGGTTGGAAAGGGGTTATGGCTCTTTCCTCCTCCTTTTCTCCTCATTCTCCCAAACGTGTACCTGGTGGTAAGGGTGATGCCATACGATGGCAAGATTGTGTAGAATGTAGCAGATGATGATGAACCTGGTAAGTACTGCAAGGCTCTTCCAGAGTGGACCAGGTAGCGGAAGCATTGCCTGAACACCCCAGTGGTCTGTTCAATGAGATTTTGTATGACAGCATGGCTCTTGTTATGTGCATGCGGTCCATGTATGTATATGTTGCACACTGGAATCATGAGCCATGCTGTTAGTGTATAGCGCTTATTGCCCAGTAGCCACCATGTCTGGTTTGACATGGTGGCTGAAATACTAATGGTACAGTGGACTGCTGCAGAGTAAAGGCATCAGGACAGCTGCCAAGGCACTGGACATTGACCGGCCCGATGTGCTGTGCACACCAGCTACATATTCAAAGGGTGGAACCCTTTACAACTGCAGTCTCTGCTTTTAGATATGACCCTCGTAGAGCAACATGTGCGTGGTCTGCACCACAGGGAGCCCATTATCCCGGCGAAGCCAAGTGCATGTTTCAGTGGCTTCTCTCTGTTCAGAGAAAATTAAATGTAATTCCCCTGTCCTGGCATACAGAGCATCAGTGGCCTTTCTTGTACAGCAGTGGATGGCAAATTGTGAGATTTTATGAATGCCACCTGCACAAGCATGGAAGGATCCCAATGCAAGGAAGTTCATAATCAAGGTCACCTACACAATCTCTCAGTGCCATCCTTGCCCTGCTCTGAGGTTACAGTTGACAGATTTCAGTGAGGACCTCCTTCATAAAATGGAAGCGTCACTCACAATGTTCCTCAATGAGGCTGAGAAAGGAGAACTGCTCACTAAAGACACTGTGTCAAATATGACTGCCTGCTCGGAGTCTTTCTCCCCCTCCTCCTCTTCGAGCAGCTTGTCCTCCTCTGTGTTACCTCTGCTGAATTGCCCCATCAGGCAAAAGGCCAAGGGTGTATCTCCTGTGACTGGGGAGCAAGCGTTCTGAGCAGAATGCTTGAAGTGAAAAGCAAGGTCTTCGCCACTCGCAACACCATTCCCTGTAGACTTCACCGGCTTTAACTGCAGTAGAGAATGCACAGCACTTTTACAAACTCAACAACAACCAACAGCAACTAACTTGAAAGGAGTTATAATCCCTTCAAATAGCCTTAGTGCAGGGTCCTTTCTGCTGCTGAACACATATGCAGCTATTTAAAAGAATGCATTAGTTGGAGTGTTGAGATTAAAAATGGACAACAGATTCAAACCTCTGACTGACTTCACAAGGGCACGCATGCAACTTGGACATCAGTTTGCACACAAAACTACAGCTGTAGTGTCAAAATAAAGGAGTTACACAACTGAATTTTATGGCAAGGAGTTTGTAACGTGAATTGGAGTGAATGACTGCAAAAAATGTAAGCTGTAATCATAGGTTGACTAATATTTATTACAGACTCCCAAGTTCTTGTGTATCATCAAGGTTCACCCTCTTCAAAAGAACAATTTAACCATTCTACCTGCTGCCTGTGTGACGAGCAGCCCAGTGAACTGTACCCTTGTTGGAATTCAAGAGCTTCATGGAAGAATCTACTGCCCTTGAATTGAACATCTGATCTGCAGTAATTAGGGGAATTCTGCAGCCTGTTACATCCTGTCATCATGAAAAGGATAAAAATCATGTAAAATAAATGAAATAATGAATGAGCAACTCTATTGAACTATAGGGAAGATGGAAGTGAATATTGTGAGTGTTCAGAATTAATACCACAAGCCAGCCTCCAGGCCAGTAGTACAGCAGTGGGAGGCTGACAGGAAGACCACAGATTTTATATGTAACATGCAGTTGCCACTTGAGTTCACCTGCTCTGGAGAAGGAATGGCACTGAGAGAAATCTCACATCATTGTAGTCTGATGGCACCCCACCTGACCCCCTGAAATCCAAAGAAGACTTAACTTTGGAGAAGACAATATAACTGGTGAGACAAACAGAGATTTGTAAACAAAATAGAGTCAGATTTGAATTTTGCTGTTTTTTTTTAGCAAATGTAGTATTAGGGTGTTCAGAGTTGAAAGGGTTAATGTGTGAACTGGAGAAACAGTACTACCCACATGATGATGTAAGAAAAAGAGACACATGATTAAAAGTCGAGAAGGAGAAAGCTCATGGCTTAGACTGAATAACACCTGTAGTCTTGAATATCTGTATATAATTATGTTCATCCAATAAACCAGTTGCTGTTCAGACATATCTATGTCCCTGCAATCATTCCTTACCAATATATAACATGGTGGCAGCTGTGAAGGAGCCCGGAATCTCTGAAAACCAGCTTTAAAAAGGTTTGCAAGTCTGACCTGAAAATAGGCACCAAAACTGATGACTTTGGTAAGACAGTTCAAAATCTCCAAAAAAGCTCCAGAGAAGACGTGGAGGCAGAGAGAGAGCAAGGCAGAAAAAAATGAGCCATTTAGCTTATTAAGGGCTGCACCATAGCACATGGTGTCCGTGAATAATCCCTATCCAGCAGCAGAGCCAAAGAATCTAGCAATGACTGAGGAAGGGTGACCAAACCCTGAAAAAGACTCAAATTAATCTTCAAACTAACAGCGCAATAAGAAGGCAGTACTGAGCAAATCCCATTTCTAGCATGCGTGGGTTTCCAGACACCCCGCAGTCCAGGTCCAGGATCAGCGCCATTACACATGGCGACTGCAAAGCAGCAATTGAAAAAAAATTGGCCGCTTAAACACGAATCCTCAGCCAGGGAAAAGCAGTGAACAGAGCTTCCAGCAATTAGTTTTAAAAACTAACTTACAGTGATTTAGTTTAAAAATTCTGCGATGTTTAGGAATAATTACTAAAAAGGGTCAGTGACTTCAGAGGGCGTCAGTGAAAGGCTGATCAGTGTGGGAAAACCCCATAAGTGCAACAGAAGTTTAAAAAATCAAGGCAAACCTCCTAGAAGCTTAAAATAACTATGGATTCCAAATTCACCTTGCCAGACTAATTTGGGCAAATGGAAGGACCAGGTCAAACACAGGATTAGGCACTATCAAGGAAGAGATTTTTAAGGTTCAGAATTGCTTCCAGATTGGGCAATAAGTTTGAGGCTGAACAATTCAATACATTATTGGACTCTATTGGAGCAATTGCTGATGATGTTATAGCAAGACCAGGTAATAATGAAATATTGGACAAATTTGAAGAATTCTTAAAAGCCTTTGATAATTATTTTAATTTATGGAGTAACAAAATATTGGAAAGAGCAAAGTTTAAGGGGTCCTGAAACCAGGTGAACCGGTCGATGCCTTTGTCAATGACTTGTATTGGCTGGTTGAAGGCTCTGAATATGGTGAGCTGATATGAGATGGCATCCTAGTCGGTGTTACCATTGACACACAACCTGATCTACTGCAATTCAAAGAAGACTTAACATTGGAGAAGGTGATGCAATTGTTGAGACAAGGATCCGTAAATAAAATAGAGCCATACTCAGAGTGGATCAGAAAACTCCCAAAGATGGGACAACTTATCGAACAAAAGAATGTCAAAGATGCTCCAGGGAAAAAGACACCTTATGCAACAAAGGTTCAAGATGCCATTAAACCATGCCAGCGCTGTGGCACCAAAAAGCCCCACAGGCGCAAACAGTGCCTGCAAATACTGCAGAATGCTTTCATTGTAAAAAGCTTGGAGACTTTGGAAAGATGTGCAGAACTAAAACCTCTAAATACACAGGGGATAATGAGAGAATCTTGGCACACAAGGCAATCAATGAAATTGAGCAATCTCAACAAGAAGGGGAACCATAATATGTCCTGGATGAGGTCAAGGGCCCTAGGTACACATTCTGGAATGCAGATATTTGTGTCGATGGACATATCACTAACTTCAAGTTGGATATAGGAGAAAGTGTTACAGTCTTGTCCGACAAAGAACCATGGCTAGTAACACAATGGCTGAGGATATCTGAAACCCAGTTAATTGGTCCAGGAGGGATCAAAGTACAAGTCATAGGCATGCTGCAAGCAACACTCCAATTCAAGAAGAAACAGATACTGAAAACATCATATGTTCTTCGTAATCAAGAATTTTCTCTTCTGAGCTGAAACTCCTGTGTTTGCCTCAGCCTCATCAAGACAGTGGAGGATGTCAACCAACAGATAGTCATCAACGATACCACATCTGAGCACCTCAAACTGCCCAACTGCACTGAAGATCTGGATTGAGAATTTATGACAATAATCCAGTCTTTTCCAGGAAGATGTCCAGGAGACAGAGAGTAAATTTGTTCTCTTCAAAGAGGTGATGAACCAACTGGGCCATTGGTACCCAGTGTGACCATGATCCTTCATCACTTTGTGAGTCATCAGAGAAGGTGGAAGATGAAACTCAAGCGATAAACCACACTGGTACAATATCACATACATCCAACAGTAGTGACCCCTGTGTAAGTGCATCCACACTTATCCATCCACAAAAAGTGATAGTCCAGGATGCAAGCAGTCAAACAAGTCCAGAACTAGAGACAGAGCTGAACCAGACAATGTCCACCTCTTCTGCGTTGGAAGACACTGATGTTATACCAGGGATCCTGGGATTTGAGGGAAAACAAGATGTTGATCAAATGCCTTCCTCACAGCTTCCTATCCTGCCTAAGCAATTATTTCCAGAGGCAGCAGTACAGGGTTACCAAGAGTTAACGAACAAGAGGCTACAAGCGGTTATCACTCCAGGAGTAAAGAAAGAAAGACAAAACCATCAAAAGGAACCAGGGTCAACTCAACAGACAAGGATAGGGAACATATGAAATGCAAAAAGAGGCATAAACCCACAAAATCCAACATGAGAGGGAAACATCAGAACAAAAGAGGTATAACAGTAAGGAGAGAAAAAAGAGGATCAAGTCTGGATTCAGATAAGAAACCAAGAACCAGATACTGTAACTCTTATTGAAGACCAAACAAGTCAAGCCAAAGAAGTCCAAAAGGAGACTACCAATCATTCAAGTCTGACAGGAACATGATCAAGGAGAGTCGTGAAACCTCCAGACTGCTTCAATCTATGAAGTCAGAGGCTTGGGGGGAGATGGAGTAGTAAGTAAATAAAAATGCATATTGTCCAAATATGTTTGGATAAAGCCTTGGGGGGAGATGTAGTATTAGGGTGTTCGGGGTTGAAAGGGTTAAATTGTGGAACTGGAGAAACAGTACCAGCATGATGTGTGTGAGAGAGAGAGAGAGACATGATTAGGATTCTGGAAAGAGAAAGTTCATGGCTTATGCTGAGCAACACCTGTAGTCTTGAATATCTGTATACAGTAATGTTCATCCAATAAACCAGTTATTGTTCAGACATATCTATGTCTCTACAATTTTCCTCAATCATTAACATAAATTGAGACCGCAACACACCTACAGTTAAAGCATCTACTGCAGATCCCCAGGAAAGGAAGGAAGAAATAAAACTGTTTTATAATCTGAGAAATAGAAGGGAGCAGAGAAGACTGAATAAATGCAATACCCTCCGTTACATCAGTGACTACACATCAAAAGTACTTCATTTGCTCTCAAGTACTTTGAGACATCCTGTGGCAATGAAAGACACTATATAAATTCAAATCATTCTTTCTTCCTCACTTTTGATATGAGGGGGGGAGGAAAATTAATCTCCGTTTAAAGTAAATTTTTTAAAATGAAGAGAAAGACAAAGGGCGGGATTTTCCAGTCCTGTGCATGGCGGGCGGCATGGCGGGTGGGAGCAGAAAATATCACACGACTGGAAAAATCCCTGCCATCGTGAAAGCAGTCCGGGATCGCCTGCTGCAGCCGTCAATGGCGGGCCGTGTTTCCCGCCATGAGTCCGGGAACATCATTCTAATCCATTTGCATCTCATTATAAGGACTACTCACCGGAATCATCTCCCCACACTGAATCAAGAGGGCACGCTGGCGTTCAGTTAGACTGACGTGTTTCACAATAACCGGCGTTCACCTGGCGACTCACGCTTCGCCCATGACTTCGAGCTTCATTTGTCTACCTTGCACAGCGCAGCGCTCACAGTAACTCAGACCCGGTGCCAGCCTTCGCAGGCAGCACCACATCACTTTCAGAGAGGTGTCAGAGGCAAGTCTCTACCTACCAGGCCAGCGGTAAGGTAGGGATGGCTTTTAATGTGCGGCAGGGTAAGGCCTCCACTGGGGCTAAGAGTGGGGACAATCGCACTCAGGCAATGACTGGGGGAGGATGGATGGTGGGCAAGCATCCTCAGTGCCAGGATGGGGAGAGAGCCGGTAACAGAATGACATAAGCAAGTTGGGGCCGGAACGGGAGGGTCACTGAGTGAAGAAACGCTTCAATGTTGAGCTTGCAAAGACTGCCCTTGTTCCAGTCCAGGCAGGGGGAGGGCCTGTCAGTCCAGTCTCAGTCGTGCTCAGGATATTGTGCACAGGGCGTTGCCTGTGTCCGGGGGGTTTTCTGGCATCATACTGGACTACAGAAGATCAGGTGAGGCATCTGTAGCCTTTAGATAGGGAAAAGGTATTGTGGGGGCATTCAAGAGCGTTGGAAAGGGGGTTATATGTCAATGTGCAAGTGTCTTCAAGATGGGGAAGGGTGAGGTCCACATGGGGCATAGGCACATTTACCTCACCAACGTTCAGGGGTACAAAGTGATATCCACCACAATCACGATGAGAGTGAAAGGTTCTTGGGGGGAGGAAAACCTGAACATAAAGCTCCTCCGGGATGATGGGAGGGGTTTCCACACTCACACAGGGAGGGGGTCCAAGCTGGCCTGGCAGTGAGGCCTCAGCACCGCCATCTTCCAACCTGCAGCGATGGTGCAGTAAAAAATTAAAATGTGGAGATACTCTGCTGGTGAGGGCTGATTGGAGGACAGGTGCATGCACAGTGGGGGCTGATCAAAGGGGCACCCAACTGTACTGTGCATTCTCAAATGAGGAGAGACATGTTAGGAGCCTTTCAATGAGAATGCAGGGATTCAGGAAAGTGAAGCTCTGATGTGCATTCATGTGAGGTGGAAGGTACAACTTGAAATGAACCCTGGGCTGGCCTGGATTTTTGGGGCGATTAGTTTCTGACATGGGGGCCCACATTCACTGACGAATCATCGACAGAAATAGGACCTTTGCAGGTTGATGTTGACTCCTGCCTGTTTCCCATTCATGCGGCAGAGAGAAGACCATCAGAAAGATGGAGCCTGGATTTATTGCTGCCTGTATATGCACATACAGGAGGAGGAGGAGAAGATTGCGACGGAGGCGCCAGGCTCACCAAAGTGAGGAGCTCTCGAGACCAAGGGCCAGCAAGGCCCCCTCCAGACACAGAGGATGAGGCTCACAAAAATATCATGAGTAGGTGCCTCACAAGACCGAGGGTGAACAGAACTCACATGGCTTATCTGCAGATAAGCGAGAGAGAATGTCGCCAACACCTCCGCATGTCCAGGGATCTGGTGATTCAAGTTTGCCATATTCTGCAGGAATTGGTGCCACGGGGACTGGGAGGGCATCCCTTGCCACCAGCTGTGAAAGTAACTGCCACGCTTAACTTCTACGCCAGTGGCTCCTTCCAGACTCTACTGGGGACCTCTGCAGGATCTCTCAAGCATCCACACACGAATGCATTCATGAGGTCATAGACACCCTTTTTGCCAAGGCCCACAATTACATCAACTTTGGCAGAGATCAATCCAGCCAGAGCACTGGGCTTTGCTGAGATTTCCAGTTTCCCACAGGTGCAGGGTGCTATTGACTGTACTCATGTGGTTATAAAAGCTTCCTGGCAACAGGCACTGCAATACAGAAACAGGAAAGGCTTCCACTCACTCAATATACAGCTGGTCTGTGACCACAGTGGACAAATCCTGAAGGTTTGCGCCAGATGCTGAGGAAGTATCCACGACTCATACATCTTGAGTAGATCTCAGATCCCTTCGAGGGACCACACAGGATCCAGGATCAGCTCCTCAGTGACACAGGGACCAGCAAAGGACGTGGCTGATGACATGCATGCGGCAGCCACAGAATCCTGCAGAGAGAAGGTACAACGAAGCTCATGCCACTGCCAGAGTATTGGTGGAGCAGGCCATAGGCATCTTAAAGATGCAATTCTGATGCCTGGACAGATCTGGCGGAGCACTCCAGTGCAGTCCCCAGAGGGTCTCACTGATCATCGTGGCTTGCTGCGTGCTGCACAAACTGACGCTGAAAAGTGGGGAGGACTTGCTAGATGCCGACTTGGAGGAGCTGTACGAAGGTTGAGTGAGTGGACAAAGATGTGGCAAATAGAGTTTAATGTGGGAAAATGTGAAGTTGTTCACTTTGGCAGGAAGAACAAAAAAGCAGAGTATTACTTAAATGGAGAATGGCTGCATAATTCTGAAGTGCAGAGGGATCTAGGTGTTCTAGTACATGAGTCACAAAAAGTTAGTATGCAGGTACAGCAAATAATTAAGAAAGCCAATGGAATGCTATCCTTTATTACATGTGTGATTGAACATAAAAGTAAGGATGTTATACAAGGCATTGGTGAGTCCGCACCTCGAATACTGTGTGCAGTTTTGGTCTCCTTATTTAAGGAAGGATGTAAATGCATTGGAAGCGGTTCAAAGGAAGTTTACTAGATTGATACTGGAATGAGTGGGTTTTCTTATGAGGAAAAGTTGGATAGACTGGGCTTGTGGAGTTTAGAAATGTGAGGGGTGAGTTGATTGAAGTATACAAGATCCTGAATGGTCTTGACAAGGTGGATGTTGAAAGGATGTTTCCTCTTTTGGGTGAGTCCAGAACTAGGGGACACTATTTTAAAATTAGGGGTTGCCCTTTTAGGACAGAGATGAAGAGAATTTTGTTCTTTCAGAGGGTTGTGCAACGTTGAAATTCTCTGCCTCAGAAGGTGGTGGAGGCGGGGTCATTGAATATTTTTAAGGCAGAGTTAGATAGATTCTTGTTAGGCAAGGGAATCAAAAATTTTTCTGGAAATTGAAACACAAAAAGTTCAACCATGATCTTATTGAATGGCGGAGCAGGCTCGAGAGGCTGAATGGTCTACTCCTGTTCCTATTGATGTTCTTATGAGAGCCTTGTGGCTGCAATCCAGAAAATTACAGGTTAAGAAATGATCAAGGTTGTATGTTTGAGCATCAGGGCAATAATGTGGCTGAGAGAGGCAGAGCTTCGGCATCTTGAAGTGGCAAAGTGCTCCCGCTTATTGGTGACTAGGAAAGTCGGAAATGCGGTTGGTAGGCAGGAGCACGCACGAGCTCTGAGCATGAGCTCATAGCATGAAAACCCTGATGGATGACGGAGAGTACATGGAATTGCATGATATTTGACCCTTCTCCAAGCATAAACACATCTCTCCTTGTACACTACACCTTCACCTTTCAAGAATGCAGACGAGATTGGAGAACACCTCTGCCTCAATCTTACACAGCCAAGAATAAACATGACATAACCCTGCAAAGCATGTGAATGAGGTTCCTTTCACAAGCACACTTAACTTTAAAGTTGAGACATCACTGATATCGAGAATGATCTGAAAAAGGGGATCACACTGTGGTGATATGGAAGCACACTACTTGACGAGAGGCCCATGATAGCGACAACTGCATTTACATCCTTCCTTAAATAAGGAGACCAAAACTGCACACAGTATTTGAGGTGCGGTCTCACCAATGCCTTGTATAACATCCTTACTTTTATGTCCAATTGCTCTTGTAATAAAGGATAGCATTCTATTAGCCTTCTTAATTACTTGCTGTACCTGCATACTAACTTCTTGTGACTCATGTACTAGAACACCTAGATCCCTCTGCACCTCAGAATTATGCAGCCGTTCTCCATTTAAGTAATACTCTGCTTTTTTGTTCTTCCTGCCAAAGTGTGGGGAGGGACCATGGTATCGCACCTAATTGACAGCAACACAGGTCATCATAGAAAGGAGGCATACACAAGAGGAGGAGTGAAATGGGTATGGTTCTATTTACATTTCTGAACTTTATGTGAACACCCTTGCCACTGTTGTGCTCCTAAATGTTGTAACTTTCCTAACACTACTGCTACGTCTGGGTGTATTCCCGACATCCACAGTGGACATGGAGGCAGTCTGCTGACTGCTACGTCCTGTTGTCTGTGATGACTTTGGCTGGTGTCCTCTGGAAGGCCGAGACCTCGAGGGCCCTGGCCTGCTTTAGGTGTCCTGCTGTGGGGCAGGGGCACCCTCCTTGGCCTGTGGAGCTGGAGGCGATGGGGTCACAGGAAGAGGGGATTTGGATGGGCCAAAGAGTCCTGGGGTCACCTGAGTGGATGGCCCCTGGGTGTCCATCTTCTGATCTTCCTCCCTATGGGTGCCCAAGGGCCCCTGACTGACTCCTTGAGGGGAAGGGGCAGCTGGAGAGAGATCGAGGTACCACGCCTCCCTCTCGCATGGCCACTGATGGATGCCACCAATGGCTGCGTGATGGAATGCAGCTCCTGCACAAGCACAGGATCCATGTCCTGGGCCAAGGTCTCCATGGGGCATACTTAAAGTGCAGCCGCACATAGCTTTCCCAATGCTTGCAGCCCAGGACGGCTCCACTGAAGACATGGCCCTGAAAGCCAAGAAGACGGCAGCCCACAAATTCATCCTGCCAGTGTTGACCTCAATGTGTTGGCATGCTGGCGCTATCACAGCCTGAACGCAGATGGACTCCTCCATCATCCAAGGTGTTGTCAGAGCTCAAGCTAAGGGCCTGGCTGGTTGAGGCCTTAGGGCGCTTGGCTGAGGTTCCTATGAAAGACAATGCACTCACAGTATGGTTGTCCGAGAGATGACCTGTGCAGGATCCTCACGTGGGTATTTGCCGCCGTCCTCACTGCTGCTGCAGCCATGGTCCATATCCTCTCCAGACAGCTCAGTTTTAGAACTGAGAGAGGACCTTGAGCCCCGGCACTCTATCCCAAGGCAGATGATAAGGATGCCTGGCATGTGTGGGTGGTGAGGGGAGCTATGAACGGGATGAGGACATGATCTCCAGAGGAAATGAGGCCAGATGGAAATGTGAGGGGGTGTGTGAGACTGAATAGTGATATCCCTTGAGCTGCCACTAGTGAGATGCCAGTGAATGTGTGATGGGCTTGTGAGTTTGGAGTGATGTGATGGTTAACTTACCCTGGCTGCACTGGTGAGATCACTCATCCTCTTTCTGTACTGGGTGCTTCACTTCTTCTGTGCAGCGCTGGCACTGACCACCGCTGCCAAGGCCTCCCAAGCCAAATTGATGAGCTTGCTGGACTTCCTGTGGCCAAAGCAGGGGTAGAAGACATTGTGGTGGGCCACGATTGCATCCAAAAGGCGTTCCATTGAGGTGTCACTGAATTTGTGGGCTGCCGTCTTCTTGGCTTTCAGGGCCATGTCTTCAGTGGAGCCGTCCTGGGCTGCGAGCATTGGGAACGCTGTGTGCGGCTGCACTTTAAGTATGCTCCACTGAGGAAGCGGTGAGCTCACAGCATGGCGGGAGAATCAGAGGCCGCCCGCCAGCAATCCGCCATGTTTCCCATGATTATTTAATGACGCGGAAAGTGGACGATACGGAGTGAAAACCTGACATTGCGGCTGGCGGGTAAAACACTGATTTTCACGCCCGCTATCGCACTTAGTGCACAGAGGGGAAAATCCCACCACAAGTTACTTCTAGAAACTCTGTACCTATCGCCTGATCATTGCCATCAGGGGACCAGGAGCTAACTCCATGCTGTCAGCATTGTTACGATCCCCGTGGAGACCAATAATTCATTCCACGTGATAACAAGAAACGGCTGAAAGCACTGATACTGCAAAGGCTATGGGCCCTGACAATATTTCGGAAATATTACTGAAGACTTGTGCTCCAGAACTTGCCGCACCCTTAGCCAAGCTGTTCCAGTACAGCTATAACACTGGCATCTACCCAGCAACGTGGAAAATTGCCCAGGTATGTCCTAAACACACAAAGCAGGACAAATTCAACCTGGCCAATTACCACCTCACCAGTCTACTCTCAATCATCAGTAAAGTAATGGAAGGTGTCATCAACAGTGCTATCAAGCTGCACTTGCTTAGCAATAACCTGCTCAGTGATGCCCAGTTTGGGTTCTGCTAGGGCCACTCAGCTCCTGACCTCATTACAGCCTTGATTCAAACATGGACAAAAGAGCTCAACTCCCGAGGTGAGGTGAGAGTGACTGCCCTTGACATCAAGGCAGCATTTGACCGAGTGTGGCATCAAGGAGCCCTGGCAAAACTGGAGTCATGAGAATCAGGGAGAAAACTCTCCACTGGTTGGAGTCATACCGAGCACAAAGGAAGATGGTTGTGGTTGTTGAAGGTAAGTCATCTCTGCTCCAGGACATTACTGCAGGGTAATGTCCTAGGCCCAACCATCTTCAGCTGCTTCATCAATGACCTTCCTTCAATCATAAGGTCAAAAGTGGAGATGTTCGCCGATGCTTGCACAATGTTCAGCACCATTTGCAACTCCACAGATAATGAAGCAGTCCACATCCAAAAGTAACAAGACCTGTAAAATATGCAGTCTTGGACTGACAAGTGGTAAGTAACATTCGTGCCACACAAGTGCCAGGCAATGACATCTCTAAAAAGAGAGAACCTAACCATTGCCCCTTGACATTCAATGGCATTACCATCACTGAATTCCCCACTACCCACATCCGGGGGTTACCATTAACCAGAAACTTAACTGGACTAGCATATAACTACTGTGGCTACAAGGGCAGGTCAGAGGCTAGGAGTCCTGCAACGAGTAACTCACCTTCTGACTCCCCAAAGCCTGTCCACCATCTACAAGGCACAAGTCAGGAGTGTGATAGAGTACTTCTTACTTGCCTGGATGAGTGCAGCTCCCACAATACTCAAGAAGCTCATCACCATCCAGGCAGCCAGCTTGATTGGCACCACATCCACTAACATTCACTTCCTCCACCACCGACGCACAGTAGCAGCAGTGTGCACCATCAACAAGATGCACTATAGGAATTCACCAAGGCTCCTTGGACAGCACCTTCCAAACCCACGGCCACTACCATCAAAAGGACAAGGGCAGCAGATAGATGGAAGCACCACCGCCTGGAAGTTCCCCTCCAAGTCACTTACCATCCTGACTTGGAAATATACCGCCGTTCCTTCACTGTCGCTGGGTCAAAATCCTGGAACTTCCTCCCTTACAGCACTGTGGATGCACCTACACCACATGGACTGCAGTGGTTCAAGAAGGCAACTCAGCACCACCTTCTTAAGGGCAACTAGGAATAGGCAATAAATGCTGGTCCGGCCAGCAATAACCACATCCTGTGTATGAATTAAAAAGAGAATCCCAAGACGCCAATGGAAAAAAAGTTGGACATGATTTCACTTTTTAAAACTTTTACAGGAACAATCCAAAATCAATGTAACTCAAACCTTAATTAATAAACAAATGATATTTCAAATAAAAAGGTAAATTTCACTTTAATTAGTCAATAAACAAAGAAACGTCTCAGTTACGTGTACTTGCATTACTTTCCACACAAATGTGGGACCACAAATAATCTCACAGTCTTTCCATAGCTGCTGCTGTGTAGGATCTCTCAACTTCCCACTCATTTCAGACCATGAGTCGCATCCACCAGCAGCCGTATTCCATCTGAAGTCTTGGACATGGGTAACACCAATGAGGCACACGTCTGCAAACACTCTCTAACTTGGGTTACAACAGTGCTGATGGCATAGCTGCCAGAGTTCCCTTTCAACTGAATAACCAACACACTTAGCTAATGGTCCAGTTCTCTGATTCAAACACTCAGCTTGCTCACACATTGTCTCACTAAGAAAGCCTGGAGTTGTATTTTTCTTCTTACTGTCAAACAGAAAACTAATTTATTTGTAGAGTGCAGATTGCTCCCTTCACATGAATTTCTGTGTTCTGAATACCAGGTTCTGTTCTGAACTCTCTGCCACAAGGCTAGTACCCGATACCACTGCAATTAGCTTTCTATTTACCCTCTGCTTTTTAGCTTTTTATTCCCATGGCAACCTCAGGTCACATGGGCAATTCTTGGAACTAAACTGCCTGCTAGGAAATCCTCTGACACCCCTTTCAGAATACTCCCTTGTTTCATTTTGGAATTAAAAGGACATCACACAAAAAGAAAATATGGGCTTTTCCCAAAACATATGGGTCATCGCAGCATCCCTTAATGCCTGACTAACATTGGTTCCCTCTCCACCATCATGTCAATTTTAAAATTCCCATTCACGTGTTCAAATTCCTTCACTGTCTTACCTGACCTTATCTCCATAACCTCCTCCAGCTCTGTAATTTTAATCAATTTTGGATCCTTGTGCAATCTCTACTATCTTGGCCTTATTGATGGCGGTTATCCCCCCAGCCATTTAGACCCTAAGGTCTGGAATTCCTTCCCCAAACCTCCCCCTCTCCGATCTCTCTCCTCCTACTCCTTTAATCAAGCTTTCAGTGATCTATTCTACAATCTCCTCCTTTAGCTCAGTGTTGATTTTTGTTTGATCGCACTCCTGTGAATCACCTTGGGGCATTTTACTATGTCAAAGGAGCTATAAGAATGTCAGATTTGACAGCATGAACTTGCCTTCCCTCTCAGTTGAGCGGAAATGTGCTGGGTGAGGCAAATTGGGGGAAAAAATAGATATTAAAGACATAAATAGACTCAGCGTTATAATGTATAAAGCATGGGCAATAATAAATAAGCAACTGGCTATTGTTGGGCCATTGTTAATTAACAGGCAAAAGAAAATAATATTGTTCACAGCGAAGAAAGGAATGGGAAAAAAATGTAATTGGCTAAAAGATTGAAGGATCAGGTAAAAGCATTTACATTAATGCAGGGAATAATTACAAATAGCACATTGAAGCCAGAGGTTTGTGCAGTCAACCATTATTGATGACACAGTGAATGTGAAAAGAAAATGGATAAGAGATAGAGCTAAGTGGGTGTATTGAATGTTTTATAAAGATAGATTTGCAAAGGCAGGAGGAGTGGTATTGTTAGACAAGGATGGGGTATCAGACGATAATAGGAACGCTGATGGCAGAAACAATTTGGATAAAAATTAGTAATGATAAGGTCAGCGAAGTAATAATTGGAAGCAGTCCACAGCAGACAGGTGGATAATTAGTTGCTTAGGCAAGTAGGAAATGTTGTGTGGAATTGTAATATGATAATTGGTAGGGGGAGGGGAAATTTCCATATCCCAGAGGCAGAGTGGACAGATGGGAGACATCTGAGAGGGAGAGGGGAGGCACAAACAATTTCAAAGAGGAATTTGTGATTGCTTTCTAATATAACACGTGAAGCTAACTAGGATAACAGGTTTTGCATTAGATTTAGTATTCAGCACTCAGCAGAATTGATTAATAAGCTGGAAATGGGTGACATTTAGGCTCACGCTATGATGGAATGGTTAGATTTACTGTGATAGATAAGACTGAAAAAATAACAGAAATGTGCACACCTGTAGAGGAGCAAAATGTAGGCCATGAAAAGTATTCTAGTAAGAACTGTATGATTTGTGGCACAAGAAAATAACAAAGAATTTTAAAAAAATACTTCATGACTCGTTTAACTAGCATGGGAAGGAACCATTTTTTACATATCATCAACACAGTCCCGCTTTTTCCCCACAGCTTACCAAGAAATACATTATCACGTTGACAAGAATCATGTTCCAAAGCCAGGGTTGCTCTTGTAGAAATTATACAGTTTTCCAGTCTAATTCAAACTGCTGCATATTGATAGTTTCTGCTCTGTTCTCTTTTCATTTTTTTTTATTATGATCACCAGGATGGGCACGATGGTCCAAATGACCTCCCACTTTGTTGTATATTTTCTCTGACTTATATGAATTGATAGAAATTTGGTGTAATTTCTGTGTCTGAATAGTGAAATCAAGAGTGGCATAAAATAATTGTTAAGAAAATTTAGTTTAAAATCTACAGACATGAGGTTAGGTTCCACATAATCACAAACTCCAAACCCATGTCCCTTCCAATTGGCCTGCTTTGCTACTGTCTCCTAACTCAGTGCTGCCCCTTCTCTAACTCACACTGAGCCCCATTCACCATCACTTCCTCTCCTCGCTGATCTGCATTATCTCCATGCCTCAATTTTAAAATTCACATCCTTGATTTCAAATCCCTCCATGGTCTTTCTCCTCCTTGTTTCTGTAACCTCCTCTGACATCTCTGCACTTCTCCAATTCTGGCCTCTAATGCAGCCGTGCCTCCAGCTGCTGAGGCTCTAAGCTCTGGAATTCCTTCCCTTCTTTCGACCTCTCTCTCATCATTTAACATGCTCCTTAAAATATATCCCTTCAACCAAGCTTTTGGTCACCTGTCCTAATATCACTTTATGTGGCCAAATTTCTTTTCATAATGCTCCTATGAAGGGCCTTGAAATGTTTCATTATGTTAAAGGTGCTATATAAATGCAGATTGTTGTTATTGTCTTAGATTGAAGCACACTGTTCACAGCAAAGGACTGATTTACAACATTGGTTGCGGCTTGCTGCAGATTGCACTGAGCTCGGGGACAAGGCTTCACATGGCTATATTTGGATGTTCTGAATTAGGCACTTGGGCTGGTAAGGCTTGGATTATGAGTAGTAAAGGGTTTTTATTCCATTAGTGACCAGAAGCTGACCTCAGTTGCATAACCTCCTTTTGTCAAAAACTAGATTAATAAAAGCTAAAGATACAATGAAGTAACAGTGCTGGGTCATGCACCTATTGATGCAAGCCAGGCAGACTCCCCACTATGGAACACAGGCCAATGTGACAGAATGTTTCAAGAATTCAGGGCACTGAGCACCAACACTGCTCTTCTGGTGCTGAGCCTACATTTAATGAGGCAAAGGCCTCATTATCAATAACGTTAGCCCCTAATGAGCCTTGTATATGCCTTGTATTTAGGCCCTTAGTACTACAGGCATTTCCGGCCACACTCTCCTAAATTATGAGCAATATTTATACACCAGGCCTTAGTGACAAATAATATGGCTCACCATGGCCAATGAGCATTATTGCTCTGGGTGTATCATTTCACTATCACTCCCATCGTTTACTTGATGAAGTTTAGCATTGACACTTTTAATGAACATTGAAGGCCCGTGGAATTAATGACAAATGGAAAATGAAAAGTTGATAAAAAAATGGACAAAGCTCTGTCAGCAACTATGTTTGCTATTATTAATATATTATTAATATGGGTCAAAGGCTAATGTCAATTCAGCTGAATCGGGCAGTCCAGAAAAGTTGAGTTACACCATTGGCTGTAACTTGCTGTGGAGCTCACTGTGTTTAGGCAAGATGTCCACATGTGTACATGGATGCTCAAAGCTTGGCACCTGGTTGGTTAATATTTGTTGTAATGTGCGCGTAGTGAAATCATAATTTCTCTGCTACATCATCCTAAAGTTCTCTGGGGATTCAAATGTCATTTTGCACAGGATTATATAGATTCTCCTGTCACTTCAACCAATGAGTGTTCAGCAAGGAGACTCATCTTTCAGGTTGGTGTCGTCCCATATGTAATGTCAAACCAAATTTTTATTTGCAAATATTCCACATGAAGCCACTGTTGGAGGGGTGGGTGAAGGTACTGGCTGAGATTTCCCGGCCACATCGTGGTGGAACCTGCTGAGGGAGATTCGGCAGTTCAGCCAGAAGTCCATTGACTTTCGGTGGGACTGGATGATCCTGGCAGCGGGTGGGGTTAGAAAATCCCGCCCGCTGGCTTTGCGGCATGTTCGCTTATCCTGTAGAGATCTGACTCTGTTCTCTTCAAACATTGCGATTGCTTGATGACAGAGACTTCTCCAGTTAGAAGTGTCCAGGGATTTTTTATCCCTATGCAGCGAGGTTCAACTTGCTGACTCTGAGATTTGATTTTAGCATGTCTTTGTATCTAAGTTTGGGATATCCTATAGTGCCACATCTCATGCTCAGCTGGCTCTAGAATACCTCCATGTGAACCTCATAACCAACTGAGTAAAGCTGAGCACCAAAGAGAATGCTCTCAATATGAGATATGCAGCACTTTGCAAGAACTTTGGTATTAGGCATTTTTGTCCTGCCCATTTTTTGTTGCTGTTTGATCTTAAGCAGTGAAGGTGGGTGCATCTAGTCACTCATTGTGATGCTAGTAGGTTGCCGATGCCTTACAGCTGTAAAGGAGTGATGTGAGAACCACTGTCTGGTGGACTTTGATTTTTGTTTTGAGACAGATTCCATGCTCTCTCCAAAGACTGTGGGTAAGCCTGTCAAATGCTGAGCTTGTTTTTGCTGTTGTTGAACTGTTCTGCTCAACGAGAGAGAATCTCATGCCTGTTCATTAGAAGCTGATTGCCACCTACTCAGAAAAGCAGGTGTCATACTGTTGGCTTTGAGGCCACAGACAGACCAGGGACCTTCGTGGTGAGCCTGCAGGTCATGCTTATCAGCAGTTTCCTGAAACTCTCCAGCCTTATTCTCCCATCATCAGTTCTTCATCTCTCTTAGTGTGGCCTGTAGTGCGTGATTTGCTTTATAGTCCCTGGCTTGTCTTGCTGGTAATTTTTTGTCGGATATGTAGGATCTGTGACTATTGTGCACATCATCTAGTAGCTTGGCTATATCATGGTCGTTCTCGTTGAACCAATTTTGGTTCTTCTGTTTGACGAATCCAAGTACTTCAGATGCCATGCTATGACTGACCTTCACTATCAATTGTATATTAATTGTGTTTAATTGTATGCAGGTGGTGGACATTAACTGGATATTCACTTGAGCCCCTATAAATAGGGACAGACTGAAACTATAGTTTTTGCTTGAGGAGGTGTATGCTTCTAATATGTAACTTTGGAAGTTAATATAACAGTGTGTAAAGATTGGCTCCAGTGCTGTCCTTCACCAACCTTCCATCCTTCCTGGACTATAGCATATGCTGCCTGAAAGGGTGGCGGTGCTGATTCAATAGCGACTTGCAAAAGGGAATTGGATAAATACTTGAAGGGGGGAAATGCAGGTCTTTGAGGAAAGGACAGGGGAGGTGGACTAATAGGATGTTCTTTTAAATAACCAGCATGGGCTTGATTGGGAAAAGATTCTCCTTCTTTGTTGCAGGATTTCATGAAAACCATGTTGAATTTGCCCAAAAGCAATAAACTAACAGCCCAGCACTGTTTTTATGAAAGATCACAGACCTGAAATGTTATCTCTGTTTTTCTCTCCACAAATGCTGCCTGATCCGCTGAATATTTTCAGTTCTGTTTTTGTTTTAGCCCATGGGACCTTCATCTGATTTGATGTTTTCAATGATGGAAAATGTATTGATGTCTCCAATGTATAAAGCCAGATGACTAATATAAAGGATAGTATTTCAGGAATCTAGACAATTGCTCTTAATTCCCCATCAATTAGTATGCTTGGATAAGCTGAAGGAATGACTTTAAAGGGATGTCACATTGACAGTGTGTCGGACGTTCCTCTGAGATTTTTCTTAAGGCGCATTTAAAACAGTGCAGAGGAGGCTTCATTCTACACCTAACTTGTACTACACCAGATCCAGGGAATACTTGGTGGGAACAGTATGCAGTACTGGTGGCAGCCTTCTGTCTCATAAGATGATGGTTGTACTGTGGTGGTCAGCCCTGTGTTAACCATTGACCAGTGGCACTCTGGAGCCCCACTCTGCATTTGCAGCAGATGAAGACAGTGGGGTGAGAAGGTGCATGATTCATTGGCCTCTGTTTTCTCTGGGCTACCTTCTTGGCCAGTTGAGCTT
Organism: Cetorhinus maximus; assembly: GCF_964194155.1. Taxonomy (NCBI): domain Eukaryota; kingdom Metazoa; phylum Chordata; class Chondrichthyes; order Lamniformes; family Cetorhinidae; genus Cetorhinus; species Cetorhinus maximus. Next base: position 58,844,241 of record NC_135900.1, read on the forward strand.
TTTGCTTCTGCTCACCTCTCCCGATGCTCTTCCAAACAATCAGCCTCCAGAGATCATGCATGTCAGCAACTTTCTCCAAATTGTCAACGTCAATGACTGCCCCCTGCATATCTCACTTGTGGATGTCCTTGTAGCAGATGTATAGATACCCAGGAGATCATGACTCAATGACCAATTCCTCGTACAGGTGTCTTTAGTATATGGCCACCATCCATCCAATGAACATGGCTAAATTAATGCAGATGCCATTGGCTTAGCAATGAGTGTATGCTGATGGAATTAGCGCTCTACGGGACCTCTGAGTTGGTGACCTTATCCAGCCAAGGGATGTCGAGGATATGTCTGGGACAGCACAGGTGGAAACTGTTCAGCCTTTTCCCCTGCCAGGAGACCTGTTGTCCAGGTCTCACCACTGTAGAGGAGTGTGCTGAGGACACAGGCTTGGTTGACTCGAGGTTTGGTGTTCTCAGGTTGCTTGTTGTGTCACACTCTCTAACTCAGCATGGACAGCTGCAGCTTTTATGATGCATGTGTTGATTTCAGCATCAAACGACAGATGGTTGGTGATTGTGGAGCCGAGGTATGTGAAGCTATCAATAACCTCCAGTGCCACATTGTCAGAAGTGATAGATGGTAGTATGGCAACACCCTGGATCATGGCACTTGTCTTTCTGATGCTGATGGTTAAACCAAACTCTTTATAGACATGAGAGAGTCTGACCATATGCTGCTGAAGGTGTTCCTCAGTATGGAATGTTATTACAGCATCATCAGCTTACAGCAGCTGTCATGGGGAATTGGCGCACCTTTGTCTTGGATCTAAGGCGAGCAAGGCTGAACAGCTTTCTGTCAGTTCTGGTACATAAATAGAAACTCTCTGTAGATGACCTGATAAGAACATAAGAACTAGGATCAGGAGTAGGCAATTCAGCCCCTCGAGCCTGCCCCGCCATTCAATACGATCATGGCTGATCTCATTTCGGCCGCAACTCCAATCCCCCGCCCTCTCCCCGTAACCTTTCAACCCATTACTAACTAAAAATCTGTCTATCTCCTCCTTAAATTTATTCAGCATTCCGGCATCCACTGCACTCTGAGGTAGTGAATTCCACAGATTCACGACCCTTTGAGAAAAGTAATTCCTCCTCATTTCTGATTTAAATCTACCGCTCCTTAGTCTAAAACTATGGCCTCTCATTCTAGAATGCCCCAGAAGGGGAAACATCCACTCCACATCTACTTTGTCTATCCCCTTTAGCATTTTATATACCTCAATTAGATCTCCTCTCATCCTCCTAAACTCTAGCGAGTATAGGCCTAAACTGCTCAATCTCTCCTCATAAGACAAGCACGGCATCTCTGGAATCAATCTAGTGAGCCTCCTCTGAACCGCCTCCAATGCAACTACATCCTTCCTCAAGTAAGGGGACCAAAACTGTGCACAGTACTTCAGGAGCGGTCTCACCAATGCCTTGTACAGTTGCAACAACACTTGCCTATTTTTATACTCTATTCTTTTAGCAATACTCAGTAAGGAGATGGCATATGACAGCAGCAAAGAGAAGAATATGCCACAGAGTGTCGATGTCGAACACAGTTCTGTTTGACCACACTGCAAATCTCAAAGGATTCCAATGTTGCCCTATGATAGCTGACTTTACCCATCATGATGTCATGGAAAGAAGAGATCGCATTGAGCAGCTTCAGCGGGCATCCAATATTCTCCAGTAGCATAAATAGACCGCCTCTACTCACATGGTTGAATATCTTGGTGAGATCAACGAAGGCAATATATATAGTGGTATCCTTTGTTCCCCGCATTTCTTTTGCAGGTGCCAGGCTGAGAAGATCATGTCAACTGTAAATCTTCCAGTTCTGAAATCACACTGGGATTCAGGATGGATACGTTCAGCCAGGATTGCAGTTTGATAAGGGCAACACAGGCAAATACTTTTCCCACGATACTCAGTAAGGAGATACCTCAGTAATTGTTACAATAGCTGTGGTCGCTTGAGCCTTGCTTTGGCTGAGAGCCAGGGCAACTATTACTCTTGTTGAAACAGCTACACTCCAGAGAGATCATTGCCTGATTGGCTCAGGCTCTCTAATCTTGGTGTTCAATTTCACAATGTCTATATACACAAGGTTAAGTGGCTGTAAGGGTTTGTGGCTGATTGATTATTGATACTTTTTATGCCTTGCAGCAAAATGATTTTTTTTAACATAGAAGAAAGTTATGAATGAATTACTTTTTTAAAGCTTTTTTTACACATACTACTGTCACCATAGGGTTCATTGGTTCTATACATAGTGAATAGTGGGTCAATGGGCATGGAAGCGCTGTAGGTTGGCATTGGGGTTTGAAATGCCATGGGAGTTGGGTGGAGGGGCATAGCTTGGAATAGGGGGCCTGAGGAGCCATGGGAGTGGGGGGAGGGGCATAGCTTGGAATAGGGGGCCTGAGGAGCCATGGGAGTGGGGGGAGTGGGGGGGGCGCATGAGGTGGCATGGATGGTGCATGGGGAATGTATGGGGGTTGATGGGGTGTGAGGGGTGAGGGCTGGAGGGTTTTTGTGTTTTTATTGTAACTGGGATGAAGTTCCACAGCACTGTGGGGGGCTTTTTAAACATCTTGCCTCGGTGCCCGGTGGCCCCTGTGGCTGCCTCTGACCTCTTTCCCGGGTCGGCTGACTAGACTCCAGCCCTCACCCACCTCCCAGCAAAAAGATCCTGCCTTTGCATGCACTTTCTCCTGAGGCAAGTGGGCCGAGCCGGGAATTCTCCCAATCCTGCTACCTGCCTTGAGGATGAAAATTCAAGCCATTAACTCTGTTTTTCTTTCCAAAGACACTGCCTGACCTGCTGAGTATTTCCAGCATTTTCTGTTTCTCTTAGGGACACAGAACCCCTGTCTCACAATGTACTCACATTATCCCAGGCCCTTCTGTTGAAGTCAGAATGGCCCAGCACCATTTACTGGCAGGAATGACAGAGTAAGCTACTATTTTCCTGCCTAACTGGCCAACATCCATAGACTACTTCATAACATTGTCGCTAAGCTTAAAGATACTGACTATCTCTCCCTCTCCATCTGTACCTTACCACTGGGAATAAGAAAACTCTGATGTATAATACTGTCACTGTGGGGTAGCATACTTTGGGGCAGTATAGGTTCAAGGGGTAAATGTGAAATGATCTACAAGGTGAATTTCATTGATAACAGTATAATCATCAGGATTCTAACCACAACAGCAGAACTTTCTTTCGATGAATTAAATCAGCTCAGATAGTTGGAATAAGCATTCCCAGTAATGTACAGTGTTTTGGAACAAAATGAGTTTATAAGCAAAATCAATACACAAAATACAATGATACTTCCATCTTCAGCTGGTGACTGTATTATTGCATTTCAAGAAAACAGCTCTGCATTAGTTAAAGGATCAATATTGCTCCATATTGTTCATAAAATAGAATTAAACTTTTTATCATCTATCTCTCATCTGCAGTGTTAGCACTGAGCTGTGAAGCATACAAATGGAGGGATTTTGCTCTGCTTGTGTTGTGCTGCGTGTTAATGTGATACACATCAAACCGTGTCAAGTAGAGTCTGCTCTTCGCTCCCATTGAATCTGAGACCTGGCATAGAAGAAGTAATATTGTAGACAGAACGTGCATTATGTGTAATGTATGATTGAAATCTGTGCAAACAACTTGAAGTGTATTAGACAGTATAGTGTATGCAATTTTAAAGATGTGCGTTTGCTCAACATCCTTCCCTACCGCCAGTCACCCTGTTTAAAAATATCAAGATCAATTTGGCTGCTCAGTGGCAGGCAGGAGCACTAACAGCAGCCGCCATTTTAGCATGTTTCATGTGGTCAACTTTGTTGCTGAAATGTTTTGCTTTTGGTAGACTTTTTGTTTTATCTCTAGCTTTAGTGTTGCTGGTGGTGTTTTGGTGGGATTTTTTTAGCCCTTCAGCCATAAAGGCCAGGGTGCAAAAGGGTTTCTGTGAGGGATGCCCTGAGCTCTGTGGCAGAGGAAATAACTTATATTTATATAGCACCTTTTACAGCTTCAGAATATCCCACAGTGTTTTCACAGTCAATGTAGCATACGTAGCATTCTTGAAATGTAGTCACTGTCATAATAGATGGCAGCAATTTATGCACAGCAAAGTTCCACAAACTGTTGGGAGCGTGTTGGGTACAGAATGGTGGCCCTTACAGAAGTCTTTATAGTCTTCAGTAAGTTTACTGTAAGTCTTTAATTACAAATTAACAACTATTTACACATGTACAGTAAAGGGTACAGACTAGGGGTTATCTTCATGCTTAGGTCTTAACCAGTCTCTGCACAACACCGCACTGACCTTTGGGCCTGGGTTATGTACCTTCTTACATTATTGTGTGGGTGGGACTGTACTCAGTACTATATTAACCCTGTGTGTGCCAGGCTCTTATACCACACCACCCCCCAAGTCTTTATCCAATGTATACGAAGTTATACACAAACTACAGTAATAAGGAAATGACCAGACAATGTGTTTTGTGGTGATGTTTAGAGGGATAAATATTAGCCAGGACACCATGGAGAACACCTATGCTCTTATTCAAATGGTGTCTGGGATAATTCATGTCCCCCCTATTTAATGTCACATCTGAAAGAGAGCACTTCTGACAGTGCTGCAGCACTCCTTCAGTACTGCACCAGGATGTCATCCTGGATTATCTGCTTAAGTCTCTGGAGTGAAGTCTGAGTCTACAACAGTCTGACTCAGAGGAAAGGGTGTTACTATGGAGACATGGCTAATATCTTACTACAAAGGGTACACTTTATTTGAAAGATCTATATATTATTGAAGTTGGAATGTCTTATCACCTGAAGCTATCCACAACCTTGTTACATTTACAGTTGCCCATGACTCCTGTAGGTGATGCTATTATAGGGCTTCCCACTTAAAGCATTCAATTCTTTCTCATGTTACTTGGTCACAAAAACATCTGATTCTGAGCCATCTATAATAATAATAATAATAATAATAATAATAATAATAATAGTCACTTTTTGTCCAGTGTCACAGAACTAAAACCTCACTCTCTATATTTTTGTGAAATGTGTATTTGGCAGCAAGGCTACTTCCCAAACTTAAAAAACAACTGGACAAAGACTTTAAAAAGGCTGAAGCTATGCCTGCCTGTAACCCTGAACAAAAGGAACTTTCTGGCAATATCTGAGAAGCTGACACCTTGTTATCTCTGAAGAGACACTAACTACCCCATGGCTGCAGAGATCAAATTCAAAGGGAATTATACAAAGGTCATCTACATATCCTAAGCCAGGCCTGGCCAACAGAGACCACCAATCTGCTAGAACAAAGGACCCTGCAGCCTCCTTTGAAATTCTTAATGGTTGAAACATTAACAATCTCAAGAATCTAGACAAAGGAATATATATCCTTTGTCAAATCAAACCCCCACCAACACCCCCTCCCCGCTTTGCTGGGAGAACCAGTTACACAGTCTTGCTGTACTTCCAATCATTTTCCATTTTCCATCTAGCAAGAAGCAGCTCAGAAAAAGGACTCTGCTCAGGTTTGAATACCTTCCCCACACCCCCTGCCATCTGCACTGTTTCTACTGGAACTTCTGAACTTTGGTACAGGTGCCTATAAGACTAATTTATCTCTTCGCGCCTATGCCATTGTGAAAGTCATCTCTACTGGAAAAGTGAATTATCAGCATCAGTGTTCAACCTGCTGAACTCTATGAAAGAATACACCATTGGACTTTGATTCTGGACTCTGGACTCATGTGAAAATTCTTTATTCTGTGGTCTTCGTCCTGTAAATCTTCCTTTCTCTATCCCCCACTCTTATTATATGACTGAAAAAGGAGGTTATATTGTACCTGTCCTCTTGTGGTTTGATAGTGTGCAAATAAACTATGCCTTTGAGTTTACCCTATCTCAAGTTTGCTGTGGGGTTATTAATAAAATTGGATCACACCTAAACAGAGGAGTTGGAAAATACACCACCGCTTATAAAGAGGGAAATCAAAATCAAAACACCTTTCTGTTTATGGACAGGCGGCGAGGAGAAATCAGGGCTGTTTACATTAAACCCCCTCCTGTCCTTAACACCAGGCTGTTCTGATTGCTCAGTGTAAGGGGTGTGTCTGTTGGTGGGTTGATTTGTTGGGCAGATCCTGGTGAATGAGTGGGTACATGGGCCACACGGAGCACTGGAGTGCATGATGCATTTGTGACTGCCAATGGTTGTTGTGTTGCTGTCCCTATGCAATGGTGGATTCTGTGTGTGTGTATGTGTGTGTCTATGTGAAGCAATGCAGATCCTCCCTAACAGTTATAAAGGTCAGGTTTTTTTAAAGCTGGGCAGGAAATCAGTGAGAAGAGACCTTTTGTCTCAACTCCCTCTGGTGGTGTTAATAAGTAGTAGTTGGGAGATGAGTGCGTGCGAATGTTACCTAAAATCACCTCAGCAACGAATGCCAAGTGAGTCCGCAGTCCAGCACTGGCCCTCGTCTGCTGACAAAATTGTAGCGGGATTGACAAGGGAAGGTACCCCAGCGCTACATTAAGGAGAGAAGCTGAAATCTTGTTCCACTTTGTGAGTCCCGCCTGTGTTCAGCTGGAGCATAAACGATCCTAATAAATTTTCATTCAATGATTTTCAAAAGATTAGCCGAGGAACTGCTGCTTGTGGGGTTGGGGGTTGTGGTGGGGGATAGTCATGGTCAATATGGAAATATGGTGGCATAAGGATGACATCAGAGGGAGGGCATGGGAAGGATGTAATGAGAGAGGATCACATGGAAGGGGGTGAGATGGTGGAGTTGGTTAAGTGTGGCTAAATGACAAGGCCAATTATTTAATACATTCAATCTGAAAGCTTCACTAAATTTGAATGAAAACATATTAGAAAAACTGTCAGGTGAATCAAAAGAATACATCACCATTGGTTCTGTAGACAAAAAGATGGTATACCTTCCAGAGTTTCCAAACAGTCAAACAGGAGCAGTTATACTGCTGCTATGAAACTTGAATCCTAAGCAAGGACTTTGTCATGGAATGACTGGTAACAAGGAAGCTGTTTTGACTTTGATGATAGATGCTGAAATTATAATGGACAGTTTTCAAGGAAATGGAGTGTTTATTCCTCAAATTGAGCCCATCATGTGTAACCCCAATTTTTCAACTCTGGAGAAAACAGTTCCCAATTAGACTTTCATATTCTATGACTACAAACAAGTCACAAGGCCAGACTCTTGACAAAATTTATATTTATATTCCTACTCATGTTTATACATGTTTACATGCTTTATGTAGCTTTTTCCAGAGTGAGAAGCTTTGATTCTGTTAAAGTCTAGAGAAGTACTGTTGCACTAAAGAAACTAATTTGACTGTAAATGTTTCATGTGTCTCAGTTTGGCTCTATTAGGAAGATTGTTTGGAGTATGTCTAAAGGACCATGTGCTGGCCACTAGATGGCTCTGCAGTGCAATTGAAGCTAGTAATTAATTTGCATTTATTCAGGTTCAATGAACATTCCAAAGTATTTTACAACTGAATAATTACTTTTGAAATGCAGTCACTGTTCTATTTTGCCAAATGTGGTAGACAATTTGTCAATAGCAAGATCTCACCAACAGCAATAAGATGTCTAATTCGTTATCTTTTTGCTGAAATTGGCTTGTTATTTACTTTCTCAATTTCAATGTGTTAGCCATCTTGGATAAGATAAATCAGATAAATATCAAAGTTTCTACTTAAATCTAATTCTGGCCTTTTCTCAGTCTGCCCTGTAACCATGCTATTTTTTTCATCCCTGAGCCCATTGTCAGGCCTCTATTTAATTTCATCTAATTCCTTTCAATCGGAATTACCCTTAAAAACGCTGGGACAAATGTTTAATCTCTTTCACCTCTCCTCTATCATCCTTTGCTGCACCTCTCTCCTCTGTCTACTGCTCCCTTTCCCATTCCTCCTTTCTCTCTTTCCTCCTATCTACTACCTTTCCAATCACCTTTCTTCCCTCCCAATGTCTCCCCTCTTGTCCTTCACTCTCCTTGCCCTCTGAACCCACTTAGCCTGAGGATGACAACACGGTCCTGCCTGTGACACCAGTGACAGATCAACTAGTTTTAGAATAAAATGAGATAATCACCTTCCCCCGACCCCCTCAAAAAAAATTCCTGCATAAAAGAAAAGCTGTGAGTGCCCAAAATCTAAGATTAAAAGCAGAACACACTGGAAGTACATAGTGGGTCTGTCAACATCTGAGAGGTGTAAAGCTATTTAGGATTGATGGCTATTTTTTCCAAACTGCTCACCCGCCTTTTCTGCTCACAGAGCAGGAAGGAATAGCTCTGTATTTCCATCATTTTCCACGTTATGTGACAGACACGTTGCTATGCAACAAGACAGTTTATTTGCATTTTCAGACCGCACCAAAACTGACCTATTTACTGTGGCTGGAATCACAATCACATCATTATCACACAAAAGTTCAGTGCAATGCTTTTCCCATGTCCCCCTGGATCCCTCCTTTCAGCTCCGTTCATGTACTTCCTCTGTCAGACCGTGCTTACAGCCTGCATGGGATTAATCACTGATGTACAAATCGAGACGGGGTTGAGAATGTGGAGGTGTTGTCTATACTGAAAGATTTTTCAGGATTAGCCTCGATGTATTAACGCCCAGTACTCTAGACTTCCCTGATATAAATTTTGTGAAAGTTCCTGTCTGCCACAGTGCAATGTATAGTGCAGCAGATGATCATTTAATTGGTTCATTCGCAGCAAGAGAAGAAAGGATGTGTTATATACTGCAAACAGAAGGGACATGGTGACTCCTTTCCCTTGCACTGCCCAGTTCATTTATGTTGAAGCTGCTGATCCTGGGAAGGCTGCCTTGCATGTTACAGAAGAACAAAAGTGACTGATACATCACTTCTGGCAAGAAAGCAGGCAAGGTCAGCATAGCCTAAAAACAGAAAAAGCTGGACATACTAACCAGGTCAGACAACCGTTTCAGGCAGACGATCATTCATCAGAACGGGGAGAAGTTAGAAATAGAAAAGGTTTTAAGCAAATGAAAGGGGGCGGGTGGTAGAAAAATAACAAAAGGAAAGGTCTGTGATAGGGTGGAAGACAGGATAGATTGAAGGGCAAAAGAATTGGTGGTGCAAGGCCAAAGGGAGCGGTAATGGGACAAGTAAAGAAACAGAAGGCAGAGGAGGTGTGTGTTGTAGAACAATGAACAGCCTCCGTCTGAAAGGAGAAACAAGAGAAAAGTAGAACTAAAGCCAGCAAAGGGAAAGAAAACAAGATAAGGGCAGAGATTATGGTCCGAATTATTGAACTCAGGGCGGAATCATCCACTCCCGCTTGTGGCAGGCGTGATAGGGGGCAGGAGTGGAAAATATCTGGAGATCGCAAAAACTGGTCTCATGTCATCGTAAAACCAGTTTGCGATCGTCCACTCCACCAGTCAATGGCAGGCTGTGTTTCCCACTGTCACACGTCAGGAACGTAATTTCAATATCAGTCTGTAGCCCCACACTGCTCGCCAGAATTACCCCCCGACGCTGGATCATCTGGGCATGTCGGTGTGTTTCACAACTGTACATGAGCGACGTGCACCTGGCGAGCTGCACTTTGCTCGGGTCTTTGAGGTTTGTTTGCCTACCTTGCTTCGGGCAGCACTCACAGTCATCAGCGCCAGGCTTTGCAAGCAGCACCACACCATTTGTAAGGGGGCTCACAGGCAGGTCTCTACCTACCAGATCAGCCATAATGCGGGGGTGGCTTTTCAACGGCTGCAGGGCTAAGGCTTGCTTGGGGAAAGGGGAGAAGTGGCCTCAGGCAAGGGAAGAGGCTGCAGGACGAGGGGGAAGGAGGGTATCCCAGGGTGTGTGTGGGTGTATATGTTGATCTGTGCAAGTGGCCTCAAGATGGTGAGGGCTGAGGAGGCAGTTTCCAGAGGAGATGAGGCCAGATGGAGATGTGAGGGTGTGTGAGAGAGAGTGAGTGGTGATGTCCCTTGAGCTGGCAGTGAGTGAGATGCCAGTGAATGTGTGATGGCCTAGAGTTTGTGAGTTTAGGGTGATGAGATGGTTGCTTTACCCTGGCAGCACGGATGAGATCATTCATCCTCTTTCTGCACTGGATGGCCAACCTCTTCCGTGCAGTGTTGGCACTGACCACCACTGCCACGCCTCCCAAGCCGGATTGGTGAGATTGCTGAACCTCCTGCGGCCCGAGTGGAGGCGGAGGACATCATGGTGGCCTCCAGAAGGCATTCCAGTGCAAACATTGAGAACTGTGTGTGTGGCTGCAGTTTAGATATGGCACCCAGAGTGAGGGACTGGTGAGGTAACAGCGTGGTGGGTGACTCAGAGCCTGCCCGCCAGCGAGACGGTGTGTCTCCTGTGGCTGCATAATTAATGAGATGGGAAGCGGACGATACGGCTTGAAAACCCGCCAGTGTGGCCAGCAGGTAAACGCTGTTTTTCACGCCCACTACCACACTTAGTGCAATTCCGGGATGATTCCACCCTCAGTGTTGAGTCGGTAAGGCTGTAAGGTGCCTGACTGAAAGGTGAGGGGCGTCATTTTTTGCTGGCAGGATTTTACAGTCCCGCCGAAGTCAGTGGGCTTTTGAACAGCCCGCTGTATTTTATGGCCCCATCACCACCGCAACGGGGCTGTAAAATTCAGCCTGAGGTTCTGTTCCTCAAGCTTACGTTGAGCTTCTTTGGAGCACAGGAGCAGGCTGAGGATAGGGAGGTCAGCGTGAGAGCAGGGTTCAGAATTAAAATGACCAGCTTCTGGAAGCCCAGGGTAATGCTTGTGGACTGTGGTGTTCCGCAAAGCAGTTACCTAATCTGTATTTGATGTACCCAATGTAGAGGAGCGAATACAGGAAGCACACATAAATTGCTGTTTCAACTGGGATCTCAGGCAGTGAGAAGAAAGGATGGTGTTGCATCTCCTGCACTTGCATGGAAAAGTGCTGTGGGAAGTGGACAGGATGTTGAGGGTAGTTGTCCTATCATGATTCTGGGAGTGGGGGGAAGGGGTGAGAGCAGAAGTGTGGGAAATGAGATGGACTCGAGGACCCTGTCAATCATGGTAGAGAAGGGGATTCCTTGATTGAGGAAAAAGAAAGACATACCTGAAGCTCAGTTATCTAAAGACCACTCTCCCACTTGGGGGACAAAATGGCACAAAGTATGAGGAGAGCAGAACAAAACTTTAGGGAGTCTTTACAAATATCAAATTTAAGAAGGCTGCCTAAACATCATTGGGCAAAATAGAGAAACAGTAAAGCCAGAAGTCTGCCCAAAGATCAGTATTATAATCCTGTTCTTGTTATGTTATTGTTTGTCCTCCTACTGATACATACAGCTGAAAAAAATCACATATTGTAATTTGTAATACAAGCACTGTTGAGAAATGACTCTTACAGGCAACATTGTGACCTGTTCTGTATGATTGATAAATAGTAAAAGTAAATATTAGATTTCATTTTATATTAGTTTCATAGTTAAAAAGAAAACCTAAAATTATGCAAAATATTTGTGGTAGGCATTATCTGTTCAATGAAGATAATCTGTAAAGTTGTAACTGTTTTCATATAAAATAATCAGATATTATTCTAATCTTCCCATGGTTACACCTTTATGTTAATTCTTTTCTGTGCATGTAAATAGATAAGGTGGTTGATGGTATGTCCTGAGACTGCAATATGGAGCCTATTTGAGCCTTTGGTATGTTGAGCTAATAATAAAACAAAGAGTGAAGGCCATGGAGTAGGTGATATATAGGCCTTTTAGCTGAGCTTAAAAACAAGACCACTGACCAGTGAAGCTCAACGCAAACTGGAAGAACAGCACCTCACCTTCTGACTAGGCACTTTACAGCCTTCCTTGACTGAATATTGAGTTCAACAATTTTAGATCTTGAACTCTCTCCTCCATCCCCACCCCCTTTCCGTTTCTTCCCCCTCCTTTTTGTTTTTTCCAATAATTTATATAGATTTTTCTTTTCCCACCTATTTCCATTATTTTTAAATGTATTTCCACCCATTGTTTATCTCTATGTTTTAGCACTTTTAGTATTCCCCCACCCCGACTAGAGCTATCTGTACCTTGTCTGTCCTGCTTTCTACTCTTAATTAGCACATTCCTTTAGATAATATCACCACCTTCAACACCTCTTTGTCCTTTTGTCTGTGACATATTTTGGTTATCTCCACCTATTACTGGCTGCTTGTCCCAACAACCACGCCCCCCCGCCCCCCTCCAAACCAGCTTATATTTCACCCCTTTCCTATTTTTAATTAGTTCTGTTGAAGGGTCATGAGGACTCGAAACATCAACTGTGCTCCTCTCCGCCGATGCTGCCAGACCTGCTGAGTTTTTCCAGGTATTTCTGTTTCTGTTTTTGTTTTGGATTTCCAGCATCCGCAGTTTTTTGCTTTTACCACTGTAATGTGAGGTTGAAAGAAATTGGTGGGAGGTTGAACTAAAAGGCTGCAATAGGCATTCTTTTATGTCTGCCCCATCTCAACGTTGGCTGTCTGGAGGATGAAAATGGATCATGTCCGTAGGGACACGATGTACAAGCCTCTAGGTAAGGGGAGAAAAAACGTGCCCAACATCTGATGGCCACCTTTGTGTGCGGCTGCATCAAGCTGTGTGTAGATCCTCGATACGCAAACACCAAGTGTCACTACGTGCTGAGGTTCTGCCTGTCCCCGGTGTTGCGAAGGATGGGTTTGGCCACGCTGCCGCAGAACGCTCCAAGTAGTTGGACCGCGCCGTACCACCTGTCCCTCGTAGAAAAATTTATGTAGAGGAACGTTTTTGACCACAAGTCCATCAGGCAGTGGTCGGCACGTAACGTCTTAGAGGCCTTGCAGGAAAAGGAGATGGTGGATCCTGTAGGATGGTTCCCTGAGTAGACTGTCAAGGTCATTTGGCAGAATGCCTCATCGCCAGAACTTTCCAACAATCACCAAGACGTAGCTTGGCTGGTGGTGAGAAAGGCCCTCCCCGTCAGATCCTTCCTACACGCCAGGAGTCTCACCCCCTCGGCACGTTGCCCTCGAGGTGGCTGTGGTGGGGAAGAGACCGTCGTTCACCTCCTTGTGGATTGTGCCTCTGTAAAGAAGGTCTGGAGAGAGATGCAGTGGTTACTGTCAAGGTTCATCCCGAGCAGTTCTGTGACAAAGGACTCTGTGCTCTACGGGCTGTTCCCAGGGACACACACCGAGGCAAACATCAACTGCAGCTGGAGGACCATCAACTCGATGAAAGACCGAAACTTGTTGGTCTTCCAGCGCAAAGAATTGTCCCCAACCGAGTGTTGCAGACTGGCACACTCCAAGGTCCAGGACTACGTGCTGAGGGATGTAATAAAGCTTGGGGCAGCCACCGCAAAGGCGCAATGGGGAAAGGTCGCTGTCTAAGGCCTTTCTGCCATAGTGCACCGAGGGGCTGGGAATTGTATAGACCCCTCGGGCTGTACGGCTCACAAAGATTGTATGTATTGAATACTAATTGTATTGAAGCACCTCAGAGTGCAACATGATATATGTTGATAACTCCAATCCCATTGCACTGTCTGACTGTCTGTAATGACCATATTGAAATGATTGTAATATTCACTGATTGTATTGAAGCACCTCGTGATCCTGGTGTAAAAGTTGAATCTGATTGCACTTTTTGTGATGGCGATTTAGAAATGTTTTGTAATGTTCTTCCAGATATTTTATGAATAAAGTATTTTTTTAAAAAAAAGTCTATTTGTCTGTGCATTTAACCCTTAAAAGTGTTTGTATCTGTGTTTTGAATTCATTCTGAACAGATAGGCAGAGGACTGCAGGCATTGAGTATAATATTAAAACAAAATTACATTCCTAACAGATTAATCCTGTTTTTGTAGGTCTAGCAGAACATTCAATCATCATTGACCATGTCCATAAGCAGCTCAAGGTTCTCTGTGTTGCTCTTACCACCTGTATTAATCTCATTCGTTTACACAAGCTTCAACATAGCTACATGCACTCTGGGGCACACAGGCACCAACCAAGCTTCAAGAGATTACACTGGATGCTTGGGTGAGCAAGTGGTGGGAGTAGAGAATGAAAAATGCACTGACAATTCAGAGGACCACCCTAGTTACTTCCAATGATTTGGTCCTCACAGGGCTTCTATAGAAAAGAAGATGGTTTCTAAGCGGGATGATCTATAGGTATGTGTTCAAACTGTTGTACAAAGTCAGACTAGAAGCCAAATCTGAGCAAATGTTGACAAACTGGTCATCTGCTACCCTCAATTTAACAGGCAGTACCTTGAATTAATACTGAGACGACTGCTGTAAAGGCCTTCTGTTCCTCTACAAGAAGCTGTCTTATCTGGCTGAGTTATTTGAGATATGATATGTGATAAGTATATCTTGGACCTACGAGCTTAGAAATGCATGTTTTGGCATGAACTGGGCATAGGAACCAAACCCTTCACCAGAATGGGAAGAATTGAGACCGAACCAATACTGGGCTTCAGGCCTCATTTATATCAGGCCAATGGGCTTCAAACAATTGCAAGACATCCCCAGGGAAGTGACCAGCAATTGGAGGTGAGGGGAGTGGTGATTTGTGTTTGATGGTGGTTTTAAAGTAGGATTGGAATGGGAACTCTTGCACCACTTGGCTCCATGTTCAGCTAAAAATGTATTTTTAAACATATCTTTATGATGGCAGCTGGCAGCCATCCATTTAAGAGCTGCTGGTTAGACCACCATAGACCTGGTTTTTGTCACAGAGTTGGTAGTTCTATCCCTACAGTGAATATTGGCTGCCGACCTCCTTGCTAACCCAAAGCTTCTGGAGTGTAAACTCCACATATATTTCAAAATCTCTGTGTGTGAGCCTGCAGATGTGTTGGTTTGCATATCAATGGATATAAAGAGTTCAACTCCGCTGCCATCTAACATCATTGGCAACCCCTTTTTGTTCCGACTTATCTTGCTCTACTTCATCGAGTCGTGGGGAGCGCTGAAAGCAATGCCCATGGCTGTGAGGCATCCACCAAATAAGATCTGGCTGACACTGCTGCTGTTAGGTTAGGGGTTGTCCTTTCTTATGCTCGTATTCTCCATCATTGCTGGAATTCCAGCTGAACTGAAGCCTGTCATTTCTATTTAACTTCTGCTTCCCATTACTTCTTGTCCTTTTATTTTTTTGCTGATATCCGATTGGTTGGTCATCCCCAGCTTGGGTTACTGTAGTGAGGCTCTGGCCCTACTTCAAGTTCCTGACATACAAGAACCTGGCTGACTTATAACTTCAATTTTAAATGAGTGAGATTAATGCATCACAAGTGTGCTATGTGATGGCAGCAATAGTGCCTGACTTTACCACTCCATCCCCAGCCTCCCTTAACACATCCCTAAATAGCAATAAAAAAACAGATTGGTGATGTTACCAGGGACTTAAAAAAAATACCAGGGATGCCAAACTTAGTTTTGTGGAGAGGTTAAGGAAGCTGGGGTTGCTCATCCTACATTAGAAAAGGTTATGGCGAGATTTAAATGAGGTATTTGAAGTTAATGGGGGGCTTTGATAGAGTAAATATGGAGAAACGGGTGTCACCAGGTGAGGAGGAGTCAAATTACTTCCCTTTTTCTCCTTCTCCTCATTTGGTTGCAACAGATTTTTTTTCTCTCCTGGTGAGTACTTAACTGTTTAAGTGCTGTGATCATAAAATAACCAGTCGGACAGTTTTTTTTCAGTTTAACAAAGAATTGGGTTAGCGTTATTATATTTAAACTAATCCAAGTAAAATAATAAAATATGCTCCAACTTTTGCACACACACAAAAATACAGATTACAGAGTGGGGAAGGATAGGTTGGCCAAATTAGAGTCCATGAATTTTTCAGGGGGTTGGCGGGGGCAGTCCACCCACGATCGGCTCCGCGCCGCTATTTTACGCAGGCGGGCAAATTAAGGCCCGCCTGGTGTAAGAGGTGAGCCATAGCGCTCAGTGCTACCTGTGCAGACGGGGGGAGGAGGGAGAGTCGGGGCCAGCGCTCTTTCACGTATGCTCACAAAAGATTGCTCAAAACCTCTTTTGTGAGCATGCGCGAAAGAGCGTTTCAATCTCCCAGAGGCATGGAACTGTGTGACTGTGTCACATGAGATGGGACATGTTTTTATATTTTGGAAATTTTAACAATTTAATTAATAAAAGCTTTAGGAAACCTCACCCCGCTCGTGGATGAGGTTTCCTAACTTTTCGCCCGCCCTCCAACCTTAAGGTTGGATGGGCAGGGTTAACAATTCCCTTAATCACTTCCTTAATGGCCTTAATAGGCCAGTTACATATTGGCGGGTGTGCAGCCGACTCCGGTGTGCGCCAGCTGAACGAAACATTGGGAGATAGCGTGTTGATGTCAGGATGCAGGCCCGATGCCATTGCACGTCATTTTATACGTTGGCAGGTCAGGCCCGCCTCCCACGCCGACTGAAAAATCCTGCCCCATAAGAAATAAAAAGAATATACAATCTGTGGTCTGGTGACTCGGCTGCTTCAGGCTGAATTTGGTAGTCTTGATGCTTCTGATTTATAGATTTCGACAACTGGGTTGGTTGTTCTTCAGGAGATGGTAGTGCTGTGTTGGATTCTTTTAAGAAATCTCTGTCTGCAACACAGTGTCCCTGGATGATCACAGTCAGCAAATAGGGCTGGAATCTTACCAGGTGGGTTGCAGAGAGGGAGGCAAGAGAGATCCCATTTGGGTCTTCACGCTAAGCTTCTTGTCCTCAGTTCTGCTCAGGAAACATGTGCTTCAAACATACAAAGGTTTGGCTCGTCATGTGACTTTCCTTTTCCAATAGCCAGGGTGATTCAAATAAAGTTATTGTCTGTGTATTCCAAGGATTAGCTCATGTATGGAAAGCTATCTTAGCCAGGGACCCATTGTCTAAGCGATTAGTCTTAATGGACCATCTCGAACAGTTAACTACCTCAGGTGATTGCCTTAATGCCCTGTTAATAGGACAGCAGATAGGGGGCCTTCAAACGGCCCTGAACTCATTGCTTTGATGGGTTTTGCGGATATACTATCTCCATGTCAATGAATTGTAATATTTGATGTATAGCAATGCAAAAGTGGGTAGCCATCTTTGGCTGTAATCTCAAGTCACCTCAGACTCTGTGTCCAGCAGTTTTCACCCCCCCTCCACCCCACCCCACAGCAGTGCCAGCAAGACATTGAAACCCCCGTTCACATCGGCAGGACCAGAAGATCCTGCCGGCGTGAGGGGCTGGAAAATTTCCAGCCTGTGTTTTTTAAAAAGTCTGTTTTTACAAGTTCAAAAACCAGCGGATTAAAAATTATTATTTGATATAAAGTGTTACGACCGCAGCTGATGTTAATGCTGAGCAAGCCAGATCTCAGATTGAAATCCATCTCAGCTGATTGTAATTTTTTTGTAGAAACAAGGAGGGAATGCTACTGAACACAAAACCACAGGACTCCAGTAATAACTTTTAAAATTTGAAGAATTAAGGTGTTTATTAATAAAAAATACTTAAACACACAAGATGAAAGATACACAGAAAAAAAATCTTACACAATAATCCCCAAAATACTTTACTAAAGATACACAATAAAGCTATCTTTTGGCAACAGCCCTTATAGATTTTTAACCATAAAGTCCTGGAAATATTACGTAAACCGAGAAATTGCTTTCACTTTGAACAGAAGTACAATCGACAACTTCTCAGAACAAATCCACGCTGATAAGGATTTTTTACAAAGGGAGATTCAAAACAAACTCTTTCTCAGGACAACTATCCTCCTGGCCCAGAACTGAGCTGTTTTCTTCAATTAAAAGATTTTCACAGCTTTTCAGCACATTCCAAAACACCAGAGTTAGCCTTCAGTGGGACTCCCTCCACAGCAACTACTACAGCTGAAACCCTGTTTTAATAAATAAACTTTCACAACTCTCATCTTAGTTCTCTATTGTCTTTAAATATCTCTTTGAAAACTCAGGTTCCCAAACATCAAAACCTTTCATGTTCCTATTTTACCTCTATTTTGGGTCAGTGAAATTTAAAACGCCTGCCTCTGTTCACTCATAAATCTCCTGTAAAATGCAAATGTTCTTTATTACCTTTAAGACTCCTTTGAAATGTAACAGCTACAAATCAATTTCAAAACTTACCCTTAAATGCTAATTTCAGATCTACTCTGTTTCCATGGGCAGAATTTTCCCCTGTCGGGGGAGAAGTTGAAGTACGGGTGCACAGAGGCAATCCTCCAATCGGCGCCCCCGATCGGGAGCGCACCGCCATTTTACATGGGCAGGCCAATTAAGGCCCGCCCAGCGTGACGTCCGCACGGAAGCACTATGCGCTCTCTGTGCGGATGGGGGGAATCCCTAAACCCGAGAGAGGGCTCTTTCGTGCATGTGCACAAAAGAGCAATCTCATATCCCCGAGGCTAAGTGCTGCCTCAGGGTGATTGCCTCTACTGTCAAAAATATTAAAAATAGAAAGAAAAAATCCCTGACATGCCCCCTCATGTGACACTGTCACATGAGTTGGGACATGTCCATCACTTTTAAATCCACTTTAATTACATTTTTTAAAACCTACATGAAACCTCATCCCGTCCGTGGATGAGGTTTCATGTTTTTTCTATTGCCCGCCAGGTCTCCTGGCCTGCCCGCCAACCTTAAGGTTGGACGGGCAGGTCAATTGGCCGTTGACAGGCTGGCGGGCGCACAGCTGATTTTGCTCTGCCCCCACCTACCTGAAAATTTAAATGGGGCACGGTGTTGTCGAGAGTTCCACCCGACGTATTCCCGCGTCATTTTATGCGTTGGCCCATGTAAAATAGCCATAGAGCAGAATTTTCTGCTTGATGTGCAGTGGGGGGGCGAGTGTCCCAACGTCACCGCGCACCATTGCGATATTTTGTTGGGCAGGTGAGTGATGAAGTGCGACGTGTGCCCGCCATTAATTAAAGGGCTAGTTAAGGCCCTTAACTCAGCAATCAACGCTGATTTTCAGGTATCTGTGCAATCTTCGTCTCGGCGCACGGGCACAACGGGCAGGTGGGTAAGCGACTTTTTAATAAAACTCATCCACGGGCAGGATATGAGGGCTCAGTGGGGTTGTCAAGCTGGTCTGTGAAACATTTATTGCAGAAATTATTTGAAACTTGCCTGTGTGATCTGTAGCAGTTCAGAACAAATTCCAGCTGCTTTCTGTGTACTTTGAACCTTCAGGTCAGCACTCTGTAGTCAGTAATCTTTATCGGGCCTGCAGCTTTCCGGAGGCCTCCCCTTAGCCTGGGTATGGGCTCTGACATGTCCACTGGAGGCAGCTCCTCTGAGGAGGAAGGGAGGGATAGAATAAGGAGGAGGCCAGGAGTGCACAATCAGCCTCCAGGGAAGCCACCTTTGGGAGGACAGGCGCAGGCACAAGGGGCGCAGGGCCAAGAGGTTGTCCAAGGTGGAAGAGGCCGCAGACAACGCCACTATCCTGCTGCCAGGTTATACAGGCAGCGAAGCAGCTACCTCAATATGTATGAGGTGCAGTGTTGAAGGAGGCTCCGACTGTCAAGGGAGACAGGCAACTACATCTGTCAGATGATTGGCCCTGAGATCTCTCCTAACTGGTAGACACCCCATGCCAGCGGCTCTGAAGCTCACAGTTGCCCTCCACTTCTATGCCTCTGGCTCCTTCCAGGGCTCGGTGCCTCCCAATCAGCTGTCCACACTTGTGTCAAGCAGGTCACAGACACTCTGTTCAGACGTGCATTGACCTTCATCCACTTCCGCTGTGACCAGGCAAGTCAGACACAGTGAGCCAGAGGCTTTGCGGCCATTGCTGTCTTCCCCCGTGTCCAGGGTGCAATAGACTGTACACATGTGGCCATCAAGGTGCCAGCAGGTGAGCCCGGTGCCTTCGTCAACAGGAAGGGCTTCCACTGCATGAACGTGCAGATAGTGTGTGATCACAGGATGCTGATTCTGCAAGTCTGTGCAAGGTACACAGGCAGCTCCCACAATGCCTACATCCTCAGACACTCCCAGGTGACGGGGCTCTTCAGTGCTCCAGCCCGACTGGATGGATGGCTGCTGGGTGACAAGGGCTATCCCCTCAGAAGGTGATTCATGACACCTCTCCACCATCCAAGAACAGAAGCTGAGCAGCGCCACAATAGGAGCCACACCTCCACAAGGGCTGTGGTGCAGAGAGCCATCAGTCTTCTCTAGATGCACTTCCGATACCTGGACCGCACAGGGGACACACTCCAGTACCCCCCAGATCGTGTCTCTGTGATAGTGGTAGCATGCTGTGCTCTGCACAATCTTGCGCTGGAAAGAGGGGACACAGTGGACGATGAAGACGTTGACGCAGTGGCTGCGGCTGCACATGATGACTCCAGCAGTGGTTCGGAGGATGAGGAAGAACAGGGGAATGATGAGGGGCTGAATGCTGACCCGGGACTACACCAAGGAAACAGGGACACCCAGGAGACTTTAACCCAACGAACGTTCAGCTAGCTCCACACAAATAGATCTGCAGGACCAGCATTGCCTGACGCATCCATACGCGGCACTTAGGTGCTAAATCTGCCACTTCATCAGCTGCAACTAAGGGCTTAGTACAGAAACATCAATGTCCACTCAAACACTCATGACATGTATGTAAAACATACAAATCCAACAAAGGTGCCACCTTCAACCATGGTAACACATGTGGATTTTATTTTGATCCATCATATGGTCCAACAAAATGAATCCCAAAGGTTTTTACAACTCCAAAAAATAATAATTCCCTAATCTCGGGCCAACACAAAAGCACCAGTGTGCCCTCGGTGGGGACGTGGTGTGCCTAAGGTGCCTTATGCTTACGTTTATGGATGCTATGTCTTGGTGCTGCCCCATCGCTCGGAGTAGCTTCTGAGACAGCCTGCTGCTGACTCTGCTGTCCTATTGGCCTCAACAGACGTCCTCTGGCCCGTGGAGCCTGTGCTGGCCCTGCCTGGGAGGGAGTGGCCTGTTCCACAGCTGGCACCTCCCCAGTCGTCGCAGCCTCAACGGATGTAACGGTCACTGGCAGAAGGGCGGAAGAGCTGCCGCCCTCATCCGGAGCGCCCTGAGAGGAGCTCATATAGACGACAGGCAACTGCTGCGCCGACGTGAGGTTTCCTCAGACCCCCCTGCTCACCGTAGATGGATGGGCACCGAGCTGGGACACTTGGTGCCCAGACCATCTCCCACATTGGCAATGACCAGCTGTGGCCACCTGCGCTGTGAGGGTTTGCAGGTCCGAGCGTAACCCCAGGAGAAGCTGCTTGTTCTCCTGGAAGCCCCTCTCCACGAGAGTTGCCACTCTCTCCATGGAGGAAGCATGACGCTCTGACATGAGGCTCATTGCATCACTGATGCTCCGCGTGGAC
Source organism: Cetorhinus maximus (assembly GCF_964194155.1). NCBI lineage: Eukaryota > Metazoa > Chordata > Chondrichthyes > Lamniformes > Cetorhinidae > Cetorhinus > Cetorhinus maximus. Next base: position 58,865,752 of record NC_135900.1, read on the forward strand.
TCCTCCACCACCGACACCAAGTAAAGCGCAGCCTCATGTATCACTCCCAGATGCTCCTGCACACCCGGCCACATTTCCTGCAGCTGCTGCGTCGCGGACGACTCCAGAGGCACATCATCAGGCATTGACTCAGCATGTGCCTGGTCCCCTGCAGTCCTCCGGCTGCTGGCACCATCAGCACTCTCTGTCTCTGCCAGCTCCTCCAGCGATTGTGAAGTGCCCCCTCCACTGTGCCCTGGGACACTAGCCGATGTAACAATTCCCACTGAGGTGCTAGTATCTGCGCTAGTGCCTGCCTCGCTGAAATGGTGTGACGCAGGTGACAGTTCAGGCCTCTCAGGTGTGAGAGGGGGTATCTGCACTTCCTCCCGACGGCCATGCTCTGATGATGCTGAAATTAACAACAAGGATAGTGGATCAGTTAGCGTGCACACAGTGACACACTTCATCCCTTTCCCCCTGGCTCATTATGCGCTCAACCTTCCAGAACCTATGGAGACGAATATTGGAGGGGTGGCAAATAGTCAGGAGGAGGCCCAAACATTACAGGCGGATACAGACAGGCTGGTCAGATGGCCTAAGGAATGCCAAATGGAATGTTATGTGGATAAGTGTGAGGTGATGCACTTGGGCAGGACAAACAAGGTACGGGAATACATGAGGAATGGTAGGACCATGGAAAGTAAGGAGGATCAGAGGGACCTTGCTGGGCATGTTGACAGGCCCGTTAAGGTAGCGGGACAGGTACATAAGGCGTTTAAGAAGGTAAATGCCATACTTGCCTTTATTAGCCGCGGAATAGAATATAGGAACAGGGAGGTCATGTTGCAAATGCAGAAAACGCTCCCGAGGCCGCAGCTACACTTCTGTGTCCAGTTGTGACCTGCGCTTCATGGGAGGGATGGCATTGGAGTGGGGAGAGTGCAGAGGGTCCTGACCTGGATGCATTCTGGCCTGGAGAGTTGGAGTTCTGAAGACACATAGCATACACTGGTGATATTTGCCATGGAGCACAGGAGATTGAGGGGTAACATTATTGAGCTTCATACCATTATGAGGGGCATAGATCGGGTGGGCAGAAGGCAACATTTCCCCTTGGTGGAGGGATGACTAACCTGGTGGCATTGATTTAAGGTAAGAGGCATGAGGTTGACAGGTGAGGTAATGAGTAACTTTTGCACACAGTAATGTGGGACACACTGGCTGAAAGGGTGCTGGAGGCAGAAACCCTCCTAAGTCGTAATAAGTATTTGGATGTGCAGTAGCGATGTAATGGCATACAAGGCCATGGGGATAGTGGTCAGAAATGGGATAAGGCAACTTTGGAAGGTGGTTGACATGCGTATTTTCGAAGGGCTGAGGGACCTTTGTCTATGACCCACACCTCTGACTCTATCAGTCTGTGAATGAGCAATGTTGCTACATTAACGATTCCAACAATCATCAGTGCTTTGGATGATGGGAAGACAGAGTGGATGGGACTGTGGGCCTCAAATACCTGGCCGCTGCACCCCAGCCTCACTGACACCTGTGGACTTGGGCGCATGGCGCATTTCAAGCTCCAGGGCCTCCTGCTCAAAACGGGTCAATATTATGAGCTGGGCCTGGCCGCCTCCAGTGTGTGAACGTTCATATGCATTATGCGCATTTTTCTCCTGCAAAACAGAGAAGACCATTCATTGCAGCTTATTGCTCGTGTACTCTGCACGCACACGCCACACCCCAACCACAGTGGCCCACCTGAGGCCTCCAGTGCCTCCTCTCCATGCTACTGCTGATCGGTCACAAAAATATGCTTCCAACTGCCCCCAACCCCACAACAGCCACCTTGGACACATTCTGTGCCCATCACTTTCAGAAACACACTCCCATGGCAAGGTGTCACAACTAGGTGCAGCGCCAAGGGCACCAGATGGCTCTTGGCCACAACACCTTGAGGCTCCCCTTCCACCATCTCACCACCATGAATAGGACATGTGTTGGAGTTCTGAGTATGTGCCTAGCTGCATCTCCTGCAGGAGGCCCCCAGACTACTCATGTGTGACAAAGACCAACACATGGTGCGGGGAGAACTCATCTCCTCATGAACCACTGAGGCTGACGTAAGCATGGTCACTATCTGCTTGCCCACCCAGCGTGCGACAAATGCCCAACATGAGCTAATGCAGTCACGGCACTAAGACTTGGCAGCAGGGGGACCCTCAAAGGCTAAGGCTACCTACAGGGTTAAATGCCTAATGCCAACATGGCACTCACCCTTCCAGAGCACAACAAATCATTGAAGCGCTTATGGCACTGGATCCAGGTGCGCTACACCACGTCGCAGGAGCTCACCATCTCTACCTCCTCCTCCCAGGCACACTTGGTCATGTGGGGAGGGCTCCTCCTCCCATCCTGGGGAAACAGCACCCCCCGCCGTGCTGCCACCTCCTCAAGGAGGGCAGCAAGGCATTCATCGGAAAAGCGAGGGGCACATTGGCCCCCTGTTGGCCTACCCTGCAGCCTGCCCTACTCCTGGCCCTCGCCCTGCAGCCTGCCCTGCTTCTCTGGCCTTCCCTCTACATTGGCCTGCTGTGCAGACCCCCTGTGGTGCCACCTGCAGCTGGCCATAGTGAACAGCCTAAAGGAGGCTGCCAAGCCTTCCTTTAAACAGACTGCCGGGTCGCCATTGGACCCGGTGGTCTGTACACGCCCGACGTAAACTTAAGATTCCCATTCTCCATGGAAGTTGGAAATGCGCTGGGCGGGCCTTAATTGGCCCGCCTGCGCAAAATGGCGGCACAACCCGCGTCAGCGTCAGCATCAGCTCTGCCCGCCCGCCTAACAGAAAATTTAGGCCATAGAGTCGTAGTCATAGGGGTCTACAGCACAGAAAAAGGCCCTTCGGCCCATCGAGTCTTCGCCGGTCAAACAAGTACCTAACTATTCTAGTCCCATTTTCCAGCACTAGGCCCATAACCTTGTATGCCATGGCATCGCAAGTGCACATCCAAATACTTCTTAAATGTTATGAGGGTTTCTGCCTCTACCACCCTTTCATGCAGAGTTCCAGATTCCCACCACCCCCTGGGTGAAAAAATTCTTCCTCACAGCCCCTCTAAACCTTCTGCCCCTTATCTTAAATCTATGCCCCCTGGTTATTGATCCCTCCACAAAGAGGAAAAGTTCCTTCCTATCTACCCCATCTATGCCCCTCATAATTTTATACACCTCAATCATGTCCTCCCTCAATCTCCTCTGCTCCAAGGAAAATAACTCAGTCTATCCAATCTCTCCTCATAACTAAAACTTTTTGTTTTTGTTTTGGATTTCCAGAATCTGCAGTTCTTTGCTTTTATCTCTGTGTTTAATTGACTGCCACTTCTCTTCAAGGAATGCCTACTCAGCAGGTCTGGCAGCATCGGCGGAGAAGAGCGCAGTTGATGTTTCGAGTCCTCATGATCCTTCAACAGAACTAAGTAAAAATAGGAAAGGGGTGAAATATAAGCTGGTTTAAGGGGTGGGGGGGGGGGAGGGGGGGGGGGGCGCGTGGGGTGTGTGTTGGGACAAGAAGAGCTAGGTAAAGGGCCAGGTGGAGATAACCAAAAGATGTAGATGGAGACAGTCACTGAGAAAGGAAATATGGCTGTGAAAGCGGGTTTTAGTAAACACCTTGTCAAGGTTCCCGAGGCTGGATGACTAATGGGAAACACTCCAGTAATGATACACTGGCAGCCCCAACACCTGAGGCTGAAGCTGCTGAAGTATGTAAGAGAGAGGGAGGGTGCCTTCATCTTGAGGCACTATCTGAACAGTTTCTAAAAATATAAACAATAAAAGAAGCCACAGCTGTCTTTGTGGATGGTGAACAAGGGTGTGGCGGCTCTAGATGGGTGGTGGGGGAGGGATTAAAATGTCCTTGGAGTGCAGGCCCCCCAGTCTGCCAGTGTGAGGCTGCCTCCTCTCACTAGTTATGTTTTGGCCTTCACAGGCTGGCTGTCCAGTTGACGTGGGAGAGGGGCCTTATTCGGTCCTTTAATACCCTTTATTGGCTACCTGAAGTTTGAAAGCAGTTAACTATTCTGCCACCAATCTGGCCTTTTTGAAAGGGGCTGGAGCTGCCAGGCAGTGACAATAAGTTCTGGTTCTGCATGTCTCTGGTCCTGCTCCCCATCAGGCTTCAGGAAACTCTAGGCCATTGCACCTAGTGGCAAGAGGGTCTGGAACCGGAGGACACAGATTTAAGATACAGAGGAATCTCAATGAGTCAAACTTGGGTGACATGAAATCCCGCTTGTGTCAAAGTTATCAACCATTCCCATCAGCAGAATTGCAAAAGCTATGGAACAAAGCCTGTGATTAGCTGAAATTCCGCAGTGATCAATCCAGGTTAGCTGAACTTTCTTCAGCATCGGCAAGAGAAATAATGCTGAAACCAGGGGTCGTGTGACCCCACTGACCAATCACAGCAGAGTGGCTGGACCTAAGTGTGCTCAAATTTCTCCATGAAGTGAGTGGAAAACCGTGGCGGAAAGCGGAAAGCGGACATCACAGAAAAGTGTAAGATTCCACCATCAAGTTTATCCATCATTCTGAAAGCCAAGGAGAACATCTTGGGACAATTCAACAAATAGGCATCCTCTCCAGCAATAAAGTAGATAAGAACATTGAAGAAGCTCTGCTATTGTGGTTCAAGGCAGCCCGAGCAGAGAACATGCCCATCTCCAGCCCAAAGGGGGTCACCATGGCAAAGAAGCTGGGCCACATGGAGCACACCTGCAGCGACTGATGGCTGGGTTGATTCAAGACAAGGCACAACATTGCCTTCTGTTGGGTATGTGGTGAGGGCTGTTACAACAGCAGTGACAGATTATTGGGTCCAAAATGGTCTCGTCCATGTCTTGAACGAGTATGCACAAAAAACATTTTTAACGTGGATGAAACCAGACTGCCAGAACGGTCATGATGCTTAAAGGTGAAACATGTCATGGCGGAAAGTGGAGCAAGAAATGCGTCACTGCTACAGTCCACACCAACATGGTTGGCACCAAAAGGCTGCCACTTCTGATAGGGAAATCCAAAATGCCACGGTGCTTTGCGAAAGCCAAGACACTGCCCCACACAGTACAAGACTGACAAAACCGTCTCGATGACCTCCAGCACTTTTTGACACATGGGTCAAGAAAGTGGAAAAAGCATATCACAGAGAGAAAAGAAAACTGCCGGATGTGCCCTGACATCGCTGGCCTGAAGAGCATTAAGCTGTTATCCTTGCCTCCAAACACCACAATCAAGCTCCAGCCAATGGATCAGAGGGTGATTAGGAACTGAAAACCCATTATCAACGCCAGCTGATCTCTCAGCTTATCAAGACCATTGATAAGAAGCAGGACTACAATCCCACTGTGCTAGAGGCCATGTTGATGCTGAAAAAGGTGTGGAAGGTGGTGAAGGAAGCCATAATCGCAAACTGCTTCAATCACACTGGGTTCAAACAGGTTACTGCTGCACAAGACGATGGGAATGAGGAGGAGCAGGGTGACATCAACCAACCCGATTGTGAGGCACTTTCACTCACCTGCGGGACGCCAGTATGGAGATCCCAGCAGAGACAACCATGGAAGCTTATGTGAAGGTGGGCGATGCTGTGCGTGCACGATGGAACTGACTGGCGATGCCATCATAGATGCAATACATTCTTCAGCCAAGGAGGGAAAGGAGTCCGATGACCCTAAATATTCCAATGAACACCTGCCCACTGTTTCCCTGGTCGATACTGTGAAGGCCGTAAAGATGCTCCAGGATTTTGCACTGCAGCACGAAAATACCGAAATCATGTTCGACTACATTTGTAACCTAGGAAACTGCATCTCACACATTGGATAGCACGCTAAGCAGATAGAAATTATGAAGTTTCTCTGGTGCTAAATCCTGGCCAATGCCCAGCCCTTTTCAAGGCCAATACAATGTAAACCATGAACAAATGGAACAAAGAAATTTTTTCACTCTTTTACTGTGTTACACCATGGGCAGAATTGTTACCTCATCGGGCGGGCACGTGATCAGGCCTTGACCGTGATTTCACGCTGGCTAGCCAATTAACGGCCAGCCTGTTTGAAACGTGTGCTGAGAGCCTTAGCGCTGCCGGGGTGGGGGTGGTAGGAGTGCGAGCGCTGAAGTGTGCGCATGCATGGGAGTGCACTCAGTGAAAGCTCTTGAAGGTACAGAGCTGCCTCAGGGAGCTGAAGATTTTTAACAGTAAAAATAAAGACTCTGTCACATGAACAGGGACATGTTTAAAAATGAGTTTTAAAGTTTTTATTTTTTTAAAATCACTGTTCGGAACCTCATCCCGCCCGTGGAGGTTTCGCAAAAAATGCAAAAAAGGCTGCTCGGTCTATTCGCCCGCCCGCCAACTGTAAGGCTGGACAGGCAGGGAGAATTTCATTTTAATTAATTGATTAATGGGTTTAACAGCCCTCTTTATTGTTGTCGGGCGTGCTGCTGACTCCCTAGTGCGCCCGCCGACCCGTAATATCACACAAGTGCGCGATGACGGTCGGGACACTTGCCTGACGTCATCGTGTGCTATTTCCCACTCATGTCGGGGGCACACCCGCATGCCCAGCTGAAAATTCTGCCCCATGTGATTTATACCATTTGAATCTGAAAAACAGAAAGTAATACGGTCTGCATTAGAAGTGTTTGTCGGCATATCGGATGACATAGAGACACATTCATGTGGCAAATTGGGCCAAGTCGGCGATCACGAGGCTCCGCTTGATATGAAATTGAAGGCGGCTACCCTGTGATTTGATTCACCGAGAGTTTACTGCAAATGGCAAAAGAACCAGAGGGGAGAAGAGGGGATTCTTTTTTTTACAGTGAGTTGGAATAACTACCTGAAAGAGTTTCAATAGTAACTTACAAAAGGAAATTGAATATGTACTTGAATAGGAAAAATTTGCAGCTCCTATGGGGAAACAGCAAGTGAGTGGGACTAATTGGATTGCTCTTCAGAAACTCGCGCTAGTTGAATAGGCTGTATGGCCTCCTTATGTGTTGTATGATTCTATGATTTTCGTACAGTGAATTATTTTGATGCACCATCTGGGTGAGAAAGCACGCTGTCCTCCTGGAACACCCTGGAAAAATTTTAAGAGTACTGCTGAGCAGGTGCAGAGCATGCTAATCATGTAAATTGCTAAAACTCATATCAAAGGCTGCAGAATTGGCATCAGCATAACAAATTCCAAACTATCCACTTTCAGATTTGGCTAATGATAATTTGATAATTTAAATGGTCATACACTTAACAGGGTTAACATTAATGACTGTTTCCTTGCATGCAGTTACACTATACATGGATGAAAGTTGTTACTTGTATTCTTATGTATTAATTTCTTTCTCAAGTTCAGTCTCAGACAGAACATGCCCTCTCCAGAATAAATGACATGGCATTGTGAGACTGATTTGTAAACGTGTTGATATAAGACAATTTGTCTCATCGGAAATCTAATCACACTGTGATGCTGGAAAGCATTAAAATTAAGTATGATTTCTAGCTGGATCCTGGCACTTATTAATTTGTTTAAGGGCAGGTGGATGTTAAAGGCTGTTATTCCAGATCAGAACTGAGGTATAATTGCCCCGAAATGAGATGAACCCCATTTTATCTTAGTGTGAATGACAACATGAATGGATAATTGCTTGTGTCACACAAAATAAACTCTGGCTTAACTGTCACTGTACATCCATTCCATTTTATTTTGGTCAATGAGGTATGAATGACAACATAAATGGCTAATTGCTTAGGCCCCATTAAAATAAATTCATTGTTAATCACTATTGCTTAACACTTGACAGTCTTTATGAACCCTGAGAGTGATGATTCCCCCTACTGTGCCCATCAGTTTATTCTTATGGATAAGATGTAAATTATTAATTATAAAAGTCACAATTTCCATAAAGCATCTTTATTCAAAAACAGAGCTAATTCAGTGATTGCATAATCCAAGCTGGGAATGCATTCAAAACGAGTTTAGGTCAATGAATTGGCACTACGCACCATTCACTGACCCATGCTGCCATGGATTACAGCTTTCTGACTTCCTGGGAGGATGGGATAGCTGAGTTTACTTTTTTTATGCCACAAAAGAAAATGAGTAATGCAAGGCTGACCTCTTGAAAATTTGAGCTAAGATTAAATGCTTCAGGAGCTGGGACAAATGTGGACAGGCCAGTGATTTTTAGTAGGAATCTCTGCCACCCACTAGAGACCATCAATATAAGATAAGATATAATATAAGATCAATATAAGATAGTCACCAAGAAGTCCAATAGGGAATTCAGAAGAAACTTCTTCACCCAAAGAGTGCTAAGAATGTGGAACTCACTACCCATTGGGAGTGGTTGAAGCAAATATTATAGATGCATTTAAGGGGGAGCTAGACAAGCATAAGAGGGCAAAGGGAATAGAGGGTTATGATGGCGGAATGAGGTGAGAACAGATGGAAAAAGTGGAGAATAAACAAAGGCAGTTGGGCCAACTGACCTGTTTCTGTACCACGTATTCTAGGTAATCTTGTGTAATCTTAAATAATGTCCACGGATTCATTATCTATTTCAATTGGTAAGGACAACCTGGATTATCTAAAGCTATGTGTCCAGATATCAGGCTACAGCTGCAATGGCTACAATTCAGTGCATTTAGTGGCCAAACTAGGTTTCCTCTAGTTGTCACCACACTCAATGAACCTACTAACTTTATATTTAGCAGTCACTGCTGACCATGGGCCAAACATAGACTGGTCAGAGGCAGAAAGGTAACACAAAACTGAATTTTCAAGGGAAGATAAAACCATACTGAGAAAGAGTACAGTTAAAAAGCTATTTAGAGTCACTGTTTGATTGATACAATTGTTGGAATAAGTTAGAAACCTGTTGCAGAATCCTAATTCCTCTTTCTTAATGTCTTCTGTCTTGAGAGGAATTGTCAGATTTGTTGAATGCGGGCATTCTTAATCAGAATCAATCACATGCGAAAGGAGGTTTGGAAGCTGATTGGAATGTGGGATTATCAATAGGTATGATTGAGTAGTGCCTTAATGACTGCAAATCAAAATCAGATCATTAACATCTCTAAGCAGTTCCTTTAGTCAACCAAAATCAATTGTCAATTGTCCTGTCAGTACCCAAAGATAAAGAGGGTAAAATTTGAAAAAGATTTGTCCTTTAAGTGGTTTATTTTTCAGTAATGAATTTTGAACATTTTAAGCCTAGTTGTTTGGAAAAAAACACACACGCCAACTGAAGTTGAGAATTAGGGCAAGATTTTTTGCTGAGTGAGCAGGTGCACGCCCGACCCACTCGAGTATAAAATGACGCGCAATGACGTCAGGTGAGCGTCCCGACATCAACACGCACCCGCGCGATATTTCAGTTGGCGGGCGCACACTGGCAAAGCTCCCTGGGGCATAGAGCTGCCTCAGGGAGATGAACAGTTTTGAAAATAAAAAATAAAAGGTTTAAAGGTGTTAAGAAACATGTCCCCTCATGTGACATGGTGCTGGTGCTCCTGATCCAAGTCCTATATCCTATTGGTGCTCCCTGATCTGAGCTCTGAATACTGCTGGTCTCTTTGTCCAAACCATTCTGCTCATCTGATCCAAAGTTAAACATCAGCCTGAATGATAAACGTAACCAGGTATTGGACAATCAGATCAAAACCCCAAGTCTGCTAACAATCAACTAATAATTCTCAATCACCACCTTAGGGGTCTTATAGAAAAATCTTGGCTTAGCTCCGAGGAAAACCCTTGTTTTCCCTTGTAATCAGGAATGCAGATGAGGGTTTGGATAATCTGAATTAACAGAAAGGCTTGGACATAGAGTTGAAGTACAGGTCAACCATGAACTAATTGAATGGGGGAGCAGGCTCGAGGGGCTGAATGGCCTCCTACTCCTGTTTTTATATTCCTATAAAAAGTGAAATGAGAGCACTTATCACTAAAGAGTTGCAGATGGAATTCTGTGATTAGCGAATTTCAAGATTCACAGGAACAGATTGCTACCTGCAGCTCATTATTGCTTTAAAGGTGACTTATTTCCTTTGAGAATCTCATTCAATTCAGATGTTATCTGATAAATGCATGTCGAAAATGAAAAGTCACTCAGATCAGAGATTACTGCAAGAAGGATAGAGCTGAAGAGGCAAGTCAGACTACAAGTGACAGAGATCAAGATCTCTCAATTCACTAAATTGGGCCTCGATTAGAAGCCAAAACCATGTGTCTAAAATAATCCACATGTATTAGTTGTACATTGTCACAACTCATCAGTTTCATTTTTACTGTGAAATGAAAGGGACGTTTTGCTTTCTTATATAATTATCATTTTGCTATAGCTCTATGAGCTCTCCACCTGTAATACTGTTATTCTATCCTTTTGGCTGCAGTTACAGTTTATTTGGAGGTTCTGTTTTAACTTCCGAGCCGCTTTAAGCACAACACGGAAGGAAGCATCTTCCTCTGAATTAGTTACATAAAACAGGTCACCCAGTATGATGCCCTTGGCCTGACTTCAACTGGTTTGACCATCTGGCCCATGTGTGCACTTTTTAATTATTTGGAAGAAATGGCCTATTAGTGCACCACAAGATATAGCAAAGTAGGAGAATCTGACATACATCTTAAATAGTGAGTGTGGACACATCAAAGTAACTCTTTAAAAGAATGAATTAAGTCCTATTCCAATACCAATGTAATGTTATTAAGGCCCAAATATACTTACATCAGTGAAATGTCATGTACAAAAGAATTATCAAAAAGGCTAATGGAATGCTGGGCTTGATATCTAGAGGACTAGAATACAAGGGGCTAAAAGTCATGCTTAAACTTTACAAAGCTCTGGTTCGACCACACTTGACATACTTTGAGAAGTTCTGGGCATCACACCTTATAAAGGATATATTGGCTCTGAAGAAGAATCATATGGACTTGACATGTTAATGCTATTACTCTCTCCACAGTTGCTGCCAGACCTGCTGAATTTTTCCAGCATTTTCCATTTCTATTAAAGGATATATTGGCCTTGGAGGAAGTGCAGCCTAAGTTTATCAGAATGATACCTGGACTTTGATGGTTAAATTACAAGGAGCGATTACACAAACTAGGGTTGTATTCCATGGAATTTAGAAGGTTAATGGGTGATTTCTTCGAAGTTTGAGATATTAAGGGGAACTGATAAAGCAGATAGGGAAAAACTATTATCACTAATTGGGGAATCTAGGACCAGAAGATCTAAAAATTAGAGCCAAACCTTTCAGCAACAGCAAAAACAACAACCTAGATTTATATAGTGCCCTTAATGACTTGGAAATATATCACCGTTTCTTCACTGTCGCTGGGTCAAAATCCTGGAACTCCCTCCCTAACAGCACTGTGGGCGTACCTGCACCACATGGGGTGCAGTGGCTCAGGAAGGCAGCTCACCATCTTCTCAAGGGCAATTAGGGATGGGCAATAAGTGCTGGCCTAGCCAATGACATCCACACCCCATGAATGAATAAAAAACACTGTAATAGAGCATCCCAAGGCACTTCACAGGAGCATGAGAAAACAAATGGTGACACTGAGCTGCACGTGGAGATATTAAGGCAGATGTCCAAAAGCTTGATCAGATCGGTCGGTTTTAAGGAGCCTATTAAAGGAGGAAAGCAAGGTAGAGAATATAGAGGTTTAGGGAGGGAATTTCAGAGCTTAGGGCCCAGACAGCTGAAAGCACAGCCGTCAGTGGAGCCATTAAAATCGGGCATCTTCAAGAGACCAAAATTAGAGGAACACGGATATCTCAGAAAAAGCAAAATACTGCTGTTTCTCTCTCCACAGGCGCTGTCAGACATGCTGAGTTTTTCCAGCATTTTTCCTGCATTTTTTGTTTTTATTACAGATATCTCAGAGGCTTGTGGAGCAGAGGAGAAGAGGAGATTACAGAGGTAGGATGGCAGGGAGGAGGGTAGGTGGGAGGCGGGTGGGGGGGCACAAGGCCTTCGAGGGATTTGAAAACAAGGAGCAGAATTTAAAAATCAAGATGTTACTTAACTGGGAGTCAATGCAGATCAGCAAACACATGGATGAAGAAGGGGACTTGGTGCGATTTAGGACACAGGAAGCACAGCTTTGGATGACCTCAAGTTTTCAGAGAGTAGAATGTGGGAGGCTGGCCAGAGTTGCATTAGAATAGTCAGGTCTAGAGGTAGCTAAGGTAGAGATGATGGCTTCAGCAGCAGATGAGCTGAAGTAGGTTCATAGTCAGGTAGTGTTACAGAGATGGAAATTGTTGTCTTGGTGATGGTGCAGGTATGTTGATGGAAGCTCGTCTTGACATCAGATATGACACCAATGTTGCAAATAATCTGATTCATCCTCAGGGATTTTCCAGGGAAAGGAATGGAGTATGTAGTCAGGGAGTGGAACTTCAGAAGCAAACACCCATGCTCGCAAAATATGGTAGAAGTTTGGATCTATCTTCTGTAAATGACAGTCGATGCAAGATCAACTGATAAATTCCTGTTCAAAAGTATTAAGGGATATGGAGCAAAGGCTTGTATATGGAGTTAGGGCATGGATCAGCAGCCACAATGTCATTGAATGGAGGAAAAGGTTTGAGGGGGATAAATGGTCTATTTCTGTTCTTATGCACCTATGTAGGGGATATTTTAATAAGGGGTAATCTTCTGACTTTATGGTACCATCAGAGTGTTTTGATTGCCAGAAACAAACAGAGAAATTTATACTTGCATTATCCATGATTTTCTGACTATCAGAAAAATAGAATGAAATAATACAGAACAGAAGGAGGCCATTCTGCCTATTGTGCCTATGCCATCTCTTTGAAAGAGCTACTCAAATAGTCCGAGATCCAAATCTCTCCCCATACCCCTGCAAATTTTTCCTTTTCAAATTCACACCTCATTCCATTTTTAAAGTTACTATTGAATCTTCTTCCACCACCTTTTTAGCCAGATTAAAATAGCTTGCTCAATTAAAAAAATTCTCTTCATCCCCCTTTTGCCAATTATCTTCTATCTGCACCCTCTGGTTACTGAGCCCCCTGTCCTAAATAGATCCTCCTTATTTACTCTACCAAACCCTCCATAATTTGGAATACCTCTATTAACCCCCTCTGCTCTAATAAGAACATTCCCACTTTCTATAGTCTCTCCATGTAACAGAAATCCCTCATCCTTGGCAAATCTCCAGCTGCACTCTCCAAAGCCAACTTGTGCAAAATGTGCCTGAATCTCTAGTATCCACTTGCAATGGACAAGGGAAGAACAAAGTTGGGAAATTACACCAGCATGGAGTATTATTGTTTTCAGCATGAATGTGAGAAATTCCAAGGGAATTGAATACTTTTTCACAATTTTCTCCATCATTGGGTATAGCATGGATTGGAGTAAGAATAAAGCTTCCTCCTTTCTGTCCCAACATTACAAGGGTAATCTTTGCTTCTGCACTAATGTGGCATATCCATTTTTCAACACACTTGTGCCCTCTATTAATCAGTCTGCATATGTAATGGCAAAATGGGTCAGAAGTCACTGCATAAATTAGCTACAATGGTTCAAGTGCACTAATTATGTAATTCCACCTGTAATAATTAGACAGCAACTTAAGGATATTGCAGAATTTAAATAAACGTAGGATTGAATTCTGAAAAACATGTAATGTGTCAAGAAATATTAAACTTATGACAGGATAATACTGGTGCAGACTGCTTGATAAAGAAGGAGATCTCCAATCTGTAATGTCGAAACCTCACTCAGCCCTGTACACAATTTATATTAACCATTTAGACACTGCAATTAAATTTCTAGGTTTGTGGAAGACACCAATTTTGGGGGAATATTACTTGGAAAATACGAATCTAAATGAGGTAGAGCAGCAAAGGGATCTGGGGGTACAAATCACTAAGCATAGCAATGTAGGTTCCAAAAGCAGTAGGAGGATGAATTGGCACCTGACTATTTGGTGTCCAATTCCTGACAGCTCAATGATTGCATTTGAGTGAGTCAATATTAGCTGCTTCCATCCTTTCATCTGTTGTCCACACAATCCAATTGGAAGAGCTGCTGGGCGTTTGCTCAGAAATTGAAAAAAAGCAGTGGCATCCCCTGAAAGTAATAAAATCATCCCTTTAATTTAAATATGTCACTTCCCTTTTAATATTGTTAGTCCAGCATGTTTGATATAGGAACAAGGAAGGAGAGATAATTTCAGTTGGGGGCACAGACAAGTGCTATGGTTTGTGCTTCCCTGTTCCTATGTGATGTATGATGAAATGTCCATAATGAGAATGCATAGTGCCATCAATATTGTGACGCACTATTTGGCTCCATAGCGACTGGGTTTTTTTGTTGTTATGATGTTATTTTGCCTCCAAAATCATGTCCGCAATGTGCACGCAGACTGCTATTGCTGGCTATACAGGATGCCATTTTGGTGCAAGTATTAGTATATGCAGCAGAGGGCAAATGGCAGAAGTTAACAGATTATGCCTTCAATGAACATGTAACTGATTTGATGGTGGTGGTGCCATTTTGGAGCTCAACGTTTTAGCTCATGCCTTCTCTTAATCTCATACAACTGAACATGCATTCAGCAGCAGGAAGGACCTCCCACGCCAATGCTATTTAAAGAGATAATCAATGACTTGTATGTTGCTGGCATCATGAGGGAACTGCCCTCTCCACCAGCTCTACAGTGATCAGCTGAGAAGAAAGAGGAGGAGGAGGAATAAGAGGAGGAGAAGGAAGAGGCAACCAGTATAGTATCTCTTCTGTCACATGAGCAGGGGCATGTTAAAAATGAGATTTAAAAATGTTTATTTTATTTTTAACTAACATTGGAAACCACATCCCGCCCGTAGATGGGGTTTCCTCAAAATCCAAAAGCCACTTGGCCTTTTTGCCCACCCGATGGGCAGGGAGAAATTCACTTTAACTAATTTGTTAATGGGATTAACAGCCCTCTCAATTTTCGGCGGGCGCACTGCTGACTGAAATATTGTGCAAGCGCGCGATGACGTTGGGGTGCTCGCCCAACAACATCACGCTCTATTTCATGCTCGTCAGGCGCACGCCCGCACACTGAGGTGAAAATTCAGCCCCAGAGAATATATGTTCATTCTACTCAACATTGCCTCCATGACATCAGCTTCAATGTTTCAGTGAGAATGATGCAATGGCAATGGGCTTTGTAGTAAACTTGAAGATAGTATTGACATAATTTAACTATAATCACAAGGAGGAAAAACAAATTAATGAGAACCCAGCTGGCAAAGATGAATGATTACAGAATGCTCCCACTGGAGGAAAACCAAACACCTGAGAACCATCATAATAAGAAATTTGTAATATAATAAGGATTGCTATGCTGCCAGAAAGTTGGACCCCTTTGCAATGGTTAACATTCCTCTGACTGGTGACTCTGAGTGTGCTATTGACATAAAGGAAATAATTCCTCTTTGAAAAGAAATAGGGAAGTCTCTCTTTTTGTCTATAATTAACAGTGTGTCAACAGAAACAGGTAGCTTTGAATTGTGTGATTCACTAGCAGGCCTTCAAAATGGAGAAAGACAGACATTTGCTTAAGAGGCATTTTTCATTCAGAGGAATCTCACCCAAAATGTATCTACAGCACTACTTCAAAAGGCATCATAGTTGTGTTTAAACAGAAACAGAAAATGTACAACAGGTCAGTCAGTGTGAAAGGGGAGATCCTTTAATGGATCTGGTGCGATGCTTCATCAGATTTGATGCAGAAAATTAACCTGTGTCTTTCAATTTGACACTCTTCCTGTGCATTTCCAACCATCACTCTTGGTTTTGAACAGTAATGTTATTTGGGTATGAAAAGCAGTAGCTCGGTGATTCAAAGCTGCCTTTAGCATCCCATTAATATTATTGTGATCCTGCTAGGGCAACTTGCTTACCATTCATGCCGAGGGCTAATTAAAAAGGGCCCTACAATGGTTTACGGCATCCATTTTTTAACCCGCACACCTCAGAAAAATGACTGATGTTCACAGCCCATAATGATTGCATTTCAAACAGAAGCTTTCCAATTGATGTAGATGAAGGCAAAGCTTTCCATCACTTTCTGAATATGAAATAAGCATCTCAGCTTTCGTGTTCTGAGACAGTCTGGAAAGTACATTGCAACAGGCAATTAGTTGATTTCTGCCGCTTTATTGACTGACCTTTGCTGGAATATAAATCAAACATTGATGGGCTGTATAACTAATGCCTTTAGCCAAGCTGCAACATTTATTTTTCAATGCAGCATCCATTTTCAAGGAGAGATCTGTTTGAGCCACTGGTGCTGGGGCAGGATTTTACTCTCATTGGGCGGGCACAGTGGGCGGGCCCGGGAGCAGCCGCGATGCCGAACGCCACGCGCGATCAGGCCAGCCAATTAAAAACCAGCCAGCGTGAAATGTGCGCTGAGCGCTGCCGGGTTGGAGGCGGGAGGAGCACAAGTGCAGAAGTCAGCGCATACGTGGGGGTGCGCGCAGTAAAAGCTTCCTGAGGCACAGAGCTGCCTCGGGGAGCTGAAGATTTTTAACAATAAAAATAAAGACATTTAAAATAATGAAAACATGTCCTCTCAGGGACATGTTAAATATGAGTGTTAAAAGCTTTTAATCTTTTAAAATCACTGGTCGAAACCCCATCCAGCCCGTGGATGAGGTTTTGCCAAAAATACAAAGTCCACTTGGCCTTCTCACCCGTCTGCCACCCAAACGGTTGGACAGGCAGCGAAAGGTTCGAGTCAATTAGCTCTTTAAGGGCCTTAATAGGCCGCTTAATATTCAGTGGGCTCGCTGCCGACTCCCAAATGCGCCCACCAACCGAAATATCGCACGAGTGCGGATGATGACGGGACACTCGCCCGACGCCATCATGCCTCATGTTACGCTCGTTCGGGTCGAGTACATGCCCACCTGATGAGAGTAAAATTCTGGCCCTTGTGTTTTTGTGATGGGCGATAGGTGCTGGAGCATAGCCAACCAGTTTCAACTTTGAAAGGCTGATGGGAGTTCTGAATTTATTCAAGGGTTAAATGTTTCCTTTTGTTAAAAAAAAGTGCATGACTGTTGCATCTTTTCTCAAAGAAAACCTTAATCTTCTGATGTGAGTATGTTTCAGTGTGCTCGATATTGGCTGGCTCAAGTAGATTCATGTGACCTTTATCAGGTCGATTTTAAACCTGTCAACTGGCAATCAGGCATAGCACCAATTCTCTTAAATCGCTTTCATTTGCCTCTACAATTTTAAAATCTCCTAGAATTTTCTGTTCTTACTTTTCTGAAGACCACCTGTTAAAATGTCAGCTAGGGCTCAGTGGTAGCGCTCTCTGTGAGTCAGAAGGTTGTGGTTTTAAGTCCCACTCCTAACATCAGCACAATTAAACCTAGGCTGACACTTTAGTGCATTGCTGAGGGAATTCATTGCTGTCTTTTGGATGCGACGGTAAACTAACTGCCTACCTAACAATAAAATCTCAATGGTACGTAATGTGTTTTGTTTAGATTTAAGACTCTTGGCTGGGATTGTGCAGAACATATTAAAGTAGTTATGGTTTCCTCATTCAATTTCCATTTTTGAAGGCCATGAAGAGTGCACTGGAGGAAAAATATGATAGTGAATCCAAAAGGGTGATAGTGAGTCAAAAGCCCATATTAGAACTCTCCCCATTGGTGTCAAAGAATGGGGAGAGATGTAAAACAAGCTAGTAACTCCCTATGACCCATTTTACACTATCACAGCTGGTCAAAATTACCCCCACAATTTGTAGTGGCACTCTTAAAGTGAACAAGCTTTGGGTGTTTTTTTTTGGTTGCAATGTTTACTTACCTTTTTAACACTGCATTGCTTTTATTGCAACTTTTTCCCTGAAGTTTATGACATTTTTAATTATAGGTGGTTTTGGAATTTTATTTGGGAAACATTTTGTTGTTTACTTATTAGTTTGTTTTCAATATCCTGAGAACAATGGTCCAGTATGGCCCACTTAATCCCTGGAGGCTGGAAAACGTGAAATGTTTACAGGGCAGAAACAGATGAAAGAATAGAGTTCATTCAATTGTAAGTTTTACAGAATTTCAGGAACAAGAAAGCATTTCAGTTCAGGTTGAAGAATCGTGTGATAAGCACCAAGTATAGGTCAAGGTTAATGATGGGGTTTGATTTGGATCGAAGGAATGTGGCAAGATGAACAGGTACTGAGATGTAATAGGCTGAACTGCCATCGGTCATATCTGCAGGCCTTATGCAAGCCTACCTGCTGAGGACCAAGCAAAACTGCCTTCCAGCTCTGGGTTAGCAAGGAGCTATTTGCAAAGAAGCTTGCCATCTGCTGTAAGGACACCTGGTGCCAACATATAACATAGGCATAACACTGAGTTGCAGGCAAGGTCACCACCAACCTTAACCTTGTCGTCTCTGGCTCATCATCAGCTACTGAACAACAACACAATTCCAATGCACTGCTGCACTTCAGAAAGTACAAGAGGCCTTTCTTTGTGACTGTCAGATTGCTGCTTTGCCTTTGCTATTATCGTTTGCTTTTCCTCATCTGTGATCCGACCAGTGCAATTCCCTCAAGATCATTAACTGTATCTTTTGAGGTGTGCTAATGTATGATGAGAAGGATGCAGGAATGTGTGGTGCAGCTTTGTTCTGGATCATGGACAGTGGTCACAGGCTGCTTTCCAACACCTACAATGGCAGAAAAGTAGCGAACATCAGAATGGTGACTGCAGGAGGCATCTTAAACAGAGCTGCCTTGCGATATACTGGGCAGAATTTTACGACCTCTCCCGCCGGTGGGATTTTCCTCCCATCAAAGCCAATGGACTTTTGAATGGCTCGGCGCATTTTCTGTCCCCGCCTGCACCGCGATGGGGCTGTAAAATTCCGCCCACTGTGTGTGATATGTGCCTGGTATGAAATGCCAACTGTGGCTCACTTTTTTTGTATGACAGTTAAGAAGCAGCAAACTTAAAATTGTGGCTTCAAGCCCCACTCCAAAGACTTCAGCATCAAATCTAAGTTGGCACCTTAGTGCAGCGCTGAGGGAGTGCCGCACTGTTGGAGATGCCATCATTCAGATGAAATGTTAAACTGATTAACTGTTTTTCCTTTCAGATGGAGGTAAAAGATCCCATGGCACCATTTTGAAGAAGATTAGGTGAGTTCTCCCTCTTGTCCTGGCATAATACTTATTATGCATGAAGCTGTACATTGGCATTACTAATCTATAAAATCCATTCTCCAGTGTTATAACAGTACTGATATAGCATGGCGAATTTTACATAACCTAGTTTCACACAATTATGATGGGTAAACACCCAATCAGTCTCAGGCTGAGGGATCGATCATTTAGGACTGGGATGAGCAGAAATTTCTTCACTCATAGGGCTGTGAATCTTTGGAACTCTCCATCCCAGAGATTTAGTGGATGCTCCATCATTGAATGTATTAAAGACTGAGATAGACAAACCTTTCCCCATATCAAGGGATATGGGGGGCAGGCAGGAAAGTAGAGTTGAGGCCGAGTATCATCCATGATTATATATAAATGGGAAGGCAGGCTCAAGGGGCTATGGTCTACTCCTGTTCCTATTTCTTATGCTCTTACGTTCTTATGGGAAATGTGAATAGCTATAGGCAGGACTAAAGAAAATATATGCTTAATTTGTGAAGTAAGCCTAAAATCATTCCCACCCTCTTGGTAATATCCTGGGAATGTTTAATCGTTTATTTGATCTTATTATTGGAATACTTAAAAGGGATTATTCAGCTCACTGATAACTTGAATATGTTAAAGAGACTGTTCAATTCACTGACTCTGAATATATTAATTCTCTTTGCAGCGACTATCAATCTTAATTGTTTTCATAACTTGCTACAGGTTATTGACATTCTAGCAATTAGGCAGAGTGTTCTGGCATTTTGTGATGTGAGCAAAATCTGTTGATGTTATAGAATCACTGTTGTTCAGGATTTTCAGAGTCAGAAATTCCTGAGGAGCAGCACTGGGCATCTTTTCTGGTGGTTGAATTTGTTCCTGCTGGTGTGGAACACGATGTGTAAGCAGAAGCCAGGAAATCGCAACCTGCAACCTTTCAACTCATCTTTTTAGATGCTCCTTAATGGGCCCTCACAAAATGGCAAAGAACTCCATGGGACCACTGACATGTCCCCAGGGCAACACCTCAGCAATGCTCGTCAACTGATTAGTTGGCTGTTGTGACACTCGGCTCCTTTGTACACTGTGTGGTGAGAAAAGATCATTAGCCCAGAAAATGAAGATGTAGAATCAGTGGGCAGAATTTTCCGGTCCTGCCAGTGGTGGGTTTCATGGCGGGCGTGAGCAGAAAATTCTGAGAGAGGCCAAAAATCAGAATCCCGCCAGTGGGAAATCAATTCGAAATTTCCCCGCCACCACTTTCATGACAGGCTGATGGCTAGTCAGGTTTCCTGCTACTCCTTTTAAAAAATTCATTTTTGGGATGTGGGCTTCACTGGCTAGGCCAGCATTTACTGCCCACCCCTAAATGCCCTTGAAAAGGTGGTGGTGAGCTGCCTTCTTGAACTGCTGCGTTCCATGTGATGTAGGTGCACCCACAGTGATGTTGAGAAGGGAGTTTAAGGATTTTGACCCAGCGACAGTGAAGGAACAGCGATATATTTCCAAATCAAGATGGTGAGTGACTTGGAGGGGAACTTACAGGTGGTGGTGTTCTGCTGCTCTTGTCCTCCTGGATGGTAACAGTTTTGGGTTTGGAAGGTACAGCCTAAGGAGCCTTGGTGAGTTTCTGCAGTGAACCTTGTAGATGGTACACACTGCTGCTACTGTGCGTCGGTGGTGGAGGGGGGGGTGAATATTTGTGGATGTGGTGCCAGTCAAGCAGGCTGCTTTGTCCTGGACGGTACCAGGCTTCTTGAGTGTTGTGGGAGCTGCACTCATCCAAGCAAATGGGGAGAATTCCATCACATTCCTGACTTGTGCCTTGTAGATAGTGGACAGGCTTTGGGAGTCAGGAGGTGAGTTACTCATCGCAGGATTCCTAGCCTCTGACCTGCTCTTGTAGCCACAGTATTTATATGGCTAGTCCAGTTCAGTTCCATGTCAGGAATGCCATTTGCATGCATTACCATGGCATGCATACTCAGTAAAAACGCTACTTGCCAGAATCACATACCCCCTCTCAATTACGTTCCACACCAGTGGGAAATTAGACAGGTTTAAATCACAATCAAATATAGGTCACTTTGCTCATGACTTTGAGGTGAGTGCAACATTTAAAACCTACCTGCAACAGCTCTGTCCTGGTTTCTCAGCAATCCTAGTGTGACGCCAAACCGGTGAGGGTGTAGGATTGGACTGCTCACGATGGGTGCTTCAGTACCCCAGGAGGACAGCACTCAATTTGTGCTGTGGATCTCAGGCAGGGTGGCACCATGAAACAGAGACCAGCATTGCGATTTTGGCAGTCCTGGGGCTCTGCAGGCAATGCTACAGGGCTATGCATGGCACACACGTTCGTGTTCCCGCTTCAGGGAGGAAAAGGGCTAGTGTGTTTAACTGGGATAAGGCACAGCTTGGAGTGCAGGGTGTGGTCATAGTCTCACAGTCGGTGGAGATGAGGGTGTCTGGCTCAGCTCTGGACTGCAGATGGGTAGGTCACAGGTCAGGGGAGGCATCTGCAGCCTGCAAATGGGAAAAGCGTAATAAAAAGGGGTATTTGAAGCTCTCCAGGCAGGGCTTTCCTCTGTATGTGACGGTGCACACAGCCTTGGGATGGGGGGGAGGTGGGTGAGGTCCACTTGAGTCATGGGGACATTGACATTGATGGGTTCAGGGATGTCCACCACAATGACTATGGGATCCAGGGTTACTAGGGGAAGCTGCAGAATCACCAGAGGGAATTCTACCTGCACATCATGAGGTTCCAGGAAGGTCAGAGGGAGGGGAAGGGGAAGGGGTGAAGCTGATCGCAAAGTAAAAATGCAGCACCACCATCTTGAGAGCCTGAAGTTATGACGCAGTTTAAAATCTAAACTGGAAAAGAATTGGCACAGGAGGGGGCTGAGGCAGCGCGAGAGGAGCCCAGGGCTGGACTCAGGGGCTCTTTCAGGGGACAGCCTCACACTGCTTAGAGTAACAACATTAAAATAGAGGGTGGAATCATCCCAGATTTGCACAAAGTGCAGTAGCGGTCAGGAGAAAGGATGTTTTACTTGCCGGCCACAATGGTGGCTTTTCGGGCCCCATCGTCCCATTCCTGGTGCGTCCCACTTCATTAATTCCACATTCACAGGGAACACTCTGAATCGCTGGTGGGTGGGCTCGGATTTGACCCTCACCCCGTGACCTCAGTGCTTCCACACTCCGAGCGCCATATTTAAAGTGTACCAGAGCGCAGCCTACTTCATGTCTACAGACCAGAACTGCTTCAGGGGACAGATGACCCCGAAAACATAGAAGACGGCAGCCCCCAAATTTAGTGACATCTCCCTGGGGTGCCTGCTGGATGCAGTGTAAGTCCACTGCAATGTCCTCTATCCCCATTCTGGCCGCAGGAGCTCCACCAGAGTCACCAATCCGGCCTGGGAGGCAGTAGCAGCAACAGTCAGCACCACCGGAACACAGAAATCAGCCGTCCGGTGCTGGAAGAGGATGAATGCTCTCATCTATTCCGCCAGGGTTAAGTCACACACTCACAAACCCATCACACATCCACAGGGATCTCACATCTCAAGGGACAACACCACTAACTCTCACACACACCCTCACATCTCCAACAGACTCATCCTGTGGAGCTCATGTCCTCACCCCGTCCATGGCTCCACTCACCACACAAACATTCCAGGCAGAGCCATGCATCCTGCTCACAATCTCTCCATCTGTTTTCATTCAGGAGAAGCCTGCTCACATCAGCAGGGCGAGGTTCCAGACTGGGGGTGGAGTGGCTGACATTAGGCCCTTCACTCACTTTGAGGAGCGTGCTATCACGCTGACTGATGAGGACGTGGACAGTGTTTGCGGTGACAGTGAGGTCAGTGGTGGACACCCATCTGAGGATCCTGCACCACATCATCCCTCTCTCAACGCCACTGTGAGTGCTCCCTCTCTGCTTTTGGCTCTGCTGCCATGTACTAATTATCTCTACTTTGGTTCACAGGGAGCTCTGCCAAGCGACCGACACCCTCAGCCAGCCAGTCCCTCAGCTCCATCCACATCCTCACCTCCAGCCAAGGTGACACCTCCTCCATTGAAGAGCTGGAAATAAGCAGCCTGGAAGATCAGTCACAGCGCTTACTCACACCCTCCACCAGCACAGAGACACACACCTCGGTGGAATCTAGATCTAGAGCAGGCTCGGGTTCACAATCTGGTGGTCACCGCACGGACACGTGTTCACAGCAGGAAGAGACACGTTCAGCCGAGCTCCCCGGCACTCGGACGACTGCTGGGGAAGAGGCATCTGTGAGGTCCGAGTCCGATGACGAGCCTCTTAATTCGGCCTTCCAACTCATTGGGAAATTCAGTAGAAGGCGTGGGAATATCACGCAGAGCTGTTGGAAGCCTACAACAGAGTGGCATGTGAGTCGGAGGAGTGCGTCCTCCTGCTCTCTGATGAAGTGGCCCCCATATGTGTGCGTATTGAGGTCTCCATGGGGATGATGGCAGACGCCATGGAGACCCTGGCCCAGCAGAACACGGAGATGTACACAAACCTGCACTCCATCGTGGTAGCAATGGGTGAGTTCCTGCAGCGGCAACGCGAGAGGGTAAAAGGGCACCTCGACACCCCTTCAGGTGCTCCTTCCCCTCAAGGAGTCAGGCCGGGGCCCCCAGACACCGGAAGGGAGGAGGAGTGGCAGCTGGACACCCCTGGGTCATCCACTCAGGAACCTCAGAGGCTGTCCTCTCCCTCTGGGTCCCCTTTGCCTGTGACCCCCTTACCCCTTAACCTCATCCTCTGTCACTGCAGAGGGAGCAGCTGGTGCACAAGAGGACAGCCAAAGCAAGCCAGGGCCCTCAAGGCCTCAGCTTTCCAGAGGATGCACACCAAAGTCATCAGAGGCAACAGAGCCAACCATTGCACAGGCTGTCTCCACCCCTGCTGCAGATGTCAGGGCAGCACCTAGAGGAAGTGGTAGGCCTAGAAAAATGAAGAATTTCTGATCACAAGTGGTTGCACGGGTGAACACATCTTGTCACTTTATAATCTGGAAATATATTCACTTTCACTGAGTAAAGTGTCTTTCAGTTTCATTTACAGGCTTCCTGAGTCTTCCCAATGTACTCGCCCCCTCCTCCCCACTAGCAGTTCAGCTGTACGCAGCCAGACCATAAGTGATTCTGGAGGGAGAAGTGTGTGTGTGGCAGGGCCTTTCGGAGTCTCATGCAAGTATTTTTCCACACACACAGAGCCTTCCTCAAAATCACACTGTTCTCACTGTCCCAGACATTTTCAGTGCTGCCTGCTAGCTTTCTCCTTCAGTCGTCCATCTGAGCTGAGCTGCTTCTCCGCCCACCCACTTTTGGCAGTCAAATGCAGCACCTCTGCCCACCTAACACAAGGCTCCGCTCACTTTCGATTTGAGAAAAATGGTAGTCGTCACAATTCTGCTCAGCTCCCTCATCCTTTCCCTTCCTCCAGTCACCTATGCCCTTTCCCCCATCACTGTTGACCCCTCTGACATCACCTTCCACCTCCTCACTGTCATCTACCAACCAGGACCCTTTTCTTTCCAGGATGTGCAGGTGAACGTGCACATTCCCTATCTTCATGAGAATCCCATCCCCATCCATATTGACCTCCCCGACCTCCTCCTTCCCACCCCCAGGGTCTGTGTCTGCCCCCAAGTCCCCACAAACCATCCTCGCCATCCCTTCTACCGCTACCATTGCACCCTCAACTTCCCACCCTTCCAACTCCCTCTGCCCCCTCTCACACTCACCATTCTCCACTACCAAGCCCACCCTCAGTTCGTTCCCCAGGAGGCAGTCATTGACTCCACAGACAACTCCCCTGAACATTCACCTGGAAATCCCTCCCTTACTCTCTCCTGCACCCTTACTCCCTCCTCCACCCTTACTCCCTCCTGCACCCTTATTCCATTGTCCCCCAGAGCTCCTTGCCCCCTCTGAACTCCTTCCTTCTCCGAACTCCTTCCCCTTCCAAACTCCTTCCCCCCTCTGAACTCCTTCCCCACTCCAAACTCCTTTCCCCCTCCAAACTCCTTCTCCCTCCAAACTACTTCCCCCCTTTGAACTCCTTCCCCCTCTGAATTCCTTCCCTTGCACCTTATCCGTCCTTACACCTTCCTCTCCCCCTTGCACCTAACTTCCCACTTGCTACATTCTCTCCCCTTACACCCTCCTCCCCCATATTCCCTCCTTCCCCCTCCCAACCTCACCCCGCCGACACCTTCATTATCCCCCAAGGCCGCACCCCCCCATGAAATTTTCATTTCTCCTCCCAACTACACACCCCCCGACACCTTTGTGTCATGCCCCTCCCAACCTCACCCCCTGGTACACCTTCATCTCCCAGTCAAACCCAGACCTTCCTCTCCCCACCCTTCCCCCCCCATCACCCCTAATTCACAGCTGGATCTTCCTCTTCCCCCCCCACCACCACCACCTCACTGATCATCCATCGTAGCCCATGGCTAAGACCGTGATGTTCTGAAGCAGACCCAAGACATCAATGGAGTCCTCCCACCTTCCGCGAGCTGCTTCACGGCAGAGAATGTTCATGAGAATCCACCCAGCACGCGATGCACGTGTTCCCCCAGGGTCCGATAGCTGTGGGGCCCCCAGCATCTTCTGCTCCTCGGATGTCCGCGATGTGAGAAAGGCCCTAACGGTAAATCCAGATTTCTGCACGTCATGCTTGTGCAGACATGTTCTGGGCCGACGTGTTTTCCCAGCAGCGTAACGGTACATCTGGCGTGGAGGCAGGATTCCGGTCAGGCCTTACTTTGCATCCCATTAGCAGGATGCAAAGCGGATTGATGCCGGTTTCCAGCGGGATTGACGTTCCGCCATGGTGGACACCATCGGATGATCCCGCTGTGCTTTCACGCCAGCTTGAAACCGATTTTTGTCCTTCTCGCCATATTATCCCTGCCCCCCACCCCACCCCACCCCACCCCACCTGCCATGACGCCCAAAGCCAATGGGGCCAGAAAATTCCAGCCAGAGTCAGAGCTGAGAGAAATGAAGAAGACTTCCTTGAGAAGGTGCAATTGAAACCACTGCCTTTTGGCACACTTTAACAAGGGGCTGCGGGGGTCATTGGCTTCACAATACACTTGTTCCATTTGAGTATTAACAGAGAGGTACATGAGAATCAAAAATGCAGGTGCTTTTGGTAGCTCTGGTGGCCTGTCTGAGCCTGCTGGTGCCTGTAAGAGAGAGAAGATAGATTTAGATCATAAACAGGCAGAATAAAACATTGCACTGTGATTACCAGGATGTGAGAAACTCATGGAGGGCTCATCCTCATGGCTTGCTGGGAGAGGCCGATCTCACCTTCCCCACAGGAGCGATCTCTGTCCTCACCTGCCAACTCGGCAGCATTCCTCCTCAAAGAGGGACAGTTCCTGGACGTCTCTCACCCCTCCTCCCGTCTAGGATATCACCCTCCGGTTGTGGGTGATCTTGGCCTGCATGAAAATACATGGAGTGGAACGTGGTGAGAAGAGATAGAGCAGGAATGGGGAAGCATGCATGCCTGCTGTGTGTGTGCTGAGCCCTCCCCAGTAAGGGCTGAAGATGGAGTTTGTACAGCCTGATAGATGAGATGCAGGTGATGTTAAAGTGTCCGTGAGACAATGATGATGTCTCCCCTCTTAATATTGTGCGAGACCCCTGAGCAGTGTAACCTTTGAGTTCATGATGCCATAATGAGAGTGTGAGATCGGAGTGAGTTGAAGGTTGACTTCCCCTGGCACAGTGAATGAAATCATTCATCCTCTTCCTGCGCTGGATGGCATTTCTCTAATGGGTGCCCGACCAGTTGATCTCCCTTGTAATCGCCTCCCAGGCTGACGAGATAATGCTGGTGGGCCTCCTGAAACCATTCCTCAGGTAGAGGACATCCCGGTGCTGGCAGCCTCCACAGATGAAGAGCCTCAAGGGAGTCACTGCTGAACCTGGGAGCAGCTTTTTACTTCAGTGGGCCCATATCAAGAGGTTTCCTGCACCCAGCAGGTTGGCTGAGAGTAATGTGTGTGTTCAGGTGGGTGTTTAAATATGGTGCCCGGATCTTCAACCCCATTACGTTATGGCAGGGTGGACAAATCACTGCCCGCCCCTCCATGTGATATGGAGAGCTACTCGCTGATGCATAATTAATGAGATTTCTAGCGTGAAATCAGGTGCGATTTCCCGCCATGCCACCCAGTGGGTAACACGCCGCAAAACCCACCCACCACTGCACTTAGTCTGCGGAATGGAAAATTCGCAGAATATGAGTGGAGCTAAAAAAAATGACGCAGGGCAGAAAACATTAGTGTGAGCAATTTATAGGTCCCCTAACACTAAACATTGGCTTCAATTTTCAGCTCAGTGGCCAGCCAACGTGAAACGCACGCTGAAAAGCTCAGTGCGGGCGGGAGGAGGGCAGGCACTGACATCAACGCAGTCACGGGCAAGCGCTGAGAGAAAGCACCCTGAAGGCAGAGAGCTACCACAGGGAGCTGCACACCCGAAAACCATGAAATAAAGTTTTGAAAATCAGAAGAAAACTATCCAAGCATCACACTCAGGCACCTGAACATGTAGCTGATGAAAATGCTGTCCACAGATTTTTATTTTTATTTTATTTAATAACGGAAATCTCATCCCACCTTTGGATGAGGCTTGATGAAAAATGTAAAGGCCGCCTGGCCGATTCGCCCGTCTGCCAACTGTAAGTTTGGACGGGCCACGAACAATCGGAGACACTTGCGCCAGTAATGGGCTTAATTTGCCAGCTTAATTATCGGCAACGCACTTCTGACTTTTGCGTGCACCCGCCGAGCGAAATATTGTGTGAGTGCAGGATGACGGCAGGTTGCTCGCCCGATTTCTTCTCGTGTGATTTCACGCCCAATTGGGTCGGGCATGTGCCCGCCCATGGGACGTAAAATTCTGCCCATAGTGTTAGACGGAATATAAATCAGGAAATTAGAGGAGAACATAACAAGGGTCATGTAATTAGCGTGGGGAACTTCAACCTTTGGATCAACTAGCCAATCCAAATTGGAAAAAGTGACTTGGAGGACGAATTCGTGGGATGCATTTTCTAGAATCATATGTTGAGAAACTAACTCCGGAACAGGCTATTTTAATTTAATATTGTGGAATTAGACACGGTTTATTAGTAATCTTGTAGTAAATGATCCTTTGAGGAAGGTTAATCATTATATGATGGAATTTTAAATTAAGTTTGAGAATGATGTGGTTAAGTCCAAAACTAAGATCTTAAATTAAAACAAAGCTAATTAGCAAGATATGAAGTAGGAAGAATGGAAAAGTAGAATATGTTTTAAAAAGGTGAGAGACTAGTAAATGTAAGATTCTGAGGAATTTGGACGTCCTTATACAAGAATCGCAGAAAATTAACTTCCAGGTGCAGCAAGGAGCTAGGAAGACAAATGGCATGTTCGTCTTTATTGCATGGAGACTGCAATGTAAAAGGAAGTCTTTCTGCAATTGTATATGCTTTGGCAAGACTACATCTGGAATACACTGTGTGGTTTTAGTCTCCTTATCTAAGAAAGGATAGACTTGACTCAGGGAGGGAGCAACAAGCACGAGATTGATTCCTGGGATGAATAACAAAGGTTGAGTTGAATGGGCCAATATTCTCTAGAGTTTAGAAAAATCTCATTGAAATGTATATAATTCTGAGAGGGTTTGACAGGGTAGGTGCTAAGAGGCTGTCTTCCTTGGCAACACGGGGTCATAGTCTCAGGATATGGGGTCAGCCATTTTGGGCTCTAATGAGGAGAAATTTCTTCACTCACAGGGCTGTGTATCTTTGAACTCCTCTACCCCAGAGAGATGTGGGTGCTCAGCCCTTGAATATATTCAAGGCAGAGATTGATGGGTTTTTAGACACAAAGGGAATCAAGTGATATGGGGATTGTGCAGGAAGGTAAATAAAGTTGATGTAGAAATTCATCCATTATCTTATTGAATTGTGGAGCCTTCTCAAGAGGCCTAAGGCCATAAGTTCTTGTTTTTTATGTACTTATATTCTTATTTCAGTATCATGACTTTTTAAAAATGAGGCCAAACGAATTGGATCAGACTGTGCATATCCATCTGGAGTGGGCGTAATGGAAATTACCATGTTCAATGGTCCTCTTAAAGTGAAGACACATTTTTGATATTTTTGTTAGTTTTGTTGACTTTTTTAAGTGCTATTTTTTGCTCTTCCTACTTCTTTGCTGTTACTTTTCTGATTTTTTGAAAAAACAATTGTTATTTATTTTGTGTTTGGTATTAGAACAGTAAGGAATGCTTATGGCGAAGCAAAAGCAAATGAATACTGTCTTCAAAACTGCCAGAAATCTGCTGTAATTGAAGCATTTGCAACAGTTCACCAGAACAGGAAGAGTGTTTAAAAAAACTTAATAGCTGTGGGGTTGGTGTTGAACCATCCGAAATACAGTGTTTGTGATGGATGCAGTCAGAGTTGAAAGAAGGCACAACAAAGAGGTCAGTGAGTACCATAGCTGAACCCAGGATGATACCACCAACCATATCTATACCTGTTGGTCGATCTGACCGGCATTTCTTCTTTGGCTCCTCATTCTCGTTCTCGTTCATTAAGCTAGAATACTAAATATAATATTCACACTAATGCTGTAGATGTCTTTCTTAGATTGGGTTTAAGGCCAATGTACAGGGAGCTTTCTGATATACCTGGCTATACTATATCTGAGTGAACAAAATAAGAAAATGTTTCACCATCTAGTGCTACTATCCTTCCTGTGGATGAGCACAAAATTCAGTCTTCATTTTCCCCCAACCATGTCTTTAGAGGTGGCACCAATTATGCAACAGGCTGTGTACTTGATTACTGGAAGGTAGAACACAGGGTTTTACATGTTCTCCATGGGTTTGGTTGGCAATTTGTGCTGGGTTTGTTGAGGGGGAGGGGGTGGGAAGAGGAGACATTAAAGAGAGATGAAAGACATCTCACAGCACCTTTGCATCAGTCAAAAAAGAGCGACATGCACTGACATTTGGAATCGAGTTATGTGGCTCCCCTCAGTCAGAGAACGATGAGTGCCAAAACAAATTGAAAAGAACCAGGGAGAAAAATAGTCAATTTGAACAGGTCTGGAGAAAAATGGCCTTAAATTGCTGTAATAAATAAAATAACCTTCTAAATCTTACTGAGCCACCCATCAGGGAGAGTAATAAAGGAGCTATTTATTATTTTTAATATCTGAAGACCATTATTGACATCACCATTATTTTTAATGACATTTGTAGGTTTTATTATTTTCAGCTGCTTGTGAAGATTTTCAATAATACTTTAACACTCCACTCATTTTACCAACCTTGCTTTGTTACACAGCCCTTCAGCAACCAAAGCAATGGTGAACTAACATAGATGGTCTAGCAAACAGGATCAGCTTCTAGGAGGCCTGGTAGGGTGGTGGCAAACAGTACAGATTACAGGCCACAAATTGGGATTGCTTGCATCAGTTTTTTAAGTGCTATGAGTGGCCTTGAAGCTCCAAAATGGGGTCCATGGCACATGTGTACCTTTCGGGGTGAATTGCGCTGGAGGCCAAATTGATGAAGGCCTTAAAGTGTGTGTATTAAACAACCATACAGAGCAGGCCAACCCTAGCAGCTCCATTTTGGAGCTCAATGCTCTAGCTGTTGCTTTCTCTTAACCTCGCATAACCGAATACATATTCAGCAACAGGACATACCCCCACCAGCAGTATTTAAAGGGATCATCAACTACTTACAGGTTAGTTGCCAGTTGATTTCTTCTGGTTGTTGCAATGATTCTACTGGGATTTGCTGCTTTCTATTGTTTCAAGTTGAGGAAGTCTACAGCCATGCTGCCATACAATATGTGTTAGGGCAGACCATTGGCATAGGACAGCAGGTATGTGCTCCATGGAGACGCTGAAATCCCCCGGTGTGGCAACTGCTGAAGGATTTGATGCTGACTTGAAAGCTTCTACACAAACCAGTTTCTCCCAGATGAGGGAATACAGCATGACTTTCAATATAGCATGACTTTGAAAATGAGCAAAGGTCACACAGAGCAGGACAAGCTGCTCCAAGAGGGAGGAGGAAGAGGGGAATGGCTTTCACCAAGAGGCCATATCCATTCAAGGAACAATTCACCTACCTGATTCACTTTGTGTGAGAAATCTGCACTTCAGTAAGGATGACCTCACTGAAATGTGCCGGTTGCTGCAACCACAGCTGTAACTTCAGAGCAGGATGAGGACCACATTGCCAGTGACTGTGAAAGTGACTGTGATGATGAACTTCTATGACCTTGTTCCTTCCAGGATTGAGCTGGAGATATCAGCAACATCTCACAGTAACCAGAGCCATCCATTGCTACATTCGCAAGGTCACTGACATCCTCTACTCCATGAGAGCTAACAATATGTCATTCTCTCTTTCTGAGAGAAGCAGGCAAAGTGAGCATGCAGCTTTGCTAGGATTGCAGGCTTCCCCACAGTGCAAAGTGCTATTAACTGCACACACATCACTTTGCAGGCACTGCATGTGAGCCCTGCCCTTGTACCAGAACCAAAAGAATTTCCACTCCCTCAATGCCCAGCTGGCGCATCATCCTGGCAGAGCATCATGCAGGTCAATGTCTAGTATCCTGGCAGCAGCCACGATGCCTTCATTATGCAGCAGCCCATTGGCAGTCCACTGGCCACATGGCTGATGAAGGAGTTAATTGCGCGGCTCAAAGATTTGTGTGGGAGGAATGGGTTTCAGTTCATGGGGCACTGGCATCAGTACTGGAGTAGAAGGGAGCTGTTCCAGTGGGATGGGCTTCACCTGAACCCTTCTGGGACCAGTGTCCTAGTGAATCGAATAACTAGGGCTATAGACAGGGCTTTAAACTAAATAGCGGGGAGGAGGGGTGGGGAGGTTCTGGAGAGGGGATGTGCAGCCTTACAAAGCAAAAGGATATGGCAGCATTGCAGGGCAGCTTTTTAGGTGATGATACCCAGAGTATGACAGGGAGGGACAGAGTGTACAAACATAAAAAAACAGCAGCAAATAGGGCCAAAGGGGGAAAAATGGTAAAAAGGCAAAATCAATGGCTCTTTACTTAAATGCACATAGTATTCAGAACAAAATAAATGAATTAACGGCACAAATAGAGATTAATGGGTATGATCTTATAGCCATTACGGAGACATGGTTACAAGGACATCAAAGCTGGGAACTGAATATTCAGGGGTATGTGACTTTTTGAAAGAACATGCAGGAAGGAAAGGGTGGTGGGGTAGCTTTGTTAGTACAAGATAGAATAAGTACGATAGCAAGAAATGATCTTGGATCAAAAGATGTGGAATCCATATGGGTGGAGGTAAGAAATAACAAGGGGAAGAAGACACTGGTGGGAGTAGTCTATAGGCCCCCTAACAGTAGCTACGCTGTAGGATAGAGAATAAATCAGGAGATAATGAGGGTATGTAAAAAAGGCAGTGTATTAATCACGGGTGACTTTAATCTTCATGTAGATTGGGAAAATCAAATTGGCAGAGGTAGCCATGAGAAAGAATTAATAGAGTGTATTCGGGACTGTTTCCCAGAACAATATGTTGTGGATCCAACCAGGGATCAGGCTATTTTGGGTCTGGTAATGTGTAATGAGGCAGGTTTGAAAAATTATCTCAGAGTAAAAGATCCCCTAGGAAACAGTGACCATAACATGGTGGAATTTAGGATTCAGGTTGAGAGTGAGAAATTGAGTTTGGAAATAACTGTGCTAAACTTAAATAAGGGTACTTACAAAGGAATGAGGGCAGAGTTGGCTGGAATGGACTGGGAAAGGAGTTTAGCAGAAAAGACGGTTGATGAACAATGGCAGACGTTTAAGAAAATAGCTCATGGCTCACAACAAAGATATATCCCAGTGAGCAAGAAGGATTGTAGGAAAGGGATAAACCAACCATGGTTAACCAAGGAAGTTAAGGATAGTATCAAGGTGAAAGAAAAAAAACACACAATGTGGGAAAGATTAGTGGTAAACTGGAGGATTGGGAAAATTTTAAAAACCAATAGAAGATGACCAAAAAATAATAAAGAGGGAGGAAATAAACTTTGAGGGTAAATTAGCAAGTAATATAAGAACGGACAATAAGAGCTTCTTTAAATATATAAAAAGGAAGAGAGAGGCCAAAGTCAATATAGGCCCCTTAGAGAATGAGGCTGGAGAAATAATAATGGGAAACCAGGAAATGGCAGAGGAGTTGAATAAATACTTTGCATCAGTCTTCACAGTAGAAGACACTAATAGAATTCCAAAAATACTAAATAATCATGGGGCAAAAGTGGGGGAGGAAATAAATACAATAACTATCACTAGAAAAACTAATGGGGCTAAAGGCCGATAAGTCCCCTGGACCTGATGAGTTGCATCCTGGGATATTAAAGGAAATAGCTGCAGAGATAGTGGATGCACTGGTAGTGATCTTCCAAGAATCCTTAGATTCTGGAAAAGTCCCAGAGGATTGGAAAACTGCCAGTGTAACACCCTTATTCTAGAAGGGAGGGAGACAAAAAGCAGGTAACTATAGGTCAGTTAGCTTAACATCTGTCATTGGGAAAATGTTAGAGCCTATTATAAAGGATGTAATTGCAGAGCATTTAGAAATGCATAATATAATCAAGCAGAGTTAGCATGGCTTCATGAAGGGGAAATCATGCATGACAAATTTATTAGAATTCTTAGAGGAGGTAACAAGCAGGATGGATAAAGGGGAGCAAGTAGATGTAATATATTTGGATTTCCAAAAGATGTTTGATAAAGTACCACACATAAGGCTACTTAATAAGATAAGAGCCCATGGGGTTGGGGGTAGTATATTAGCATGGATAGAGGACTGACTAATTAATAGATGTCAGAGAGTTGGGATATGGGGGCATTT
Organism: Cetorhinus maximus; assembly: GCF_964194155.1. NCBI lineage: Eukaryota > Metazoa > Chordata > Chondrichthyes > Lamniformes > Cetorhinidae > Cetorhinus > Cetorhinus maximus. Next base: position 58,899,968 of record NC_135900.1, read on the forward strand.
TCAGGATGGCAACCTGTAACTAGTAGAGTGTCACAGGGATCAGTGCTAGAGCCACAATTATTTACAATATATAATAATGACTTGGATGAGGGAAATGAATGTACTATCGCCAAGTTTGCGGATGACACAAAAATAGGTGGGAAGGCAAGTGATGAAGATGACGCAAAGAGTCTACAGAGGGATATAGACAGGTTAAGTGAGTGGGCAACAATGTGGCAGATGGAATATAATGTGGGAAAATGTGAGGTTATGCACTTTGGCAGGAAGAATAGAGGAGCTAAATATTATTTAAATGGAGAAAGACTGAAGAAATCTGCAGCACAGAGGGATTTGGGGGTCGTCGTGCATGAACCACAAAAAGCTAACATACAAGTTCAATGGGTAATAGGTAAGGCAAATGGAATGTTGGCCTTTATTTCAAAGGGAATGGAGTATAAAAATAGGGACGTCTTGCTAAAACTGTACAAGGCACTAGTTAGACCACACCTAGAATAATGTGAACAATTTTGGTCCCCTTATCTAATGAAAGATATACTAGCATTGGAGGCAGTCCAGAGAAGGTTCACTAGATTGATCCTGGGTATGAAGGGATTTTCTTATGAGGAGAGGTTGAGTAGGTTGGGCCTGTACTCTTTGGAGTTTAGAAGATTGAGATGCGACCCTATTGAAACATATAAGATTCTTAGGGGGCTTGACAGAGTAGATGCTGAGAGGTTGTTTCACCTTGTGGATGAGTCCAGGACCAGAGGACATAATCTCAGAGTAAAGGGAAGTCCATTTAAAACTGTGATGAGGAGGAATTTCTTCTCTCAGAGAGTATTGAGTCTATGGAATTCTTTACCGCAGAGGGCTGTAGAGGCTGGGTCGTTAAGTATATTCAAGGCTGAGATAGACAGATTTTTAATCAGTAAGGGAATCAAGGGGTATGGGGAAAAGGCAGGAAAGTGGAGTTCAGGGTTTTCAGATCACTCATGGGATCTCATTGAATGGCGGAGCAGACTCAATGGGCCAAATGGCCTACTGCTGTTCCTACGTCTCATGGTCTTATGGACTCCAGTGTGCAACTCATGCACTAGTAGGCAGCATGCATACATTGAAAGCCATGCTGCCGTACAAAATGTGTCAGAGCAGACATTGGCATAGGTGCCCCATGAAGCCACTGTGCCTTCCCGGTGTAACTCTGCTAGAGAACAGATTTTTGGACTGCTATGACATCTTGCAAGTCCCTGTGCACACTGCAATCTACAGTCATGTTGGCAACAGCCTGAGCTTCCAATAGAGTAAGATGCCTTTGCATAACAACAGCCTGAGGTTCCACTGTAACACCCAGACATTAGCTAGGTGCTGTTTCTGCTGCAATGGCAGCTGTGACATCTACATCAGAGACTGCATCATGGTTGGGCCCACAAGTGTGCAAATGGAGTTGATACTACGTCCATGCTGGAAAGGATGGGCTCTGAGTTCTACACAAAGTGTCAAGTTGATGCTGGATTTCTCGATGCTTCTTGACTGACCACAAACCTTTTAGTAGGTTTCCTAATGTATCAAGCATTTCATTGTACATACCCATCAGTGGGATACAGGATAATTTGATAAGGTGGATTCAAAATTGGCTTAGTTGTAGGAGGCAGAGGGTGATGACAGAAGGATGCTTTAGTGACTGGAAGCCAGTGTCCAGTGGTGTACCACAGGGATCTGCGCTCGGTCCCCTATTATTTGTCATTTATATAAATGACATAGATGACTATGTAGGGGTAGGATTAGTAAGTTTGCGGATGACACAAAGATTGGCCGGGTGGTTAACAGTGAGGCTGAGTGTCTTGGGCTACAGGAAGATATAGATGGGATGGTCAAATGGACAGATAAGTGGCAGATGGAATTTAACCTTGAAAAGTGTGAGGTGATACACTTTGGAAGGAGTAATTTGACAAGGAAGTATTCAATGAACGGCATGACACTAGGATGCTCTGAGGAACAAAGGGACCTTGGCTTGTGTGTCCATAGATCTCCGAAGGCAGAGGGGCATGTTAGTGGGGTGGTGAAAAAGGCATATGGGACACTTACCTTTATCAATCGAGGCATAGACTACAAAAGTAGGGAGGTCATGTTGGAGTTGTATAGAACCTTAGTGAGGCCACAGCTGGAATAGTGTGTGCAGTTCTGGTCGCCACATTATAGGAAGGATATGATTGCACTGGAGGGGGTGCAGAGGAGATTCACCAGGATGTTGCCTGGGATGAAACATTTAAGTTATGAGGAGAGGTTGGATAGACTTGGGTTGTTTTCATTGGAGCAGAGAAGACTGAGGGGCGACCTGATCGAGGTGTACAAGATTATGAGGGGCATGGACAGAGTGGATAGGGAGCAGCTGTTCCCCTCAGTTGAAGGGTCAGTCACAAGGGGGCATAAGTTCAAGGTGAGGGGCAGGAGGTTTAGGAGGGATGTGAGGAAAAACTTTTTTACCCAGAGGGTGATGATGGTCTGGAGTGCGCTGCCTGGGAGGGTGGTGGAGGCGGGTTGCCTCATATCCTTTAAGAAGTACCTGGATGAGCACTTGGCACGTCATAACATTCAAGGCTATGGGCCAAGTGCTGGTAAATGGAATTAGGTAGGTAGGTCAGGTGTTTCTCATGTGTCGGAGCAGACTCAATGGGCCAAAGGGCCTCTTCTGCACTGTGATTCTGTGATCAGTGAATGTCTGTAGGATGCTCCATCAAAGTGTTCATCGGAATCCTCTGCAGCAGAGCTCATGTGCAATTTCACCTTCTTGCAAGCTGGCACCTACTCTATCCTTGCCCCCTTCCCTAGGTGCCGGTGTCTCACCATTTGCTGATTCAGTCTCTATGCTATCTTCTAAATGATGCATAGTGTTAGTATCCAAGCTGGTGACTTTGAGTGTGAAACTGAGTAAAGATGCATTTTCATCATCACTGTCTTCTTGCTGCTCTTCCACTACCTGGCTAACTTGCACTTCTTGGATTCTTGAAAGGAGAAAATCACAAGGGTAGAGGTGTAGCAGGGGAATGGTAGGGTTGAGGTGAAAGTGAGAGGTGGATACTTACACTGTCTGCAGGCTCTAACCAGAAGTGAGTGTAGGATGAGAGTGAGGTGGGATGTGAGAAGGATGATTAGATAGGAAACTGCCTCTTCAATGGTTTCAGCCCTGCCACTAGCCACGGTCTCAGCAATGGCTGTCCCAGTAATGATCAACTCTGTCTTCTCCAGGATGCTATGTGCAGCAAAAGACTCACCTCCTGACTCCCCAAAACCTGTCCACCATCTACAAGGCACAAGTCACGAGTGCGATGGAATACTCTCCACTTGGCTGGATGAGCGCAGCTCCAACTGCGCTGAAGAAGCTTGATACCATCGAGCTCAAAGCAGCCTGCTTGATTTGCACACCATCCATTACTTCAAACATTCACTCCATCCACCACTGGTGTATACTTGCAGCAATGTGCACAAGATGCACAACAGCAGCTCACAAGGCTCCTTTGGCAGCACCTTCCAAACCTGTGACCTCTACCATCTAGGAGAGGAAAGGCAGCGGTTGCATGGGAATTCCAATCGCAAACCATCCTGACTTGGAAATATATCACTGTTTCTTCATCATTAAAATTGGTCAAAATCCTGGAACTCCTACCAAACACTACTGTGTGTACCTATGCCATACAGACTGCAGCGGTTCAAGAAAGTGGCTCACCACTGCCTTTACAAGGTCAATTAGCAATGGGCAATAAATGCTGGCTTTTCCATTATGCTAATAAGTCATGAATGAATTTTTTAAAAATGCATGAATGTCAGAAATGGGTGCAGATTGATAGAGATTATTGGTAGATGAGTAATGGGGATGTGGTGAATCAGGAAGACTCTGAGGCCAGTGGTGCATTTCATTGGATATGACATTTGAAGCTGAATTCACTGACCTTGACCACTTGTGTGAGGTGATTGACCTTCTTGCGGCACTGCAGCGCCTGACTCCTAGCGCTGGACTCTGCTGCTCTCTGCTCCTGCTGTCTTTTGGGCATGGGTCTGGATGGTCACATTGCCCACTGTGAGTCGGGACATCTCTCCTCCTAACTCCCCCACCAATGACTCCAGTGCTGTGTTCAGAAACCTTGGAGGCCGTGCTCCCCCATGTTGTAACATCAGCCACTTCTTGCATGATTCCCAGCACCTGCTCCAGTCACAGACATCACTCCCTTAGGACACTTTTAAGCTAGCTTTTAGAGCAGTCTAGACTTAAGTGGTGCTCGCTGCTTACAATATTGGCCACCCTGCTGTGTAGCTGAATGTTCAAATCATTGAAATGAGCAACGAGTACAAAGTTGATGTGCTGCTTGCAGCTCTGTCTTTAGTTGCAAGTTAATGGCATATTGTGATCCCCTCTCCTGCTTTCAGGATTGTCGAATTTAGCCCCAAACCTGCTCAGACTGTTGTTTAAAAAGGGGGCATTCTAGCAAGGTAATAGGAGCAATACTTCTCCTTAAAAAAAAAACAAAATTGGTCTCCCCTGATAGCTCAGTGAATTTATTCAATGAGCAGTATCGCAGGCCATGGAAAGCTCATCACAGCTAAGGCAGGCATACAATCTGCCTTCCTGCCTTGGGTAAACAGGAAAATCAGCTACACTAGCAGCACTTGTTTGCCATTGTGTGCCACTGTTGGAAAAACGTTCATTGGATGAGGACAGACTGGTGATGGGAGGGAAGGAGGAAGAGGGTGAGAAAAGAAGAGGATTCAAATAAAGTTTTTTGCCAGATTATTAGCATGAGAGATGCCAATTAGTAAATCTACAGCCAGCAACATCAATTAGAGAATGCCTCCCATTGGCGGATGCCAGTTCAAATCCTTCTGCACCTCAGGCCTGAAAAACAATTGTTAACATTCTGCTTCTCCTCAATCCATGGGCTCAGTTCCAATCACAGCACAGCTGTCCCAATTATTGGAAGAATTTCACACGTTTTTCACAAGCCTGGCTCTACTGAAATGAAGAACCTAATATCATGACCTCAGAATGTCCCAAAGTACTTCACAGCCAGTGAAGTACTTCTATTTTGTTGATATGTAGGCACTGCTGTACCGTAGGGAAACATAGCGACCGACTGCTAAAAAGCAAACATTGGATTTTAAAGGGGACAATTTGGAAATGGACTGTGTTTGTCACATTGCCCTAGTGATGTACTCTGAAATTTGGTCAGAAGTCAATGTTGTTTTCAGGTTTCATGAGGATAAAACATGGTTTGATTCTGTCTTCACTCAAAATTGTGGCAATTTCAAAATCTCAAAATCTGAACAATATACACAAATTATGCTCTAGAAAGTGAAAACATTCTAAAACATTCTAAACTGAATTACTTACACATTGCAGCCATTTTATAAATTCCAAGCCTAACGAGGTGCGCTAAAAAAAACCTTGTATCCCATAACTGAACTCTAGCTCCATAAACCACCCTGAGCTAAAGGAGTTTGCTAGTCCGCTAAAAGAAAATCATTGCATTATGGATATTTCACTTTTATCTTAGTATTAAAATTAATAACAGGGAGTACCCTTCGAGAGTGAGTTGAATGTTAGCCTTTCAGTCCTGGAAATCTCGGTTCAAACCCATACAACTAGTGTAATGAAGTGAAGGTCTCCTCTGTCTATGGCAACAAGGATCCGAGATGAATTACATTTGAGTCACCTAAATGCATTTCATAGTGGGTGTGATGAAAATGAGACATTTTTGTCAGGTTTTGGTTCAATCTAGTCACACACAGTACATAAGCAATTCAGATTCCTGTACCACGCAAATGCCAATAGAATGCTGCATAGATGTTGAAGAGAAAAATGATTTAAGTTTAAACAGAGCTGTGATTTTATGGAGCTGTGATAGCCTTAGCTGATAGTTCATTCATAAATTTGAATAGTCAGATATTCAAAATTCAGCAAGTTCAGGCAATCCTTTCCTGGAATTCAGAAGAGAAGTGATCTTGGAGATTCAGTGAAGGAAGGAATTGGACACTTAAATGAGAGAAAAAAATATCTGTTTTAAATTTCCAAGAAGGAGTTTTGCTTATTATAGGCTCCCACAGTGGTAAGAAATTCAAAAAGGAGTATTTAGAAGTTGCTCAGTTTCCATTACTGCAATCATTTTCCTTGAAGATTTAAATAATGGATTTTTTGTTGTGAAAATATAACTGTATCAAATGACTGTCACTTTTAACTTATCCTTCATTTATGAAATAAATTTTGTTAGATTTTCTTGTTTTTATTCTTTCTTGGGATGTGAGTGTCACTAGCAAGGCCACCATTTATTATCCATCTTTAATTGCCCTTGAGAAGGTGGTAGTGCAACACCTTCTTGATCTGCTGCAGTCCATGTGGTGTAGGTACACCCACAGTGCTGTTAGGTGTCAAATTTCTTGAGTGCTGTTGGAGTTGCATCCATCCAGACAAGCTGAGAGTATTCCACAACACTTTTGATTTGTGCTTTGTAGATGGTGTACAGGCTTTGGGGAGTCAGGAGATGAGTTACTCACCACAGAATTCTTAGCCTCTGACCTGCTCTTGTAACCACAATGTTTCTATGGCTGGTCCAGTTAAGTTGCTGGTCAATGGTAACCCCCAGGATGTTGATGGTGAGGGATTCAACAATGGTAATGTCTTTGAATGTCAAAGAGAGTTGTTGAAGATAGTCATTGCCTGGCACTTGTGTAGCGCAGATATTACTTGCCACTTATCAGTCCATGCCTGAATGTTGTCCAGTTCTTGTTGCATATGGACATGGACCACTCCAGTATCTGAGGCATCACAAATGAAGGAGAATACAATATGCAAACATCCCCACTTCTGACTTTATGATGGAGGGAAGGTCATTGATGAAGCAGCTGAAGATGGTTGGGCCTAGGACACTACCCTGATGAACTCCCACAGGGATGTATTGGGGCTGACATGATTGGCCTCCAATAACCACAACCATCTTTCTTTGTGCTAGGTATGACCAACCACTAAAGAGTTTTAGCTTTGAATCCTATTGACTTCAATTTTGCTAGGGCTCCTTGAAGTTACACTCAGTCAAATGCTGCCTTGACCAATCAGTCTCAACTTAAAATGAGGCCTACAAGAAGGACATTTTAATTGCTCACTGAAGATGAGGCAGATCACATGAATACATAGAATAAGTTCAGTAGCTAAAAGCAATTAACAGATAAGAGCTTTCTGGAGGTTTTTTGAGCACAATATTGAAAACTTAAAACAAAAATGGAAAATGCCTGAAACACCCAGCAAGGTAGTTAAGAGGATAAATTTACCCTCTCCAGGCTAGTTCCTTGATGCAGTCCTGGGAAGTTTCCCAGTGGTAGACTGAGAGGTGGATCGGCTGCATGCTCAATTTACCTAATACCTGAGGAAGAATCGTACCACCTCGAAACGTTAACTCTGGACAGGATTTTGCCCTCGTTGGGTGGGCTTGGCGGGGGGTGAGCGGGAAGCCAATTAAGACCCGCCCAGAGTGAAACATGTGCTGCAGTGCTCAGCGCTGCCTGTGCGGGGGTGGGGAGGAGGGCGAGCAGGGAACTTGGCGCATTCGTGCATGTGCACGCAGGAAAAGTGCAGGCCCCGAGGCATAGATAAAGAGTTTTGAAAATTAAAGATAAATAATTGTGAAATGTTAAAAGCCATGACTCTGTCACAGGAGCAGGGACATGTTATTAATGAAATGTTAAAACTTTTATTTTGTTTTTATTCGCTGTTGGAAACCTCATCCCACCCGTGGATGAGATTTCCTAAAAGATGCAAAGGCCGCTTGGCCTTTTCGCCTGCCTGCCAACTGTAAAGTTGGACAGGCAGCAAAAAATCTTATTTAATTGGTACTTTAATGGCCTTAATAGGCCTGTTAATTTTCAGCGGGCGCACTGCCGACTCCCGAGCACACCTGCCAAACGAAATATCCCGAGTCATTTTACATTTGTTCGGATTGGGTGCACCCCCGCCCAACAAGCGAAAAATTCTGGTCTGTTTCTCCCTCCACAGATGCTGCCAGACCTGCTGGGTTTTTCCAGCATTTTCTGTTTTTATTTCAGAATTCCAGCATCTGCAGTATTTTGCTTTTATTACCTAATGTAGGCCACACTGAGGCTGATAATACAGAGCTGCCAGCATTTGGTCGATGGCAGGGTGATTTCCCACCACATAGAGGGGGGTTGCAGATTTGTTGGAGGTGGCCTCCCTGCGGCAGTCAGGGGCCATCAGGGCTAGAGGTTCCTTGGCCCAAAGAGAGAGCCCCGGGAAGGAAAAGTTGCCCCACGGCTTCTTGGGTTCCCCTCTGCTCTTTGGCCCCTCTGATGTTTTTTGTTGTTTGCTTACCTGAAGGTGCCCACCTCTCCTGGGGGCACGGTTGAGGCATCAGAGCTCTCTGTTTGAGTGGTCAGCATCAAGATCTTAATCACCGTCCTGAATTGGATGGCGGGCCCACGGGTGGCCCAATTAGGAGGTGGCTTGCTGTGAAATCGATTGCAGCTATCGGCAAGCGTGGACTCCGGAACTGCTTTGTCAGCCCAGCCGGTGGGGTCCCAGAGCTCATGGTAAAATTCGGCTCAATTTTTTCAGGCTGATGATCTTTCATCACAATGTATTTCCAGAATTTTCTGTTTCAATTTCAGGCTTTCAACGTCAAAAGTATTTTGCTTTTGTATTACTGAAAGATTCTCTAGTTCTTAAGGCCAAAGTAGGTAGTCATGGAGATAGAGTGGTTGGAACTCGACCATTGGAATGATGGGGACTAAGAGTGCATATAATCTAAAGAAGAAACCTAGGAAGACCTACATGGGTAACAGTGAACATGGACCCACAGCATAATGGCATTGTTAGCTTGGCACCGATTTGCATTAATTATTTTTGTCTTTGCACAGCAAGTATGGTGTTGGTGCTGACCCTGAAGTATGAATAACACAATGCCAATGTTGTCAGGAACAATGGAAAACATTTTTAGCTTGGTGGGCAGGCGCGCGCCCTACCCGACTGAATGTAAAATGCCGCACGATGACATCGCGCACTCGCACAATATTTCAGTTGGCAGGCACACACCCGCCAACAATTAGACGACCTATCCACAGGCAGGATGTGGTTTCCAAACGCAACTGAAACTAAAATTAAAATTTTTAAATTTAGTTAATAAAAAGGCCCTGCTCATGTGACAGAGTCATTTTCATTTGAGAGTCTTTTCATTTCAGAGTCTTCATTTCTTTTTTGAAATCTCTTCATCTCCCCGAGGCAGCTATGTGCCTCAGGGAGATTTGCGAGTGTACACTCACGCGAAGTTCACACTCGCCCTGCTCACCCTCCTCCCCCCCGCCCGCACAGGCAGCGCTGAGCGCTGAAGCTCGTGTTTCACGCTGGGCGGGCCTTAATTGGTCTGCCCATGTGAAATCGCAGTCCAGCCCCGATCGAGGTGGCAGTCGGCTTCCCGAACACCCCCACCCACCCCCACTGAGCCCGCCCGATAAGAGCGAAATTCTGCCCAATAATACTCTCCTTGAGCGCCCTTGAGGTAAATGTTTGCTATTACTGACACTTATACGCAGGTTTGCCATTTTGACTTGGCCCACAGACAGACGCCTCCTGATGTGGCCAGGAAATTAATTTTGCCATTCAATTGTACAGAACAGCACGGAACCTCCTCTAGCATTGGGAAAGTTATTACAAACATAAATTTGTACTAATGGGCATATGCAAATCTTGGATGTGTGCAGTTATTCCTTTGCTTTGAATCCATCCCATGGTATAAAGAGACAGATCTGGCACCAATGAAGGAGGCGCATTTTGTGAAGCTCATGTTTCATTGGAAAAGGTTTTATAATGTAAATGTGGCATGAATGGATAGATTCATGTTTGGTAAACGTATTAAGGGATTTGTATCAAAAGCATCTCAATGGAGCTGAGGTACAGATCAGCCATGATCTGACTGAACGACAGAACGGTCTTGAAGGGCTGAATGGCCTCCTCCTGTTCTGATCTCACTCAGAGAAGCTGTAGGTTGACTTGTATGGGGAATGGAAGCTGAATGTAGGGTGAATGTAGGGGTGTTCTTCTGCAGGGCAAGGGTAGAAGCAGTGTAGTCAGAGCTCTCTTTCTGTGGAAACTGAGCACATAGGGTGCTGACACTGTGTGGAAAGTGTTCTAGTGTCGAGCACAAACCTCCTGCACTTGATAGGCATAAAATTCATAAGTAAGTGAAAATAATGAATCTGTAGTGCCATTTACAATTGGTTGTTCAATCCAGTTACTAGTGATCATGCCATTGTGCCCTCTTCTGTGTATCAACTTTACAAGCATAGAATTAATGTTATTGGCAAAAGAAACAGAGGCGGCACAAGGGAAAACTTTTTATGCAGTGAGTTATTTAGATTTGGAATACACAGCACGATAGGGTGCTGCATACAGATTCAATAATAGCTTTCTGAAGGAAACAATACTGAAGGAGAAAAAATTGCAGGGAAAGAGTTGGGGAGTGGGACTAGCTGGATTGCTCTTTGAAAGAGTTGGCACAGACTCAATGGGCCGAATAGCCTCTGTGCTGTATGATTCTATCGACATCTACTTGAAGACCAATAAGGAATGGGTTCAGCAAGTTTGTCCACTGAATAGCTGAGCAATACACACCAGGAAAGCCCCAGGTTTGATTCTCAATTTGGGCCGAGTTAGTTGATCGTAGCAGAGATACTATTATGCCTACAACGAAGAACACTGGCCAGCGTCTCCACTCCTGATCACACTCCAGCAACCCCCCACTGGGAAGATTTGTGTTTGGGATGCGGGTGAGGAGAGTATTGGGTTGGGCGACATTGCACTCTACAATTGAAGAACCTGCTGCAATTCAAAGTCAAAATCCCCCGGGGGTCAGCCAGGAGTCAGTGCATGCTCCAGAACAGAAAGGGGAGGTAGAAAATCGGCTAGGGGATTAAAAGATATAGCACAGATGCTACTGAGAAACGAGGGCAAATGTTTAAATCTTTCCAGATCATTTGAAATTCACTCGAATCAAAAAATGCAAGCATCAACATGATTCGCCAGATCACTGTGAAAGCTGCAAAAGCTGGACAGCAGCATTAAAGCTGTCAGCAAGCACCTATATTATGGTCACTTAGTTTTAACAGTTAACGACAGAAACTGGAAACCTGGAACTCAAAAATGGCCCTGCATATTCACTGAGCCAACAAAAACAAGAAACTGCCACCCTGAACCAACTGTGACATTGTCTTAAGGGAACAGTTACCTCTTATTGAGTTTGACTTGAACTAAAATGGAAGCTTTTTACATGTAGGCCTGTAGAAAACTACAATTAGCAGTGACTAGAATTCAAAAATGCTTCATTGTAAAACACTTTGGGGTGCCCTGAGGTTGTGAAAGATGCTTTATAACCTTTTTTTTTAAAGAGACACAATCCATAGTGATTTCCATTTAGAAATTAGGCACTCATTCCTACTCGCAGAATTAGTCGAAGTAGAAAACGTCACTGCATGCTCACGTTCCTGTGGCATGGTTTAAGACTGCCTGTGAGAGCCTTACTCCAAGAGCAGACAGGTTGAATAATACCCACTGACAGGCGGATGAAACAAGGAGCAGGTTGGAGTGCCGGCACAGATAGCACATATTCTGTGCAGACACAGATCACAAAGCTGATACCTGAATTGCAGCTTCTGCACTCTCGACTTCAACTCATCCCCAATAAGTGGATTGTCTTTGCACCCGCTGTTTACTTTGCACTGTAATCTACCTCCTATTCAGCAAAACATCTGATTTTACAGGGAGCCTCAAACTGTGGTGTAGTATCATGAATCTGCAGATAGATCCTGCTGTGTGGAATAATGAAAAATATCATCAGGGCCCCGTTAACATCTGAAAAGAAGATAGTTTCATGCTTTGAGTGTAAACCCTTCATGGTTCAGATGTAGGAATTACATCTGAAACATTAATTTATCTTTTCTCCCAGATTTGATGGGCCAGCTACATATTTCGAGCATTTTATATTTTCATTACAGACTTCTAACATTTGCAATGTACTTTAGGTAAAACCTCATTTTATTTTCAATATTTGATTTACCTAACTTCAGTGGATAATGAAATATTAATAGTGGGGCACTGAGATATGAGGAGAATAATTCTCATCATAATTTCTTGAACTTTTCATGAATCCTAAGTTCCTGAAGGTAATGAGATTGAGCTGACTGCATATTTCAAAAGAAGATTATGATTGACGATTTCCTGCAGCTGAGACAGAATGAATATTATTAAAAAGTACAATTACAAGATACAGTCAGTGCACAGATAGAGATTAAGTGCTTTGTAAATGGAGACAGCAGTCTCCTTTGATCAGTGAAGAATATTTTCTATACAGTGTGAGTTAAGCAATGCAAGATAAGCCCTGAAACTTTTTTTTACTAATAATCATATAGTAATTTTGCTTTTATGCAAATCTTATTCCAATTAGTTTTACAGCAAATGAACTTGAAGATTTGGAATTGTGATTAAATGTGAATTGAGCTTAGTTGTAGCTGGGCTCAGTATAAAGGAATGGTACACACACACATACAGATGTGTACTCAATCTGGCTATTTTTGCAACAGATAAATTTCATCAGAAGGCCTGAGAACTATTTTGAATTGACGCTCTTAGAAGATATGCTTCTAATCATTTTTTATCATGCAATTCATGCTTCTACAGGTGTCTGGCTATTGCAATCCTCCTGAGCAGGTGGTTTACTATTTCTACTTAAGCTGTGCAGAACATAATATCTACTAGTAAATTGCCCATGGTCAGCTGATAGCTATCTTTTATACATAGGCACAGTTATTGTATAAATCTGTTGAAGGGTCATTCGGACTCGAAACGTTAACTGTGCCCCTCTCCGCAGATGCTGCCAGACCTGCTGAGTTTTTCCAGGTATTTTTGTTTTTGTATCTATAGAAGATGTTGGGAGAGACTTCAAAAGGAGAGCCACTCTGTGGCCAAAGCCTGCAATGACACTTAGAAAGTTCAGATTGAATGGGAAGTGAGCAAAAATAGTGCTTGCTTAGCGCATAATTTTAATTAATATATTCAGATTATGTTCTAAATATACCCTGTAAGTATAATGAGGCACCTTAAGTACAATGGACTATAGTGACTAGGTGGTAACTGCATCTGCATAAACTATATACACGCATATACTTTGCACATGTATGGACAGACATACATATATTGAGCAGGACAAATTAAGTGATTTTAGAAGATGGTGAATGAAAATGTTGAATGTAGCAGCCCCAGGCACCAAGTTCTCTGCTGGTAACTGCTCCCCACAAAGAGCCAGTACCATTAATAACAGCCCTCTACCTATGAGAATTCAGCCAATTCTCTTTCCAACTCAGTTCCCAATTCTAAACCAGCTCTTTAATCCCACAAACTTCTGTGTTATGTAGCTGCCTGTTGTTGGGCACCTCATCTAAGCCTTTCTGGAAATCTAAATATAGTCTTAACAGGTTATTTTTTCCAAAAGTAAGCATTATTCATAAAATTTGTAGAAGTGCAGTTCAAACTTGACATCACATAAAGTGCAATACAGTTTAATTTCTTTCAATACAGTATATAGCGCTCTGAGATGCCTCATTATACTTACAATTACATGTTATATTTACAATATACGTTTCGTGTCAAACATACAGCTCAAGGATTTTACATGGGTTCCAGCCCATTGTTGTACTATGGTGGGAGAGTCAGTGGTTTTCCTCATTGAGCCTTTGCAGCAGCTGCCCAGACTTTAGTGCGCCCTCAGCACATAGATCTGGAGCTTGAAATCTATCAGTCTGCATCACTCAGCTGTGGACAGACCTTTGCACTGGAAGACCATTTATCTTCGCCCATCAACCTGGTAATCTTCTCAGCCAGGTTGGTAGAACATGATATTGTTGTCTGTTCATAATAACCGTTCCTCTGTGAATGTACTTGTACATACAATTTTATAATCCAAAAAATCAAATAATAATTTTTTCATAAAGGACTCAAAATGATGCAAAGGATGTAGCCTTTAGATAATGCTTTCTTTCCAAAACTCCAGTATGTCCCTTCAAACTTTTTTCCATCTTTTCCAAAGTTTCTAAGGTTAAAAGTGTTTAAGTAGCTCAAGACAATTTTTGGTCATGAATTTTAAATGCAAAAGTGGTCTTTTATTATGCTACAGAAATGTTGCGTGTTTAGCCTTCTTAATTTACACTGACAGTAACTTAAAAACACAAGCATATAGTAATCGTGGTTCTTTGTTCCATTGTAGTGTGTCCTTCAGGGGCATGTGTGGTAACCATTTCAAAACAGGAGGCATCTGTTTGTTTTTGTATATTGTAATTCTGGGTCATCTCAATGGACAGGATATGGGCATAAGTGGGCCCATTGTAGCTCCTGAAGCATAACACAGTATGCCATGAGATTCATGTAACACGCTTGTTCACACGTGTTCTCAATGTTGCAAATACAGTTAAATATAACCTACCCCAAATAATCAGTGCCGGAGGACTGGACAATAAAGTGAATTAGCACACTGTCCTTTTTTTTGGGATGGAAGCCTGGCATTGCATCTCAACAAACTGCCCCTTCCACTGCCCTGGAAAACAGGTGGGCATACAGACAAAAATACAGCCCACACTGGCTGGAGACTGGCTGGCATCCAGGCTTGAGATACTCATGGGGAGGTTTCCAATTTGATGCTCCCAGTGTACTAACAGCAAACTGCAGGCCACGTATGTGATTTCTCCATTTCTGCCTTTGGCATTTGGCAGGAGCACAAAAGTGGAAAACGTCTCCTTATATTTCCATACTGCACAGAAACATTAACAAAGACATGAATTATCGCCATTGAGAATCAAGGACCTTCCTCATAAGATGATGGAATACAGATACTGGAGAAGACACAGGCCATGACAAAAGATGCAATGTTCCTTTAAATTCCAACCATTTCACTAGACCACAAATATCATCACTCTGTTCCAGCATAAGCAGACAGAAGGGAAAATGTGGAAGAATGAAACTTGAAAGACTCTGTCACCACTTATACCACAATTGTCTGGATCAAGGATCTGACTTCAGTGTTAGGGTGGACACCAGTTACATTTTGCTAGTTGAGATAGTTTGCTGCAGTATTCTTAATCACCATTTCACCAATGGCACTAGTGTAATCCCAAAGGGGAGATGACGAAATGCAAACAGTTGTCAAGTAAATACGAGCTTTTGAATTAATTAAGCATTTCAGCTCCTTCATGGATAAAACAAGCACCTGCCTCTCTTAGTGTCTCCAGTGTATCTGCTGCTTGTAACTGTTAATGAGGCACCATGTTATTGAAAAGCTGTTTAGCAAATCTCTTTTTTTAATCGTAGGGGAGGGATGACAAGACTGAATAACCATACATCAATCTCATCACAATAGTGGGGCATGCACACACTGATTCAATTCAATGCAATTTACGCAATTATGTTGTGCGTTCCTAAGTAAATGATAAATGTGACTACTTCTTTCATTAACACGGTGGCCCTTTAACAGTGCCTGAGGTGCTTTGTGTCCTTATTATTTGTAAATCTCCACAAAACGCCCCCTTGTTTTGATACATAGTTTCCAGTTACAGTTAAGTGTCATGGAACAGTGACATATTTTATCGTACTACTGAATCCAATCTATGGACATTTTTTTTGCCAAGCCCATAGCAGATTGATTTTTTTCACAAATATTTTCTGATTGTAGTTGAACATTGCGTTCCTGTTCCTCAGTTTGTTCACACAAAGAGTCTTTCTGCTTGTTCGAGTGGGTGTCCACTGACTGCTTCAGCATTTCCTGCACAACTTGGACCGCCACAGAAAAAAGCCATTTCTCAACTGAATTTGAGTTTGATTGCCTACGGTCAGCTCTAAAATGTGTCATGTGTGAAATTTAGAAAGAGTAATACAGGAGGTCAAACTTTTATCTCTCTTTAAATTGGGCAGAGCAATGTGATGGGCCTTTATTCGCTAATCCTTGACTCTATTTATATTACTGATTCATCATTAATACTTTTACACTGTAAATGGAAGACCTCTGTTCTGCAGCAGCTATGAGAATGCTTTCAGCCACTTCTAACTTCATAGGACATCAGCCTTTTGTCACTGATGAGCTAAACTACGCTTGTAAAGCAAAGGGCAGCATCAATAAGTACTGCCTTCTATCTGGGTCACTGAGGCATGCATTGTGGTACAATGACAAGCTAGCTTGCAACCATTGATTTGGTTTAAAAAAGTTTCCATTTCTTTTTCAAGAGCTAGTAACATTAAAGGTTTGAGTTAACCTCTTCATTCATTGGTTGTAGCCTTTAGACAAGTGTTCTCTACTCAATTTGTACTGAACTAACCAAATATTCTCAAATCATTGGGGACAGAGGCCTCCATAGCTTGGCTTAAAAAAGAAAAATCATTAATGATTCATTGATCTTGCCTCATATCCTTCTGTCTTCTTTGTTAATTGACAATGACAAAATCCTTATCCTGATTTAACCATTTGATGATTAAATCCTCCTAAATTTAATCTTTAGAAGTTAGACAGACTTCATCAGTTGAGGACGTGCCATAGATGGTGAGGCTGTGGGCCTGAACTTGAGGCTTTGTGTGATGAATTGTGCTGGTACTGCAAGCTCCAGCTTGTGATTTTGTTGAACAAGTAGTTAAATTTGGAAATTGGAGAACTAAAAGTTATACGTCCATCTAAAGTTTAGCAATTGTCTTTACAGAATTTGCCAAAGGATTATAAAAATGTGATGTGAGAAGTTATGTTAAACATTTTTAAAGCTAGGTTAGACCGCACAAGTACTCACCTTCTGACTCCCCAAAGCCTGTCCACCATCTACAAGGCACAAGTCAGGAGCATGATGGAATACTCTCCACTTGCCTGGATGAGTGCATCTCCAACAACACAAGAAGCTTGACGCCATCCAGGACAAAGCAGCCCGCTTGATTGGCATCACATCCACAAACATTCACTTCCTCCACCACTGACGCACAGTAGCAGCAGTGTGTACCATCTACAAATGCACTGCAGGAACTCACCAAGCCTCTTTAGACAGCCAAACCCATAACCACTACCATCTAGAAAGATAAGGACAGCATATAGATTGGAACACCACCACCTGGAAGTTCCCCTCCAAGTCATTCACCATCCTGACTTGGAAAGACATCACCGTCCCTTCACTGTCGCTGGATCAAAATCCTGGAACTCTTTCCCTAACACTACTGTGGGTGTACCTACACCACATGGACTGCAGTATTTCAAGAAAGCAGCTCAGCACCACCTTCTCAAGGGTAATTAGGGATAAGCAACAAATGCTGGACTAGCCAATGATACCTGCATCCCATGAATGAATTTTTAAAAAGTACTGTACACATTTCTGGTCTCCATATTACAAAAAGGGCTTAGAGGAACTGAGGAAAGTGAAAAAGAGATTTACAAGAATGATACCAAACCTGAAGTTTTTTCTTTGATCACATTTTTGAAATGATTTATGTGCTGGTTTTCTTTGTAGAAATCATACCAAACGTAGTATTAGAGATTGAACAATGTATTTTTAGTATATCTTAACATAGAAACATAGAAACTAGGAGCAGGAGTAGGCCATTCAGCCCTTCGAGCCTGCTCCGCCATTCATTATGATCATGGCTGATCATTCAACTTAATAGCCTGCTCCCGCTTTCTCCCCATATCCTTTGATCCCTTTCGTCCCAAGAGCTATATCTAACTCCTTCTTGAAAGCATACAATGTTTTGGTCTCAACTATTTTCTGTGGTAACGAATTCCACAGGCTCACCATTCTCTGGGTGAAGAAATTTCTCCTCATCTCAGTCCTAAATGGTCTACCTCATATCCTCAGACTGTGACCCCTGGTTCTGGACTCCCCCACCATTGGGAACATCCTTCCTGCATCTACCCTGTCTAGTCCTGTTAGAATTTTAGAGGTTTCTATGAGATCTCCTCATTCTTCTGAACTCCAGCGAATATAATCCTAATCAACTCAATCTCTCCTCATATGTCAGTCCCGCCATCCCAGGAATCAGTCAGGTAAACCTTCGCTGCACTCCCTCTATAGCAACTACATCCTTCCTCAGATAAGGAGACTAAAACTGCACACAATATTCCAGGTGTGGTCTCACCAAGGCCCTGTACAATTGCAGCAAGACATCCCTGTTCCTGTACTCGAATCCTCTGGCTACGAAGGCCAACATACCATTTGCCTTCTTTACCGCCTGCTGCACCAGCATGCTTACCTTCAGCGACTGGCGTACAAGGACACCCAGGTCTCGTTGCACATTCCCCTCTCTCAATTTATAGCCATTCAGATAATAATCTGCCTTCCTGTTTTTACTACCAAAATGGATAACCTCACATTTATCCACATTATACTGCATCTGCCATGCATTTGCCCACTCACTCAGCTTGTCCAAATCACACTGAAACATCTCTGCATCCTCCTCACAGCTCACCCTCCCACCCAGCTTTGTGCCATCTGCAAATTTGGAGATATTACATTTAATTCCTTCATCTAAATCATTAATATATATTGTGAATAACTGGGGTTCCAGCACCGATCCCTGCGGTAGCCCACTAGTCACTGTCTGCCATTCAGAAAAAGACCCGTTTATTCCTACTCTTTGTTTCCTGTCTGCCAACCAGTTTTCTATCCATCTCAATACACTACCCCCAATCCCATTAATTTTACACACCAATCTCTTAGATGGGACTTTGTCGAAAACCTTCTGAAAGTGCAAATAAACCACATCCACTGGCTCCACCTCATCAACTCTACTAGTTACATCCTCGAAAAACTCCAGTAGATTTGTCAAGCATGATTTCCCTTTCATAAATCCATGCTGACTCTGTCCGATTCTGCCACTGTTTTCCATGTGCTCAACTATTAAATCTTTTATAATGGGCTCTAGAATTTTCCCTACTACTGACGTCAGGCTGACTGGTCTATAATTCTGTTTTCTCTCTGCCTCCCTTTTTAAAAGTGGGGTTACATTAGCTTTCCTCCAATTTGTAGGAACTGTTCCAGAGTCTATAGAATCTCGGAAGATGACCACCAATGCATCCACTATTTCTAGGGCCACTTCCTTAAGTACTCTGGGATGTAGATTATCAGGCCCCGGGGATTTATCGGCCTTCAATCCCATCAATTTCCCCAACACCATTTCCCTACTAATACTGATTTCTTTCAGTTCCTCCCTCTCACTAAACCCTAGGGCTCTTTTCTCCAGAAAAAAGAAGAGGTGATTTTATTTATTTATTCGTTCATAGGATGTGGCTGCATCTGGCAAAGGCCAGCATTTGTTGTAAATCCCTAATTACCCTTGAACTGAGTTGCTTGCTAGGCCTTTAAAATTATAAAATGGTTCGATAGGATAGACATAGAGAAGTTGTTTCTAATTATGGGGAGTCCAAAATCAGAGACCACAAATATAAGATAGCCACTAATTGATCCAACAGGAATTCAGGATAGTTTTTTTTTAATAAATGAGAGAATAGTGGTAACGTGGCATCCACCACCACATAGAGTAGTTGAAGCAAATAGCAGAGATGCATTTAGGGGTTGCAGCTAGGTGCATGAGGAAGAAAGGAATAGAAGGATATGCTGATAGGGTGAGATGGAGTAAGATGAGAAGAATCCAATGTGTTAGGCTCAATGGTCTGTTTTCCTTGCTGTAAAATTCTGTCAATAATTTTGGGTTTTGTTTTTGGTTTCAGAGAGGCCTTTTGGTTGGATTGAAAGGAATATTCTAATTGTTAGCAGAAAAAAATAGACTTGGAAATTATTAACAAGCAGACCTCAGAGTTCAAGGACAATTAGGGATGGACAATAAATGCTGGCCAAGCCAGTGAAGCCTACATCCCATGAAAGAATAAAAGAAACTACATTTTCACAGTAAAACATCTCAAGGCTCTTCACAGCAGTGTTATTAAATACCGAACTACATAAGGAGATGCTAGAATAGGTGATCAAAAACTTTGTCAAATAGGTAGGTTTTAAAATGCATCATAAGGGAAGAAGCAGGGAGGTGGAGGGGTTTAGGGAGGGTATTCCAGAGTTTAGGGCCCAAGGAGCTGAAGGAAGCTGACATGCAAGAGGCCAAAATTGGGGGAGTGCAGAGATCCTGGGAAATTGAAGGGTTGGAGGAAATTACAGCGATGAGGAGGGAGGGGTAAAGCCATGAAGACATTTTAAAACAAGGATGAGAATTGTAAAATCAAGGTGTTGCTGGACTGGGAACAAGGATGTTAGGCAAAAAGGCCATTGTCCAAGTTGGGATATGGGCAGCAGAGTTTTGAATAATTATGGTGGGTGGAAGATGGGAGGCCAGTCAGGAGAGCATTGGAATAGTCAAATCTAGAGGTAACAAATACATGATGAGGCAGGGGCGGGGACAGGCAATGTTGCAGGCAAGCAGTCTGAAGCCCATGTGAGGATCAAATAGGAGAGCAAGCTTGCAATCAGCCTGGTTCAGCCTCAGACAGTCACCAGGGAGAGGAATGAAGTCAATGGTTAGGGAGAGGATTTTGTAGCAGGGACCATAGACAATGACTTTTGTCTTCCTAATATTTAATTAGCAGCAAGTCTGCTCAAATGGATGTCAGAACAAGCAGCATTACAAATAAGACATATCCCAGGGGTCCAGAGGAGTGGTGGTGAGACAGAGCCAGATGTTGTCAGCATATATGTGAAAACTCATGTTGTTTTAACAGATGTTGTTGCTGAGGGGCAGCAAGAAGATGAAAAATAGGAGGGATTCAAAGATAAATTCTTGGGGGACTCTAGAGGTGATGGTGCGGGAGTGAGAAGTACGTGATCTCCTAAGTACAACTGGGTAGATAAAAACGGAACCACTTAATTTGACAATGGAGTCACACTTAGCTGATATGGTTGCCTCCCAATTTATTTTGCACCAGCATTGGCTTGGTGAGTTTGGTACGTGAGTTCAAATTGTAGTCCAGGACCAGTGTAATCTTAGTGGCCATTATATTGCAGTAATGAGAAAATGCTGCATTGTTGGGGATGCCAACTTTGAAATGGGAGAGGTTCAACCAAAGCCCAATATTGCATTTCAAATTGAGGTAAAAGACCCTTAGGACTATTTAATGAAGAGCAGGTATTTATTTCCTTTGGTGTCTTGAACAAGACGCAGAACATTGGGATGAGAAGTGGAAAATTATTTTCATTGTGTTCTTAGCATTGGAATTTTTGTGCAGCAAAGCAAATCAGGTCAGAAAATAAGATCAGACACAAAAGCAATCAAATATGTTTGCACCTTAAAATATACATCTTTCTGCAAAGCAAAATTTTGTCTCAAGTGTTTTGATTTCTGTGTCTCCTAAACTATGTTCCATCCAAGTGTAATGATCAATAACACTGCCTGAGTACATGTAAGTAAAGCATTAATACCTCTGAGCCTACGTAGGAATTAAGAGGAAAAATAAAAATGTCCTATTATTCTTTGCTGTCATGGTGTTTAATCACAAATAGATCCAGCATCACAAAGAAAATGACATGGCTGGTTAGTGCAGTGAGTTAGAACATTGTCCTTTCTGTTCTAGCACCCTAATTCAAATCAACACATCCTCAGGGCACAATCGTCCCAGGGTTGCACAAAGTGCGGTAGCAGGCAGGAAAAAGGACGTTTCACCCGTCGGCTGCAATGGCGGGCTTTTGCCCCATATCGTCCCATTCCTAATGCATCCCACCTCATTAATAATGCATTCCTGAGAAACACCCCAGATCACTGGCATGGTAGCCTCTGACTCACCCGCCCCACCGTCACCTGAGGCCTTCAGTAATCCGGGTGCCGTATTTCAAGGGTGTCCCTGCACAAAGCTAGCACTTTCTAAGGCATCCTACTGCAAAGTCGTGGAAACATGCTGCCCTCAAATTTAGCGACTCTTCCCTTCGGTGCCTACTGGACGCAGTGGAACCCAGCGTGAAGTGCTCTATTCCCACTCTGGGAGAAGATCAGCAAGCATGTTCACCAATCCAGCATGGAAGGCAGTGGCAGCGCTGGTCAGTGCCAATCCCCTGCAAAAGATGACAACCACCCATTGCCGGAAGAGGATGAATGATCTCCTCTGTTTCGCCATGGTAACTCACTCTTCTCATCACTCTCAACTCACACACTCACAAACCCATTGCACATCCACAGGGCACTCACTCACTGCCAGTTCAAGGGACATCACCATTCACTCTGTCATGCACATCTTCATCTTCTCTGCAGATTGTGTCCTCATCCTATCCATACATGCCAGGCATCCTTATCATCTGGCCTGGCAGGTGCCCTGCTTACACGCTCTCCATCTGTATTCATGCAGGACAAGCTGACACACAATGAAATGGAGAGGCTGCAGACTGGTGGATGAATGCCTGACACCAAGGTCCTCACAGACTTTGGAAATAGAGTCATCCAGCTGGCCGGTGATGACCTGGACTGTTCCTGTGCTGACAGTGAGGTTGGCGAAGCTCAACCAAATGAGGATCCAGCTTTGCAACATCTATCAGACGACCATGCTGTGAGTGAGTTCCCCTGTTCTGCAGTCCCCTGCCATGCACTAAATATCTCTCCTTGCTTTCGCAGGTACGTCTGGAAAGCAGCTGAGGGGGGTCCACAAGCCAGGTCCTCAACTCAAGCCCCGAAGACACCTGAGAAGAAGAATCTAATGACACCGTAACTGAAGATCCATCACAGCTCTCACCCACACCCTCCACCAGCACAGAGCCACACACCTCAGTGGGGCCTAGTGTCAGGAAAATATAATAATTCTCATAATATTATTGGAATTTATTGTAAAATAGAGTAATATTGGGATGTGTCTATGTGTCTATATGTGTGTGGGTGTGTGTGTGTGCATGTGTGTGTGACTTAATTGAATTAGGGTGCTTTGATGTAAGAAGAGAAGTTAGGTTTGAAATGTTAATTAGGTAAACTTGGGGAAGTTTAGAAACATAGGAGTCAAGGGATCATTTGCATTTTTAAATAAACCAGACTAGATTGTTTTTAAAGGAAGGAGTGAAATATGTCACCTAGTCAGGTGAAGTTTAGAAACAGTGTGTTTATTTTTACCAAAGATTACTGGTAAAACTTAGTGCTATGAGAGATTTTTATTATCAGGAAGTTAAGTCCAAAGACATAGTGAAACAATGGGTATTTGCATTCAAAGAGGAAAATACGTATAAAGGAGTGAAGGCTGTGTTTGAGGGAAGACATTTTAAGATCTTACAAGTGTGAAAAAGCCTTCAGCATCTATGCCTCAAGCTGCTGTCTTCAAAGGGCTGAAGTTAAGAAAATTCACTTTGAATTCGACTTGTTCAGGGTATTATGTTTCTTTGCCTGGGTCTTTTAAAATCTGTGTGCCTTAACAAAAGTGTAACTGGGAGTTTGATTGAGTTGGGATTTAGAAGTTATCATAGTAGTAATTTGTAGATCTATGTATGCATTTAAAATCATTTCTCTTATTAATAAATGTTTAATCTAGTTTTGTTAAAACCTCTAAGACTTGGTGGTCTTATTACTACTGAATTCAAGGCATGCATCTCAAAACTTATACAAATGAAAAATTAGTTGAGGCAGTTGTTTCAAGTTTCTCTCTGGGATTTGTACAGCTCAGCATTTACCATCTGTTGTGTCATAACACTTGTTCTAGTGTAGCCTTGGGGTCACAATCTGGTGAGCACATCGCACTTTCTGATTCACAGCAGGCAGCGGCAGGTTTCCAGCACTTGGACGACTTCTGGAAGCCAGAAACCTGCTGTGTCTGAGTCAGGTGATGAGCCTCTGGATTTGGTCATACCTCAGTTGCTGGAGCTGCAAAGGCAAGCTCAGGAACATCAGGAAGGGATGTCTGCTGCACTCCTCAGATTGCAAGGCATGATGGAGGAGTGCGTCAGCCTTCAGGCTGAGATGATAGCGCCAGCATGCTAATGCACTGATAGGATGGCGGCTGCCATTGGGACCTTGTTCCAGGACATCAGTCCTGCAGTGCTGTGTAGGCTGAACACCATCGCTGATGCTCTTGTTGGCCTCCAACAGTGTCAATGCGAGAGGGGTGTGGGGCAGCTTGATCTCACTTAAGCTTCTCCTTCTCCTCAAAGAATCAGCCATGAGCCCTGGGGCACCCACAGGGAGGAGGATCAGTAGGTGCATACCCTGGCGTTATCCACCCAGGTGACTCTGGGAGTGTCTAGCCCAACTAAATCCCTCTTCTTGTGATGCCAGCAGCTCCAGCTCCACAGGCCGAGGAGGGGCCACTGCCACACAGCAGGACCCTGAAATCAGGCTGAGGCCCTCCAGGTCTCAGCCTTCCAGAGGATGCTCGTCAAGGTCATCACAGACTTTATTTACAATAGTGAACATTATGTACAAGTGATTTACACCCATGACCAGGCTGTGTAACTACATCTTCTTAACCTTCCTAACCCTGCCGCTACATCTTGGTGCTCCCCCAACATCCACAGCAGAGATGGAGGCAGCCACCTGTATCTGTACCTGTACACTGTACCCAGCTTTAAGTTAGCAGATTGATAGAATTCCATAGGTGGGCATCATAAAAATCCTAAGTGTGGTGATTGTAAGTAAAACCTTTCCTACTGTTTTAGGGATCACATGATTGTATTAATGAATTAGCCCTAAGCACGGGTAATCTTAGGGGCGGAGCTTCCTAGTCATGGACCTGGTTCAAGCATGTAGCTTCTTCAAGAGCTCTGTAAATAAAGTTATCTGTTTCAAGTAAGAACCTGTCCGGTACACCAAGTTTATTACACTAAGCATCATCATCCTGACCTTATCTTGGACGTCTGTTGTGGTTGCCCTAATAGGCCCACCATAGTTCCATAGGTAGCTACACCATTGGTTAATCTTAAAATTAGAACTAGCCGTTCAGAAGCAAAATCAAGGAACAATGTTAACACACAAAGGGTAATGGCAATCTGGAACTTAATTGTGTCAACTTATGATGAAACATAAGGCTGAATTTTGCCGTCGGCAAGCAGGGTACGGGGCCCACTCGCCGACGCACAAAATGATGCAGGATGACGTTGAGCGGAACTCCGACATCATCCCGCTCCATTTAAATCTTCAGGAAGGTGGGGGCGCAGCAAAATCAGCTGTGCGCCCGCCGACCTGTCAATGGCCAATTGACAGGATAACTAAAACAATTAAAGGACCTGCTCGTTCAACCTTAAGGTTGGCGGGCAGGCCAAGAGCCCCGGTGGGGAATAGAAAAAATATGAAACCTCATCCATCGGCGGGATGAGGTTTCATGTAGGTTCAAAAACTTTAATAAAGTTTTAGTGAAATTTATTAACATGTCCCATCTTGTGTGACATTGTCACATGAGGGGGACAAGTTAAGGATTTTTTAATTTTTCTATTTTTAATCTTTGTACAACTTCTAGCGATCTCCCTGAGGCAGCACTTAGCCTCAGGGAGATGCGCGCTCTTTCGTGCACATGCGCAAAAGAGCGCACTCTCACTTTTGGGGAACCCCCCTGCCCGCACAAGGAGCGCATAGCAATTCCCGCCGGGCGTCACGCTGGGCAGGCCTTAATTGGCCTGCCCACTTAAAATGGCGGTGGGGCCTGCTTCTCTGGTGGGGATCTGCTCCCTGCCCGCCGGAGATTGGGTCAGGCCCGCCCGCCCGACAGGCAGAAAATTCTGCCCATAAGCTTTGTTTCTGTTTATAAAGTTCCCAGGAATTAAAATAAAGTACACCTAGTGCCAGTATCTGAGCTGGTGGTATGAGAGCAAATGTCAATGTTTCTTCTTCATCACTGTCTTCCTGCTCTTCCACTTCTTGCTCATCCACCACTGTCTGGTCAGCTGACAATTCTTGGGTGTCTGAAAGGAGAGCCAGAGGTGCTTGCCTCACCATCCACTCACCACCCTGATTTGGAAATATATCGCTGTTCCTTCACTGTCGCTGGGTCAAAATCCTGGAACTCCCTTCCTAACAGCACTGTGTGTGTACCTACACCACAGGGATTGCAGCGGGTCAAGGAGGCAGCTCACCACCTCCTTCTCAAGGGCAATTAGGGATGGGCAATAAATGCTGGCATAGCCAGTGACACCCTCATCCACTAAATGAATTTTAAAATGCTTACACCATCAGCAGCTTGTAAGCCAGATGAGATTGTGAAAAGAAGGGAAATAGTATGTGAGAAGGAGGATTTGTTATGAGCATACTATTATCTTCAATTGATTCAGTGCTGTCACTAGCGACAGCCTCAGTCTTAGCACTCCAATGGTGGTGAGCACCGTCTCCACCATTAGGATGATATAGAAAAGTGTATGTCCCCCACCAGTTAGAATCTGCGGCCGCCAGTTATGAGCCATCTTATCCTGCAAAAGAGAACATAGTGTGTCCGTGAGTGTGGTGCAATGTGTTTGGGTGATGTGACTTTCATGGTTGAACAGCTAGCAGTTTTGTGCAAGCTGTGACATGTGGTAGTGAGACGTGCAGCAGTGCTGAGAGGTTAAGCTAAGATGAGGTTTGCATCATGATCCATAGCGATTGTAGGCAGCTGAGTGGCGGGTGTGTGGTACATTGAGCAGTATGTGAGGCTGGTGGGCCATTTGAAGGTTCCTTCGCTGATCTTGACCACTCGTCTGAGATCATTGAACTTCTTGTAGCACTGCATCCAATACACTCCTGGGGCAGGATTTTCCCTTCATTGGGCAGGCACGGCAGGTGGGCCCAGGAACGGCCGCGAAATGGATCGCCGCCCGCGGTCAGGCTCCGACCACGATTTCACGCTGGCTGGCCAATTAACAGAGAGCCTCGGTGCTGTGGAGGTGGGGGTAGGAGAAACACGAACGCTGAAGTCTGCGCATGCACAGGGGGAGCACGCACTGAAAGCTCTCCGAAGGCACAGGCCTCAGGAAGCTGAAGTATTTTAAAATGAAAAATAAAAGTTTTAAAACTAAGGTAAACATTATCCCACATGTGACTCAGTCACATGAACAGGGACATATTAAAAATGATGCTTCAAAATTTTTATTTTTTTATAAATTACAGTTGGAAACTCATTCCAACTGCGGATGAGGTTTCCTCAAAAATGCAAAGGTCACTTGGCCTATTCGCCTGGCCGCCAACCGTAAGGCTGGACGGGCAGTGAAAAATAGGGTTAAATTAATTGTTTACTGGCCTTAATAGGCCTCTTAATTGTCGATGGGCATGCTGCCGACTCTCGTGCGCACCTGCCAACCGCAATATTGTGAGAGTGCGCGATGATGTCAGAACACACACTCGCCCGTGGGATGTAAAATTCTGCCCCTGGTATTCTGTTCCCATTGTGTTCTGAGGGATACCTGGAGAGCCTCCTGGCCCCTGCAATGGGTGTCAACTTTTCCCTGCACCTCCTCGACCAAGGCCTCTAGCACTGCATGGAAAATTCTATCATGTTGTGCTTTATTCTTGTTGCTCACACTCTCTTCTGTAAAATATTCCAACCCCTGCTGCAGCCAGAATGCACCTGCCCTCTAAAAGGTGCAGTTTAGTTTTATGCAGTGCAGATTAGCTTTAAATGGTGCTGACCTCTCCTGATTCTTTGCCCCTTGCTCGAGTTACTGACAGCGATCATTTAAATGTGCGAGCAGCGTTAAGTTTGTGTGCTGCCTGCATCAGAAGCAACGGACACAGGTTAAATGTGTATCACGGTCCCTGCAACCAATTTTGGATCTTATTGAGTCTTGCAGCCCTAGATTGTTGGCTGTTTCAAGCATTTTCTCCAAAAAGTGAAACAACAGTGTAAAACAGGGACGTTAATTTTAATTAATTATGAAGCATTTATCGGTGTGTCTGCGTGAACTCTGTCATAAATGCAACACTCTCTTTTCCCAGTCTCACTTTATAATATGCACTTTAGTGGCAGTATTGGATGCCTTCTTCGGTGTCCTTGTAACTTATCAGGCATCAGCCAGGCTCAGTTGATGGCACTCTCACCTCTGAGTCAGGAGGTTGTGGGTTCAAGACCCCACTCTAGAACACTTGAGCAAAAAACATGAGGTGACATTAGGGTAGTACTGTGGAGGTTCTGTCCAGATAATTGAAAACAAAAACAGAATTACCTGGAAAAACTCAGCAGGTCTGGCAGCATCGGCGGAGAAGAAAAAAGTTGACGTTTCGAATCCTCATGACCCTTCAACAGAACTGAGTAATATTAGGAGAGGGGTGAAATATAAGCTGGTTTAAGGTGGGGGGAGGTGGGGGGTGAGAAGTTGAGGGGGGGTGGGGTGGTTGTAGGGACAAGCAAGCAGTGATAGGAGCAGATAATCAAAAGATGTCACAGACAAAAGGAACAAAGACGTGTTAAAGGTGGTGATATTATCTAAACGAATGTGCTAATTAAGAATGGATGGCAGGACACTCAAGGTACAGCTCTAGTGGGGGTGGGGTGGAAAGACTGACAGGGCATTAAAGGTATAGATTTAAAAATAATGGAAATAGGTGGGAAAAGAAAAATCTATATAAATTATTGGAAAAAACAAAAGGGAGGGGGAAGAAACGGAAAGGGGGTGGGGATGGAGGAGGGAGTTTAAGATCTAAAGTTGTTGAATTCAATATTCAGTCCGGAAGGCTGTAAAGTGCCCAGTCGGAAGATGAGGTGCTGTTCTTCCAGTTTGCGTTGGGCTTCACTGGAACAATGCAGCAAGCCAAGGACAGACATGTGGGCAAGAGAGCAGGGTGGAGTGTTAAAATGGCAAGCGACAGGGAGGTTTGGGTCTTTCTTGCGGACAGACCGCAGGTGTTCTGCAAAGCGGTCGCCCAGTTTGCGTTTGGTCTCTCCAATGTAGAGGAGACCGCATTGGGAGCAACGAATGCAGTAGACTAAGTTAGGGGAAATGCAAGTGAAATGCTGCTTCACTTGAAAGGAGTGTGTAATTGTAATTGTGTGTAATTGAACCCTGTCTGCTTACTGTCTGCTTACTGTCCCATGAGCAGGAAAGATCGCTCTGACACCTAGGTTAACATTAATCGTTCAACCAACACCTAAAACAACTTCTGTGGGAGTTATCTTATTGTTGTTTTTGGGACAATGCTGTGTTTCTTACATTGCAAGGTACTCCATCCTCAGCTCAGATACCTGACTCTGTGAATGTTAATATTCCTATGCTTGTCTTTCATTCCTTTATCATCTGTCTCCAGACATAAGAGCCAGCAGCCACTAATTCTCACACAGGAAAGTGGAACAGTTGGCAATGGCGATTTGTTTGCTTAGTTCAACAGAACTGTAATGGCATGTCATGACTTTCAAAGACTATTTGTGATGTTTCATTGGCATACACTTGTTTCATATAATGAATGGATGTGAATTCTGTGTACTTTCAGGAGCTTTGTGCTGCTTTGCCTTGTTTTATCAACCCTGACAAAGTGTTAGTCTTGCCTTCCAGAGGGAGTAAACACAGAAACACTGAAAGGGCATCACGTGTGCCGTATGGTTATGTGAATGGATCAGTGTGCCTCATAGAAAAGGCCTTAATTAATGTAATGATGTGTCATTGTGTGCTAAAATTCAGATTACTGGAATCTTTAAAGGCTCATTGACAGTGATTTGCTTGCATTTTTAAGATATAAAAGTGAAAATGGGAATTGGAAATGGTGTGTACTTAAACATGGAAGCAGAGACCTAATAAAAACTGACCCCCCAGTTGCCTCCATCTTGAGCAGCCTCAGCATCTGCTGCTGCCCCTTGTTGACCTTCTGGCCATGCTCCCCAGGTTCCTAATTCCTCCTCTGCCTGAGGATCCAGGAATATTGGGTGAATTAGTAGCCTCCAGAAAGTGAACTGTGCACAGAAGTCAGGCAAAGATATGTCCATCACTATTTACATGGCCCTCATTCCTGACTTTGGCCTATTCACAAATGAGAATCCCTCTGCTTTAACCACACCCTGGTCTCCTCCCATGTCAGCTTAGTGTTGTTATAATTGTGTTGACAATCCCTCGATCACCCTCGGCCTTCCCTCAATCACTCTGGACCCACTCTCCATTACCCTTAGCCTTTCCTGTGTCAGTCTCAACCTTCTCTCCGTTACCCTTCACCTGCCCTTGGTGCTCACAAACTCTTCCTCTGTCACCCTTGATCTTCCCTAGATCAACCTTGACTTTCCCTCTGTCAGCCACCACCCCCCTTCAGCCACCCTCGACCTGCACTATGAAGCTTCTCAGCTTCCTTTCCCTACTTCCAGCAAACTTTCCCATAAACAAACAGCAGCTCCAACTCACTCTACATCCACCTTGAAGACTGCCTCACCTGCTCCATGCCAACTCTAACCAATCGTGAAAATGAAGGCCCGTGTTTCCCATGAGCCTCCGACTGAATTGGAAAGGTACCATTTAATCTCGAAAATTTGTGCTTTAATCAGTATTCATTAGATGGTAATACATTCCACAGTGTGGTTCCCACAGTGTGCTGTTGGCACTGCTGCCTCACCTCCAAGCCGCTGCTGGATTAATTCAGAGAGTTTATCCTGATGCTGGAAGTGCCTTTCCATCCTATTCAGTGCCCCCCTCCCACCAACCTCCTTTTCCACAGACTCAGCCAGCATTAACTTCTGCCCACAGAGTTATAATGACACGGAAGGAGGCCATTCAGCCCATCGAGACCATGCTTGGTTTTCTGGCCATTCCACAATTCTATCCCCTTAGCCCTGCAAGTTTACTTCCCTCAAGTGCCAATCCAACTTCCTTTTGAAATCATTCACTGCTTCTGTTTCCACCTGCCTCATAGACGGTGAGTTCCAGGTCCTCACCACTCGTTGACTAAAAATGTTCTTCCTCACAGCTCCTTTCATCTTTTGCCCAAAACATTAAATGTGTGTCCCATTGTCCTTGTAACATTAGCTGATGGGAACAGCTTTACTTTATCTACCTTATCTAAACCAGTCATCATCTTGTAAGCCACTATCAAATGTCCCCTCAGCCTCCTTTGCTCCAAGGAAAACAGCAAGCTAAAGTTTCTTAATTTCTGGAACTGTGATAAGCGCAAAGAATATTTTTATTTTGCTCTGCAGCAGATAATTGATTTATTTTCAAAGTTCTTCAGCAACGATGCAAATTTCTCCTCCACTTTCATACCTCAGCCCACATCCTGACAGCAGCATGTCCACAGACTGACGCTAAGTGTTGCCACAGGAAATGTCTCCAATATTTGAGCAATTATTGTGCCAAATCCAGTTCAGTGGGGATGGGGATGGAAATGTAAGATGGTAGTTTAATTAACGTTATTCATAACTGCGCAGTAAGATTCTTTGGGAATGGAAAAGAGCTAACTGCCAGTCGTCTTATCAACAACATCAAAAAACATCTCACTGCATATTAATACCTCCCACCACGCTGGAATGCCTCAGAAATCAATTCCCCACAGTTCATCACACCAGGGAAGGCCTCATTTGTCGTGAGTGTCTCACAATCAGCCACTGATACTCAGGTGGTCATGTGCTGAAATGCTACAGAGCTGAATTTACAAGGTGCAGTTTGAATCCTGATAAAAACATCTCTGCTCTGTGAGAGAATGTTATTCATGATTATTCTAGATAATGAAATCCATAGCCAATGCATGTAAATAACTACTTTGCAGTGATTGTACCTCAGCCCATGCATTTTGCAACAGAATCTTAAAGAGGAAATCCTTTTGCTGCTAAGCACAATGCTCAAAGCTTCCCTTTACAAGAACATGTAAAAGCCAACCTTTTAACACCATACTGCTACTTTGAATGGAGCTTGAGAAAAAGATTTCCAGCGCTTAACCACACTAAGCTCCAAGTGAGATGATATTGCAGACATTGCTCATTCAGACTATGGCTGTGTACTTAAAACTGTCTGCAAAACCAAGAATGAGCAAGAATCAATAAGTTAATTGGAATTCTTTGTCAGGATCACATACATCTTCCTGGAACTGAATTTAATGTGAATTTTAACATCCAGCCCAAACGGAGTAGATAGTCAGAAGCTTTCTCCCAGGCTGGTAGAGTCAATTACTAGGGGACATAGATTTAAGGTGAGAGGAGAAAACTGTAAAGGTGATGTGCGGGGCAAGTTTTTTACGCAGAGGGTAGTGAGTGTCTGGAATTCGCTGCCAGAGAAGGTGGTGGAAGCAGTTACAATAGTGGTGTTTAAGAGGCAGCTTGACAAATACATGAATAGGATGGGAATAGAGGGATACAGACCCCGGAAGTGCAAAATGTTTTAGTTGACGGGCAATATGATCGGCGCAGGCTTGGAGGGCCGAAGGGCCTGTTCCTGTGCTGTATTTTTCTTTGTTCTTTGTTTGTTCAAACTGCTTTGTCCACACATGGCACTATGTGTCTTCAGAAAGCTGTGTCTTGTTGGTCTGAAGTGAAACCATTTGGCTAACTTGAAAACTCTCACTGTGAATAATTGTTACGTTAAAAAGTGATGTTGAATATCGCTATGTGTCTGGCACAGAGCCTGGCCATCCTTCTGTTGGTGTGCTTGAACTGTCTTTAGAAATTGCTGATCCATTATAAACAGTTGGATCTGGCAGACAATTTTTAAAAAAGCATATTCACATTGAAATCGTATTTTGACCTCCTGAAAGCATGTTAAGTTGGCTGAAGGAGATGGTCTGGAGTGTTCAGACTATAAACAAATGTTGAACAATTATAACATTAATGCAAGGACTGTTGGAAAGCTCTTCTCTCTTCTCTCCTCTCTAGTGTCTTCTTTCTTCTCTCCCTCATGACTTAAAATTGTATTTTGGATAGCCCGGGTATTTTTGCCTCAGTTCCTTGCTTGGTACCCTATTCCAAAATATGTATTATTCATTATGCCAAGATGTTTTTTTCCTGGTATCTGTTCTGAATTTACTTTTCAGTGAGGGAGAACAGAAAGGGCGACCTTTCTTAGACAAATATCACCACCTTCAACACCTCTTTGATCCTTTTGTCTGTGACATCTTTTGATTATCTGCTCCTATTACGGCTTGCTTATCTCCACAATCACCACACCCTCAACTTCTCTCTTCCCCCCCCGCCCCCCCCCCCCACCTTAAACCAGTTTATATTTCTCCTTTCTCCTAACTATGCTTCAGTTCTGCCGAAGGGCCATGAAGGCTCGAAACGTTAACTGATTTCTTCTCCGCCGATGCTGCCAGACCTGCTGAGTTTTTCCAGGTAATTCTGTTTTTGTGAAAGGGCGACCTATTGGGGAAACACTTTCCTGCTGTTGGTGAATACCCGATTAATCCAGAACTTAAGTTTCAGCTGCTTTGTGTATACGTGATGCCTGTGGAAGCCCTTTCTTTCTCGATGCTTCTCTGTGACCTGTGTTACATAGTAATGGAACTGAATGCAACTTCTGGTTTTTTTTGTCCAGTTTAAATACACCTTTACTGGCAAGTGCTGTTGGCTCAAAGAGGTGGTGACAGGTTCAGGAGTTTCCGCTACAGTTTCCTTCCTTGTGTTCATGGCTATATACATTTAGAAATTATGTCTACTGCCTTTGCATTTAGCCAAGTTATACAGTAGCTTTAAGATTCTTATCTAGCTGTTTATGATAAACTTCTTCACATTTTTGTCTTGTACTTCAATATATTTAATGTGTTCCTTCGTTATTGACCTATGATTTGTGTGTGGAGGCGCAAGGTGTGGGCAAGGTTCTTAATAAATACTTTGCATCCATTTGTAGCTAAGGAGGAGGAGTGTGAAATATTGGATGGGATAAACTTAATGATATTAAGGTGCTTAGCACCCTTGAAAGTTCATAAATCACCAGGCCCAGATGAAATGTATCCCAGGCTGCTGAGGGAAGCAAAGGAAGTGATAACAGAAGCTCTGACCATCACTTTGCAATCCCCTCTGGCTACAGGTGTCATGCCAGAGAACTGGAGGACTGCTAACATTGTATCATTGTTAAAAAAGGGAGGAAGGGATAGCCCAAGTAATTTCAGACCAGTCAGCCTAACCTTGGTGGCCAGCAAATTATTGGAAAAGAATTCTGAGGGACAATATAAATCATCATTTAGAAAGGCACAGTTTAGTCAGGGAGAGTCAGCGTGGATTTATTAAGGGAAGGTTGTGTCTGACTAATTAGATTGAATTTTTTGAGGAGATAGCAAGGAGGATAAATGAGGGTGATGCATTTGATGTAGTCTACATGGATATTTGCAAGGCTTTTGACAAGGTCCCACATAGCAGAGCAGTCAGAAAATTAAAAGCTCCTGGCATCCAGGAGCAAGTGGCAAGTTGGAACCAAAATTGTCTCAGTGGCAGGAAGCAATGGGAATGTTCGATGGGCGTTCTTTTGACTGGAAGGTTGTTTCCAGTAGGGCTCTGCAGGGCTCAGTGCTGGGTTCCTCACTCTTTGTGGTATATATATCAATGATTTAGACTTCAATGTAAGGAGCATGATTAAGAAGTTTGCAGACAATATAAAAAATGTCTGGGTGGTTGATTGTGAGGAAGAAAGCTGTAGGCTGCAGGATGATATCAATGGGCTAGCCACGTGGACAGGAAAGTGACAAATGGAATTCAACCCAGAGAAGTGTGAGAGGATGCATTTTGGGGGTCCTTTTGGGGGGCCAAGCATGAGGCTAAAAAGATGCAAAACACCTCCACGCAGATGAGCGGAGGAGTTCACCCTGGTGCCCTGGCCAAAATCTATCCCTTAACCAACTTCACTAAAAAACAAGGCAAGGGAATACAAAATAAATGATAGGATTCTGAGAAGTGTAGAGGAACAGAGTGACTTGGAGTAAATGTCTACAAACCCCTGAAGGTAGCAGAACAGGTAGATAAGATGGTCCAGAAGGCATACGGGACACTTTTCTTTAATGGTCTGGAGTAAAAGAGCAGGGAGATTATGCTGGAACTGTATAAAACACGAGTTAGGCTGCAGTTAGAGTAGTGTGGTCACCGCATTCTAGGGAGGATTGACCTAGAGAGGATACAGAAGTGATTTGCAAGAATCTTGCACAGAATTGAGAATTTTTAACTATAAGGTAAGATTAGATAAACTCAGCTTGTTTTCTTTGGAACTGTGGAAGTTCATGAGATTTACTTGAAGTATAGAACATTATATGGGGCCTAGATGGAGTGGATAGGAAGGACCTATCGTTGCTAGCAGTAACTAGGGGGCGTAGGTTCAAAGTAATTGGGTGTACTCGAAAGAGTTGCAATCTGTGACTGTCGATAACTCGAAAGAGTTTCAAAGTAATTGGTAGAAGGATTAGTGGGGAGTTGAGAAGTAATTTTTTTACTCAGAGCGTGGAAGGCATCTGGAACTCAGTGCCTGAAAGGGTGTTAGAGGCAGAAAATTATTTCAGCGTTGAAAGTATGCAACATCCTTGGTGTCAGTCAGTGGCCAAGCATGAGGCTAAAAAGATGCAAAACACCTCCACGCAGATGAGCGGAGGAGTTCACCCTGGTGCCCTGGCAAAAATCTATCCCTTAACCAACTTCACTAAAAAACAAATCATCTGCTCATTAACCCTTTGCTGTTGTAGGACCTTGCTATTTGCAAATTGTCTGCAGGACTTCCTACATTACAACAGTGAATTGGCCTCAAAGTGCTTAATTAGCTTTAACGTACTTTGGGACATTGTAAAAGGAGCTTTTATGAATGCTAGTTTCTTTATGTCATCTAGGTGAGAGACATTAGTGCTGGGGTGTGAATAACCTTCTGATTCTGAGTGTCAATTGCCAGGAACAAAAGCCCCTGGACCAGCTACAGTGCAACCAACTGCAGAGTAAAAGTGCTTTTATCTTAGCATGTATTAACTATAACCTCAGTCGTTCTTGTTATGGTGAATAGCACAGATGTGTTACAGGAGAAGCTAGATAAGAATACGAGGGAGAAAGGACTAGAAGGATGTGTTAATGGGTTAGATGAAAAGGAACGGGATGGGGCTTGTGTGGAGCATGAACACTGACCTGTTAGGCTGAGTGGCTTTTTCTGTGCTGCAAATATTTTGTAATATTTTACAACAGGATACCATCTGCGATGCAAAGCCACATTTTATCCTTTTATTTCATGAAGTGGAAAATGTTATTTTTTATTGATTTTTACAAACTTTAATCAATGATGCATTCAATTTTGCAACAGTTATGTTGGTGTAATATGATTTCATTAGTGGGAGCAGCAGAAAAATGGCCAATTTTGACACACTTATAATACTAATCTTTCAATATTTTCAAACAAACCTTAACCTGTGGAATATAGTATAAAGTTTATTAATCCGAACAACAGAGTATGCAATGTAAAGGTTAGCCTGAGCCTGTGCTCAGATCCAGTTGCCGGGACAGACAGGAGGAACAGTTTGGAATTAAGCCTTAAACTGAGGTCTTAGCATCAGGAGTTCAGGAATTGGATGATCAAGCTCACATCCGAATCCTGACTTTCCAACATATTGTACTATCTAATTGCCTCCAACCTGTTATGCAGAACTAATTGTATCAAGAAAATCCACAATTATTAGGAAGATATACATTAGGGTTAAGGGTGGCACTCAAGTGTTCTTCAACAACCTATATGCTCTTCTTCCCCTTGCTTATCCATTTGTTTGCTAATCAATGATTCATGGCCACCCAATGTGCACATTAAATGGAGAGTCCCAACACCTTTCAAGATCCACAAGGACATGGGTCTCTGCTGTCAACAGTTTTTTGACGATCTCTTGCTTTATATTGCTGAATGCAATCAATACCAGGAGTACTACACAACTGTTGTCACCAATGTCCCTTCACTATGCCCATTGGTAAGGTGAGAAATTATCAAATGAGGCAATATTAAATGTCTTTCACACACCGGCAACAACCCTTTAATTTCCAAGGGTGGGAGTCTGAAAACAGAGGAAGCTCAATCAACATAAAAGCTGATTTTGCAAAATAACTGTTGGACTGTGTTTATCTGTACTGCTATTTGAAAACTGTCCTACTAAGTTATCTGGAGAAACAATGTGCCAAAGACTTTGAAATACTTTGCTGTTCTGGCTGAATTAAGAAAAACAACCACAGCGCATTGTGTCTTGTAATCATTTGAACCGGCTCCCTGCATGACTTTCACCCACAGTGTGTGGAATCCAAACAGGGCAGGTATTGTTTCTTTCTGGCCTGTGAGGGCTGCAGCAGCTACAATTCTTGCTGGCTAGTCTTTGTGAACAGAATGAAGAAAGGCCTGGTCTTCATACAGTCACATCCACTTGTTTTGTCCCACACACTCCGGCTTTAGACTAACTGACAGCTCCCTTGCTGAACTCATGTAGGAGAGAAAAAGCAAACCCACTCCTCAACAAATCTGCTAGTGCCTCGCACCTTGTTTTAAACATAATTCTCTTAGTGCCTCCAATATTCCTCAGTTACACTTGACAAAGACACTCACTTCTCAACACATTTTCATTAAATTAAAGTGAGCCTGCTTAAGTATTGGATAAATGCGGCTATGTATGAAACTGTCAGCCATAAACAGTGCTACATATTTCACTGATCGCTTTTACAATTTATAATTTTTTAACCCTCTTAATTCTGACATGCAAAGGTTAGAAGTTAATCCAAATGGAGTGTAAGTAATGTACCCCTCAGTGTCATTTTATTCATTTTAGGGTTGCTTTTAGGATTGCCATCTTATTACTGAAGTTGACCTGTAAGCCAGGCAATGCCACTTGCTTGTGTATTTAAAAAAACACATGGTCTTGAATATCTCATTGAGGCAAAAGAGCAGCAACTGTTTTTCATCCTTTGAATTCCTGTGTGTGTAAGATGCTGAAGAAACATCAATCAATAACATCAATTGTGAAAATTTCTCATCCTTATCAAACAAACCATGATAAAGAGGCACTTAATACCTTTAATCTCATTGTGGAATTCTCCACTCCAGTTCTGTCCTGTGCATGTATGTGAGCGAGAGTGAAGTGGAAAGAGGAGGAAAATTAAAAATTGACGTAAAACATCAACATTTTTAATTAAAAAATAATTTTTATTTCATTGCTGCTGAATATCTACATAGCTGTGTGTTCTGAGGATTAATTTCTAATCTAGTCAATCTGTTAAAAAATTGTATTATACCTCAAAGAATCATATTTGCAGCATCCAATATAATACTTGTGAGATTTGCTTCAAATCTAGGCCAGGTGCAAGGAAAGAAGGTTCCCTTTTTTCCTAGAAGAGTTTTGAGTGAGATTAGTTTGGGCAGCCTCAGCCCAGTTCCCACCAACAATGTGAACACAGCACAGTGCGACCCATTATTAAGCGCTAATTTGGCAATCTAATGCTAAGAGTTCGTGGGAGTGAATGGTTGAAGAGTCTGGTGTCGCTTCATTTTGTCCTGCATTTATTCCCAGCAGAGTCTGAAACATATTGTTGGAGAGTGCAGCAAGATGTTTACATATAATGTATGATTTGATCTATATAGTGCTTGGTACACTCACTGGGTGCAAAGAAAGAGAATATTACAGGGTAAATTCGCTCATTTTGTACTCTTAGAGGGAGCCGGGTCAAAGATAGCGCTCCTATGATTAAACTCTTTGCTTGGTGAAGAAATAGAATGAATAAACTTACCATGAGATTCCTGGCATCTCTTATTCCTTACACATTCTATTCACAGGATTTCTTTTAAAAATATCCTTACTTTTTCAACAGGTCAATGACTTTACCTAGTGACCAGGTGAACCATGCAGGGCCATTAGAGAGGATCCCCAGTTGGTGCAAATCCTAATTTGCACAATGTCCTGTTCACCCATTGCCCCTTTCCACACCTCAAACTTAAACTTTGCCGCCTTGTGTGAAATTCTTTCATGGTCCCACAGCTCCCTATCTCTGTAACCTCCTCCAAGCCTGAAACCCTCCAAACTCACTGCCCTCTGACTCTGCACATTCCCCACTTCCTTCACTCCCATCTCATCCTGCTCTGTAGCATCCTCTTCCTAAATCTCTTTGCCTCTTCACCTCTTTACCTTCATCTCTTTCTTTAAGACCCTCCTCAATACCCACCCTTTTATTTAACCAAGTTTTTAGTCACTTTTAATCCTAGTATCTCCTAATATCTGCTCATTTCACTGTTGCTTCTTTTACTAATTACTTTAAATCTGTGCCCTCTTGTCCTTGATTCTTTCATGAATGGGAACTGTTTTTCCCTACCTACTCTATCCAAGCCCCTCGTGATTTTTAACACCTTTATCAAATCTCCTCTCAACTTTCTTTTCTCTAAAAAAACAGTTGTAACTTCTCCAATCTATCTTCATAACTGAAGTTCAACATCCCTGAAACCACTCTCATGAATATTTTCTGCACTCTCTCCAATGCCTTCACATCCTTCCTAAAGTGCAGCACCCAGAACTGGACGCAGTACTCTAGCTGAGGTCAAACTAGTGACTTGTATAAATTCAACATAACTTCCTTGCTCTTGTACTCTATGCTCCTATTAATAAAGCCCAGAATACTGTATGCTTTATTAACTGCTCTCTTAATCTGTATATATACACCTAGGTCCCTCATTAAATTGCACCTATCATATGTCTGTACGTTCCGGCAGCCTGTCTATGTCCTTTTGAAGTTTAACACTGTCCTCTTCACAGTTTGCAATACTTCCAAACTTACTGAAAGGAAGATCAGTTTGATTTTTTGCTGCTATCCATACTGAAAGTACTCTTGTGCAGGTGTCAGGTGACGGTAGCCTTGGGCCTGCCCACAAAGCACTCTGTGGACCAAAGGCCTGCGAAGGTTCACAAATACTTATGGACCAGTTGAACACAGTATAGAATATGATTGGAGCTTGAAAAAACCTCAACAACGAGTCAGCACCTAGCAGAGAAAATGAGGAGAACAAAATTCCAGGCTCCTCTTCTGAAACATTGCTGTTGAGGAGTGCCAGAGACTGGTCACAAGGTCTCTAAAGTGTGTCAGCACAAAGAACCCGCTGGTACTGTG
Organism: Cetorhinus maximus; assembly: GCF_964194155.1. Taxonomy (NCBI): domain Eukaryota; kingdom Metazoa; phylum Chordata; class Chondrichthyes; order Lamniformes; family Cetorhinidae; genus Cetorhinus; species Cetorhinus maximus. Next base: position 58,939,903 of record NC_135900.1, read on the forward strand.
GGGCAGTGTTATGCACATTCCAGCTGTTTCCACTGAGCTAACAAGCACAGCTGTGACTGCAGACTTTTCACAATGCAGAGTTTGTTATCAACTGCCATTTAGCAGCTATTTATTCTGCCACTCAATGTCAGAAATTCAATCTATTTTTGAGAAGGGTGGGTGGCAAAGAAATAAAAGCCATTGAGTCACAGAACAACAGCGATGGCTGAAAAGCCACTAGTCAGCAGCTGGTAAGTACTGTTAAATACAATGATGGAATTTTAACCCCCCCCAACCTATGATGGAGTGGAAGGGTCGGGGGGTTAACTTGGTATAAATGTGAAACCTAACCCCAATATACCATGAACACAACTACTATTTTTAAGTGCAGTGGCTTTGGCGTCAGCTACGACATGCTCTGGAGTGGCAAGCCTGCCACTATCATAATTAAATGATGATCCATTTCTTAGACTTTGAGAGCCACGTGTATGTAACAGCTGCAGACTGGGTTCCACAGGGCTTGTACAACTCGGCAACTGAGCGGAGGTGGGAGCTGCCGAGCCCAGCAGCTAAGTCTTTTACCAGCACAGCTTGTAGTCCAGGGGCAGGAATACTTCTTCTGGTTCCTCAAACAACCCTTCTGCCACAATCTGTCCCTCCCCACAATCAACTGACCGTCTCTCCCACCACCACCACCCCCCATCATCTTCGGACCTCCCTGATCTCTCCCCTCCAATCTCCACCCTCTAACATCTCACCTGTCAATGTATCAGTAACTCTTTTGAGTCAAAACAATAAACTAAATTAACAAAAACAAGGGAGAAATCAAGCACAGCCCCTAAGTCAGGTCAGCTGTGAAATCAAGGAAAAAAACTTTAAAGGAACCTTACAAACATCAAACTAAGATGTGATTAAAGGGGTCAACAAAACACCCCAGTCCCCGCGGTTCAATGTATCAGTAATTACACTGCATAGCAATACATTGTTAAAGACAATTGCGAGTTAAAACAGGTGATGGGCATTGGTTTTCCCATCAAAACAGTATAAATATATATAGCTGGAACACTCTGGTGTGGGAGGTACTGGGAAGTCTGTTATACTGAACAGCTGCCTCAAGAATAAAGCAATTTGTGGAAAAGACTAGCTTTGGACTGATTTTTCCATTAGAAGCACTTATTGTGAGTAACATGGTAGCAGAGGATGAACTTTAAGCTTTGGTGACTGATTGCTGTATATGAAGTTTTTTGTCTCAATCCTTTGAGGGAAAAGAAGCATATTGCTGCTGGCAATTTAAGATACAGAATGGCAGAAGGATGGTGCAAAATCTCAAGCTTTGACTATCCACCAAGTTTTCCTGAATCTGAACCATATCACCAATTGAAAAACAAGAGGGACACGTGTTACCTCTTTACCTCAGAAGAAGAAAGGTAGGGTCTTAGCTTTATCATTACCAGAAATGAGTATGATTAGCAGTGAAGTATTTTCAGAAAAGGAAGTGGATGATTTGGGCAATGAAAAGGAATTGACCTTTCTGTTACAATTTTTGGATTGCTTTTACAAAAAGGATGAGTGATTGGAAGCCTATGAAGCTTGGACAATCTTTGATGATTTAGGAAAACAGATGATCAGTCCATGAAAGAATATATCATGGATTTTGATAAGTGATACAAGAGGCTACAGAGATTTGAACTTGAAATTCTGCAGTCATTGTTGGCATTTAAGTTACTGGACTGTGCTTGCATTTCCCACGTTGATAGACTTCAGTACTGATGGGGGTTCAATTCCATGGGTGAGACTCTGTCCTAGATCAAATGGCTGCTTCCCTAAAACAATTTCTGGGAAAACAGGCATTCCCAGCCACTTTCTTAGCAAATACAAACAACTATGCCGTGAAACAAAGGATGGAGGATTCTACGCTGGCTGAATTCGAGATCGACCAAATATGTGATGAAGATTCCATCACAAAGATGAGGTTAATTACAGGAGGTCTGAAAATGGTCATAACCTTAGCCAATTTGAGAGTCCGGACAAAAATAGGGTCTGGGATGGTAATCGTAGGCGTTTAAACCCAAAAAATGCACGGGGAATGGTTAATCAGTATTTCCAATGTGATTCTCCATATGAATTGCCCACAGTGAAAGAATTGTGTTTTTGAAGTAATCCATGAGACTTCTGAGATTCTTCTGAGACTGAAAATGATGATGGTGACTGCCATGGAGGAATTGTATTGGTCATTGGAAGTTTTAATCCAGTGATGAGTATCTTGATGGTAGATTCCTTCAACTGCGCAGTTCTGGACAGCGGCTGCACTTCCATGGCTTGTGGGGTGGATTAGCTTAACTGCCATCTGGGATTTCTCAATGAGGCAGACTGGCAGAAGGTCAGGGACTATGAAAGCTCTACTTGCTTCAGGTTTGGAGATGATAACACATTAACATCCTCCAAAAGGGCAGTCCTCCCTTGTAACATAGTAGGGATCAGTCTGCTCATCAGTACTGATGTGGTTTCTTTTGAGAAACCGTTATTGTTAAGTCGATCTGCGATGAAAAATGTTCAGGTGATGCTAGACATGATGAATGATAGAGCAGCTTTGTGTTTGGAAAAAACATGGATCTACATTATGCTCGGTCAGGCCATTACTGCCTGTCACTAAGGAAGCCAGATATTTCTCAACAAAAAGTTCATGAACTTTTGTTAACTTCTGGGAATAAGAATTTGGTGGATAAAAAGATCATTTGGAAGTTACATAGACAGTTTGCATATCTCGCACCACAGAAACTGAAAACTCTACTGCGAGATGCAGGAATAGTTGATAAAGCATATGATGACTTTATTGAGCAAATCACTGCTTAGCGTGAAACACCAACGAAATTCGTGACAGATAATGGTGGAGAATTCGCTAATGAAGAATTTCGAGATGTGTGAAAATGGGAACATCATAGTTCACACTGCAGCAGAGAGCTTGTTTAGTAATAATCTTTGTGAGAGAAACCATGCGGTGATAGATTACATTTTACATAAAATATTGGCTGATCAACCAGATTCCAAATTGCAAATAGTGCTAGCATGGGCAGTGCATGCAAAGAACTCTTCCCAAATAGTTGGGAGGACAGTCCATACCAGTTGGTGTAAGGAAGGAATCCAAAGCTACCTTTGGTGTTATCAGATGCTCCCACTGCTCTAGAAGGGACCAGCATTAGCTCCATTTGTTCTGCTCATGTAAATGCTTTGCATGCAGGCAGAAAAGCTTTAATTAAAGCTGAGGTTTCAGAGAAAATTCGGCAAGCCCTATAGTACTGCATAAGATCACCAGGAATATAGTTTAGACAAGGGAACATGGCATATTACAAAAGGGAAGGCCAGAAAGAGTGGAAAGGACCTGGCATGGGTAAGTAGTAATTGTGCAACATGACACTCAAACTATTAGGGTAGATTCTTCACGGTTAATTGGCACTGACCATACCTTTACAGCTTCTGAACAAAACATAGAAAGCGAAGCAGCACCTTGCACTTCACACACACACACACACACACACGGCAGTTATGAGGAGCAGACTACGGCAGATAGAGAGTCGACTGACAATGAACAAAGTAACACTGAGGTACAGGATAAGGCTATTCATCCAAAAAGGCAACTGCCCAATGTAGGAGCAAAGGTAACATACATGCCAGAGGGGCCAATGTGTGGAGGGATGCCCCCATCATAGGGAGAGCAGGAAAGGCCATTGGTAAATAGAAACATTGGCTAAATGTGCAGGTTGAAGGACAAGAGAAAAGACCCATGGTTTGGCAAGCCAGGTAAGGATTTGGAAACCTAAAAAGTGCAGTATGAGTTCTAACAGAAAGTGACCCCAGAAAAAAATCACCAACTTGTAAACGGGATTCTGCTCGCATTGGAGAAAAATCATATAGTATCAGTCCGCCAAGAGAGGGATGTGAGTAAAGGTGGTAACTTGACAAGAACAAGTACTATAGTACAAGCTGGGAATGTCAATAGAAGTAGAAGTCCTTATGATTGAGAGGTTTTAATAGCTGCTAATAAATTGGAAAATAAACTGATAAAGGAAGCCAAACAGAAAGGGTTGGGAAGTTGGAAGGAATTTGGGATATAGACTGAATTACATGACAGAGGACTGCCAGCCCTATCTCACAGGTGGATCTGCACAGAAAAGGTACAAGGCTAAAGCGAGATTAGTAGCCCGAGGCTTTGAAGATGAACCTCTGGGATTAGGGTGTCAAGGTGGACTCACCTGCTGCAAGGAAAGTGACTTTAAAGATTTTTTAGCTTTTTTTTTATTCATTCAGGGATGTGGGCTTCGCTGGCTGGGCCAATTTTATTGCCCATTCCTAATTGCCCTTGAAAATGTGGCAGTTAGCTGCCTTCTTTAACCGCTGCAGTCCATGTGGTGTAGGTACACCCACAGTGCTGTTAGGGAGGGAGCTCCAGGATTTTGAACCAGTGACAGTGAAGGAACGGCGATATATTTCCAAGTCAGGATAATGAGTGACTTGGAGGGGAACTTCCAGGTGGTGGTGTTCCAATCTATCTGCTGCCCTTCTTCTGGATGGTAGTAGTCACGGGTTTGGAAGGTGCTGTCTAAGGAGCCTTGGTGAATTCCTGCAGTGCATCTTGTAGACGGTACACACTGCTGCAACTGTGCGTCGGTGGTGGAGGGAGTGAATGTTTGTGGATGTGGTGCCAATCAAGCGGGCTGCTTTGTCCTGGATGGTGTCAAGCTTCTTGAGTGTTGTGTGAGCTGCGCTCATCCAGGCAAGTGGGGAGTATTCCATCACACTCCTGACTTGTGCCTTGTAGATGGTGGACAGGCTTTGGGGAGTCAGGAGGTGAGTTACTCATTGCAGGATTCCTAGCCTCTGACCTGCTCTTGTAGCCACAGTATTTAAATGGCTAGTCCAGTTAATGGTAACCCCGAGAATGTTGATAGTGGATCAGTGATGGTAATGCCATTGAACTTCAAGGGCAATGATTAGATTCTCTCTTTTGGAGATGGTCATTATCTGGCACTTGTGTGGTGTGAATGTTACTTGCCGCTGGTCAGCCCAAGCCTGGATATTGTCCAGGCCTTGTTGCATTTGGACATGGACTGCTTCAGTATCTGAGGAGTTGCAAATGGTGCTGAACATTTTGCAATCATCAGTGAACATCCCCACTTCTGACCTTATGACAGATGGAAAGTCTTTGATGAAGCAGCTGAAGATGGTTGGGCCTAGGACACTACCCTGAGGAACTCCTGCAGCGATGCCCTGGAGCTGAGATGATTGACCTCCAACAACCACAACCCTCTTCCTTTGCGCTAGGTATGACTCCAACCAGCGGAGCATTTTCTCCCTGATTGCCATTGATTCCAGTTTTTCTTTGGCTCCTTAATGCCACACTCGGTCAAATGCGGCTTTGATGTGAAGGGTAGTCACTCTCACCTCACGTCACCTCAGCTCGTTTGCCCATGTTTGAACCAATGAGGTAATGAGGTCAGGAGCTGAGTGGCAGAACCAAAACTGGGCATCAGTGAGCAGGGGGCATCAGTGAGCAGGTTATTGCTAAGCAGGTTTCACTTGATAACCCTGTTGATGACCCCTTCCATTACTTTACTGATGATTGAGAATAGACTGAATGGCAGGTAATTACAAAGGGTGGATTTGTCCTGCTTTTTGTGAACAGGACATACCCGGGCAATTTTACACATAGCTAGGTAGATGCCAGTGTTGTAGCTGTACTGGAACAGCTTGGCTAGGGGTGCGGCAAGTTCTGGAGCACAAGTCTTCAGTACTATTGCCGGAATATTGTCAGGGCCCAAAGCCTTTGCAGTATCCAGTGCCTTCAGCCATTTCTTGATATCATGTGGAGTGAATTGAATTGGCTGAAGACTGGCATCTGTGATGCCTGGGACCTCCAAAGGAGACCGAGATGGATCATCCATCATCCACTCGGCATTTCTGGCTGAAGATTGTTGCAAATGCTTCAACCTTATCTTTTGCACTGATGTGCTGGGCTCTTCCATCATTGAGGATGGAGATATTTGTGGAGCATCCTCCTCCAGTGAATTGTTTAATTGTCCACCACCATTCACGACTGGATGTGCCAAGACTGCAAAGTTAGCTCTGATCCATTGGTTGTGGGATTGTTTAGCTCCGTCTATCACTTGCTGCTTATGCTGTTTGTCATGCAAGTAGTCCTATGTTATAGCTTCACCAGGTTAACACCTCATTTTTAGCTACGCCTGGTTCTGCTCCTGGCATGCCCACCTGCACTCTTCATTGGACCAGGGTTGATCCCCTGGCTTGATGGTAATGGCAGAGTGGGGGATATGCCAGGCCATGAGGTTACAGATTGTGTTCGAGTACAATTCTGCTTTTGCTGATGGCCCACAGTGCCTCATGGATGCCCAGTCTTGAATTGCTAGATCTGTTCAAAATCTATACCATTTAGCACGGTGGTAGTTCCACACAACACGATGGAGAGTACCCTCAATGTGAAGGCGGGACTTCATCTCCACAATGACTGTGCGGTGGTTACTCCTATTGATACTGTCATGGACAGATGCGTCTGTGGCAGACAGGTTGGTGAGGATGAGATCAAGTATGTTTTTCCCTCTTCTTGGTTTCCTCACCATCTGCTGCAGACCCTGTCTAGCAGCTTTGTCCTTTAGAACTCGGCCAGCTCGGTCAGTAGTGGTGCTACCGAGCCACTCTTGGTGATGAAGATTCAAGTCTCACACCCAGAGTACATTCTACGCCCTTACCACCCTCAGTGCTTCTTCCAAGTGGTGTTCATCATGGATTCATCAGCTAAGGGAGGGCGTTACATGGTAATCAGCAGGAGACTTCCTTGCCCGTCTTTGACCTGATGGGGTCCAGAGTTGATAATGAGGACTTCCAGGGCAACTCCCTCCTGGCTGTATTCCACTGTGCCGCCACCTCTGCAGGGTCTGTCCTGCCTGTGGGACAGAACATAATGTTCTGGGACATTATCTGTAAGATATGATTCTGCGAGGATGACTATGTCAGGCTGTTGCTTGACTAATCTGTGAGACAGCTCTCCCAATTTTGGCACTAGCCCCCAGATGTTAATAAGGAGGACTTTGCAGAGTCGACAGGGCTGAGTTTTCTGTTGTCGTTTCCGGTGCCTAGGTCGATGCCGTCTGGTTTTATTCCTTTTTTGAGACTTTGTAGTGGTTTAATGCAACTGAGGGCATTTAAGAATCAACCACATTGTTGTGGGTCTGGAGTCACAGGTAGGATGGCAGACTTCTTTTCCTAAAGGGCATTAGTGAACCAGATAGGATTTTACAAAAATGGACAATGGTTTCATGGTCATCATTAGACTTTTAATTCCAGATTTTTATCGAATTCAAATTCTACCATCGGCCGTGGTGGGATTTGAACCCGGGTCCCCAGTCCAGTGCCAATATCACTACGCCATCACCTCCCCTACTTTAGCATCATATTCCTGCAAGTGCAAATTGATTAATATAAAGACTGTGTTTTTACAGGGGGACATGTTTCAAAGAGAAGTTTTATTGAAACCGCCTAAAGAAGCCGGTGATGTAGAAGGAAAGCTGTGGAAATTTATGTTTATGGATTGAATGATGTGTCAAGAGTATGGTATTTTTCCGTGAGATCTGTCCTGTTGAAAACATGTTGCATTCAGTTAAAGGCAGACTCCGTGATGTTCTACTGGTGTCATACGGAGAAACGAGCTGGAATCTTAATCATGCTTGTTGATGATTTCCTGTTGTGAGCCTTTGTAGAATTTGAGCAATGGGTAATCAAGAAGATAAAGAAGGAATTCCAGGTTGGCAGTCAGGCTTCAGGGAACTTTAAATACATAGGTTTAAACATTAAGCAGAGCAAGTCAGGAGTGACATTGAATCAACAATCTTATCTAGAAAACATTAATCGCATCCAAATAAATCAGATTAGAACCTCACAAAAAGAGGATCCTGTTTCCAAAGAAGAAACAGAACTATTGAGAAGCTTGATTGGGCAGTTGAGCTGGTTGTGCACTCAGACTAGACCTGACGCTAGTTATGACGTGTTGGAGTTGAGTGCTATGATGAAACATGCTACAGTTGGGGAAGTTCTGAGACCAGATAAAACATTAAAGAAATTAAATTCAGAAAGATGCATACTCAAGTTTGTAGCCTTGGGTAGACCAGAAGATATGAGGTTGGTCATTTTTAGCAATGCTTCACATGCTAATCTTCCAGATGGGTATTCTAGCACAGCAGAGTTTAACATATTCTTGGTGGGAGAGAATGATAAATGTTGCCCGCTGGCTTGGGAGGCCAAGAAACTAAAAAGGGTGGTAAAAAGCACCTTAGCTGCTGAAACGCTGGCATTAGTAGAAGCATTAGATATGGGAGTTTACTTATCCAATATACTGACAGAAATATTATATAAGGGGCAATGTGAGAAAGGTTTGCCCATAGAATGTTATATTGACAACAGATCTCTTTGGGATAATGTTCATTCAACAAAAAGTGTCGCTGAAAAACGGCTAAGAATGGACATAGTCAGCATAAAAGAAATGTTAGGGAGAAGAGAGATCTCTAAGTTACAATGGGTTGACACAAGTCAACAACGATCAGACTGTTTTATGAAAAGAAATGCCTGCTCCAAGAAATTACTAAGTGTATTGGAAGAGGGGTGTCTTATGTTATAATGATGAAATGGGAAAACCTATATACATTTTTTTTTGCTTTATGGCCTGAATTTTCTGGTCGGAGTGCAGGGGCAGGCCCTGCTCACTGAGGCATAACATGACACGCGGTAACATTGGGCATGCAGCCCGACGTCACCATGCATCATTCCGATCTTCAGTTCGGCGGGCATGCACCAGAGTCGGCTGTGCACCCACTGAATTGTCAAAGGCCTGTTAAGGCCATTTAAAAACCAATTCAAATCACTAACAGGGCTGCCCGTCCAAACCTAAGGCTGGCCCAGGCAGCCTTCACATTTTTCAGGAAACCTCATCCATGGGCATGATGAGGTTTCACGAAGGCTTTATAAATCAAGTTTAAAAATTTATTGAAATACATAAACATGTCCCAGCTCATGTGACACTGTCACATCAGGGGACATTTCTGAACAATTTTTTAAACTCTTTCTTCCCATTTTTAAGAATGAAATTAATTTCCCTGAGGCAGTTCTGTGCCTCAGGGAGATTGCTGCACTCTTTTGCGCATGCACGATAGAGCGCAGGCCCCGACTCACGCTCCTCCCCTCGCCCGCACAGGGAGTGCTGAGCAATTCTGGGTGCGTGTGACACTTGGCGGGCCTTAATTGGCCCTCCCACGCCCATTCCCGCCCAGCCCACATGATGGGGAGAAGATTCTCCCCTTTAATTTCATATACATATTCCTGTTTGTTTCGTAAAGAATATTCTTTAATTTTTCAAAAGCTTTAATTTATAAAGAAAAGAGGGGAATCTGTCAATGTATCAGTAATTACATCGCATAGCAATTATATTGTTAAAGACAATTGCTAATTAAAACAGATGATTAGCATTGGTTCTCCCATCTAAACAGTATAAACAGATACAGGCTGGAACACTCTGGCGTGGGAGGTAATAGGAAGCCTGTTATACAGAAGAGTTGTCTTAAGAATAATGCAATTTGTGGAAAAGACTAGCTTTGGACTTATCCTTCCACCACAAGCACTTATTGTGAGTAACATCAGCTCCCATCGTTACACTCCCCGCCCTCTCCTTCATGTGACCCCCTCTCCTACAATCTCTCCCTTCCTTCCTCTGCTCTGCTGTGCCCTGAGCCAGCCCCACTGACTCCTGATCCTCTCTGCTTTCTAGGGATCATCCCCATTAGGCTTTTCTGACCATCAGCCAGCCAGCCGTGAATCTGCTGGCTGGCAGGCAAGATATGGAATGAAAACATTCAGTTCAGTACGACTTCTGACTTCTCAGTATTTCCAGGTGTCCCTGATGCAGTCGTGTATTCCCCCATCCCTCCCTGGAAATATCAGTGTAATCAACTGACTCATTGCTATTATATGCATCAGAATTTCAGAAGTTCTAGGACACTGGAAATCTGCAGAAATTCTCTTGCAGAACTTCCCAGGAAATTCAGAAAAGGCTATCAAAGGCTGTAAATGGCCATTGAAATCTTTCCCCTGGGTTTTCCACTGGCCTCCCACTTGTGCTGCCATAAGGGGCTGGGAGATCACCAGTGGGATTTCAGTGCCTAGATCTTTGTTCCATGACATGGACCTTCAACTAATCTACATGAGAGGAGGGTTAGGGTTTAGAGAGAGGTTGTCCATTCCAATATTTATTCTCAGCTGTATGGTTAGAAAAAGGGTAAGTAAAGGCCTTGGGAAAAGTCGTGATACAGTGCCAGCTAGGGCTGAGTAATAGCATTCTCATCTCTGAAAACTTTCTGGGTTCAAGCCCCACTCCAGACACTGGAGAGGAGGAACTGAGAAAAATGGCAGAGAAACTGACTGGAGGGTAAAGAAAGAAAAAACTTAATTAACATAGTGACAGTCAGATGACAACACTGATTCCTTCATTCACCATAAATGTGCATTCCCATAGAATACAGACAGTCATCAGTACCACTTATTAAGGTTGGGGTTTAAATATTGCAAAAACAGCAACCTTAAAAGTCATATACAGAGGTCCAACATGATTAACATAGCCCCTCTGATTCAGCAAAATAATAATTTTTTCGACTGTGTGATGGTATTACCTTGCAGTGACCGTATTGTATTAGCTTTCCACAGTCCCCAATCAGTGTGGTTTCAGGGCTGCTTTCATCTCCTAAGTGTGGCCTTCAGGCTATTGAGCAATGAATATACCATGGTAGAAGATAACAAACAAGCCTTTAATTTAATCTTAGGATTTAGATCATGTCCCAAAACCACTTCATTTGTCACCTGTTTATTTAATGGTGATCCTCCTCTTTATTTCTACTCTTGAGAACAAAATGGCCCCATAGCTCATGGGCATGATTTTTAGTTCGGCGGGCACGCGTGATTGGCAGGCCCAGGAGCGGCTGGGAAACAGACCACGGACCGCGATTGGCCCCCGACTGCGATTTCACACTGGCTGGCCAGTTAACGGCCAGCCAGTGTGAAACATGCACTGAAATGCTCAGCGCTGCCGGGGTGGGGGCAAGAGGGGGGTGGGCACTGACGTAAGCGCGGGCACAGGGTAACGCAGAATGAAAGCTCCCTGAAGGCAGAGAGCTGCCTCAGGGAACTGAAGAATTTAAAAGCAACCAATAAAGATTTTAAAATCCATAAAAAAATGTTCACGCATCAGAATCAGTCACCTGAACATATAGACGATGAAACATTTTTAAAAAATTTGATAACGGAAACCTCATCTTGCCCTTGGATGAGGTTTCATCAAAAATGCAAAGTCTGCCTGGCAGATTCGCCTGTCCACCAGCCGTAAGGTTGGACGGACCATGAAAAATCAGGGACAATTGGAACTTTAATGGGCTTAATTGCCCTCTTATCTGTCAGCGGGCGTTCTTCTGACTTTGGCGCACTTCTGAATTTTGCACCCGCCTGCCGACCGAAATATCGTGCAAGCGTGGGATGATGTCATGACCCTCGCCTGACGTCATCACGCTCTATTTTACGCTCGAGCGGGTCGGGCGCATGCCCGCCCGCCAGGCAAAGTTCTGCCCCATATGTCTGATTCCCAAACTGTTCATTGATTTTGTGCAAGACATCATTCACATTTGATCAGCACCAACTGCCTTCTTATCCTTGCTTATTATTAATTAGATCTGACCTTTTTTCCCATTTTTAATTTCCATTGTTGTTTCTTTTTTGGGGTTTGGGAGTGGGGGTGAAATGGAATGACTGGGTCAAAGCCGGGTGTGGTCAGAACAAAGAGCACTTTTGTGAGATAGTTGTGCTGCTCAGTTTTAAAATACCGTGGCCTCTCCAGGTATATTCCATGGGAATGTCACCATCACATGTCGTGTAATGAACTCTCAATGAAAATGGTGACAAAATATATTAAATAAAATTAATGACATTACTAGAAAGTAGAACCTAAGAGGCATGCCTCCAGATCTTAGTTCCTTACGAATTTCACCATTTACATAAACAATTTGAATTTGGGAATCAATTGTACAGTTTCAAAATTTGCCCAACATACCAATTTTGGTGTTGATGGTGGGGAGGGCAGGGTTGGGGGGGCAGGACATCTATTTAATACAGAGGAGGACTGTAACAATATGATGGGAGATCTTGATAAAATTACAGAATGGGCATGCAATGGGCAAATGAGCTTCAATATTGATATGTGTGAGGTGGTACATTCTGGCAAGACAATTAGGGAAGCCGCATACACCCTGGATTATAAGGGTGTAGATGGGGTAGAGGAGCTAAAGGGTTAAATTAGTGACACCACTTAATATTACCATAAAAATCAAACAAAGCATTGGGGATCGTTCCTAGAAGGATAGAATTGAAGAGCAGGGAAGTTATGTTAAACTTGTTTAGAACCTTGGTTTGGCCAAATTTGGAGTACTATAAAGAGTTCAGATCTTTATATTATGAAAAAAGGATATGGAGGCACTGGAGAAGGTGCAAAAAGATTTATCAGGATAAAACCAGACTGAGAGGTTATACTTATCATTAAACAGACTGAGATTCTTTTTTTGAGAAAAGAGAAGACTGGGGTGAGGGGGTGGGATGGTGGACATTGGCAGGGGGGTGGTGGGCTGCTGCTGACCTGATAGAGATTTTTAAAGATTATGAAGGGGTTTGATAGGGTATGATTGGGATAGACATGGAGAAGATGTTTCAACTTGTGAGTGAGAGCATACTTAGGGGCCAAAGACATAAGATAGTCACTAATAAACCTTAAGAGCAACTTTTTAAAATCAGAGAATGGTTAGAATGTGGAACTTGCAAGGTTCTGTGTTGGGACCTATTCATAGGCCAGAATCTTCAGGTCAGCATGCGGAAGGGACCCCACTCGCTGACGCATAAAATGACGTTGAGCATGCATCCTGAGGTCACCATGCCTCATTCAGATCTTCAGTTCAGCAGGCGCAGAAGAGTCGGCTGCGCGCACACCAAACAGTCAAAGGCCTATGAAGGCCATTTAAAAACTAATTTAAACAATTGACAGAGCTGCCCATCCAACCTTAAGGTTGGCGGGCAGGCGAAGAGCCCAGGTGGCCTTTGCATTTTTCATGAAACCTCATCCACGGGCGGGATGAGGTTTCACGAAGGATTTCGTCACATGAACTGGGACATGTCTAAAAATTTTTCTCTCTCTTTATTTAAATTTTTCAAAATGTAATTAAACTCCCTGAGGCAGCTCCATGCCTCAGGGAGATTTCTGCGCTCCTTCGTGCACGCGTGCGAAAGAGTGCAGGCCCCGAATCAGCCTACTCCTACTGCCCATGCAGGGAGCGCTCAGTGCTTCTGGGTGCACGTCACGCTGGGAGGGCCTTAATTGGCCCACCCACATAAAATGGCAGCGCGCAGCCAATCGCGGGCAGCAATCAGCTGTGTGCCTGCCTACCCGTGCCCACTCCCGTTTAGCCCCACCCGACGGGGGGAAAATTCTCCCCGTAGTATTCATTAACAACTTAGATGATGGGATAGAAAGTCACATGTTCAAGTTTAGCAATGACACAATGTTAGGCAGCAGCTGTGAGAGTGTAGATGGAAGCATAAAGTTACAAAAAGATGTAGATCATAAATGAACAGCAAAACTGTGACAAATAGTATTCAACGTAGGCAAATGCAATTAGACCCTAAAAAGGTTTTGCATAATAAAAGTCTATCAATCTCAGATTTAAAATTTACAATTGATCTAGCATCAATTGCCGTATGTGGAAACAAATCCCAAACTTCTATCATTCTTGTGTAATTTCACTCCTGAAATGTCTGGTTCTAATTTTTAATCTAAGTCTCCTAAGTCCTAGACTCCCCAACCAGGGGAAATAATGTTCAAATAGAAGGGAGGGTCAAAGCTGGGGTGTTTAGAGAAGAGGCTCCGGTCGGTAGAGGCATGTTGAATGAGGTCATAATCTGATTATGTCAGTTCATGTGTTGTATAACTGCCCTAAACTACGTCTGTGACATGTCCACTAGTTATTCTCTGTGTGACTTTATTTAATTTTGTGAATATACTGATTTTATAAAGCTTTTGGAGTAAAATATGACCAGAATTCAACCTTTATTTAATTCACTCATGAGATGTGGGCATTGCTGGCTAGGCCAGCATTTATTGTCCATCCCTAATTGCCCTTGAGAAGGTGGTGGTGAGCTGCCTTCATGAACCACTGCAGTCCATGTGGTGTAGGTAACACCCACAGTGCTGTTTGGGATGGAGTTCCACGATTTTGACCTAGCGACAATGAAGGAATGGCAATATATTTCCAAGTCAGGGTGGTGTGTTACTTGGAGGGGAACTTCCATGTGGTGGTGTTCCCATGCACCTGCTGCCCTTGTCCTTCGAAATTGCAGTGGTCGTGGGTTTGGAAGGTGCTGTCTAAGGAGCCTAGGTCAGTTCCTGCAGTGCATTTTGTAGATGGTACACACTGCTGCTACTGTGCATCAGTGGTGGAGGGAGTGAATGTTTGTGGATGAGATGCCAATCAAGCAGGCTAATGGTGTCAAGCTTCTTGTGTTGTGGGAGCTGCACTTATCTAGGCAAGTGGAGAGTATTCCATCACACTCCTGACTTGTGCCTTGCAGATGGTGGGCAGGCTTTGGGGAGTCAGGAGGTGAGTCACTCATCACAGGATACCTAGCCTCTGATCTGCTTTTGTAGCCACAGTATTTATATGGCTAGCCCAGTTCAGTTTCTGGTCAATGGTAACCCCCAGGATGTTGCTAGTGGGGGATTCAGCAATGGTAATGCCTTTGAATGTCAAGGGACGATGGTTAGATTCTCTCTTATTGGAGATGGTCATTGCCTGGCACTTGTGATGCACAAATGTTACTTGCCACTTGTCAGCCCAAACCTGGATATTGTCCGGGTCTTGCTGCATTTGGACATGGGCTGCTTCAGTATCTGAGGAGTCTCGAATGGTGCTGAACATTGTGCAATCATCAGTGAACATCTCCACTTCTGACCTTATGATGGAAGGAAGGTCATTGATGAAGCAGCTGAAGATGGCTGGGCCTAGCACACTACCCTGAGGAACTCCCACGGTGATGTCCAGGAACTGAAATGATTGATCTCCAACAACCTCAGCCATCTTCCTTTGTGCTAAGTATTACTCCAACTAGTGGAGATTTTCCCCCCTGATTCCTATGACTCCAGTTTTGCTAGGGCTCCTTGATGCCACACTTAGTCAAATGCTGCCTTGATGTCAAATGCAGTCATTCTCACCTCACCTCTGGTGTTCAGCCCTTTTCTATATGTTTGAACCAAAGCTGTAATGAGGTCAGGATTAGAGTGGTCGTGGTGGAACTCAAACTGAGCATCAGTGAGCATGTTATTGCTAAGCAAGTGCCACTTGATAGCACTATTGATGACCCTTTCCATCACTTTACTGATGATGGAGAGTAGACTGATGGGACGGTGATTGGCTGGGTTGGATTTGTCCTGTGTACAGGACTTACCTGGGCAATTTTCCACATTGCTGGGTAGATGCCAGTGTTGTAGCTGTAGTGGAACAACTTGGCTAGGGGCACGGCAAGTTCTGGAGCACACACCTTCAGTACTATTGCCGGAATGTTGTCAGGGCCCATTTCCTTTGCAGTATCCAGTGCCTTTAGCCGTTTCTTGATATCATGTGGAGTGAGTCTAATTGGCTGAAGGTTGGCATCTGTGGTGCTGGGGACCTCTGGAGGAGGCCAAGATGAATCATCCATTCAGCACTTCTGGCTGAAGATTGTTGCTAATGCTTTAGCCTTATCTTGTCCAGAAATTACGGTAGGTCCCAATGAGACATGTGATGCAGCCTCAATAAGACACAGCATTTATTTCCAATGGTGTACAGAAGTCTAGATTTCGCAGAAGCTGTGTAAATATGTGAGAAAAATGTAGGATGTGCAAAGGAATGAGTAATAAATTTTGTGAGATTATTGCTGTCTCATGGATGACAGTTACACTGCAGCACAGTTCCACTAATTAAAAGGAGTGCCAGTAATGGTGATACACATCACCACTAATCCTCATAATATGGTGTAACTGATTGTAGGTGACAGGATATCACACTATTACTGTCATGGTTGATTCATCTACTGCATTATTAAATGGTTTCTTAATGAGCTTTCAATGTCAATGATTTATGGTAACAATTTTTAGAATGATGCATGAGCTTCAAACATGTAAGTGTATATCTTGTCAGGTTTGTGTCTACCAGGATAGGGCAATTTACAGTGATTTTTATGATCTGATAAAAGTGTGTGCCACTGACATAGATAAATGCCATTCTGGTGGCATTACCTCAGACAAGTGACGATTAGTGATCTAAAGGATGTTACAGTCTGGCAGGAGGAATGATCACACACTTTAAAAGTACACAAGCTTGAATGCGAGTATGTGCAGAAGCAATTATTACTTTTGAATGGCTGCTATAGCATAACACATCAATTTTACCTAATGATTAAATGACAGTGCACAGCAACATTTCCATCCTGTCGTCCCTGGAGCACAATTAACATTCTAATGGTCTTCTGAAACCTAGCTTTTATTACAATGCACTCTGATTTGAGGCAATGACCAAATGTTTGTGTGAAGCTGATAAGGAATGATGTCAATAAAATGATATTGTGAAACCAAGTATTACAGCATTCAGAACCATTATCCATTATCCATTATCTACAATACGGCTGTTAATATTTTTATATCCATGCACAAAGCATGGATAGCTTAATAAGACTGAAAAATCTTAATAATTTGACTGCTTTGGGTCATTAATTATCTTTAAGATGATTTTGTTTTAAACGATTTTGGCTCATCTATAAAGGGTAAGCAGAATTCAAGTTCAAACTTCCAGACTAAAACCTACTCCTGAAGTACATAACAAAGAGTAAGGAATACTCAGCTACAGACCTCACTACATGGACAAAAAAGCTGAATTCCAGAGGTGAGGTGAGAGTAGCTGCCCTTGACATCGAGGCAGTATTTGACCGAGTGTGGCATCAAGGAGCCTTAGTAAAGTTGAAGTTAATGAGAATCGGGAGGAAAACTCTCCACTGGTTGGAGTCATACCTAGCATAAAGAAAGATGGTTGTGGTTGTTGGAGGTCAAGCATCTCAGTCCCAGGACATCACTGTGGGAGTTCCTCAGGGTAGTGCCCTCGGCCCAACCATCTTCAGCTGCTTCGTCAATGACCTTTCTTCCATCATAAGGTCAGAAGTGAGGATGTTCGCTGATGATTGCACAGTGTTCAGTTCCATTTGCAACTCCTCAGATAATGAAACAGTCCAAGCCCGCACACAGCAAGACCTGGACAATATTCAGGCTTGGGCTGATAAGTGGTAAGTAACCTTTGCATCAAACAAGTGCCAGGCAATGACCATCTCCAACAAGAGAGAATCTCACCATTGCCCTTGACATTCAATGGCATTACCATCACTGAATTTCCAACCATCAACATCCTGGGAGTTACCAACGACCAGAAACTTAACTGTTGCGAGTATCTCACCTCTGAGTCACCAAAGCCTGTCCATTATCTACAAGGCACAAGTCAGGAGTGTGATGGAATACTCCCCACTTGCCTGGAGGAATGTAGCTCCAACAACACTCAAAAGGCTCTATAACTTGCAGAACAAAGCAACTTGCTTGATTGGCAAGCTTTCCACCACCTTAAACATTCACTTCCTCCATCACTGTTGCACCATGGCAACAGTATGTGCTATCTCTCACACTTACTGCAGCAACACACCCAGGTTTCTCTAGCAGCACATTCCAAATCTGCAACCTGTACTATCTAGAAGAAAAAGGCCAGCAGACACATGGGAACACCACCACCTGCAATTTCCCCTCCAAGTCAAACACCATTTTGACTAAGAAATATATTGCCCTTTTTTTTATTCATTCATGGGATGTGGGTGTCACTGGCTAGGTCAGCATTTATTGCCCATCCCTAATTGCCCATGTTCAGAGGGCATTTAAGGGTCAATTACATTGCTGTGGGTCTAGAGTCACATGTAGGCCAGACCACATGAGGAGGCCATATATCGTTCACTGTCACTGGGTCGGAATCCTGGAACTTCCGAACAGCACAGTAGGTGCAAATTCATCAATCAGACTCCACAGTTCGTGAGGATGGTTCACCACCGCCTTCTCAGGAGCTCTCAGGGATGGGCAATAAATGTTGCCCTCACCAGCAACACCCACCCACATCCCATGAACGAATAAAATAAAAATGCACATTGAGTCAGATGTAAGCAGCATTATACCACAGCGAGTTTGACTGTGTCACTATTTGAATGCCATAAGTGGCATTATTTCACTTCCCAACTGCCATAGAATCTCACCATCCCACTGCTCAACTGCTAATGTGTCTCACATTGGTGTGCACAATTTCCCATCTCCAACCACCACTCCACCAGCGCACTCACGCTACCCAATTCAACAAACACCCATCACTCATAAGAACATAACATAAGAACATAAGAACCAGGAGCAGGAGTAGGCAATTCAGCCCCTCGAGGCTGCCCCGCCATTCATTACGATCATGGCTGATCTCATTTCAGCCTCAACTCCAATTTCCCGCCCTCTCCCCATAACCTTTCAACCCATCACTAATTAAAAATCTGTCTATCTCCTCCTTAAATTTATTCAGCGTCCCGGCATCCACTGCACTGTGAGGTTCTGAATTCCACAGATTCACAACCCTTTGAGAAAAGTAATTCCACCTCATCTCTGATTTAAATCTACCACCCCTTAGCCTAAAACTATGGCCTCTTGTTCTAGAATGCCCCACAAGGGGAAACATCAACTCACTCAGCAGCATTCTCTAGCAACCAGAATTAAGGTATAACATCCAGATACTCCACCTCACTCTCACACATTTTTCAATGCTGCCAGTCTCACAAACCTCTCCATACCTCCAGCTATTCAGCGATGGCAGAAACATCACCCAAACACAGAGCTGTTCATTCATTGACATTCAGCCCTCAGATTGCAGGACAAAGTGGCATACAATAGAAAGGAGAAGGGCAAAGCCAGTGAAGGACAAGGAAGCCTATATCTCCTGAGCCTTGTGAAGAAGATAGTTCTTAGCATCATGGGGCTGACAGTAAACAAGCCTGTGGTTGCAAGGGGCTCTGAGCACCTCCATCAGTGACTGTTCCAAGCCATCCTTTCACAAGGGGATCCTACAGCTTGCCCAGTTGTCCTATTGTTCAGCAGCCTCCTAAAACTCCCATTATTTTGCAGTCTGCATCCTGTTGAGAGTATTGAGGGTTTGTACCCTGATTGGCTCCTCAGGTTTTTCCATGGCTACGTATTGATTCTTCAAGGAGTCTTTCAAGGTTGCAAATTCTCTGCATGGCTTTTGGCTGGCTGAGTTTCTTCAACTCCCGCTTTGAGGTGCCAACCGTGGAATTGTGGATCATTCTTTCCTCCTGGTACCTTAGTGCTGTCTCTGAAATTTGTTTGTTTTGATCTTGCACAGCTTGGCTCATTGAAGACTTCAGTTTATCGTACGTTTTCAATGGTGTATACTCAGCTGGAATCTTGCCCTTCAACTCTTCCAGTTCAGCACTGATGTGTACTTTTTTCTGTAGAACTGCTTAATTTACCTTCTGCTCATGCATTTCCTTGCACTGACATGGTCGGCAACCATCTTGTGGTTTACTTACAATTTGTCTACCTTGCTATAGAATCTTTCTCTGTTGGCACATTTAGGGTTATCAGTCAAGTTTCACCTGAGATGAGTGGCTGTTGCATCCCATCTACAGTCTAGAACTCCAGATCTTCCTTCTTGCCATTGCATTGGACTGTCAGACTTATTTGTCCTCTTGATATGAGTGCCGTGCCATCAATCCTACTTTCGACGGCTTCATTTTCAGATCGCCATGTGGAGCCACTTCACACAGATCTGTGAAGGTCATTATATTGCACGATGCACCAGTGTCTATTTGGCATTTCTTGTTCACCTAATATTCTCCCTCTGCGGTCATCACTGTAACAATCACAAACCATTTGCTGCCTATAGACTTGACTGAACTAACCTGTTGTATCATGTATAGTTCTTCATCAGATATCATTGCTGATATCTCTCCCATGGCCATCTGTATAGGCTTCTTTTGCTTCTTTCGAGCCAAACACTCGTGTGTGTGAAATGTTTCTGCTTCTTGCAGTTAAAACACTGCTTTCCCCATGCTGGACAATCCTTCTTTCCCTGCACATGCTGTCCTCCGCAGTATTTGCATCCTCCCCTGTGTCTACGAATGCTCCACTCTTTCAGCTTGGACTGTCACTCAGCATAATGTACCTCCTGGTCTGCTCTGCCATACATATGCTCTAGCTGACGTTTCACAGCTTCTGCAATTCAACACTCGTCTGTCACTTTCTTTAGTATCAGAGTCATGAAAATACAATAATTTTCATAATGTTATTGGGATTTATTGTGAAGTAGGAATAGTGGGGGTCTGGATTGTGTGTGTGTGTGTGTGTGTGTGTGTGTGTGTGTGTGACTTAATTGAATTAAAGACAACTGGTCTGAAGGCTTTGATGTATCAGAAAAGAAGCTAAGTTTGAAATGCTAAATAAGTAAACATGGCTGAAATTTTAGAATGTGAGGTATAAAGGAAAATTTGCATTTTTAGATAGACCAGAGTAGTTTGAATTTCAAAAGAGGGGCTGAAATGTTACACTTAGCCAGGAGAAGCCAAACAGTATGTTTGTTTTTCCCAAAGCTTACTGATAAAATTGGTATTATAAAAGAATTTTATTATTGGAAAGGTAAAATCCAAAGACATATTGGAACAATGGGATTTACATTAAAAAGGAAGAAACATGTATAAAGTAGATAAGGTTATATGTAAGGAGAAGACATTCTAAGATCTAACAAATGTGAAAAGCCTCCAGCCTCTATGTACCAAGCTGCTACCTATAATAACTGAAGCTAAGAGAATTCACTGTGAATATGTCCAGGGTATTGGGTGCTTTGCTTGGGTCTGTGAAAATCTATTTTGTTTTTATTGTTGCCTTAACAGGGGCATACCTGGGAGTCAGATTAATTAGGGGAGCCAAGAGTTATCATAGTAGTAATTTGTAGACCTATGTATGTGCTTAAAATTATTTATTTTATTAATAAATGTTTCATTTAGTTTTGTAAAAAAACCCCTAAAACTCAGTGGACTTATTACTACTGAATTCAAAGCATGCATCGCGAAATAAAAATAAAAATTGCAAAACAGTTTTGGCAGTTGTTTCAAGTTTCCCTCTGGGCTTTGAGCAGCTTAGCATTTGCCATCCGTTGTGCCATAACAGTCAGTTTCTCATCTTTCTGTAGACTTACTCTCACCGAGGGTCTTTCATACCGAAGACCAACCTATGTTTAATCAGGTCATCTTTTAGCTGTCTGAATTCACATGATTCTGCAAGCTGAGTTACTGCTATGATGTGCTGTTCAATGGTCTCATTTTCACTCTGATCTCTAGTGTTGAATACATAACTTTCATATGTAACATTCACTCAGGGTTCAAAATGTGCTTTCAAGGTGTTCAACATCTGTTGTCCTTTCTCTTTGTTCATCTGTTACATTTAGGGTAGCATACATGTCATAACAGTCCTTTCCCAGCAGTGTTAAAAGTGTGACTACTCTTATTGGTTCAGGCTTGTTAATTAAGTCTGTTGTAATCTCATAGCTTTCCCTTTGTAAGTGGAAAAAAAAACTGCCAGTTTTTCCATGCATCACTTTTCAATTTGACTGGAGATAGGATTGGAAAATTTACTGCAACCATTTTACTCACTCAGTAATTTACCTGCAGCCTCTGTCTGTGTTTCATTTGTACTTTTTCTGCAGCTCAGTGCTTTTCCTTTGTCCTATTTTTTGTAGCCATCTGCAGATTTGAACCTTTGTGTTCCTGGCTTCTCAGTCTTCTACATGATTTCCAGTGTCCAAAAATCTATTTTTCTTCACTTTCTGACACCATGTTTCATGTATAAGGACAGCAGCCTTCATCAGTGTCTGCCTCTATGAGAGGCTTTACTGAACTAGTGGAAGATGTCTGCTTCCAGAGGCAGCCTCATGGGATAGTCACATGACGACAATCGGACTGGTTACATTTGAAAACCCAAATATTTTCATTCTTTATTTTCCATAAATAAAGCAATGATTCAAGTGAAAATTACTTTTGCTACGGAACTTCCAACAAAAGTACTCGATCAGTGATGGAGAAACGTTTCTGTGTTTGTCATTCAATACGTTGGTTATTTACTTTCGTGAGAGCACTGTAGAGTAATGTCATCAACATATGTAAAAACCTCTGAATCAGGGCACACTCACAAAGGTCATTGATATCAACCAGGTGTAACAAAAAGATATCTTTACAGCCCGATCCACAGCACAGAATGAATCTCCTTCATGGTCTCTAAAGCAAGTTTTCTGTTTATGGTCATCATAGTAACTGAACCCAACCACAGCAGTATCAGAGAGATTTAAGTAATTCTAATGTGGTTGGTAATACCTTGGAATTCATTGCCATCCTGAGAGATATTTGGTGATTACCAGGAGTGGGCATTCCCAGGCTTGAACATTTTTTTTTAACCTGCACAAATGACCTGTCTATTGAACCTACTCTAAATTTGTCAAATTTGCAGATAATTTTAAACTAGAGTGATTATTAGAGACAGAAAATAGAGCTAAAGGTTTGCAGAATATTTTAGACTACTTTATAGCTGTGAAATGACAAAGAGAATTTGACAAGTAAATGTCAAGTACCGCACATCATTTGAAAAAATGTGGGACATTACACACATACATAACCACACACCCACATATAGACATGTACTGTGTTTGTATCAAATTCCTCTGCCTCCTAACTTAATGAAGTTATTAAACTGCTTGATAATATCTTGTTTCTAGACTTTAGAAAGGGAACTGGAAATAATAGGAGACACATAACTTTCAGACACCAGAGAACATTTTAAAACAACTTTTAAAAAAAGCTGCAAGCATACTGTAGTACTTTGCCAGAACAGGAGTTTACAAATTTAAAACAAAATAAAAACACAAAATGATGAAAATATTCAGCAAGTCAGGCAGCACCTATGGAGAGAGAAACAGAGTTAACATTTCAGATTGATGACCTTTTCACCAGAATGTTTAGAAAAGTTATGTTGATTCTTTCCAATGCCTGACGAATAAAAAATTAGAAGTTGAATTTCCTCCAGTAATACCCTGGTTAATGTTGTTGCTTAAAATTGCCCCATGTACTATTTCGACAGAGCCATAAATTGTTTATTTTAGGTGAAGTAAACCCAGATTATTACCCAAAATTACCCAAAAGATTATTTCTTCAAACTATCTTAGGAAAGTAGGACCAGAGGACATAAATAAGTGAAAGTAAATTTAAAATTGGCATATCAGGAAGAGCTTGTTTCCTAAGGTAGTGTTGCAGAGCTGAACACATCGGACTTGTACAAATTACATTTGGATCCTGTGATAGGGCAGTTAGCGTACTGGCATAATGATAACTTTGCTGCATCAGATGGACCTCTCGTCCATGACATTTCTCATAAAGGAAGAAAGGGCTTCCAATTATATAACACCTTTCACATCCCCTGGGCATCCCAAATGCTTTACAGCCAATGAAATACTTTTGATTTGTAGTCACTGTTTAAATGGGAAGATCCCACTTACTGGCCAGGATTTGCCAGCCCTGGCGTGGTGGGGCCTGCCACAGCGCATGCGATGGGCCATTCAAAAGTCCATTGACTTCGGCGGGACCAGAAGATTATGCTGGCGGGAGGAGCTGGAAAATGCCAGTCACACTCTCAGCTGGACATCCCATAGCACTATTTGAAGAAGAGCAAGGGAGTTCTCCTGATATCCTGCCAACTTTTATACCTCAAGCAGCATCACTTAAACATGGTAATTTATCTCACTGATGTTTGTGGGACCTTGTTGTGTGCAAATTGGTGCTGCATTTTCCTACCTTACAATAATGATTACATTTCATACTTTGATGGCTGTGAAATACTTTGTGAAATGTTGGAGTTCTGAAAAGTAAGTATAAAATCAAAGGTGCTTAATTTTATTCCTGCCTATTGAACTGCCTAGAAATCAATGTCAAGTTGTTTCTCAATTTTGTCTTGGGCGTTAGCAGACCAATAGATTGAAAGAGATATCCTCTTCCATTTCAAAATCTTTCAACACATGATGTGTCATGTTGGTAGTGACCTGTGGGTTAATGACTGCTGCAAGAGTTGGTGCTCATTAAGGACTTCTGTCTTAATGCCTGAAGTGCAAGAGTTATTGAAACTCATTCATCACTCTCATGCAAAAACCTACTAGGAATACCAATGTTAAAGATTTACAAACTCCTTTCCCTGATTATGGAGATAATCTCCTGCCCATCACTTGGAATACAGCCTCAAATATGGAGCAACGGTCCTTTAGGTAAAAGCTATTGCAGCAAGTACTAAAGGTGAAAAAGCTTAATCTTGTCTGTTGGCACCCTGGTCCTTTTCAGGTCCTTTCATCTATGTAATAACATCAAAGTCAACTTTATTGTCTATCTTTTTTTATTATAGTTGGCTATAATTACAATAGGGGGCTTATTAGATCAGTTGGCTAGATGAGCAGCATGAGGATTAAATTAGTACCAATAGAATGAGGTTCAATTCCCCGTTCTGACGTATACTTGGGGCCTGTCTCCTTGCCCTACCCATAGTAAAAAAATCATGGCACTTTGCCATGGTTTGGAAAATAAGCACCAAGGACCTACTTTGGGCAGAGAACTGAAGATGATAACTACAACCTGTTAACATGCTTTACACAAAATAATAACTAAGAAATAATTTGATATTGATTTCCACCCAGCTATATAATGCACATGCACCCATAAAGGTTTGGAGCACAAGAGGAGGCCAGCTATCCCATTGTGTCTGCTCTGGCTCTTTGCTGGAGAATCCAAAACTAATCTGACTGCTATGTAATCTTCCCTTAGACCTGTAACCAAAGTAAATGCCATAACACATAATGATGGTCAACTTAGCCACTTTGGAGATGCCTTCCATTGACTGATCATTGTCAACTTTAGCATATGACATTCATGGAGTCGTATTAGAATTACTCAAGAAAATGTTTAAAGACAATACAGTTCCATGTTTCCATGGAGAACCATGTCAGTGAACATAGTTTGTGAGAAAATATACCCCTTGATATAAAGATGCTTGGGAAAGATAAACTATTGTGAAACCATTGAACCAATGGTCCATAACTTCCGCGCTCCCCAGCATTGGATTTGGAGGGTACCTAAAGGTGCACTGGGGAACCCCTCTGGCAAGTTTCCAGGTAAGGGTTTGCATGACAATTGCCCAGAAGTGCTAACTTCCTCTGGACAATTGCGCTGCACTGGGAACCATCCGAAAATGTGATTTAAATCACAAACGTTGGATGGTTCTGCCGGAGTTATATCAATAGTTGCCCAGAAGAAGTTAGAAGAATTAAAACCTCTTCTAACTTCTGGGTAACTATTGTAAAGACCCAGACCAATCTCACAGGACTCTCCCCTTCCTCCCCTTCCCCCCCTCCGGCGACCCCACCTCCCCGACCACCCCCCCCCCTCCCCCCCCCCACCCCACCCACCATCAACCTCAGCCCCCCACACTCCAAATCGGACTCCCAACCCTCCAAATCGGACCCCCACCCAACCCTGACATCGGACCCCACCCCTCTCACCTCGAACCCCGTATCCGGCTTCGGCCCTCCCCTGCCGCCAACCTCGGACCCCACTGACCTCTAAGTGCCCTCACCTCCCCCCCAAACCTCTGGAGCCCCCCCCCAATTTCCAACTTCTGGACCCTCCCCAGACCTCCGAGCCCCTCCAACCCTCTTGATGCACCCCCACCTGACCTCCATCCCCCCCTAAACTTTGGCCCCCCTCCAACATCCGGACCGCCCCACCCGACCTCCAGACCCCCCCCCCCAAACCTAACCACTGGACCCCCCTACCCGACCTTCAGTCCCCCACCCTCATCCGACCTCCAGACAACCTCCCTGACCTCCTCCGGATCCACCCATTGACCTGTGCACCCCCCCCACCTCCCCCCCACCCACCCGACCTGGCCCTTTAAGCTTACCAGCTTTACAGCAGCAAGTGCTGTAAAAAAGGAGACCATGGCCTCCTTGAATACACTGGATCTACACGTCGCTGGGGCCTGCGAGGATTCTTTCAATGCAGGTCCCAAGCAGCTCCGGCGAACGGAAATGGCAACACAATTTTCAAGGCCAGGTAAGTGTGCATTTATTTCTTCTAATTTCTGTGGGCCAGCACTATCTCATGCTAGCCAGAAGTTACGGCTCAATATTGCTGCAATCCTCCTTGAATGTGGCACAGAGAAAATTCAGCAGAATAATACCAGAGCTAAAAGGATTAGATTATGTGGACTGGTTGAATAGACTATGCTTGTAGTCCCTTCGGTGTGGAAGATTAACGGTTGAGCTAACTGAGGTGATAATCAGACAAAACTAAAATGAGGTGTTTAAAATGATTAAAGGATTTGATAGGATAGATAGAGACAAATTATCTCCTCTGGCGAATGAGTCCTGAACAAAGGAACATAACCTTAAAATTAGAGCTAGGCCAATCAGATGTGATGCCAAAAAATACTTATTCACATAAAAGGTAGTGGAAATCTGGAAGTCTGTCCCCGCAAAAAAACTGTAGAGACTAGGTCAACTGATAATTTCAAAATTTATATTGATGGGTTTTTGTTAGGCAAGGGTATTAAGAGTTTCAGAACCAAGGCATTAAGATACCGATCAACCATGATCTAGGTGAATGGAGGAACAGACTCGAGGAGCTGAATGCCTTACTTCTCTTCCTATGTTCCTAATTATTACATATTTCCTGATTATTAACACCATTGGCATCTGACTATATATTTAGTGCAATGATTGTAACTTCTTCCTATATCCTGGTAGTCATCTCGAAGTGTGTGCTGCATCACTGATCAAAGCATAGTCTAACTCCATACTCATCTATTCTAATCACGTGAATCATTGGCACATTTAGAATTGATGGCTTTGACATAAGTACATTTGCATTCAGTCCCAGTGCAACACAAAAGCCTTTATCCACTGTCTAGGGATTGTATATGCACCAACAAAAGAGTGTTAGATTCAAAATGTGACAGAATGATAGCACCCTTCAGCTTTTGATGAATAATTCAGAATTTTTCCCCTTGAAACCATGCAAGAACTTTAACTGATTGAACTTGATATTTTCTGGATATCTTTCACAGTGTAAACCTAGGGCCCATATTTTGTGTATTTTTGACATTTAAAATCACAAGAATATACCTTAAATAAGAAAACTGCACTTGATTTCTGATGGGTTTCATGAAAACCATTCCTACTTTTGGAAAGAAAAAATTATTTTAAAATAAGATTTTTCAAAATAGCCCTGCTATCTGCACTGCTGCCGTGTAACTAAATTGTGTTTCACCCTTAAGGGTTTTATTTTGAATCAAACAGATACACTAATACCATGAGGCACTGTTGTTCAACACCACCCAACAAAATGGCTAGGGTTGAACAGACTATTCATAATGCAATGGCTCGAATCCTCAAATTGGGTTTTGTATTTTACCAACCGGAGTTTACAATAAAATGTCGAGAGATTTTGAGATGAAATTTAGCACCCTGGTAAGGACAAGTGCATCTGTTGTCAGTTATAAAATGATTAAGAAATATTAATGTAAATAGTGACAGAAGTAATCTCAGTGAGGATGGTATTTACACCATCTATACTATTTGATGAGCAGACCTCTCTTGACGAAATCTGTTCTCAAGAAATTTTGATGAAAGTGGACTGTCGTGAACATTGAGAGTCGCCCCTCTATCTCATTATTACTGTTGGATGTGTTCAGGGAAAAGGCTACAATCCCTCAGATGCAGGACAAATCGGTTCCTGAACCTGTTTGTGCCCTTCTCTCTAAGAACTTTTAACGGGAGTTTGACATAAGGATGAGGATATGCACTCAGGTGGGACTCACCGACTGATTATTTTAATGCATTGGCATTGTTTTTAAATATATTTAATTAAAGTTAGAGCTTTATGATAGGGTAATTTTCTTTCTTTTACTGTTATTATTCATTAATATATATATATGTATATATATATTTTTTTTGGAATGAGTAATGTACCAGAAACAAATTTCTGCATGGATAATAATAAAGTGAAAGTGAATTGACTAGCAGAGAACCAGGAAAATGCCCTCAAATATGTAGGCACTAAAATGAATCATTAGCACAAAAATTAATGCAAGTATAATGCAAGTACAAATCAATAATAAGGAACCAGAGGCTTTAAGTCTAATTTTACAGCATCTAAAAGAGCTACACAATTAAGTTTGAGAGAACTGCAAGACCAGAAAGCCAATATTTCAGCAAAGAAACCCTATGATGGTTGAATATTGAGGCCATAGGATGGTTGAACTAACTTCTTGCATTTAGTTTTTTTAAAGTTTTTCTTTAGTCATGCCAATTCTCAGCCTGAAGGATTTTTGCCTTCTGATAAATAGATATAATTCATTCGGTTCTACTTCAGTTTTAGAGTTCACCTTTCATTACCCACTGCACAAAGTAAGTTGTGAATACGAACAACTGATTGACATCACATGGGTAGTTTTGCAATGGTAATATTTCAATACAACATTTTTATTCGCCAAAGCAACTAAGAATCTGCCATCCATATACCAATATTTAAATTCATATTCTACACACAGAATTTTGCTAAGGGAGCAAGAAACTTCAGTCATGTTTTGTGAAGATGCTTGTGATTTGTTTCTTCAACCACAAACTAATTGAACCAGGCTGATGAAAGTGATTGAAGTAGTTCCCATCAAATTGCATTAGTTAGAGGTTGCTAATCTTATTACTTATAATAACGCCAAATTAATTATACTTGCCACTAATTGTCAAAAATGAATTCTTCAGTGAGAATCTTTGTGAAGTTTTTTATTGTGGTGATCTTTCATGCTGCAGTTAATACATTGGCAAACTGGGAGCTGCAATGTCCTCATTCAGGAAACTCAGGGCCTGCAAACTCCTGCACAAGTCAGATTGACACATTTAAGAGTTAGACAGACTTTGTAAGATTATTCACTATACATTATCATTGTATTGTTATTTGGTACTAATGCCAATTCACAGCAAAATTTGTAGCTTTAAGATACTAAAGAGGGTTTGTATTCCATCACATAATGTGGAGAATTATGCGACCAGGTGAATATCTATTGTGCAGTTTAAATCATTTTTTTGCTGTGCTATTGCATCAAAGCCATTGAAATCAAGGCAGAGTTGATGAGGAATTGATTTACACAATGAGAAACTTATAGGTGCCCTCAGCACAGATATATTCGAGAACTCTGTTTTGTCTGGATCTTGACTACTTATTTTGAAGCCATATACATTAATATGAAGTAACCACACTCATTACTCCCTTTCACTGGTTTCCTTTTCCCACACAGCACACATCAAAGTATATGAGAAAGATGGCTGTCAAGAAACACCAGAGAATATTCAAGTATCTTGTACTCATTGATGTGAATGTGAAACATTTGAGGTGTTGTGTACTGATATATTGAATATTCCACTCTTTCCTCAGCTTATCAACTGCTGAAACCCTCATCCATGTCTTTGTTACCTCTAGACTATGCTAACGCATTCTAGGCACTTCTACTTGTTATGCTATTAGTCTCTTTGTAAAAATCCATGAGTTTATGCGTGAGTTTAAGACATAATTTCTGCTGAGCAAGCTCTCTGGCCCTGAAAAGCTAATTTTATATTTGTGATATGTCAATTTTTTCATTCTATGTTAAAGGTGCCATTTTTTTTTCAAGGGGCAGAATTTTCCCATTAGCGTGCGGGGGCGGGGGTGGGACCCGCACATCAACGCGTAAAATGATGCGCGGTGATGTCGGGCAAGTGTCCCACCATCACCGCGTGCCATTATGATATTTCGTTGGGCAGGCATGTGATGATATCCGATCCGTGCCCGCCATTAATTAACGGGCCACATAAGGCCCTTGAGACGCCAATCGACAGCGATTTTTCAGCGCCCATGCAATCTTCAGGTTGGTGCATGGGCGCAACGGGCAGGCTTGTAGGACACATTTGTATAAACCTCATCCACGGGCAGGATAAGAGGGCTCAGTGGGGTCATGAATGTGCTCTGTCAAATATTGATTTTTTTAAAGTTACTGATACTTGCCTGTGTGATCTGCAATACTTCAAAATGCATACCAGCTACTTGGACTGGACTCACAACCTTCAGGTCAACACTCTGCAGTGAGGAATCTTTTTTATGCCTGCAGGTTTCAGGAAGCCTTCCCTTAGCCTGGTGATGGGAGCTGAACTCTCCACTGGAGGCACCTCCTCTGAGGAGGAAGGGAGGGTTAGAAGGGGAAGGAGGCCAGGAGTGCACATTCAGCC
Source organism: Cetorhinus maximus (assembly GCF_964194155.1). Lineage (NCBI taxonomy): Eukaryota > Metazoa > Chordata > Chondrichthyes > Lamniformes > Cetorhinidae > Cetorhinus > Cetorhinus maximus. The sequence continues at coordinate 58,970,475 of NC_135900.1, forward strand.
TCCAGGGGAGTCACCTTAGGGAGGAGAGGTGCAGGCACAAGGGGTGCAGGGCCAAGAGGTAGCCCAAGGTGGAAGGGACCGTAGAAGATGCCACTATCCTGCTGCCAGGGTATACAGGCAGTGCTGAAGGAGGCTCCGTCTCTCAAGGGAGACAGTCAACTATATCTGTCAGATGATTGGGCCTGAGATCTCCCCCAACTATGTGGGTGGACACCCCATGCCAGAGGCTCTAAAGCTCACAGTTGCCCTCAACTTCTTTGCCTCTAGCTACTTCCAGGGCTCGGTAGGTGATCTTTGTGGTGTCCACATGTCCACACTTATGTCAAGCAGGTTACAGACGCTCTGTTCAGGCATGCATTGACCTTCATCCACTACTGTTGGGACCAGGCAAGCCAGAAACAGCGAGCCAGAGGCTTTGCAGTGATTGCTGGCTTCCCCCATGTCCAGGGTGCAATAGAATGTACACATGTGGCCATCAAGGTGCCAGCAGGTGAGTCCGGTGCCTTCGTCAACAAGAAGGGCTTCCACTCCATGAACGTGCAGATAGTGTGTGATCACAGGATGCTGATTCTACAAGTCTGTGCAAGGTAACCAGGCAGCTCCCATGACACTTACATCCTCAGCCACTCCCAGGTGCCAGGGCTCTTCAGTGATCCGGCTCGGCTGGATGGATGGCTGGTGGGTGACAAGGGCTGTCCCCTCAGAAGGTGGCTCATGACACCTCTCCATCATCCAAGAACAGAGGCTGAGCACTGGTACAATAGGAGCCACGGCACCACAAGGGCTGTGGTGGAGAGAGCCATCGGTCTTCTCAAATTGCGCTTCTGATGCCTGGACTGCTCAGGGGTTGCACTCCAGTACCCCCCAGATCATGTGTCACTGTTAGTGGTTGCATACTGCGCTCTCCACAATCTTGTGCTGGAAAGGGGGGACGTTGTGGATGATGAAGATGTAGACGGAGTGGCTGCGGCTGCACACGATGAGTCCAGCAGTGAGTCCAAGGATGAGCACGCACAGGGAAATGCTGAGGGGGTAGACGCTCACCCGGGCATACTCCAGGGAGGCAGGGACACCCAGGAGGCATTAATCGAATGAACCTTCAGCTAGCACACCACATATGGGCCTCTAGGATAAGCCTAGGCTGCAGGCCCATACTCGATACCTAAGTGTAAAGTCTGCCTGGATAGAAACATTAACTAAGGGCCTTATTAATGAAGCTGAATGTCCCACAAATCACTCATAACATTAATGGTAACCATCCACCTGCAGAAGAAAAGAGGCACCCTCAGCCATGGTGACATTTAATATTATAACAAAAGGAACTTCAGAAAATAAAATGACAAAGGTGTTAAACATCAGACCAACTCATAAAGACTTCATTGCGGGCCAACACAAAAGCACCAGTGATAAACCTGTGGTGTTTCTAAGGTGCCCTATGTTTACGTTTTCGGGTGCTACGTCTCGGTGCTGTCCCCTCACTGGCACTGGCATCTGAGATAGCCTGCTCACTCTGCTGCCCTGTTGGCCTCGATTACCTTGGCAGCCGTCCTCTGGCCCATGGAGCCTGTACTTGCCCTGCCTGGGAGGGAGCTGCCAGTTCCACAGCTGGCATCTCCCCAGTCGTCGCAGCCTCACCAGATACAACAGCCACTGGCAGAGGGGCGGAGGAACTGCCGCCCTCATCCGGAATGTCCTGAGAGGAGCTCACAGAGATGACAGGCAGCTGCTGCGCCAACATGAGGTCGCTTCGGACCTCCCTGCTCACCGTGGATGGATGAGCACTGAGCTGGAACACTTGGTGCCCAGGCCATCTCCCACAGATGAGGTCAGTGCCGATGTGAGGGCTTGCTGGTCCGAGCGCATCCCCAGGAAGCCCTGATTGGTCTCCTGGAGGAGCCTCTCCACGAAAGTCACCACTCTCTCTCGATGGAGGATGCATGGTGCTCGGACATGGGGCTTATTGCATCGGTGATGATCCGCGTAGACTCCTCCACCATGGAGACCAAGCCAAGCATAACCTCATGTATCTCCACCAGATGCTCCCGCACACGCTGCATTTCCTGCCCCTGCTGCATCACAGACGACTCCAGAAGCACATCATCAGGCACCGACCGAGCATGTGCCTGGTCCCCTGCAGTCCTCCGGCTGCTGGTGCCCTGGGCACTCTCTGTCTCTGCCAGCTTCTCCAGCGACTGTGAAGTGCCCTCACCACTGTGCCCCGGGACACTAGGGGATGTTCTAATTCCCATCGAGGTGCTAGTATCTGCGCTTGTGCCTGCCTGGCAGAGATGGTCTGACGCTGGTGAGTCCGAGACTTTAGGGCCCTCAGCTGCCCCTTGCTGCTCCTCCTCCCGGCCCTGCTCTGCTGAAAGGAAGAACAAGGACATTGGATCAGTTAACGTGGAGACAATGTCAATGTACTTCCCTGTCCCGCGGATCATTATGCGCTCATCCTTCCATAAGCAATGGTCAAGCCATGTTGCAAACTTCAATCACTGAACATTCAGCAGTGCCATGGCTGTTGTGAGAACAATGGTGACCTCACTACTGGGCATACATACCTGCCCGTGGCACCCCAGCCTCACCGACACCGGCGGACCTGGGCGCATGGCGCCTCTCCAGATTTAGGGCCTCCAGCTCGAAGTGGCTGAGAATCGCCACCTGGGCCAGCCCTCCGTCACTCCTCACCCGCTCAACGGCATTATGTGCATTCTTCTCCTGAAAAGCAGAGAAGAACATTGATTAGTATTAAAACAAAAACAAAAATACCTGGAAAAACTTAGCAGGTCTGGCAGCATCTGCGGAGAGGAACACAGTTAATGTTTCGAGTCCGAATTACCCTTCAAAAGAACTAAGTAAAAATAGAAGAGAGGTGAAATATAAGCTGGTTTAGTGGAGGGGGAGGGGGGGTGGCGGGAGGTAAGAGCTGGATAGAGGGCCAGTGATAGGTGGAGATAACCAAAAGATGTCACAGACAAAAGGACAAAGAGGTATTGAAGGTGGTGATATTATCTAAGGAATGTGCTAATTAAGGGTAGAAAGCAGGACGAGCAAGGTACAGATAGCCCTAGTGGGGGTGGGGTGGGGGGAAGGAATCAAAAAAGGCTAAAAGGTAGAGATAAAACAATGGATGGAAATACATTTAAAAATAATGGAAATAGGTGGGAAAAGAAAAATCTATATAAATTATTGGGGAAAAAAAAGGGGGGTATAGGAAAAGAGGTGGGGATGGAGGAGAGAGTTCATGATCTAAAATTGTTGAACTCAATATTCAGTCCAGAAGGCTATGAAGTGCCTAGTCGGAAGATGAGGTGCTGTTCCTCCAGTTTGCGTTGAGCTTCACTGGAACAATGCAGCAAGCCAAGGACAGACATGTGGGCATGAGAGCAGGGTGGAGTGTTGAAATGGCAAGCGACAGGGAGGTCTGGGTCATGCTTGCGGACAGACCGAAGGTGTTCTGCAAAGCGGTCACCCAGTCTGCGTTTGGTCTCTCCAATGTAGAGGAAACCGCATTGGGAGCAACGAATGCAGTAGACTAAATTGAGGGAAGTGCAAGTGAAATGCTGCTTCACTTGAAAGGAGTGTTTGGGCCCATGGACGGTAAGGAGAGGGGAAGTAAAGGGGCAGGTGTTGCACCTTCTGCGGTTGCATGGGAAGGTGCCGTGGGAGGGGGTTGAGGTGTAGGGGGTGATGGAGGAGTGGACCAGGGTGTCACAGAGGGAATGATCCCTGCGGAATGCCGCCGGGGGGGTGAAGGGAAGATGTGTTTGGTGGTGGCATCATGCTGGAGTTGGCGGAAATGGCAGAGGATGATCCTTTGAATTCGGAGGCTGGTGGGGTGATAAGTGAGGACAACGGGGACCCTATCATGGTTCTGGGAGGGAGGAGAAGGTGTGAGGGCGGATGCGCAGGAGATGGGCCGGACACGGTTGAGGGCCCTGTCAACCACCATGGGTGGAAAACCTCGGTTAAGGAAGAAGGGAGACATGTCAGAGGAACTGGTTTTGAAGGTAGCATCATCAGAACAGATGCGACGGAGGTGAAGGAACTGAGAGAATGGGATGGAGTCCTTACAGGAAGCGGGGTGCTTCCACCCTGCTCTCTTGCCCACATGTCTGTCCTTGGCCTGCTGCATTATTCCAGTGAAGCTCAACGCAAACTGAAGGAACAGCACCTCATCTTCCGACTAGGCACTTTACAGCCTTCCGGACTGAATATTGAGTTCAACAATTTTAGATCATGAACTCTCTCCTCCATCCCCACCCCCTTTCTGCTACCCCCCTTTTTTTTCCCAATAATTTATATAGAGTTTTCTTTTCCCACCTATTTCAATTATTTTTAAATGTATTTCCATCCATTGTTTTATCTCTACCTTTTAGCCTTTTTTGATTCCTTCCCCCCACCCCACCCCGACTAGGGCTATCTGTACCTTGCTCGTCCTGCTTTCTACCCTTAATTAGCACATTCCTTAGATAATATCACCACCTTCAAGACCTCTTTGTCCTTTTGTCTGTGACATCTTTTGGTTATCTCCACCTATCACTGGCCCTCTATCCAGCTCTTACCTCCCGCCACCCCCCCTCCCCCCCCACTAAACCAGCTTATATTTCACCTCTCTTCTATTTTTACTTAGTTCTTTTGAAGGGTAATTCGGACTCGAAACATTAACTGTGTTCCTCTCCGCAGATGCTGCCAGACCTGCTAAGTTTTTCCAGGTATTTTTGTTTTTGTTTTAATACTAATCAATGTTCTTCTCTGCTTTTCAGGAGAAGAATGCACATAATGCCGTTGAGCGGGTGAGGAGTGACGGAGGGCTGGCCCAGGTGGCGATTCTCAGCCACTTCGAGCTGGAGGCCCTAAATCTGGAGAGGCGCCATGCGCCCAGGTCCGCCGGTGTCGGTGAGGCTGGGGTGCCACGGGCAGGTATGTATGCCCAGTAGTGAGGTCACCATTGTTCTCACAACAGCCATGGCACTGCTGAATGTTCAGTGATTGAAGTTTGCAACATGGCTTGACCATTGCTTATGGAAGGATGAGCGCATAATGATCCGCGGGACAGGGAAGTACATTGACATTGTCTCCACGTTAACTGATCCAATGTCCTTGTTCTTCCTTTCAGCAGAGCAGGGCCGGGAGGAGGAGCAGCAAGGGGCAGCTGAGGGCCCTAAAGTCTCGGACTCACCAGCGTCAGACCATCTCTGCCAGGCAGGCACAAGCGCAGATACTAGCACCTCGATGGGAATTAGAACATCCCCTAGTGTCCCGGGGCACAGTGGTGAGGGCACTTCACAGTCGCTGGAGGAGCTGGCAGAGACAGAGAGTGCCCAGGGCACCAGCAGCCGGAGGACTGCAGGGGACTAGGCACATGCTCGGTCGGTGCCTGATGATGTGCTTCTGGAGTCGTCTGTGATACATTTTTAAATGTATTTCCATCCATTGTTTTATCTCTACCTTTTAGCCTTTTTCGATTCCTTCACCCCACCCCACCCCCACTAAGGCTATCTTTACCTTGCTTTTCCTGCTTTCTACCCTTAATTAGCACATTCCTTAGATAATATCACCACCTTCAAGGCCTCTTGATCCTTTTGTCTGTGACATCTTTTGGTTATCTCCACCTATCACTGGCCGTCTATCCAGCTTATATTTCACCTCTCTTCTATTTTTACTTAGTTCTGTTGAAGGGTCATTCGGACTCGAAACGTTAACTGTGCTCCTCTCCGCAGATGCTGCCAGACCAACTGAGTTTTTCCAGGTATTTTTGTTTCTGTTTTGGATTTCCAGCATCCACAGTTTTTTGCTTTTATATTGATTAGTGCTACTTGTATCTGGATTCCCGTCATGGATGGCCCACCCCAACCAGATTGGGACAATGCAAGGCTCCAGTGCCTCCTCACCTGCTGAACACTCACACAAAGATGCTAGGTGCTAGGCCTGTCCTCCACCACCCCCTCCCAACCCCCACTCTTGGCCGAATACTGCCTACATCATATTTGATACCACACGGTCTAACCTTCCATAGCAAGCACGTGGAGCGCAGAGGGCAGCAGATCGATCGGTGCCAACGCCACATTGAAGCTCCCCTCCCAGCATGTCATCACCCTGACTGGAGTTCCAGCACTGTGCCGAGGTGCCCCCAGGTTGCCCCCGAATGAGTAATGTGGGACTCAGTGACCCACATGCTGTGGGTGCAGAACCCATCTCTTCACCACCCTCTCAGGGTAACCTCAGCATGGGCAATATCTGCTGGCCCACCCAGCGAAGGACACATGCCGTCAATGATTCAATGCAGTCACTACACTTAGACTTTGCGGGGGAGGGCTGTGGGAGGGGAAAGCCGACCTGCTGGGTTAAGTGACCAATGCCAACATGGTATGCACCCTTCCCGAGCGCAACAGTTTATTGAAGTGCTTGCGACACTGGATCCAAGTGCGCCGCACCATGTTGTGGGAGCTCACAATCTCCACCATCTCCTCCCAGGCATGTTTGGTCATGTAGTGGGGGGGCCTCTTCCTCCCATCCAGGGTACCAGGACCTCCCGCCGTGCTGCCACCTCCTTGGGAGCCGCGATTCACGCTGGACGGGCCTTAATTGGCCCGCCTGCATAAAATGGCGGCGTGGAACCAATCACGGATGGCGATCAGGTCCGCGCCCACTCCCGCTCCACCCACTTGATAGGCAGAAAATTCTGCCCAAGATGTTTCATCTCCTGCCTTTATCCCATCTGTGTATCGCAGTTTTTATTTTGCTTTCTATAAAATTATAAAATAGTGTATGATAAAGTGCTTGTTACTTCAGGGTTTGCTACCCGTGAGAATTCTTCAATCTGTTTGGCTGCTTAGCCTGATGACATCAGTGTTCCTGAATGTCAGAGAACCCAATAGCTGGTGCCAGGGTGAAATTAAAATTAGGAAAGGGGAAAAGAGACCACTAGTTCTTTGTGGATAGCTTTCTTTGAGACCAATAGCAAGTGCCATCACTTCATCACTGATTGCAAAACACAGACTAATTTATAGTAGATAATTCATTGAAGCTTTAAGAATTTTTTGTTGTATTCTTAGTTTGGTTTAGGCTTGATTGTTTAATGTTTGATGACCTGTGTAGCATTAGTACTTTCGACTAGTGTTGCTATTGCCTTCCTTTTCTTCACTCGGTCCTAGATTCCAGTCTCGCTGTCTTTACTAATACTGGGCAATTGCTCACCATCTAACTGTGATGCTGTATTTTGGTTATTTATGATTCATTACTATCACTCATGCCATCTTTCCCTCTTTCCTAACCTTAATCAAAAAAATCAGAGATCTTGATAACAGTGTCCAACTAATAAACGCTGATAGATTGAAGGTGACAGACGGTGGGTTGTATTTTTAACAATATTTTTGGAGCTTATAGGTCTGAACTGCTGCACAATTTTGCAATAATCACCCCTCTGTTGACTTTCAACATGCTCCATAGTCAGAAAATGTAAATTTTGATGCTCTGTATTCAAATTGAATTCCTTATTCCTGAACTCATCATTGTTTTTATGATTTGTTGCACTGTGACAGTCAAGCTCTGTGTCTCCATGGTCGTCTCCACACAGAGAACACTTTGCACATATTTTATCCTCTGTTTTCTGCCCCATTACCTGACATGAGTCAACCTGCTCCAACTGGTTGCATAGTTCAATGCTACTGTGTGCTTACGCAACAGGAAGTGTACCAGTTAGACAATGAAGCAGACGTTCCTCTTTTCAGAAGTGAAGGTCTCCATAACTCCATGTATGTGTACCACCCAGAACCTTAGTTAAGTATAGGCAACTTCCTCTCAAATGTGGCAGGCAATTTGGTGACAGGTGTCACTGAAAAAAAGACTGGCCCTCACTTAATAAGTTTTATGACTCCAATGCATCCCAAAGTGTTTTATAGCCAATTAAGCACTTTTGAAGTGTAGCTACTATTGTCATGTAGGAAACACAGCACACAACAAGTCGCCATGAACAGTCATGTGCAAATGACCAGATAATCTACTTTAGTGATGCTTGTTAAACAATAAATAACCGTGTGGAAATCAAGGAGACCTCCCCTCCTCTACTTCAAAATAGTGTTATGGGATCTTTTACATTCAATTCAGAAGACAGATGGGGCCTCAGTTGAATGTATCATCTTAAAGATTGCGTCTCTGACTTAGATTTTAAATTTTTAGATCTTAGATTTTGTGCTCAAGTTTCTGGAGTGGACATTAAACAGATAGCCTTCTGATTCAGCAACAGGAGTGGTGCCACCGAGTCACTAATGACAACAAAAGATAAGGGTCCAGAACTTACTGTAAAAATAACCATGAGGTTAATGATGCTGACACTATTTAGGCACAAATTAGACAGTAGCTTCAGGTGAGTGAAAATGCGTGAAATTGTGACAATACAGAAATTGCTGTCTAAGATGGATCACTCTGCCATAAGCTGTGCAAATATAACATACTCTCTGTCTCCCCATTCAAATACATTGGTTGGCATGAAGTTCCTATATTTGCATGGTAGATACAGACTAAACTCACATAGAATTTAGGACTTGTCTACTTCAGTCAAAGTAACTTTTTAATAGTGTAATACGTTTTAATTACTGTCAAGAAACCTCTCTGACACTGAAAATTAGCTTTGGCAAGTGTGGAGTCTCATTCCTTCAAATATTAATTATTGTTGAAGATGTTAAAATATCAATACATTTTTTTTCCTTTTTCCATCTTAACCCCATCTTTCTTTCCCTTGCAGTATTTTGCCTTTTGTACCAGATTTGATATTGAAGTCACTATTCTAACATACACTTCCTGATTCAGATTCTGAGTGGCTCATTGACGATTCTTCAATCAATTGATTCAGGAGATGCTGGCTCTATTCACACTGGCTTCACATGGCCTCTAGAGGGAGCTGCATTGTTAAGATCCCTCATATCCAAAAACATCCAGTGCAAAAGGTCATAGTAATTAAATGGGTAATGCCATGTTTAAAGAGAAACAGGTACAATTTATTCACCGGCTAAAGTAAATTCTGGCCCAATGCAGTTGTAAATAGCAATATGACTACTGGACCAAAATGATGTTCTCTGTTCAAGATCAAGACAGTTAGGAATAGAATAGCAGATAGATATCCTTTTAGTCCGTACTTCTCTGCACAACTGTTTGTTTAAAAAAAAATGTTCTTTAAGTTTTTTTTTGGTTCAAGCTAGTTTATTTTCAAGACAACTCCTCAGTGCTACTGACTTCCAAGCAGCTTCAACACCAAGTGTTCCAGCTGTATCTTTCTATTTTATTTAGATGGGATAATCAATGCCCATTACCTGTTTAACTAGCAATTGGTTTTAACAAGGCAATTGCCATATTAACACAACTCCATCCTCTTTCCTGCTAATTGCTGTCACACATTTGGGATTTAGATTCAAATATAAGTTGCTTAAAGAAGGTTTATTGTTTTACTGGTGAAGACAGTGGGGTATCTTAAAATCAGTGAGAAAAGATCAAATCTTTGAGAGAAAATACTTCCCACATCAGTCTAGGCAAGTATTAAATGTAAGAATATAAACAATTAAAGTCCAGAATTCAAGTTACAAGACAGCTTTAAAAGAAATGCTACTATTAACTACAATCCATTGACTTTTAGCGCAGAAATCTGAGTTGAAATCTCAGCCTTAACTAATAGTCACTCTCAAGGGCAAGTTTGATGACTTCATCTGTTTGTTGCAAGGTAGGGAAGAAGAAAAAATAAGCTACTGTGCAATTAAAACTTGGAAGATCAAAATGTTAAGAATGAGGTATTGCCAAAGTGCTGACAAGAGCTAATCTAAATGAAAAGCGTTCTCAAACGCTTGTTACAAATGCCCTTTCAATCTAAGGGCTGCATTTTGTATTTGAGTGATAATTATAGATCATTCTGTGAAAAGATAATGCTGAAACACATTCAGGGTGCGTTGCAAAAAAACAGAAGATCTGCAGGTCATTAACCTTGTCATTGCTGAATATTCCTTCCAGCTTTCAACATACATAACTCCTATTATAGATGCTGTGATGAACATTGAAATTTACAGGAGGAAATGATTAACCTGAGGATTGAAGAGATGACAGAGCATGCATTCTCATGGTAAATCCAAAGGCTATGGACATGATTTCACTTTTTAGATAGTTTCACAAACTGACCAAAGATTTGCATTGGAATTTTCCCTTAGACTTTTGTTTTTTTTTGTACAAGTTGCAACAGGTAACAAGGAGAATCAGGGGCAGAGAGAGAGAAGAAAGAAAATAAAAATAACACTCATTCTGTTCAGTGTGATTCCATGGGTTTGGCAGGGATGTTTCAATGCATGTTTCCAGTTCTTGTTCAATGTACGGAAGTGTCTCGTATTAAATGTCTCCTAAACTCTTTTCACTGGTTTGGTATGGGCTGCAGTCTGTCTTCAGGCACAACACTGGTCAGGCAGGTTTTTAGTTCTTGTTAGGCTCTTGTTAGTTCTCTCACCACCTGCTGCAGGCCCAGTCTGGCAGGTATGTCCTTTAGGACTCAGACAGCTCGATCAGCAGTTGTGCAACTGGGCCACTCTTGGTGATGGACATTGAAATCCCTGAGCCAGAATACATTCTGTGCCTTTGCTACCCTCAGTGCTTCTTCCAAGTGGTGTTCAACATGGAAGAGCACTGTTTCATCAGCTGAGGAAGGGTGGTAGGTATAAGCAGGAGGTTTGCTTTCACATCTTTGCTCTGCTGCCATAAGACTTCATGGAAACTGGAGTCAATGTTGAGGACTCCCAGGCAACTCCCTCCTGCCTGTGCTGCCACCTCTGGTGGGTCTGCTTTGCCATTGTGACAGGACATACCCGAGATGGTGACCGAGGAGTCTGGGAGATTGGCTGTAAGGTATGAAATGGTGAGTATGATTATGTCAGGCTCTTGCTTATTTACAACACAATCATCTTTCCATGAGTCCAGTATGGCCTCCAACAATGTGTAATTTCTTCAGATTTCATATACTTCTGTTCATCCTGATGGTAGCTTTCTGAAGTTTCAAATGTCAGTGGGGAGCATTTTGCAGCATTGACGGGGCTGTATGTGCCATTGTCATTTCCGGTGCCTAGTACAATGCTGGTCCGTCCGGTTTTATACCTTTTTGATTTTTCTGTAGCAGTTTGTCAGATCTGGGTGGCTTGCCAGGTCATTTCAGAGGGCAGTTAAGAATCAACCACATTGCTATGGGTCTGGAGTCACATGTAGGCCAGACTAGGTAAGGATGGAAGATTTCCTTCCCTGAGAAATACCAGTGAACCACATGGGTTATTACAACAATCCAGTAGTTCCAAATTTATTTATTTTGTATTATTCATTCACGTGATGCGGGCTTCGCTAGTTGCCCTTGAGAAGGTGGTGGTGAGCTACCTTCTTGAACCACTGCAGTCCATGTGGTGTAGGTACACCCACATTGCTTTAGGGAGGGAATTCCAGGATTTTGACCCAGCGACAGTGAAGGAACGGTGAAATATTTCCAAGACAGGATGATGAGTGACTTGGAGGGGAACTTCCAGGTGGTGGTGTTCCCACCTATCTGCCGCTCTTGTCCTTCTAGTGGTAGTGGTCGAGGGTTTGGAAGGTGCTGTCTAAGGAGCCTTGGTGAGTTCCTGCAGTGCATCTTGTAGATGGTACACACTGCTGCTACTGTGCGCGGTGGTGGAGGGATTGAATGTTTGTGGATGTGATGCCAATCAAGCGGGCTGCTTTGTCCTGGATGGTGTTAAGCTTCTTGAGTGTTGTGGGAGCTGCGCTCATCCAGGCAATTGGGGAGTATTCCATCACACTCCTGACTTGTGCCTTGTAGATGGTGGACAGGCTTTGGGAAGCCAAGAGGTGAGTTACTTGTTGTAGCATTCCTAGCCTCTGGCCTGCTTTTGTATCAACAGTATTTGTATGGCTAGTCCAGTTCAGTTTCTGGTCAATGGCAACCCCCAGGATGTTGATAGTGATGGTAATGCCATTGAATGTCAAGGGGCGATGGTCAGATTCTCTCTTGGAGATGGTCATTGCCTGAATTAATTCAATTTTAATGCCCCCAGCTGCCAGAGCATTAGTCAGACTAACAAACACATTTAGTCATTTCCCGAAGTCTAAGGAATAACCATGGCCTGAACTTTTAGGTCGGCGTGCAGGTGCGATCAGCGAGGCGGGGGCAGCGGGGAAACGGACTGCCGACCGCGATTGGCCCCCTGACCACAATTTCACACTGGCGCCCAGCGTGAAATGTGGCTCCCCAATGTTCGGGAAAGGCCGGGCAGGGGTGGGGACCTGTCAGCTGCTGGGTCCAATGGCAGCCCGGCGACCGGTTTAACAACAGCTCAGGCATTCCCTGGAAGGCTACCAGTGACGAACACGTCTACAGTGTTGTGACCACAAAGCCAAGGCATCAAGTACGGCTGCAGACGACAGGCGGGAATGCACTCAGCTGCCCCCCGCTAGTTTTCGGATGAGTGCCCCATGGTCCTCCTAGAGAAGGTGGCCACCAGGAAGGACACCCTTGTCCCCAGGGATAGGAGGAGGAGGCCACCTCACCTTATCAAAAGAACTTTGGAGGGGGTAGCAGCGCCAGTCAGCAGCCATGATGTGCGGTGCATCCGGGTCCAGTGCCGCAAGAGGTTTAACTACCTGCTGCGCTCAGGAACGGTGAGTACCGTATTGGCATGGATCACTGTGTTGAAGTGTTAAGTGGTGGCCATACCACCGAGGACCACAGGGGTGTTAGGGTTTGAGTGCCAACTGTCAATGACACTGGAGCTGGCCAAGGGGGTGAGCCCTGGCTGCTTGGACTGAGTGCCTTGTGGCTCGAGAACCGGGACTCAGATGTGTCCTGCAAGGTGCTCCTCAGCTGGGGCTGGCCACGCTGCAATGGCGCTGCAGGTAGAGAGCAGACTAATCAATGCTCCTCTGTCCTTTCAGGAGAAGACATCCCATAACAACATCGAAAGGTCGCGGACTGGCAGAGGCCCCCAAAACCTCCTAATCCTAACGAGGTACGAGCAGGATGCCTTGGAGATGGAGAGGCGCCACAGACCTCAGTCAACTGGTTGCGGAGAGGCTGGGGTGACAGGCGAAGCTAAGACTGCAGTGCACTGAGGTGAGAGTTTCAGATGGTGGAAACATTTTTGTGCAGTCTCATCATTGATGGGATCCTCAAAACTAGATTCCCCATTGATCAATGAAAGACGATGGCACCATGATGCAGATCTCCATTGTCTCTCCAGGGTGCCTGGCATGCACAGTGACAAAGTGATAACTTAAACTAATGACATGTTGTTGTTCTCCTTTAAGTTTGCCACCACGCACCCAATCGCAGGACCCAAAGACCCACCCCTGACGCTAGAGGACCAGCAGGCTCCACATGCACCTGCATCATACCCGCTCTCTGAACCAGGCACCAGCATAGATACCAGCACGTGGGTGGGCATTAGATTGGCAGCTAGAATGTCGGGGAACAGTGGTGAGGGCACTTGACACTCACTTGAGGTGCAAGCGGAGGCCCGGCGCACTAGCACTCGGAGGGCTGCTAAGGACCAGGACAATGATGAGCCTCTGGAGTCATCCATTAGGCAGCAGATGCCTAAAGTCCAGCAAGATGTGTAGAGGATCTGGCAGAGATCCAGCACAGGCTCCACTGGCCAGAGGAGGACCGCCAAGGTCACCAAGGCCAACAAGACAGCAGAGTCAGCAGGCTGTCTCCAGTGACACTACCAGCACAGGGGGAGCACCAAGATTTGGCACTCACAAGCATAAGTTTAAGGCACCATGAGCACAAGAGGGACTGGTCACAGGTGATCTTCTGTTGTGCAATGTTTTGTTTACGTGTACTGGTCTGGGGTTGAAAACCAGATCAGGTTCTGTTAAATTTTTTGGACTGTCAAAATGAGAATTTTTTTTCACAATGGCCTGAGTATGCTTCACCATTTTTATTTAATGTGGTGCAGGTGATGCCAGTATGTAATGCTGGACGTGGGTGGCTCGAAACATTATTGCACAGGCATTGAATGGACTTTGGGTTCAAAGGAAAGCGTCATTTCAGACATCCAGGATGGAGGCAACAGCCCTGGCATGAGGTGGGAGCAGTTATTTGGCAGCCTAGCTGAAGGAGCGCTGAATCAAAGTGTCCCTGGTTTCCCTGCCTTCCTGGAGGTTACCTAGATCTGCCTCCATGCCCTCAGTGTTCCCCTCACCGTGCTCCTCTTCTGACTCACTACTGGACTCATCATCTGTGGCCTGTGCAGATGTGTCAAGATCCTCTCCCTCCAGTGGGTCCCCCCCTTGCCAGAACCAGATTGTGGAGAGTGCAGCATGCAACCACTATCAGTGACACCCACTCTGGGGGTTTTGCAGTGTGCCCCCTGAACGGTCTAGATATTGGAAGCACGTCTTCAGAAGACCTATGGTTCTGTCTATCACCGCCCTTGTGGAGGCATGACTCCTCTTATAATGCTGCTCCGCCTCTGCTCTTTGGGTGGTGGAGAGGCGTCATGAGCCACCTTTTCAAGGGATAGCCCTTGTCACCCAGCAGCCATCTATCCAGCCGGGCTGGAGCACTGAAAAGCCCCGGCACCTGGGAGTGTCTAAGGATGTAAGCACATGGGAGCTGCCTGGGTACCTTGCACAGACTTGCAGAATCAGCATCCTGTGATCACACACTATCTGCACGTTCATGGAGTGGAAGCCCTTCCTGTTGATGAAGGCACCGGGCTCACCTGCTGACGCCTTGATGGCCACATGTGTACAGTCTATAGCACCCTGGACACGGGGGAACCCAGCAATCACTGCAAAGCCTCTGGTTCGCTGTGTCTGGCTGGCCTCATCTGTACAGTAAAGAATAAAGGTCAATACCCACCTGAACAGAGCACCAGTCACCAGCTTGACATAACTATGGGAGACTCCACACAGATCCCCCACTGCCCCCTGGAAAGAGCCAGAGGCTTAGAAGTTGAGGCCCACTGTGACCTTCAGAGCCATTGGCATTGGGTGTCCACCCACACAGTTGGAGCTGATCTCAGGCCCCATCAGCAGACAAATGGAGGTCACAGCCTCCCTGGAGAGCCGGAGCCTCCTTCGGCATTGCACTTTGGACATATTGAGGTAGCTACATCGCCACCTGTAAACCCTGGCAGCAGGATAGTGGCATATTCTGCGGCCCCTTCCACCTTGGACTTCCTTTGGCCCTGAGCCCCGTGTGTCTGCGCCTCTCTTCCCAGAGGTCACTCTCCTGGAAACTGCATTGGGACATCTGGCCTCCTCCCCCTTCTGCTCCTCTCTTCCTCCTTAGAGGAAGTGCCACCAGCAGAGACCACAATCCCCATTACAGGGTAAGGGAAGGCTGTCTGATACCTGGAAGGGTCCACATGGTCTGAATCCTCCAGGGGCCTTGGAGACACCAATGAGTCCTGAAATGAAACCTGGAAATGCTAACTATGAAACCCCGAAAAGAGAGGAAGCTGCCAAGTACCAATAAGCAACCAGCAGCAAACTATCTCCCAAGCTCCTCACTACTCACACTGGCAATGCTGCTGACACTTTTTATCCCGCTCTTGGATGATGTTTTACAAATTGTCGGCTGCCCACCTGCCTGTTTTGCCTGTGCAACGGGCCCAAAATCACACGGGCAACGAAAAATCGGAATCAAATGTCTTTTTAATGCCCTTACCTGGCGTCTTAATTGATGGCGAGCACAGCTCCGACACCCGCATGTGCCTGCTGACCGAAATATCGCATCAGCAAGGGATGATGTCGGGACACTCACCCAACGTCATCATGCGTGATTTCGCATCCGATCGGGTTGGGCATGTGCCCGCACGCTGACCTAAAAATTCTGCCGCAAAGCTATGTTGTGATGGCCAAATTCCCAAGGCTTCTGCATCATGCACTATGGCGATTCCTACACTATGTGTACATGAAGTCTGTAAAACATGAAAATCTTGACAGCTGTTAATCAATATGGAGGTGGCACAGCCCACGAGATGCCTTGATGTAGTTTTGCCAGCTACTCAAAATCAGCTCAAGACTCTTTTACAGTGAGAGGATCAACACTGCCAACTGTCGTTGATAAAAATGGAGATTCCACAACTGGCTTCTAACTATAAGTTGTTATAAAATTCTAGTTCATGCCACGTTTCCATAATCAAGTGGAATATAAGCACAATGAGGCAGAAATGCACAATATTAACATCTGAGATGCTGAACTTAAGGTCCCAGTGTTCAGATGGAGTGATAGGTGCCCTTAGGCTTCAACATAAAGTATGAAAAATATTTGTGGCATGCTATCCTTTACCCAGTATCAGATTCATGGCAGCATTATCTCTAATGTGTGTGAAGAAAGGATGAAGACCTTGGGCTTAATATTCAGGCCTCACCAAAGTCAGGAATAGAGGCGAACTGGGCTTGAAAATACCAGCACCAAATAGCCTCATCTCCGCTGCTGGCCATTTTTGCCAAGGTGGATTCAGTGCCATTTGGGCTACCTACCCCCAAGAGACTCATTAAACTCAATTAGACTCATCAAGAGCCTTGTTAGCCAGAGTTAAAGGAGGCCGACTGGGTTATTCCAGCCAGCCTCCCATTTTCCTATGAAAGCGATAGCAGTTTAACTGCCTGGGATCGTGCACCTAGTGGCAGGTCATTGGGGACAGCACTTAGGCCTACAGCCCTTCTGCCTGGGTGTGGGGGCAGCCATAGGTCAACCTGTCAAGGGACCCCGCCTCCACAGAGGCAGCCTCACTGCTTTTCCTTCTTTTTATTCTAGTAAAGTTGGTGAGAGAGTTTCTCCATTTTAAAGTGCCTTTTCGGTTACTTACTCTCTACTACATCCTTCTGCTTTACTCAAGCCAGAAGGCCTCTGATTGACCCACCAGCTTTGAGAGCCCACCGCCCTTAATTGGACAGGCAACCTGTCTCCATGAAAATGCCAAAAAGTGACTGCTTCCCCCAGGGGGCGTTTCGGAAACTGGAAGCAATTCCGATTCCTGTTTCTCATCCCTGGTGCAACAATCAGCTCCCTGGCTCTGGAGGAAGCAGATGTTCAGCAGCTTTTACCGTAGAAATAACTCTGGAAATTAAGGGGTGTATGACCAAGCACACTTCATTCAAAAAGCAGAAAGATAGTTGCAAAATGGAGCAAGAGAAAGACCAAATCGATGTTAGCTGAGCCCAGCATAAGTATCAGCAGTAAATACTTGCCTTAAAGGAATCACTCTGGAAAAGAAACTGGGTACTGTTATCAACTAAATCATCCAATCCACTAAAAAGTGGAACAAATCACGCAACCAATATCACTGTGCAAATTGACTTAAGGATGGCTGGATGTGTGCTCATGAAAGTGAACAGCAACTCCAGGGACTCATTTCAGGCCAGTTTAGCTGCTTTGATTTGATGGTTTAGCTCGTGTAGGCAGTAATTTACTCCACA
Source organism: Cetorhinus maximus (assembly GCF_964194155.1). Lineage (NCBI taxonomy): Eukaryota > Metazoa > Chordata > Chondrichthyes > Lamniformes > Cetorhinidae > Cetorhinus > Cetorhinus maximus. Next base: position 58,987,917 of record NC_135900.1, read on the forward strand.
ATAATGGGGAAAATCACATCACACGGGGTATAATTCTACATGATTAGTCTATGCTCACTGGCAAAAGGCCCATTACAGACAGGAAGATTCAACTGCAGATTTTCCTGTCATTGACAAGTTGAAATTTTCTCAATTTGCAGCATCCGCTCGATAAACTGGAGAGGCAGTATTTTCAAAGAACTCCTCTTTTAGTACCTTGCCTGATATAAATGAAACTTTAGGCAATTAAATTTAAAAGATGGAACATGCTGCAACCCATGCAGCCAATCAATTGTTGTGCTGTTAATATACAGCTTGAGAGATGGTGTGGATATGAGAGACATATAGTTGTCATGACCTTTCAAAAATGAGCCATTTCTGCACTAAGTGATGGTCCGCACTGACAATGAATTTTATTCAATGAAGCCCTTCTGATTTTGACCTTTAAATAATCAGTCAACATAATGTAGCCTGTGCTACTTACAGTAAAACTGGAGAAACAAAGGAACTTGAACGGACAATAATTGCTCCACTTCACCATTCAGCAGCTGATGGCAGAGGTGTCCCACATATAAATGAAGAAATCTCAGCATTGTTCAGCCAGGAGAAGTGGCAGGGTGAATATATTCTCAGCTGCTATCACGCGATTGGCACAAAAAAAGGCCCTAATTAAATGCTAATGAATAAACTGAATGTCTGGTATTGTTAGTTTTAGAAAAACAATGAGCATCAGAATTAAATTAATGTTGGCAGTTGTGTAATTATTATGCAAAACCTTTGGAACGCAATGGGAAAAATAATTTTAAATAATTGCTCCTAAAGCAGTGCTTATGAAAGCAACTGCTATAGCAAATAGAATTGTGAAAATTATTGATAATGTGTTCATTAAAAATAGAATAAAGCTCGAGATGATGTAGGACCATGTTTATATACATCAGTTTGTCAGGCCTGCCTTAAAACCAGAAGATGCCAACTCGGCATAGTATCAGAGACTCACATTTTACAGTCAACAGTGAGAATTATGCTGCGTTTTGTTATGCTCTTGTTCACAGAGTCTTTGGAAGTTGTTCAGAGCTGTACTTGGAACTATTTCCAACACTATATTAACACAAATTCTTTCTTTATTCTTTCCAAATGCAAATTTGTGCTATAAAACATTTGTAAAGGAAGCCATAGATGTATTTAAGTGCATGAGGAAGAAAGGAACTGAAGAATATGTTGGTTGGGTGAAGGAAGTTGGGAGGAGGCTGTGGCACATAAATATGGGCCTAGCCTGCTGGATATAAAACAAACTACTTCTGTAAATTCAATGCAATGTTATGGCAGCTTTGCACTGATGTAATTGTTGCAGTAAAAATGTGATGTATTAGATAGTGCTGTTTTCAGGTTAGGATACAATAGTGGTATGCAAGCGTGGCACTGGAGAACGACTGACATTGTACTTTTCTTTAAGAATGGATATCCTCAGTGATTACCCACCAGTTAAATTATTGGAGAACATTCTGAGACCCATTATAAATTGTCATTTAGAAAGGAATGGATTAATCAAGGAAAGTCAACATGGATTAGTTCAGGGAAAATCATGTCTGATGAGCTTGATTGAATTTTTTGAAGAGGTAACAAGGAGCGTTGATGAAGGTGGACCGTTTGATGTAGTCTAAATGGATATTTGCAAGGTTTTTGACAAGGTCCCATATTGCAGACTAGTCAGGAAATTAAAAGTCCATGGGATCCAAGGAAAAGTGACAAGTTGGACCCAACATTTGTTCAGTGGCAGGAAGGGTAAAATTCAAAGGGTGGTTATGTGTTTGGAAGGCTGTTTCCAGTGGGGTTCCACAGAGCTCATTACCCTTGCTACCCAAGGTATATATCACTAATTTAGACATAAATTTAGGGAGTATGATTAAGTAGTTTGCAGATTTTACAAAAATTGGCCACGTGGTTGATAGTGAGGAAGAAAGCTGTAGGCCAGAGGAACATATTAATGGACTGGTCAGACAGAGAGAAAAATGGCAGGAGTTCAATCTGGAGGAGAGTGAACTAATGCATTTGAAGAGCCTGAGTAGATGAGGGATATATTCCCTAGAGTTTAGAAAAAGGACAAGTAATTTCATTGAAACATATAATTCTTAAGAGATTTGACAGGGTAGGTGCTGGAAGGATGTTTCCCTGACTGGGAAGTCTCGAGTGGTTTCAGAACAAGGGGTCAGCTATTTATGATTGAGATGTGAAGAAACATTTTCACCCAAAGGGTTGTGACCCTTTGGAATTCTCTACCTCATGGAGCTGTGGATGCTCAGACATTGGGCAGAGTTTTGCCGTCAGTGAGCAGGGGGCGGGGCCCGCTCGCCTACATGTAAAATTACGCGGGATGACGTCGGGCGGAACCCCCGACGTCATCCCGCCCCATTTAAATTTTCAGGAAGGCGGGGGCGCAGCAAAATCAGCTGCGGGCCCGCTGACCCGTCAATGGCCAATTGAGGCCATTGACAGGATCATTTATACAATTGAAGGACCTGCCCATCCAACCTTAAGCTTGGCGGGCAGGCCAGGAGCCCCAGTGGCAAATAGAGAAAACATGAAACCTCATCCAGCGGAGGGATGAGGCTTCATGCAGGGTTTTAAAAATTTTAATAAAGTTATTCTGTAAATTATGAACATGCCCCATCTCATGTGACATTGTCACATGAGGGGGACATGTTAGGGAATTTTTTTTTTCTCTATTTTTAATATTTTTCAAAGTGGAAGCGATCTCCCTGAGGGTGCACTTAGCCTCAGGGAGATGTGCACTCTTTCGTGCGCATGAGTGAAAGAGCGCACTCTCGCTTTTAGGGAATCCCCCTGCCCTCACAGGGAGCGCATAGCGCTTCCCACCGGACATCACGCTGGGCAGGCCTTAATTGGCCCGCCCACGTAAAATGGCAGCACGGCCCGCTTCGCTGGCGAGAATCAGCTCCCCGCCTGCCAGAGATTGGGTCAGGCACGCCCGCCCAACAGGCAGAAAATACTGCCCATTGAGTATATTCAAGTCAGAGATCAATAGATTTTTATGTATTGTGGGAATCAAGGGATATGGGGATAATGAGGGAAGCTGAGGTAGAAGATCTTATTGAATGGTGGAGCAAGATCGAAGGGCTGAATAACCTAACCCTGTTCCTATTTTTATGTTCTTTGATAATTATTTCTGCAGTTCTGAATTTAGTTATTTAAACTAATGTATCCATATTTGTAAGTACCCTCACAGCAGCATAGGAACATAGGACTTAGGAGCATCAATAGGTCATTCGGCCCTTCAAGCCTGCTCTGCCATTCAATAAGACCATGGCTGACCTGATTATGGTGTCAACTCCACTCTTCTGTTTGCCCTTCATTACCCTTGACTCCCTTGTCTATCAAAAATCTATCTAACTCTGCCTTGTATAAATTCAATGACCCAACCTCCTCTGCTTTCTGGGGAAGAGAATATTACAGTCCAATGACCCTCTGAGAGAACTAAAAAGTCTCTTCATCTCCATCATAAAAGGAAGGCCTCTTATTTTTAAACTATGTCCCCTAGTTCTAGTCTCCCCCACAGAGATTCCAGAGATGCGGGACTTGTCTTATGAGGAGAGGTTGAGCAGTTTAGGCCTATACTCACTAGAGTTTAGAAGGATAAGAGGAGATCTAATTGAGGTGTACAAGATGCTAAAGGAGGTAGACAAAGTAGAGCGGATGTTTCCCCTTGTGGGGCATTCTAGAATGAGAGGCCAAGTTTTAAGCTAAGGGGTGGTAGATTTAAATCAGCGATGAGGAGGAATTACTTTTCTCAAAGAGTCGTGAATCTGTGGAATTCACTACCTCAGAGTGCAGTGGATGCCAGGACGCTGAATAAATTTAAGGAGGAGACAGACAGATTTTTAGTTAGTAATGGGTTGAAAGGTTATGGGGAGAGGGCGGGAAATTGGAGTTGAGGCTGAAATGAGATCAGCCATGATTGTAATGAATGGCGGGGCAGGCTAGAGGGGCTGAATTGCCTACTCCTGCTCCTAGTTCTTATGTTCAGAGGAAACATCCTCCCTAAATCCACTCTATCAAGTCCCCTCACGATCTTGTGTTTCAATAAGATCACCTCTCATTCTTCTAAACTCCAATGGGTATAGGCCCAACCTGTTCAACCTTTCCTTATAAGATACTGAAAACCAAAGTAATTTTATCCTTTTCTATTACTGACATAGACCTGTAGCTGTGCAGGTTGTGGTAGAATGAGCCAACACACATTTGATGCAGCACTTATTTAAACAATAGGGAAACATGAGAGTGACATTGTCCAGGTTAGGAAAATCTGAATATTTCTGAATTAATCTGATTCAGCTCTTAAGTTCAGTGGGAAAATTATCTGTCAAATACATATGCACAAATTTGTATTTATATGCTGCAATCCCTGCTTGAATTTTAATTGAACGTGCATTGGCTGAAAACAAAAATGAGCTTAGCTGTCAAGCTCTCACAGTCAGTCCTCTTGGCTAAACCTGATACATGTAGAATGGCTATCGGATGAGGCATTACTCATCTCATCCTCTCAATGGACAAACTCGCAGTTCCATTAAGGATTCCGAGGAGGGGAGAGGGAAAGGTTGTTGAGATTGGAGAAGAGAAGCTTGAGAGGAGATTAGATAATGTATTCAAAATCATGAGGTTTCTGAACAGAATAGATAGAGAGAAACTTTTCCCATTGGTGGAAGGATCAAGAACCAAAGGACACTGATTTAAGGCAATTGGCAAAAAAAAAAGCAGTGGCGCCACATGGAGAAACTTTTTTTACACATCAAGGGGTTAGGATCTGGAATGCACTGCCTGAGAGTCTGGTGGAGGGAGATTCAATTGTGGCTTTCAAAAGAGAATTGGACTGGAGAGGGAAGGTTTGCAATGCTACAGGGAAAAAGGCAGGAGAGTGGCACTAGGCGAATTGCAGTTGCAAAGAGCTGGCACAGACATGATGGGCTGAATGGCCTCCTCCTGTGCTGTAACATTCTATAAAGGCAAAAAAAATCACTCAAACATTGGAACTGTCTCAGGTTTCTTTTCTCAGTAATTTTCTCCTCCAATATTTTTGTTAAAGAAATAACCCTTCTGATAAAATGCTAGCCAAAGGAATTTGATTAGCATGCATAATTTCCTGACACTTAACAATTATGTTCAGGTAGCCACAGTGAATTTTTCTATCTATTTGCAGTGAATTTTAATTGGAGTGAAGTGCAGTTGTCGTTCATCTGACTTTATAACCTTTGAGGAGAGAATTTCTTTGTGTTCAGTTTTACATCTTATTTTCACAAAGTCTTCATCTGCTTTATTTGGTGTAGATGGGGAGTGGGTGGGTGCGCAGGGGAACAACTATATTGCATACATAGTCTTTCATTCCATATCAAGGCAAATAAATTCACAGTCAGATAAGCTGTCATCACATTGTCAGAAGTAATAAGCTTAATCATTTGAACAAACATGTTCCATCTAAGGAAAGGTACATTAGTGCAATAGGAAATTAGAAATTCTGGGACATCCATTAGAAGGAAGCCAAATGTATTAATTATACATACGTTGGAGATGGTATATTGTTGAATTGCATTGAAACATGAAAAGCAAAGCAAAAAAGATACTTCTCTATCCAACTTTTTTAGTTTATGCACTCACACTCATTCACACTTATTGGTGTGCAAGTAGAGTTGCACACATTGGAGCTGTTTGTCTTTCTATTCTTTCCTTTTGCCTGTTGTTTTCCACAATAACGAGCATTAAGACATGTTAATATTTAAAGATTTATCCTCAGGAGTGATTATTTTGGCCTAAGGCAAACCAGCGATGACTGTTTTAGAATAGTCTAAGTCAGCATTGTGAATGTATCTGGGAGTTCACAATTGACCCACATTCAGTCATGGTGTTTCAACAGAGTTCTACATTTTTGGCAACTTTGGTTTCTGTAGCTCCAGCTTCAACAGCACTGTGGAACTGAATTTTTTAGTCATAGCCTTTTCCAGAATGTATGTACACAATCAGTTTTCCACAAATGTCCTCTCTCTCTCTTTCACTGTGGTGTTTTTCTCCCACTAGCTGCAGAATTTGTTTTGATACAACGATCCTGAAGTTTAATAGAAAACACTTATTAGAGAGAGTTTGGTCTGCATCAGTATATCCTTCATAGTGTTAAAAACAGCACATCATATAATTAAAACAGCAGAAATGTGTAAACGATAGTTAATTAGAATCAATATTCTAAATATATGCATGATATATAAAAAGCAGTACAACAGAAACACTCCCATAGTTATTAGGATTGTAGACCAGGTATGTTCACACCTTGTGCTAGTACTGCCCAGCTTAATTATTGTATTTGGCAAATCCCACACAACACAGGAATTTGAGAGCAGTGAGACTCATTGAGAACATTCTTATTATATGCACCTGGTGAATGTAATACTACAACTTATATTCCACTCTATAAAGCAAGAACATCCAGTGAAGTTAAGTGCCAAATGAGAAATAGGTTAATTATTTATAATGTTTCAGTTGCTTTCTGTAACAAATTGTTCTGATCTCAACATGGAGCTTTTGGCAGAAAATCAATCACTGAATGAACCTTCACAACGATAGATCTCATTCCAGGCTCACCAATTGAGGATAGGCTACTTGCCTTTACAAGCAGTCTGTTGAAGAGTCATACGGACTCGAAATGTTAACTGTGCTCCTCTCCGCAGAGGTTATCAGACCTGCTGAGTTTTTCCAGGTATTTTTGTTTTTGTTTTGGATTTCCAGCATCTGCATTTTTTTGCTTTTATCTTAGTAATTACAAGTTGTCTCTTCTACCTAGAGTTTTCCACATGCAGTATTTCTTCTAACCATGAGCAGTCCAGAAAACATACAGACTCCCCAGTAATAACTAAGCTGCTCTTCACAGAGGAACTTCCCACTGTTCAAAATAAAGTGAAAGATAAAGATCTCCTGCACAAATGTAAGAAAGCAACTGCACAAGATCTGCATTCAAGAGCTTTGCACTGAAATAATGAAGCCCTGAGTGCACTTTATGATGTCAAGATGAAGAGGCTGAAATCATCATAGCCACAGGCTCCACTCTCTCATGTGCAGTCTGTTAAATAAGACAGATTCAGCAGGGTCCCTCAGAGCAGAGGAAGATCACGTAATGAGAGGTGACATCCCAGAGAGCAGCCTTGCCACAGGTTTACAGCAACACAATCAACCGTTGTACCAGTTAATGGTGCAAAAGGGGCATTTAACAGAGGCATCCTGGTTGGCTGTCAGTCCCACTAACAAATTCAAGTCACTCGCAGTCAAATTGTGCTCAATTTTAATTGCTTGTTTTTAAAGTCTGCCATAAAGATATATTTTTCACACAGAAGGAAAAAAAAAAGAGGTGCTCTTCCTCTGCCCTGCTCTCAAATAGTGCCCAAAAATCTGGTGCAGTATAGAGGACAAATGAATGAACATCCTTGTTGCTCCCATTCTACTCCTGAACAGCACTATGTCCTCTTCCTCTGCGGCTTTTCTGCTGTTTGCATCTGACTGGATCCAAAAAAGGTGCAGGAATATAAATTTTGTACAATTACATGTTAAAGGCCTGTGCACTCAAGCTTCTTTTTATAGCACTGGCTGCGGTACAGGAACAGACTGCTCCCAGAAGAAACTGGTGCAACTGGTTCCAGAGCTGCTGTTTGCGGAGAGGCAGCTGTTGCCAAGATAGGTCTTTAGTTTTGACTTTTGGAATTAAAAAATTCAGTTTCTGCTTCTGTTTATTGCCTAACACAGTTCATACTTTAACGGTGGAGGCAATGTTGAATACCGTACCACACACACCAACACCTCCCTATTTTCTTATTTGTGATTTTGTTTACTTGGATCGAGGCAGGCAAGCGGAACAAATAACCATTGGTCTCTCCTCCCCTTTAGCAGCTGTTGAAATCAGGCCCTCTCCTGGGCCACAACCTCCTGTTCCCTTCCATAGGCTGATTTGCTGAACTCCCTCAAGTAAGAGCTAGGCCTGTTTCTGGCTGGGACGAAGATCATCTTGTACACGAGGCAGATGTCCTGTTAAGTTAATCAGTGACAGGGTGGTTTCCTGGACTACTTCTGATTGCCTACCTAAGTGACACAGTCTACTCACTGCAAAGCAACCCCCATAATGGCATCAGGCAGTGTAAGCATGTGAGTGCACAGGGATGTCAGACATGAGTTTGCATTGCAGGGCCCAGCAGCAGATGGACATGTGCACTGAATGTGTGCCAGCCACTTCATGCTCTCAACCTTATATCAGTTGCAGGACATCCTACTTCTTAATCACTTATTGGGGAGGTCTCAGGAGCTGCCGTAGGCATACATGCTCCTAAACTGCTCATGCAACCAATGGGATGACACTAAGAAGGAATGGGCCAAGACTGGTGGCAGCATTCTGGATATTAGTGTCCTCATCCTTTTTGAGGCGGTGGTTGCTGAGCTAGCCAGGGTGGAGCAGGACCGTACCTGCGCTGAAGGTGAGATAGGACTCCCCCAGGAAGCCAGTGAGGATGCCTCCAGTCTGCAGTTGTCAGATGCATCCACAGAGTAATACATTGCTTTAATTAAGGAGCCTGCTTCAGCATTTACTAAATCTTTCTTTTCTCCATTCCAGGTACCAGCAAGAAAAGGGGAGGCTCACAGGAGATACCAGCCACAGCCCCAACTCCAACTCTGAGGAGAATGCCCCAGAAGCCTCATGGCTTTCACCTGCACTCTCCACCAGTGCAGATGCAGTCACCTCAATGGACCCACATTCTAGACTAGGCTCAACGCCACAATCAGCTGACATGGATCCACAGTAGACAGAGGAAGTGACAGCTGAAGTCTCTGACACTCGGAGGACTGCTGGAGACCAGGCCCCTGCTCACATCCATGCAGATGTCAAGCCTCTGGACTTGGCCATAAGAGACCTGATGGAGATGCAGAGATAGGCAGGGAACATCAGGCAGAGATGCCAGAGTTCATGTGCAGAGTGGACCGAAGGCTGGAGGAGTCCGTCCACATTCTGTCTGATGCCTTGACTCCGGCATGTGAGCACTTGGCTGTCTCCATGGAAAGGATGGAAGCCACCTGGAGACCTGGTCCAGCAGAGCGCACAGTGGCTGCCGGATATGCGTTCGGACCTGCACTCCGTCACTCTAGACATGGGTACAGTGCAGCAGTGGCTGGATGTGAAGGGGATGGGCATCTCAAATTCCCTCCAGGTGCCCCTTCTCATCAAGGAGTTAGGGTGATGCCATCGGAGACACCCATAGGGAGGAGGAGTGCCAGCCAGGCACTCCAGAGGCTTCATCCCAGGACACTCCAAGGGTGTGCTGTCACCTCACCTCCCCTCTGCAAGTGACCCCATCAGCTCCAGCAGGTCAGGCCGAGGAGAGTGCACCTGCACCTGTGCAGGAGACCCTTTGCAGGCCGGGGGCCTCTAGGCCTTGGGCCACCAGAGGTCGTCCGCCGAAGTCATCACGGTCAACAGGGAATAGCAGTCAGCAGGCTGCCTCCATCTCAGATGTGGATGTTGGGGCTGCATCTAGACATAGTAATAGAAAGAGCAAAATAGAGAAGTTTTGAAGTCACACAGGTAGCACAGGTGTACAATAATTGTATATACTTTTGGCACTTGTAAATATATATTCACTTGCACAGTTGGAAGCGTCTTGGATTCCATCTTGCTGCTAGTTGCTTCAATGGTCATGAGCATTTATGGATGTGGAATTTGGACCACCATCAGAGTCCGAGAATGAACTCCTATAGATTTACTTCTCTCACATGATCAACATTGTATTACTCAATAATCCCACATGCACATGATTAAGCACTGGCCATCATTTGTGATGGCTATGTACCATGCAAGCCATTACTTGCAGCTCACCATGTTCTGAGCTCTGAAAATGTGCCCAATTAACTCATTGCACCTCCTGCTGCTGTTGCCCTGATGTGAGATAATGGGTGGATGTAAGGAGTACGCAAGGGGAGTTCAACAGGCTAGGTGAGTTGCAACGAACACTATAGATCAGTTTGAGGGTAGAAAGAATGAAGCTCTACACTGTCTTTTTAACAGTAGAAAACCAGAGGCTTCCCTACAGGCTTGGAGAAAGCTGTGGTGGGCATGTCTAACTGCTACTGGCTGTCCTCAGTGATTTGTCATTTTGAACTTACATGCAGATGAAGGCTGCAAGTAAGGAGGGAATGGGCAAGTTAGCCTTGACTGCAAAAGGGATTGAGTGTAGAATTAAAGAGGTGTGTGTGCAGTTGACTGAAGTCTATGTCAGACCTCACATGGAGATTTGTTTGGCCTGCTCATCTCCTTATCAAGGTGGCAGTAGACTTCGTAATAAGAGTTTGCACCCAAAGTGCATCAGACCTTATTGCAGGATTGGGTCTTAGTCCATGAGAGTAGAAGGGGCCTGTGTGTTGAGGACTGTGAGGTTATCCATGTGAAGCATCAGCAGCTCGAACTTTCCCATGCAGGAAAGATGTTTATTTTGGCTGGGGTATCCAGAATGACTGATCACAGTCTCACACTAATACTAAGGCCATCTAGGACTGAGACTTGTAGGAGTCTCTGCAATTGGAGGGTCTGGGGTGGTTGCTACTCAACAACCCATAGTGCAGGTGAGGCATTCTCAGTGAGTGGATTCCAAAGTAACCTCAAAACTTTTCAGCATGATAAAGATGCCAAGAGTTATGTGTTTATTATGAGTGAGGGGCGATCAGGGCCAGGAACACCACCTTCCATAATCAATCTGCTTTGAGCAGCAACCTTGAGGGGCCAAATGGTGTTTTCATTCTGCTCCTCCCTGTGGACCCATATATCTGGTTCTGCTTGAAAGATCTCTCTGCAAGGTTTGCACCCCTATTGGGAGCAGTGTGAGGGTGACTTGAGTACATCTTTGCCAAGGTAAGATTTGTATAGCTTCCAAGTTGCCATGCTCACAGACTTTGTGAGGTTATGGAAAAAATCTCAGTTCTACTTACAGGTGCCCAAGGTCATGGGAGAATAGAGTGCTTTGCAGGTACTAGTATGTGCATTTAGTGCCAGGGCTCTGTATATCAGCACAGTTTGGTGCATGCAAAGGATCAAACCACCAGTAAAGCAGATGTTAAGTAGAGCAATGTAATGCAGTGATCATAAATCAGAGTACATTAGAGCAAAGTATAATGTCTGAAACAAAGAAGGAGCTGGAGCCTTCCAACCAGCAGAGGATCGAAAACCAAATGATAAAGCAAATGTCTTGACAGCTTACTCTGCCTGGAATCTGTTAGCTATCAGATTGTCAGGGGTCTCGCTGCTACGACATACCCTTGCAAAGATCTCTGCATGTCATTCCTGGCTCTCATCAGTACCATCCCTCATCATTGGAGGAGACATCTTGGTCCTCCAAGTCTCCCTCAGCCAAGACATGCCCCCTTTGTAGCGCTAAGTTATGCAGGGCACAGCAGGCAATGATGATCCGGGCTTGTCTCTGTGGTGAATATTGGAGAGCCCACTTGAGTGGTACAAAGATATGAACCTCATCTTTAGGAGGCCTATTGTCTGCTCAATCGTGAACCTCTTACAGGCATATGCAGCATTGTAACTCTCCCCAGCACTCCGCAAATGATGAATTAGCATTATCAACCAGATCTTCTGGGGGTATCCCTTGTACCCAAGGAGCTAGATTTGCAATCTGCAAGGTCCTTCATAAACTTGTGGCACCTAGGAGTGGGTCAGAATGTAAGCGTCGTGAGGGCTCCCTGGGAGTTGAACACAAACATGCAGGATTTACCTCCTGTGATTACATATCAGCTGCTTGTTCAGAGTGGAATCCTTTTTTCTATTGATGAATGTGACAGGCTGTTGCCAGAGAACTCTCAAGGCCACATGTATGCATTCAATAGCCCCTTACACTTGCAGGAAACCTGGGATTGCTGCAAAACCCAACGCTCTTGCAGTCTGGTATTTGGACAAATTGGTGCACTCTCCTGAACAGGGCATCTGTCACCTCTCGGATGCGCTTGTGTGTCGCTGACTGGGAGATACCACACAGGTCCCTGCTAGGAGCCATGGGCAAAGAAGTTTAAGGCGGCGGTGACCTTGGATTGCCTCTAAGTCCTTTGCAGTCGCAGGACATCGTGGAGAAGCTGTCAGATATGTGCAACCACATTTAGGGACATTCTAAGGTGCCTCCAGCATTGCCTTTCACTCATCTGTAGTTAGCTGCACCACCTATGATATATCCATGGTTGGGCCAATGCTCACTGTTACAATGGCCCCTAGTCACCAGTATTCTGACCTTCATGAGGCCCCCCTGCCTCTTCCTGCTCAGGCTGCTTCTCCTCCTGGCCCTGTGCCAACCTATGCCGGTCCCTCCTCTTTCTCAACTGGATGAGAGCGAGTAGAAAGGCAGGGTTGCCTGGAGCCTGTATCATCTATGCCTGGATCTGTGAAGGGAATTGCACTAATCAATCTATTGAGCATATTCCATTCAGGTTTGTCTCCATCTCAGAGCCACTAAGCCAGTGCTAAGCCCTGTGCCTGTCTTCCGTATAGACATGTCATCCCCACCCAACCTCTTCCAGGTGAAGGACATCCTGGAAGAACAGCGATGAGTATTCTTCCCGTTCGGACATGACTACACATGGAGATATTGCTCTTTGACCAGGATGATGACATGTGCAAGAACGCTCCATCAGAAACTATTCAGCTTGCCTCCATTACCCTCAAAGTGCTATAGAGAGACCATTGCCTTGGCATCATAGAAGGCCTTACCACATGAGCCCTTGTCAGCCATGACCATTTAGCTGGGAGGATGGAGGTTTGGAGTCGGGAGTTTGCTGCCATCCTACAGCCACGCCCCTTGGAGGCAACCACCTCCCTCCCTCCCTTCCTCCCTTCCTCCCTGCCTCTGACAACAGCAAATGGCAAATTGCACAGAATGAATGGCCTCCAGACCTTTCTGGGATCATGTTGTTACAAGACCCATGAGTCAGGAAGCAAACCTGCTGCTGTGTGGGCTTCACCATAGAGAGGAGAGCACAACCGAGCATGGTTCTCATCCAAATACCTCATGATTATTAGGATGTCCATTTAGTCAGCCAAATGTGCTGACCTTGAACTCCTTCCACTTGAAAAGATCTTCCTCCCATTTTGAGGGATCTCAGTTTCAGAGCGACAGTGTTGCCTGGCAGTGAATCCCAAAATGGTGTGCGTCACATTCGAGACTTGCTTCACCACCTTCTACCACCCCCTTGTCACCCAACAACCTCCCCCATTGACCCAATCAATATAACCATTCCTCTCCTCTCTGTCAACCTTGAACCTCCCCGCAATTAGCCTTGCACCTATAACCATCGCCCTCCAAATGCCTTCACTTCCCCCTGAGCCTACACCCCTTACCATCCCCATGCCCACCCTGACCCGGACACCTCCCATTATCCAAGCCACCTGTTTCATCAGTAACCGTTTTTGTGACTGCCCCTCCCCCGCCACCCAAGCCCCCCATGAAACCTTCAGCTACCCGACCATCACCCTGGGCCTGCCACCCAACTGCATCCCACTTCCCTCTCTCATGGTGACTGTTCGCTCAGCTGTCCAGTACCCTTAGTTCAACCCCAGGACTCCACCATTGACAGCATATAGCCCGTACTCCAGGGCCATCTCTCTCTCACCATCCCTGCCTGGAATCGCCTACCTCCACCCAACCACAGGACCCTCAATCCCAACAATCAAGGCCCTTCCCTCCATACCATGTAGCTGCACCTTCACATTCCTTCGCTGCCTCCCTCCCTGCACTGGAAAGTCTATCTTCCTTCCCCAAATGGCCTCCCTCCCTTCCACCCTTAGCCCACCATCTTGTCCATCTCGTGCAGCTTGGCCTACCAGCACCTGATCTGAGTCAAGAGGTTGAGATTTGTGAGCAGTTCCCAAAAAGGCCAAAGCAGTGTCTGCTCACCTCAAAATCATGGAAGAAATCAAGCTCGCCAGGTGCACGCCATCTATATACAGTCGTAAATGCGAATGTTCTCATTTCTTGCTGGCGGGGAACTTAATTTGGAGAGGGAACTTAATTCCGGTGAGGTGGGCTTTTAATGAGTGTGCATGACAGGCTAATGCATGCAAAAGGGCTTCTGGACATTGTTTGTCAGGAAACTCGACCCACCTTTAATCTACCTTTAAAGCCCTGAGAACTTTATTTCTAAAGTTCATCCTGAAGTTGGAAAACTAATTTTTGCCCTCCTGCCAAATTAAGTTCCCCCACCCGCCAAGCCCCCTGGTGCTGGTGGGGCTGGAAGATTCCACCCATGATCTGAGCTTTTGCTGCAGTTACTCACTCACTCACTGCTCTTTGTCCAGGTGGGTGAGATCAACAAGATAATGAAAGACTAAACAAACATAATCATGAAGAAATGTTGCAGCATCAAGCCTGTGATCACTCAAAGCAGTGGTTGAGTCCAGCGCCTGGACCAGATGAGTGGACCCACCCCTTCCCCCCTCCTTCTCCATCAGCTAGTGTGACCGAACCTCCCTTCCCCCACCCTCTGCATCTCTAGGATCCTCTGTAGTTTACCCTGCAATCTTCCCAGAATGGCTGACTGCTGACCAACTTGTGCTTAGGCTTGTACTGCTTATACGAATGTTATGCCTCAATGGACTCCATTTTGAGATCATAAGATGTCGTTTGTGCTGGAGCTGCAGTTTTACCTCCTGCGCTCAGGTGGTACTGCTGGGGGAGGGGAGGGATCATGGAGCAGCTTTAAGCATACCTGCATTTTTAATGGTGCAAGTACGTTTAAGGCCCAGTACCTGCCTGGATTTTCTTTTCTCTGTGTGCCCTGCCCATTCACAATCCCCTGCCCTCATGCGTGCATTGGACACTTTTCATATTTAATTTACTTCAAGGCAAGTGCTGCACACTTCAAGAGTGCCTTCACCACACAGACTTTCAAAGGAAGGCCCACCACCACTTTCTCGAGAGCAGTTAGATATAGGCAATAAATATGGATCTTGCCAGCGATGCCCCATATCCCGAGAATGAATTTTTTAAAATCTCCGTGCTCCTGGTCAGCATGGAGTGAGGATGATGGGCCACGTGGCCTTAGTATTTTACAAGCATCATTCACAGTTTAACTTTAACACAATATTCACATCAACTTGTTATTGCTATTATGTGCTGTCACTCTCTCTGATCTCGCTGTTGCTACACATATCACCTCTTCTTTTTCTGGACATTCCTTGCAGTTACTTTAAATTCATGTTCCTCGTCATTTTTCACACCAATCGGTAAATGGCAGGGGTTAAATTAAATAAAAGCTCCTGATATACAAATGTAGCATTCGGAGCAGGAAGTCTGCTTCTAACTGTTCATGCACACTTGATGGACTCTCTTGCTAATTCAACAGGAATTCAAAATGTATTATGCTCCATCGAGCAGCATATTTAATACCTGCTGGCACATGAACTGACTGAGACAGGCCTCTAGCTAAACCCTGGAGAATCTCAGTTCAGCTCATCTTGACTCAAACTGAATGTGACCTCCACAGGGCTGTAAGCTTTTATCTACCCTGTTTTTATTAATTTCCGCACTGTGGTCATGCAAGCCTATGTGTCCTGCTGGTTCTTCAAAGCTATTCACTAGCCTCCTGCCTCCTTCAGACTTTTCAGCTAGCTACCTTCCAGTAAGTCCCTCGGCGGTCTTTTTACCCAGTATTTATTTATTCAATTATGTTCCAAATTCCTTTTCCACTGAGACGTTACTTTGGAATGCCAAGTTCTGTGATAAAACACACTGTCCATTTCTCCCTATTAGTATGTGTTTAAAATGGATGCAATTCAGTATTATTTGAAAAAAGAGTAAATAAACATTGAGGAGTTCAGACATGTATGCAAACTTATGATAACACAACAGGAGCACAATTTCAAGCAGGATGTGGTTTCAAACCTGTTTCCAAGTTGCCTGGCAGCATTCTCTCACAATTAGATGCCAGCCTTGGCTTAATGGTAACACATTTGCCTCAGAGTCAGAAAATTGTGGGTTGAAGTCCCCAAATCTCAGCTAACACTGCAGTCTAGCACTAAAGGAGTGCCGCATTGTTGGAAGTGCTGTTTATTGGTTGGGTTGTTAAACCTCTCTGCCCTCTTAGGTGAACGTGAAGGATCTAAAAGTAGGTGGGCTAATCATTATCACATTGCTGTTTGTAGGACTTTGTTTTATGCAAATAGGCTGCCGCATTTTCCTGATTACAACATTGGCTGCACTACAAAAGGTATTTACTTGGCTGTGAAGTGTTTTGGGATGTCATAAAGTTGTGAAAACCATTATACAAAGTCTTCCTTTATTCCAGGACACAACATAATGACCCAGCTTTTTGCTCCCGGGTCAGATGCACAGAGACAGGAGAATTCCCGGCTCTGCGAACCCTACCTTTAAAATGGCCACCTTTAGGTTGGATTTTGGTTCCAGTGGGGTGGAGGGAGGAGGAGGCTGACTTCGAAGCCAGGCCCTCCACCCCCACAATGATTGCGGGGACTGCTGGGTGCAGAGGAGGGCGACACTGTGTTGATTAAACTTTAATAAAGAATAAAACAAAGAACAACTCACCAGCCCTCACCCTCACCTCAGCCCAGCTGCATACAGCTGCATGCCTCATCCATGCCAACCTATGCCACCCACTCACCCCCTCTGGACCCCCATGTCCCGTATACCACCCATTCCCTCTACCCACCCCTCATAGCCCCTCGATAGTTCTTTAACAGCTTGACAGTTCTTTGACAGCTTGAAGTTCTTTGACAGTTCATTGGCAGCGTGATAGTTCTTTAACAGCTTGACAGTTCCTTGACAGCTTGACAGCTCTTTGACAACTTGACAGTCCTTTGACAGTCTGACAGTTACTTAACAGTTTGATAGTTCTTTGACAGCTTGACAATTCTTTAACAGTTCCTTGACAGTTTGAAAGTCCTTTGACAGTTCCTTAACAGCTTGACAGTTCTTTGCCCACAGGGCAGTTCCTTGACAGCTTGACAGTCCTTTGAAGTTGTTTGACAGCTTCATAAGTCTCAATGAGTTTATACACTTTTTATGCAATGCATGTTTACTTTTAACAATTCCAAAGGGTGCTTTACCTCCCCCAAAGACATGCCCTGGCTATCCAACTGAATCCACCAAGTTCAGACCTTCTCTTACCTGGTCTAATCTGCACACTTTGAGTTTCACACTCCTGGCCTACCAAAATCCCACGTCAGTGTTGGCAGCTGGTGATTAAAATAGCCAGCTGCCTTTGCGAACTGCGCACACATGAAGCCCAGCCCTGACTGCATTGCCGCCTTGGTGGAAATGGAACGTGACATGTTCAGGGTGGGAGTTAGGATTTTCTGCCATTTCTGGGATTTTAACCACAATGGAGAGGCTCTAACAAAGCCATCATTTGCTGCCCATCCCTAACTGCCCTTGACAAAATGATGGTGAGCAGCCTTCTTGAACTACTACAGTCCATGTGGCGAAGAAGTCAAATGAACACCTAATAATGCAAGTCAGCAACACAATTTATGGAAAATTCTGCCTTCTTTTGTACAATTATTCCCTGTGTTCAAGGAAACTTTTGCCCATAAGTTTTCACTTGCAATGCTCCTTTTTGGGGAACATACACATACGTTACACTTGGCAGCCACAGTACTCAGATATCCTAACACCTGGTTTTGGAAATGGGGAAAATTCAATAAATTTGCAATATAACTGCACTCCATTTATTGGCTGTGTACTCAAATTGGTATCAGATTAGCATGTGCAGTATAACTATAGCCTAAGTTAGACTCAGTTCATTGCTTCACATATTTTATTTAAGTTATATTTGTCTTCTTGTATTTTGATGACTGCATTAATAACAATGTTGTACTTGCAAATTGTGACTGATTTCACCAAGTTTTGATTCAAATTGTCATAGCGACTGATAATCTACTAAAAGGCGTACCGATTATCCTGGTAAGCGTGGTTAACATCTCAGGTCAGCATAACAGAATTCGTAGCTTGATGTAGTAAGTCTATCCCACTTGTCCTGAGGCTAAGGGTGACCTATACCAGAAACACGATCAATGTTCAAAGAGTCAGGAAATGCTCTAGGCTCAGTCAGTGATGTGCCTTTCTTCAAAACTTTAGTTAAGAACAGTTAGTTCCCCCCAATGTCCTGGCCAATAATCATCCTTCAAAATCCACCACCAGAACTAATTAAAGCAAAAAACTGCAGATGCTGGAAATCCAAAATAAAAACAACAACAAAAATACCTGGAAAAACTCAGCAGGTCTAACAGCATCTGAATACAGTTAATGTTTTGACTCCGTATGACTCTTTACCAGAACTAAGGAAAAATAGAAAAGAGATGAAATATAAGCTGGTTTAAGTGGTGGAGGGGGGGGCGGGGGAACAGGTAGAGCTGGATAGAGGGCCAGTGATAGGTGGACATTGCCAAAAGATGTCATAGACAAAAGGACAAAGGGGTGTTGACGGTGGTGATATTAGCTAAGAAATGTGCTAATGGTGACATTAAAGGCAGAAAGCAGGATGAGCAAGGTACAGATAGCCCTAGTGGGGTTAGGAACTGATTACCTGGTCATTATCATAATGTCCTTTGTGGGAACTTGTTGCATGCAAATTGGCTGTTGTGTTTCCTATATTACAACAGTGACTGCATGTCAAAAGAATTTCATTGGTTATGAAGCACTTTGGGATGTCTTATAGGATCAGAATCCCCTCCAACTGGGAAATTTATGGAACATAATTTCAAATTTCAAACCCATGGACATGTTTTTACCTCATGATTGGAACTATAAATTTCAAAAAGATAAGCTGCAGTCAGCAGTACAGGGCTGGGCAGAAAAGGGTTAATTCAGACTAGTGAAAACACAGTGACTCATCAAAAGGGTTTGGACATTGACTAATGCAATCAAGAAGTTTGCTTACCCAATACAATCGAACAAAAAACATATCATCAGTACAATACACACAAGGAATTATTCAACTACCATAGATAATAGTACTGGAATAGGGTCATTCAGATTCTCACTAACTTTAGAGCCAGGTGCTGTTACTGTGCTGTTACTGTGCTGTTACTGTGCCACCTCAAACAGCAGGAGAATTGTTCATACAATGAGAACTGAGAACATGTATCTGGATTTATCTTCCATGGAAAACCCTGTATAGTTTCAACCAGCAGGAGCTGATGACATTTGTCTGGACATTGCGTGGAATCAACTAAATGGACATTGGAGCAACAAGAAATATGTTTTGACATTATAAAAGAAGAGCTGATTTAAGCATCTGTGCTGCAGTTGGAAGAAGGATCGAGTTTGGTCACCTTGACTCAGGCCTACAGCCAACACCAGACAGACCAGCTGTGTTAGGGATTGTAAGTTTCAGCCAAATCTTAGTGATATTGGTCTGAAGATTTTGTGAAGGTTTGGGGTGAAAACTTGATGTTTTTTGCAGGCACCTTATAACTTCATTCAGCCATATCTTCGTGATATTGGTCTGAGGGTTTTTTCTTAAGATTTCAGGACGTGATGTTTTGCCTGTGTTTTTGTAAGTTTTAACTGAGTTGTGGTGACTTTGTGTTGCTTTCTGGGAATAGGTTGTTTTAAATTTTGGGTTTTGTACTGTGGGGTTGTGGGTGACTCAATAAATCAATTCTGGATTTTCAGAAGAAATTTGTCTCGCTTGTCATTCTGTTCAAGCCATACACTTGTGAATCTGGTGTCATGCACTTGAGTGTGGGAAGGGTCTCTGAGGGAAAAGAGGAACCACTACAGTCTTCATGTCATGAAAGGCTCCATATACTTAGAAGTCTTTCTTACTTCCCTTACATGGCTCAGGCTGGATCAGGGTGGTGGAATTTAAACAGACACGATTGAAGTTGTGCTGCTTTTGTGCCGTTTCATTCAGGATTGATTCAGAGTATAAGGCAAGCAGAGTGATCATCTTAAAATGGCTGCCAATCTTTCCAAGTATACATTGGAAAAAAATGTTATAAACATACGGTAACAACACATGATTGTGCCAAGCTCTCTCGTTTTGTCAGCACACCCAATCTCCTCTTTGGCACAGCTGCCAACCTGCAGAAATCCTTTGTGTGCGGCAGCAGGTTTTGGGCACAAAACCATCCACGGGGAATAATTGAGCCGCTGAGAGGAAAGATTGTACAGATCACGCAAGAACTTCTTTTAGAAACATTCTAGATCTTGATAAGTATTACGCCACCTGAACACTGCTCTAAGATAATCACTCAATAGTCAGACAAGCTATGGCATTATCTGTGGGCCAACTGGGTTACAGTCCTGAAAACCATTTCATTGGGATTTAAAGCCTGGGGGAATATTGCGCTTAACAAAATAACTAGTGTAAAGTATCCTGAAGGCAACAGAATATTACATTTCTGAAACCAGGTCAAGTTCAGTACATGAAATAATAATGCATGAGCATCTGGTTGCATTCACAGCTACTTCTTGGTCCCTTTTGTTTACATTTCACAAGGTCAATAAAGCACCCTCCTCCACAGGCTATTCCAGATAAAAGCTGAGGACTGACTTACAATAGCTAGTGTAAATTTAGCATATGTTTGTCTCTCTACTCTTGTACCTGCAGTTATTTAATGTAATGTAGCCAGGATACTTAGTTACTCCACCAGATGAGCTGGTATCTGACAGCGGGGTGATATATGTTGGTGATGCCAGGCATGTTATTCATTCCTCCAGCCTCTCAGGTAGGTACAGTAATTATATAAATGGTGTATATTTCCTGTACAACTGACATATGGGTTGAGTATGATCTCCGAGCATTGGCTTTCACATACTGCACAATAAGTAAAGCTAGAACTTTATATATTTTTAAAGAGTTAATTAGCCAGCTGGTTGCTCAATGTTAAAAGTAATTAAAGCTAAAATTGAAAACCACAAATTACAGTTAGCAATATTATTGGATGACTGCCTAGTGGATTTGTTGGGTAATCGTCTGCTATTTTGTTAATGTTTGGTTCATTGGTGTCACTCTTGCCTCTGAGTCAGAAGGTTGCAGGTTAAAGTCCCACACCATAGACTTGATCACAAAATCTCCACTGAAATTTCAGTGCATCACTGAGAGAGTTTTTTTTAAAGTCATTCATGGGGTGTGGGTGTCACTGGCTAGGCCAGCATTTATTGCCCATCCCTAATTGCCCTTGTTCAGAGGGCATTTAAGAGTCAACCACATTCCCTGGAGTCACATGTAAGCCAAACCAGGTAAGGACAGCAGAGGACAAAGGGCATTAGTGAACCAGATGAGCTTTTACAAAAATAATTTCATGATCATCATTAGATGACAAAACGTTTTGGTTCCAGATTTTTATTCAATTCAAGTTCCGCCATCTGCCATGGCAGGATTCAAACCCTGGTTTCCAAAACATTACCTGGGTCATTGGATTACTAGTCCACATTATTTTTAACATTGAGCAACCAGCTAGCTAATACCACTACGCCATTGCCTCCCAAGTGCTACACTGTCTTTCATAAGACATAAGAGACATTAAACTCATGCCACATCTGCCCTTTCAGATGGACATAAAAGATCCCATGGACCTACTCAAAGAAGAGCAGGAGAGATCCTTGATATCCTGGCTAACATTTATCTCCCATCTAACCTGCAGCAGATTATCTTGTTGTTTATCTGATTGGTATTTGGGAGTCCTTGTGTGTAAATTGGCTGCCACATTTCCTACATTACAACATTGACTACACTTCAAATACACTCCTTCAGCTATAAAGTGCTTTGGGACATCATGCGGTCATAAAAGGTGTTATTTAATTGCAAGTCTTCCCCTTTTTAATTTTACCATAGGCAAAAACCGACTGATTTTAACTTATTAATCACCATCAGTGGATCTGAGGTTCAGGATATTTATTTCTCACCATTTTGGAAGTGTTGCCATCTTGGAGCAAAGTGCTTTTAGAATCTATCAAAGCTGGCAATGGGGACAAGCAATGGAAATCATCATTCAGCCTATCTTGGGAAAAACATGAGCTACTCGCAAAAAGACTCTCTGACAGGAATATTGACAAAGTCACCCTGCAAGAAACCCATCCTCATGAACCTCGCTAGCTGTCTAACCCATATTCCTGGGTATCAACTCATTGCAAGCAGGGATAATAAAACTTACGGCCGAGCCACCTACATCAAGTAAATCCTTACCAAAGGCACAGAAGACCTAAAATCAAGGGATGCCTACTTCATCTCCATCAAAGTAGCTAAGCTGACCATCACAAGTCTCTATAAACCACTAAATGACCTGTGGTTCAACATCATGACACAGCCTGCAGCACACCCAGCCATCCACATTAGTGACTTCAACACCCAATATCACATGTGGAGTACCTCAAAAACACCGTGGGAGAACAACTTTCAGACTGGGTCCCCGTGAATGACCTTAACTTGTGTACAATGCATAGCAACCCGGAACATTCCATTCTACCAGGTGGAAGAAGGACTACACACCTGATCCTTGCTTCACGACCCACGACAACAACGGCCAACAACTGATGTTGCCAACAAGTGCTGCCCATCTTCTCCTTCTCCCAGCATTTCCCAACCCTCACTTGCATCCATGTTGAACCAATATTCGACAACTCAAAGCCAAAACCACGCTGGAATCTGTGGAAAGGCAACTGGGATACCTACAGCAGATACTTAGAAACCCCTATTAACTGGATCCCGTCTCTCCCCGAAAACTACAATTGCTTTACTTGACTTCTCAAACTGGTAGCCACTTAATTTGTTACCCGGGACTTCAGAAAAACTTTCATGCTCTACTGGACCCCAGAAAGTGAAAGGCCATGGAAGAATACAGGGAAAATGAAAACCTCGATGAACACCTCTCTTATGACCGATGCAGTTGGTAAAGCAGAGTTATTTAAAATTCCCTGAGGGAAACTTCAAACAACTGTCATAACCTATAATTTTAAGCATTATGTTTGAGATGCGACTCTAAATTCAGGAATTAGACCACCAGTTCTCGAGGTTTTACATTAAACTAACTGAAACATTTTATTAATTTACACAGGTATACACATATGGCTACTTCTTTCACTTTAGTTGCTGTGGAGCCAGTTGGAAGCTTACAGCTGGATTTGATCTTACATTGCCTATGCTCTGCACACCCGAAAACTACTGAAGTTAAACCTGCCACTACTGATTGAATTCAAATTATCATTGCCTCACCAGCCTCTTTGAACTTCACCTTTTAACAACGAAACCCCTTTCATAGTACCAATTTTATTAGTAATATAAACATACTGCTTGGTAGCTGATAGATAGGCGTCAGTTTTCACCCAGCTTCTTGAATGCTCTATTCAAAAAAATGCAAATGCACGCTATCTCTCTTACATATCAAAATTAGTACACATCAAAGCACCCAGGCTAGCTGACTTGAATCCAATTAAGACACCCACAAACTAAACCTCTATTTTAAAAGAAAAATACTTTCCAAAATATTAAATACATTAATAGCTTCATGACGCCTCACAAGATGGTGGGAAACAGCGAAGAAGATTGACTTCACGCACTCAAGTCAAAAGGCATGGAAACTCTTACACCTCCTGGAAGTAGCGAGCAACAACTTCACCAGTAGCCCAAAATCAATGCTGATACTGTCACTTCACAGTTCCTGATAAGCTCAAAGATACCAGCTAGCAAGGAAGATAAGTGGACAGTAAAAACAGCCCTGATTCAGTCTCTCAAGACTGCCTCAGAGCAGAAGACATCTCAAGCCCTTACACACAAGAGGAAATGAGTAGCGCCCTCATGGTAACCAAGTTAGGCAAAGCAGCAGGAGCCAATGAGGTTTACCCAGAATTCCTCAAGAACATCGGATGAGCGGGAAGGAAGTAACTATCAAAGCTGTTTATCAACATGGACAGTACAGGCACCATTCCAAACATCTGGCGCCAATCCAAGAGAGTGGCCAGGGAAGCCACTCGATGACCCATGCAGCTATCGCCCCATCGCCTTGCCCTCGTTAACATATAAAATCCTAGAACACATCCTGCTAAACAGACTGAGTCCTACCTTGGAAGCAGCGATTCCCACCACCCACCCCCCCACCACAAAACAGACAGCAGTCAGGCTGCAACTGCTCCAAGCAGGTCCTGACAGAGACCTCACATACAAGTTCGCATTTTCCCACATTATACTCCATCTGCCAAATTTTTGTCCACTCACTTAACGGGCAGAATCGTCCTAGATTTGCACTAAGTGCAGCAGTGGGTGGGTAAAATGATGTTTTACCCGCTGGCCGCAATGGCATCATTTCACTCCGTATCATCCCAATCCCGTTGTATTAATCACGCATTCCCAGGAAACACACTGTCTCCATGGTTGGCAGGCCCTCATTTGTCCAGCACGCCATCACCTTGCTGCTTCATCACACTGGGCACCATATTTAAGGTCCAGCCGTGCACACACATCTCAGTGCTTCCAGCCAAGGACTACTGGAGGGAAGATGTCCACGAAAGCTAAAAATACTGCAGCTCCCAGCTTCAATAAAATTGAGCATATTTTAGACACAATGGAGGCTCCCCCATTCTGGCTGCAGGATGGGTAGCAACCTCATTAATCTGACTTGGGAGGTGCTGGCAGCAGTGGTCAGCGCCAATGCCCTGTAAAAGAGGGCAGCCACCCAGTGCTGCTACAGGATGAATGGTCTCATCCGTTCCTCCAAGGTAATTCACTCTTCTCATCACTCTCAACTCACACACTCACAAACCCATCACACATCCACAGGGGTGTCTCATCTCAAGGAAAACACCACAAACTCTCACACACACCCTCACATCTGCATCAGGCTCATATCCTCTGGAGCTCGCGTCCTCATCCTGTCCATGGCTCCGCTCACCACACAAACATTCCATGCAGTGCCATGTGTCCTGCTCACACTCTCTCCATCTGTTTTCATGCAGGAGAAGTTGGCTCACATCAGCAGGAAGAGGCCACAGGCCAGGGGGTTGGGGGTGGGGGGCGGTGGTGGGGGGGTGAAGTGGCCCACATTAGGCCCCTCACTTAATTTGAGGAGTGGGCCATTGCACTGGCTGGTGAGGACATGGACCGTGCCCACGGTGATGGTGAGATCATGACGAACATCCTAGTAAGGATCCTGCACATCATCATCCCTCTCTCAACACAAATGTGAGTGTTCTGTTTTTGACTTCTCATCCCTGTCCGGGAACTCCAGAACTTTTTAGCGAGTAATTGCGGTGGCCGAGACAGGGTCCAGTCAGCCCTGGATGGGTGGCATTCTTTTCCTCTTGTGTTCTGGTCTGCCTGCGAGGCCCTCAAGTCTCCGGGGCTGGACGGGCTGACCGTGGAGTTCTTCAGGGTGTTCTGGGACATCCTGGGGAATGACTACGCAGGGGTCCTGGGGGAGAGTATCGCTACCGGGGAGATGCCCCTCTCGTGTTGCAGGGCCATGATTTCCCTGTTGCCAAAGAAGGGGGTTCTCCGCCAACTTAAGACCTGGCGTCCGGTCTCCCTCCTCAGCACGGATTACAAGATCTTTGTCAGGGCCATAGCTTCTTGCCTTGGCACCGTGCTGGACCACCTGATCCACCCTGACCAGTCCTACACCGTCCCGGGCCGTACCATCTAGATAATATCCATCTGGTCTGGGACATCATCCACTTTTCCCAGAGGACTGGTCCGTCGTGCACCTTCCTGTCTCTTGATCAGGAGAAGGCGTTCAACAGGGTGGATCATGAATATTTATTAGGAACCCTGCGAGCATTCGGGTTCAGGACACATTTCGTTACCCGGATCTGACTTCTGTACACTGCCGCAGAGTGTCTAGTGAAGGTTAACGGGTCCCTGACGGTGCCCCTTCACTTTGGGAGAGGAGTGCGTGGGCTGCCCCATGTCTGGCCAATTATATTCTATCTGTGTGGAGCCGTTCCTGCGCCTCTTGTGGAGGAGGTTGTTGGGATTGGATCTGTGCAGGCCGGGCCTCTTGACTTACGCTGATGACGTGCTCCTCATGTTCACCAGCCCAGCTGACCTGCGGAAGATGCGCGAGTGTTTGGAGGTCTACTCGGCTGTGCCCTCTGCCAGGATCAGTTGGGGCAAGTGTTCCGGACTCCTGGTCGGTCCGTGGCAGATGGATCCCCTACCCGAGGAGTTCAGGCCTTTCACCTGGAGCAGGACCAGCCTCCTCTACCTGGGGGTCCATCTCTGCCCTGCTGAGGAATCCTGGCTGGTGAATTGGCAGGAGCTGGAGAGCAAAGTCACCACTTGCCTGCGGCGGTGGGCAGGACTGTTCCGAGTGCTGTCTTACCGGGGTCGAGTTCTGGTCATAAACCAGCTGATTGCTGCCATGATGTGGTACCAGCTGGTCACTTTGACCTCTCCTCCGATTTTGTCACAAAAATCTAGAGAATGTTCGTCAACTTCTTCTGGGACAAAAACTGCACTGGGTCGCTGCTGAGGTTCTGAGTCTCCCACTTAGGGAGGGTGGTCAGGCGCTGGTGTGCCTACGCACCCAGGTGGTGACTTTCCACCTTCAGGCCCTGCAGCGATACCTTTAAATTGAGCCTCCTCCGAGATGGTGTGCCCTGGCGACGTATTTCTTCCACCAGGTGCACGGCCTGAATTATGACGTGCAGCTCCTGTTTATAGACCTGAGGGGCCTTCGTGGCTCCTTGCAGGCATTGCCCGTCTTTTACCAGGACCTGATCAAAGTCTGGAACATGGTCGCCTTGCAACAGTAGAATTAAAGGCTTCAGCTTGTGGTTGCAGTGCTGAGAAAGGATGGAGAGAATATAGATTACTGACACCTGGAGACAACTGAGATTAATTAACAAGACTACCAGAGAGAGACAGGTGCCAAAATTGCTGATGAAGAGAAAGCATTCAAGGTTTCTTTAAATTAATAAGGCCAGGGGACAAATACACCTCCTGTAGAACAAGAATGAGAGCCCACACACAGAGCTCCATTACAGACGACACCTATTCCTTAGGCACTACATGGCATCCTAAAGGTAAAAAATCAGCTCCTAGGTGTGCATGCACATTTGTGACAGCAAGTGCATGGGCCGCCATCTTGTTACAGTGGTGTCTGCGTGCACACCTAATGACTGTCAGCAGCCATGCAGCATAGGCAGCTCATGATGTCAACCAAGATGCAACGTTGATTTGATGCTAGTGTTACGTTTTTCAAATGGCATGCACCAGCCAACAGTTTTAACCTCCCACAGCTGAACATTCGTTCAACAGCTTGAAGGATGGTCAGCACCAGTGCTACTTAAAGGGATAATGAACTACAGGTTAGCTGTTGGATTATTTCTTCTGGCTGCTTGCGTTTTATGTCTTGAGTAAATGAGTTCGTTGGCCAACCAAACTATAACTGCACGCCTTCCTATCTTCTCATCAATTGCTGCTTGCAATCAGTAATGGGAGAGACTGATGTAAGGATAAACAGTGATGGTTTGTTGAGACATAAGGCAGAGCACCAGATGATACGTGCTCACTCAGAAACCTCCAGAGCTAGACTTATAGTTCCCAGTGAATCACTGTACAGTGATTTGTCAGCGCTGTCACATGATCAGTACACTTGCATTCTCTTAAAGGGACAGAGTACGTCACTTTACCACATTGTGCAATTCTACATACTTTTGAAACTTCCCTATAGTTGTCTAAAGTTTGAATTGTATGCAGGGATTAGCATGGCTGAAACACATTTTTGGTGGTTTAAAGGCTTGTACTAAAAATGGTGCTTTCAGAAATGGATGGCCTGGGTAGGCATTGCTCATGAAATGGAGCATGACTAGCAGAATGAAGGGGGGCCACACAGAGCAGGACAAGCTGCTAGAACAGCTGTGCTTTGCAAAAGAGGTTGTGACTAAAATATGCTAATTTCTATACCCAAAACTGCGATCTCAGACCAGGGCAAGGATTACATTGTCTATGGCTATCAAGATGACCATGTGCCTCTTATCATTCGTACATCTGGCTCCTTTCAGGTTGCTGCTGGAAATATAAGCAACATTTTATCGTTTACAGTACACCGGGAGTATAATGGAGGCCACTGAGACTATAGATAGACAGCTTCATCTCAGCCCCTCTTGCCAGGGTCAAGCAGGTAAACAGGTGGCATAAGGGTTTGCAAGGACAACCCCATGTTGCAAGGTGCCCTTGACTGCATGCACGCTTTGCAACTATTCATGTGAATCTCTGCCGCTTTCCTGAACCAAAAGAGATCCAGTCCCTCAATATGCTGGTGTGTCCCCACAGGCAGTACAACATACAGACGATTGTCTGTTATCCTGGCAGCAGTCATGATTCCATCATTCTGTGGCAGTCCTCTGTACTATCCTAATGTAGCATCAATAGCTGGCTACTAGACAACAAGGATTATTTAGTCAACGGTAGTTAGTTCAGCAACTGGCCCTCAAGAAGATTTACTTTAGGAGTTATAAATGGAGTACCAGTCTTTCCGATAGAGAATGGCGCAAATAAACAGCAGTGCTGTTGAAAAAGGCTAAAATTAATTTAGGTTTGAAAAAAAGATAGCAGATAATTTTCAGGACAATGCAAAAGCAACATTTTCTCATGCTAGGAATCAAAGGCGAGTTAGAGAACAAATTTATTAATTGCTGGGTGACTTGGAGAAAGTTATAAACGACGACAATGGCATCCAGATAGTGGGGAACCAAAACTTTACATCTGTTTTTAACTGGGATGAAGTTGGATCAGCTCCTTGTCCAACAGATAGGACTGAAACTAGATAGATTGCTGCAGCTCACGTACAGGGAGTGCATTAAAGGGACTCAAGATAAACAAAAGGCTGTGCAAAGTATCATAAGGACCACTGTAATGGAGAATTTGGACCTTGTTTAGGTTATAGGGGATTCCTAACATAGTTTCAGAAAACAGAAGTCAGCTTTGACATAGCTGATCTTGTTTTCTCTAGAATGGTGAATTAAGGAGACCTGGGAGTGTCAAACCTGCCTGCAAAGTGATTTCTGCTCTGCTCCAATATTAAACTGTCAATGTCAAACCTGGAAACCTTGCAGCATTATGGTTTACACAAAGTGGAACTCCAAAAACTGTCTGCAAAACGCTCAGAGGATCTGTTGAATTTCACTGACCCTTCATCGAAATTTTTAGAGAATGGGGTGGTGCCCTTACCACTCCCAAGCATTCAGCTTTAAACCGCTGGAAGAGAGCTCTGTTTAGGCATGCATCTCACCTAAAAAGGGCAGATTGAAGTTCAATCTCAGGAGGAATCTATCAACGCTCAGGGTTCTGCTTGGTTGCAACCTGAACTGAAGCTATCTGTCTCAGACCAGTATCGGTACTGCAACTGCATCCATCAATTCAAATGCTCACAGGTATTCATACTAACTCCTTACCTCTCATTTGCACAGACAACTTAATGTGCTGCACAGAATATCACTGTACCTAATTCTCCATGCACGTTATAATATAAATACTTTACTCTATCTCATATACAATTGCAGTGGAATAATTACCTATCACAGTTTTGTTGGGGAATACTTGTTTAATGAAGAATGTCTGAAGACTGCAGCAAATGAAACATTTGGGATTGTAACTGAATAATGCAGAATCAGTGAATTAATGCAAAGACATTAAAAAGCTCTGTATGAATTCATCAGCCAATATTTTTAACCTTTGAGCCCTTGCTATGACATTTCCATGTGAAATATAAATTAACAACTATTACATTTTTCCCTATTCCTGTTTTAATTTTAAGATTCACAGCATAGGACAATGGTTTGTTTGACTGCCCAGAAAATGGTGTGGACTCTACAAACAAGAAGGGCCCCAGAGAAAATAATCACAGCAACTTCTATTTCTACAGGGTTTTTAATATAGTAAAATGTCCCAAATAAAACTTGATTCTGAGCCGCATAAGAAGATATTCGGTGCAGACCAAAATCTTGGTCAAAAGTATAAGTTTGAAGGAGCATCTTAAAAATAGAAGGACAGGTAGAGTAGCGGAGGAGTTAGGGAGGGAATTTTGGAGTTAGGGACTAGGGAGCTGTAGGCGGTCTTCAACAGTAGAGTAATGAAAATCCGGAATGCACAAGATGGAAGAATTGGAGGAGCACAGGGTTCTTGGAGGACTGGAGGAAATCAGAGGTAGGGAGGGTAAGTGAGGACCAAGTCATTTAAAAATAGGCAGGTTTTCTTCCACAGTTATGTTCCAACATTGGAAAAGTTTTGAGAAGAATCTCTTCCAGTTTATCCATTGGTACTAACTGCTATAATATTTAAATATGATTAATAGCTGAAGTGTCATCATTGAACTGAAATGTTGTTAACTCTGTTTCTCTCCAGAAATGCCTCCGGACCTGCTGAGTAATTCCAGCATTTTCTGTTATTATTAGAAAGCTGAGTGAGGTAATCAGTTATTAAGAAAGAGCTGGTCAGTGCGAATATTAAATGCATTTTTTAAAATCTCTGCAGATGAATGTTCAAAATGCAATTAAATAACGTGTCTGTTCAGAACAGGAACACAAACCACATTCAGACCATCATCATCATCCTTCATTTTGATTACTTTATAGTAAATTTCTATTTTAATAGGTCCTCTTAACTTGTGTTCCAAGCCAACTCTATGTACTTCTGTTGTGTACAGTGTACTCAGCCACGAGAAACTAACATCTGACCTATACTGACAAATGAATGTTGTTCAAGGTTGTATGACAAACCAGTCACTTTTAAGTAGCTGGTTACTGATGGTGATGAATGATAACAATGTATCATCCTGAAGATGAAAGAAATGCATTCTTCTGATGATTTAGCCAATGTGCTAAGCACTGTGCCAAGAGAAAATCCATTTTTATTTAAATGTTTTTGGGTCTGCATTAAATTAGGCAAGATATTTTAAATAATTCCATGTTTAGCTCTCAAAACCTCCAGTGTCAGAGTAATTGTGGTGTATAGACAAAGAAGTGAAACCTTTCCTTATATGTGAAGGGACATATTTAATGATCTGTGAATGGACTATATAACTACATATAGAAGCATGGAATATTACCAGGATTTTCCTCATAGTTCAACATCGACCAGATCCTAACTATTAGAGGTACAGTCAAAAACGGCAGCTGTCAACATTAGCATTATGTTAGAGGTGACAAAACTGATTTATTGAATTATTAATACCTGAAGAACTAAACTGAGTGTTATACTTCAAATAGATTACATTTCAAGCCAAAATTGTCGATCACTATTTGTAGATCACATTGGAGAGCCATCCATCAAGATCCTGGAAACAAGGACACTGCTATTCATTGATGATAATGGCAGCACCTGAAATATTAAAGCTGTATGTACATTATTTGGCTTTAGGTCATGAACAGTGTTCATCTCACCTACTCAGGCAAATAATAAATAAAATACAAAGAATTTGAGTGACTCAGTCAAGAAGTTTTACAGTTCCATACTAAAGTAAGTTATTCACAATTTGAGACCAAATCAGTTTCAGAGCAGGATGCCTGGGGCTGGATTTCTTTATTGGCCTACAGCAATAACACCATGCTGGTGGTGCGGCAAGTAAGTGGGGGTGGGGGGGGGTTGGTGGTGGTGGGGAGTCAAAATTCACCCCTCAGTGAACAGGAAGTCCCACCCTCAAGAGCTGCTGGTGAATCAGATTGATGAGCAGCTCCAGCAGCAGTGGGCACTGCTGGGACTGCAAGGAGGCCCCAGGAAGAAGATCATGGCAACCAGAGGCAGGTAAGTTTCAGGTTTTTAGGGTGGGGAGGGATTGGAGAACCTAGGGATGGGAGAGAAGAGGGTGGGATGGAGTGCTGGGCTTTGGAGGGCAGGTGATGAGGAATGAGGTGGGGGGAGTGCCCCTGATGCACACAGGGCACCTCCCCCACTAATTGATGTACCCGCCCCTTCCTTCCTGCCTTTTCAAAGAAGCTTTTTAAAAAAGCGGCCTTTGCACTCTGACCCGTCTGCCACTGCCCAGCATTTTATGGCAGTGTAGGCAATTTGAAGCCCTTAATTGTCAATTAATTGGGCAGTCAAGGGCCTCAATAGGCCTAAGGGTGGGCTGCCTAGTGGGTGACTTAACCACCCTCAGCATTATGGGGAGTAGGTCGATGGGGGCGGGAAGGAGGTAGGCTAGGCATCCGTCCCCTGGCGAAAACACATCTGGCAGACACCATTAAAATCCAGCCCCTAGTTTATTTTTGGTGCAATTGTTGCAAGCTTAGCTTTTGAACCCTTTTAAAAAATAATCTTAAAATCAAAATTTGGACAAAAATAAATTTGGATAATGTAGAAAAATAGGAATCATAGAGTCTAATCATTCTCCAATTCAAAATACGGTGGAAGATATTTCTTTATGTTAAAAAAATTTGTACATCTTACATATAATATATTTTCATATTTAACCATGATTAAAAATTGATTCTATTGACATTTTTTTTCACTCTTTAACTCCCGAAATTTGAAGTAGTCCGTTGTTTGGTATGTTGTCTGATTTTGCATTTCCGACTGCCTACCAATATTTGCGTTTTCCTTCAAATGCTGTTTTCCCCCCTGAATATCTAATTTCAGGAGTTGGAGGTACTAACAATGTAATGTGTGCAGCATCTTTTCTCTTCCATAAAATGGAGCAAATCCCTGGAGGAATTACCAGCAAATTCCACTCAGATTCAAAAGGAAAAACAGTACAAAGTCATGTTCTGCCTGCAGAGAATCTGTTGATGGGAGTTCTGGAAAAAAAAAAGCAAGACAATTAAGTTGAATCACAGACACTGTGAACAATAGAAATTGTATGTGCATCATGGTATGAATTTAATATTGTTGCACCCCTTTCATGGACCTAAAACTGGTGCGACAATAACCAATTTAGAAGTACTGAGGCCTGCATCCAAGCACTCCCATATTGAAATGAGCTTCTTTTGCTCACTTCAGACCCGGTCTCCTACTTTTATTTGCTGCATTGTAAGGATTTATCCTGGCGAATGACTGCTTGCTACCAACACCGAGTATTAATTCACTGCCACCTCTCTTGATGCCTCTATGGCCTCTTATTTGTTACCAATGCTTGTCTGATGTCCACTATTGGACAAGCAGATATTTCCTAATTAATGGGAAATCTAAAGTCATCATTTCAGGTTCCCACTACAAACTCCTTTCCCTGACCAGGGACTCCATTACTGTACCTGACAACTATCTGAAATTGAAGAAGACTGTTTGGAACCTAGGCATCCTGTTTGACCTTAATCTGAACTTCCAACTCCATTTCGTCTCCATCAATACTATCACCCACTTCCACCACCGTAACATTATATCTATCTGCTTCAGCTTATCTGCTGCTGAAACTCCCATTTTTTGCCTTTGCAACCTCTAGAGAGGACAATTCAAAAACTATTCTGGTCAGTCTCCCATCTTGCCTCCTCCGTAAACTTGAACTCATCCAAAACTCTCCAAAAATAGCTTACTTTTAAAATTCTCATCCTTGGTTTCATATCTCTCAATATTTTCACCTCTCCCTATCTCTGTAACCTCCTCCAGCCCTACAACTCTTCAAGCTCTCTGCATTTCATCAATTGTGTTCTCTAACACATTCCCAATTTTCATTGCTCTGTCATTGGAGGCTGTGCCTTTTGCTGCTTAGGCCCTAAGCTCTAGAATCTCCTCCTTGACCTCTCCACCTATCTACCTCTCTCTCCTTAAGATGTTCCTGACAACCTCCCTCTTTGACCAAGCTTGTTGTGTGACATTCCCTTGTTGAAAACATGGTGACTGTACTTATCTCAATACTTTGTGTCAGCCTGCTCATCCATCACATCATTTGGCCAAGGTCTTTGTCTGCCTCTTGCTCTATTACCATTAAAGTTTTCAGATACTAACAGCCCCAGCTTCTTTTTGTGCCTCATGAATAACCTTCTCACTATATGTCATTTCTCAAGCTAATCATCTTCATCATCTATCTTTCCTTGTGCCTGTTCAAGGGTGATCTTATTGCTCTTCATGTCTAAGTTTCAGTATATTCTACAACACCATAACTCAAACACCCCTAGTGGCAATTCAGCATTCAGGGTCCAATGTGTACACTTCAAGTAATACTTGAACATTTATTCTACTTTTTAATCGCCAGCTTGAGTTTACAATTGCACATAAATATCTCCATGATATTAAATGTCTCTCTACAATTCTTATCCTCTGTTGAAGCCTGTTATTTCAAGCATCTGATGTAATAGACCCACCAAGTAAACAATGGCCTGAATCTTCGGCTCGGCAAGCGGGGGAGGGCCTGCTCGCCGAGGCGTAAAATGACGCGCAGCGATATCGGCGTGCGTCACGACGTCACTGCGCGTCATTTAGGTTTTCAGTTCGGCGGGCATGCAGCCGACTCGGCTGCGCACCTGCCGAACTGTCAAAGGCCTATTAAGGCCATTTAAACATCAATTAAACTAATTAACTGACCTGCCCACCAACAGGGTTGGCAGGTAGGTGAAGAGCCCAGGCGGCCTTTGCATTTTTCATGGAACCTCATCCATGGGAGGGATGAGGTTTCATGAAGTGTTTATAAATTGAATAAAAATTTTTGTAAAAATTCATTGACATGTCCCAGCTCTTGTGACACTGTCTAGGACCAAGGGGTTCTTTTTCTCTTTATGCTAATTTTCTCTCCTCTTCTGAGAGCATTGACTCATTGTGGGGATATGGTTCACTAAGAGACAGTCACCCTCCGGTACCCAGTCAGCTATTGTTTTGGTCTCAGCTTTGATATCAGCTGGTAATTTGATTAAAAGGGGCATAAGGGAGAGAGCAAGAGCTATTTATGTGTGTGTGTATAACTGCATGTCTAAACAGACAGACAGTAGAGTTTAGGGATGAAATCTGGGATCTTTCTGCTCTATAACATTCAATTATTCACAGAATGAATTTATTGACCCTTGAAGAAGGATCTGTTTAAACCATTCCATTGCCTAACTTGATAGAATTTCATGATGCCCAAAATAGAAACCAGTAGGTCCTGTCCCAAAATAAATATGAGATTTTAAGAACAAGTCAGAAATTGTTTTTGTAAAGTTTGAACCCCATTTAATTGTTCTTTTCCTTTTCCCATCAGCTCATGCCAAGCAGGGTATGTCTATTACTGTACATGTTAGTTTATGTCTTTGAAGGTGTTCTGACATTTTATTGCTGCTCAAAATTAAACTAGTTTGATCAATAATATGGTTTTGAATATAGTTTGAACAAATCAACGTTGGAGAGTGATGCTTCTGCTCTGTGTGAGAATCTATGCCTGGGGGAGGTAGGGGGTGAATGGCTTGTATTCTATTGTGAGTCTAATGCCAACTCCCTACTTCGAGCTAAGGTTTCTAATGCAAGAACTTAAAAATGGTCATTTCCTTTGAATTCTTTGTAAAGCTCACATCAAATGCCTCTTCTCTTGGGAGACTTATTCATTGACTGAAGAAAGATAACAGCTTACAAAGGAAAATCCTTTAAACAATAAGTTAGTTTTGTTCTTCCCACAGAATTGTGCGGTCTAATATTACTGCAATAGTAACCCCATTGGTAGTCAAGTTGCAGACTTGCTTTATTTGTGCAAATTTGCAGCCAATGTTCAGTTTAAAATAGTACGGGTGTATCTACTGCTGTTGTAGATTGGAGTACAAGCTCTGACCCATTTATCTTGGAGTCAACCTAAAGATGAAGGAGTGACACTGGCTGACATAAATATTTGACGTAGATCTCCTGCTGGAGAAGCAGCACTTGCATTGTGCTCTTGAACAAGTCATTCAATACTTTGCAGAACTGAATAGGCACAGGCCCTAACTGAAACCCCAGAGGGAATCGCATTCAGTCTTGATAATTCCAATGCAGAACTCAATACAATGTCTATGAGGCTGTAACTTCAGAAAGGGTATAGTAAATTATGAAATACTGAGGTAGATTCATTGGATTGATCTAGGTATAAATTCTGATGTGCCTTGTATATCTTTATCAGCAAAACAAAATGAAACCGATAACAGGCTTAAATACCCCCTTTGCTCTACCCACTTTTTAATATAGGGTGTAATTAGATAACAATTCTACCTCTTGTTTATCACATTGGCAATATAGCCTACTGATTGCTTAAATAAAACCAGAAAATGCTCCATGAAAGAGCATTGACTTGAAATGTTAACTCTGTTTTTCTCTTCACAGCTGCTGTCTGACCGGTTGAGTATTTCCAAGTTTATGTGGTTTTATTTCCAAGTTCCAGCACCAAAAATATTTTGCTGTTGTCTCCTGGTTACCCAATTTTAAATGGACCATGATATGGTACACACATGCCCTGCGGAATGCAGGGAGTCAGGGGAAGAGGAGGCCCAGCATGATTGCCATAAATTTAATCAGAGTCACACTTAAACCTGACCAGATCCATTACCGGGCTGTTGGGCAGGAGCGGGAACTTGACGACAGGAAGTTGCTGCCAGGAAATAGTCAGTTAAGGGGGGGTGGGGTGGGGAGGGCAGCATTGATCTGGAGGTGACGGCGGGGGGCGGGAAGGTGCGGGTACGGAAATGAATAATGGTGCTCATTTTAACCAGCCCACCCACTCCGTTTCTGCCAGGCCAGGTTGGCAGGGGATAAAATCGAGTCAATGGGTTCTGCACTGCCAATTCCCACGCTCGCCCACTGACAATTAAAAGGCCTGTTAAGGCCATTGAAGCCTTAATTAGCTTACATTTTTCACTGCCTGCCCAAACTTACAGTTGGCGGGCAGGTGAAAAGGCCAAGCAGCCTTTGCACTTTTTAGGAAACCTCATCTACAGTTGGGATGAGGTTTCCTAAAGCAAATAAAAATCAAATTAAAAATCAAAAATTTAATTAATAACATATCCCTGCTCATGTGACAGTGTCACATGAGGGGACATATTTTATAATTTTTTACGTGCCTTTATTTTTCTGAAAAGTCTTTATCTCCCTGAGGCACCTCTTGTAAGCACACACTCACGTGCATGTGCAAAGCTCGTGCTTGCACTCCCGCCTGCACCACCCCCCTCCCCCACAACCTGCACAGGCAGCACTGAGTGCTGTTGTTCACGTTTCACGCTGGACGGGCCTTAATTGCGTGAAATCGCCGTCCGGCCCCGATCGAGGGCAGCGGTCGGCTTCCTGAGCAACCCCGCCTGCGCCCACCGATCCCGCCCGACAAGGGGTAAATTCTGCCCACAGTGATCATGACAAAGGAAAGTATAGATGCCTCTGGACTGTTCTAGGAATTACCCTGTTAACAGAAATCTGCAGAGCAATTCTTAAAGGGGCAGTGTTTCCAGCAAAAAGGACTTTGCAGCTTTTGTGTTTGCTTCTTGATGCCCAATGCAATAACGTAAAAGATTCATGAGAATTGTTCCAGGGATCAGGAACATCAAGTTATGTAGAAAGATTGGAGAATTTGGGACTGTTCTCTTTGGAGAATAGAAATTTGTGAAGAGATTTGATAGAAAGTATTCAAAATCATGAGGGGTCGAGACAGAGATAAAAACAAAAAACTACTGCGGATGCTGGAAATCCAAAACAAACACAGAATTACCTGGAAAAACTCAGCAGGTCTGGCAGCATCAGTGGAGAAGAAAAGAGTTGACGTTTCGAGTCTCATGACCCTTCAGCAGAACTGAGTATAGTTAGGAGAGGGGTGAAATATAAGCTGGTTGAAGGTGGGGGGGGGGAGAGAGAAGTTGAGGGTGGGGGTGGTTGTAGGGACAAGCAAGCAGTGATAGGAGCAGATAATCAAAAGATGTCACAGACAAAAGGATCAAAGAGGTGTTGAAGGTGGTGATATTATCTAAGAAAATGTGCTAATTAAGAATGGATGGCAGGACACTCAAGGTACAGCTCTAGTGGGGGTGGGGTGGAAAGACTGGCAAGGTATTAGTTGTAGATTTAAAAATAATGGAAATAGGTGGGAAAGGAAAAATCTATATAAATTATTGAAAAAAACAAAAGGGAGGGGGAAGAAACAGCGTGGGGATGGGGGGAGGGAGTTTAAGATCTAAAGTTGTTGAATTCAATATTCAGCCCGGAAGGCTGTAAAGTGCCTAGTCGGAAGATGAGGTGCTGTTCCTCC
Source organism: Cetorhinus maximus (assembly GCF_964194155.1). Classification (NCBI taxonomy): domain Eukaryota; kingdom Metazoa; phylum Chordata; class Chondrichthyes; order Lamniformes; family Cetorhinidae; genus Cetorhinus; species Cetorhinus maximus. Next base: position 59,026,024 of record NC_135900.1, read on the forward strand.
AGTTTGCGTTGGGCTTCACTGGAACAATGCAGCAAGCCAAGGACAGACATGTGGGCAAGAGAGCAGGGTGGAATGTTAAAATGGCAAGCGACAGGGAGGTTTGGGTCTTTCTTGCGGACAGACCGCAGGTGTTCCGCAAAGCGGTCGCCCAGTTTGCGTTTGGTCTTTCCAATGTAGAGGAGACCGCATTGGGAGCAACGAATGCAGTAGACTAAGTTAGGGGAAATGCAAGTGAAATGCTGCTTCACTTGAAAGGAGTGTTTGGGCCCTTGGACGGTGAGGAGAGAGGAAGTGAAGGGGCAGGTGTTGCATCTTCTGCGTGGGCATGGGGAGGTGCCATAGGTGGGGGTTGAGGAGTAGGGGGTGATGGAGGAGTGGACCAGGGTGTCCCGGAGGGAACGATCCCTACAGAATGCCGCCAGGGGGGTGAAGGGAAGATGTGTTTGGTGGTGGCATCATGCTGGAGTTGGCGGAAATGGTGGAGGATGATCCTTTGAATGCGGAGGCTGGTGGGGTGATAAGTGAGGACAAGGGGGACCCTATCATGTTTCTGGGAAGGAGGAGAAGGTGTGAGGGCGGATGCGCGGGAGATGGGCCAGACACGGTTGAGGGCCCTGTCAACGACCGTGGGTGGAAAACCTTGGTTAAGGAAGAAGGAGGACATGTCAGAGGAACTGTTTTTGAAGGTAGCGTCATCAGAACAGATGCGACGGAGGTGAAGGAACTGAGAGAATGGGATGGAGTCCTTACAGGAAGCGGGGTGTGAGGAGCTGTAGTTGAGGTAGCTGTGGGAGTCGGTAGGCTTGTAATGGATATTGGTGGACAGTCTATCATCAGAAATTGAGACAGAGAGGTCAAGGAAGGGAAGGGAAGTGTCAGAGATGGACCATGTGAAAATGATGGAGGGGTGGAGATTGGAAGCAAAATTAATAAATTTTTCCAGGTCCAGACAAGAGCATGAAGCCGCACCGAAGTAATCATCGATGTACCAGAGAAAGAGTTGTGGGAGGGGGCCAGAGTAGGACTGGAACAAGGAATGTTCCACATACCCCATAAAGAGACAGGCATAGCTGGGGCCCATGCGAGGTTGAGACAGGATAGATAGGGAGAAACTGTTCCCATTAATGGAAGCGTCAAGACTCAGAGGGCACAGCTTTACGGTAATATGCAAAAGAAGCAATGGCGATTTGAGGAAAAGCTTTTTCATGCCGGGAGTGGTTAGGATCTGGAATGCACTGCCTGAGTGTCGTGGAGGCAGGGTAAATTGAGGCTTTTAAAAGAGAATTAGATCATTACCTGAAAAGGAAACATTTGCAGGACTATGTGGAAAAGGCAGGGGGTCTAATGTTGGACACAGTGTTTTGAATTTTGCAAGCATGGGCTGGTTGGGTATAGTCTGTACCTTGCCTGTTGCAAAGAGTGGAAAGGACATGCTGTTTGATATGATGTGGTTCCGCTTTTGGGCAATATTTGCTAAATAGTCCTCAGCGTGCTAAAAATTACGCTGACAACCAATGACATTGTCAGTTGGGCTCACAGTGTGGTGCATTTGTGTGTACTAGAAGCTACATATATTAATACAGGGCTCTCTTCTTTGCACACAGAAAGAACATGTACACACATTGCACCTGTTTCAGCTAAACAAAATAAATGACAGCCATTCGCTGGTCCTTTCCTCAGGGCAATGCCTTGACCAATCTGCCCGGTTTAAATTTCAAACAATACTTGGCAGTTAACTGTCAGTCACCATTAATAGTTGCATTCTCCATGGAAACGCCTCTACCAATCAGAGCCCACTTGCCAACCAATCAGCTTTCTCTTCTCATACAGCATGAAGTTGCTGCTTCCCATGACAGTGGTATTTTTGCGATGTTTTGACGAGTGCAAGACAAAAAGCATTGACAAAATGTCTTTTTTCGGCAACAATCAAAAAAAGGTTCACTAAATACCTTTTACAAAGAGAGAATCCCTCTTTAAACAGGCATGGATCATATAGACCTTTAAAATGCATGACCAAAATGTTGCTCAAAAACGTATATAGTGAATGTCAAATAATCCTCCAGGGTCACAGAAAGTAAAATTAGTTGGAGTCCTTGTACCCCATTGGTGTCCAGTGTTTCCTGCTGGATGTGCACATTTTAGGATGTCAGCTATGATGCCCCACACTGGAACAGCCTACTGGCATTCATGGTCTATGATAAGGAGCTGAATTTTTGGGCCCGGCCCACGATGAATGCAATGAGTCCCGAAAATTATGGGCTGTCCAGAGTATCCGTTTCATGACCCTTGTTCCCAATGTAAGCCAGTCCGGCTGATGCAGTTTCATGGCTCATCGAGGCCACTCGCCCCCACGAGATGGGCAGGCAATTAGGCTCATTTAGACACTTGATAACCAGGAGGCCAACTGGGATTATTCAATTGGTCTCCAGTTTCCCAGCATAAAAAAGTGCAGTTTAGCTGCCTCATGATGGGTACCAAGTGGCAGGCTGAGGTGCCAGTGCTCCAGGCAGACCTACAGCCCCTCCCTGCCTCCCTGTGGGGGTACAGCCAATGGCATCTATGTAGCAGCACTCTGCTTGCCCCAACCTCCACACTGGTGGCCTGGCTTATTTTTTAATTCAAGTTTTTAAAAAATGGCTCAGAGGGCATCTCCTTGGTGAAGCACCTTCTCACATATTTACCTTTTACTGTAGCCCAGAGCTTCTCTGAAATGGGACTGACCCACCGGCTCCGAGGCCCCACCCACCACCCTTAATCTCACAGGGAACCTGTCTCCATACCAATTAACCCTGTTAAGTTAGCCCTAGTCAAAAATCCAACCTGTGGCTGTTTTCCACGGCCCCCGCCCCCACCCTAGTTCCTGTTTCCCAGCTCCATAGTGAAAATTCAGCTCAAAAGAGGGCTAACATTAAGAAAGCTGAGTTGCTTGAAGGCAAACAATTATGGAATACAAACAGTATGGAGACGCTGTTGTTTGTAGCTCAACTCAGGTCACAAAATTTCATTTGAACGATCAGATTCAATTATTAAAACCTTCAAAAATGCTCATTATAGAGATTATGAACTACTTTTAAATTCTCAAGGGTGTGGGACTGTAACTCATTCTGCCACACATCAACAATGAAGTGATTCTAAGAACCTATGTGACTTGGAATTCTACACTCACATTCAAGGTTGACGTGTGCAATGAGGAGCAAGCAGCCTAGTTTGAGAACGAGCTTGTTAAAATACTGGAGGCATTAGGAACTCACTTAGCAACAGTGATAGACACTGAACTTCATCTATCGGTAGGCTACGAAAAAGCCATTCACACCCTGGAGTTATCAAGGTAAACAAACATGTTTCACTGAAGTCCAAAAGCATCAGATTCAAGCTGATTTATTCTGAGTGCGTAAGTTGGCCCACGTGCTGGGCAAGCACGCCTGTGCCCGTATCCATGCCAGCGTCGATCAAATCAATGTGCTTCAGAGTGAGGTGAAAGGTTGCACGACCTAAAATAACACTGTTAATATGCACAACCTTGTGCAAGAGCCTGATGCAGAAGAGTTTGCTGAAGTCTGGTCTAATTACATTGGACATGCCATTTGAAATGCATTTTAGAAGCTGTTTGCACTTATAGATGTTTGACCAAGCGTTTCATCACTGATACAGGAAATTATTCAAACACATCCCCTGCTTCAGCTACTAGAGAGAATGAATGACCTTGACAAGTCTGACCTGAGCAGTGTCTCCACGATTTGTCTGAAACTGTTGAGATGAGGAAAATTTAATCAATAAAATGAGCAGACATCTCATGCACTGTACTTGTACAGTTGTTGCACTTAAATCTGTATTGTGTAAAATGTAACTTTAAATGTATGCTATCACTATGTACTGGCAAAACAAAAGCAAGGCTATGTTGACAATAGAATGATTATTAAAATACAGCATTCACTGGGGTTATACTAATAGCTCAGTTACACAACTAGCTGTAGGTTTATGGGTAATCTTGTATTGCACAAGATTTAAAAGACAATATTAGTAAAAGAAAAAAGACTTGCATTTATATAACACTTTTCACAATACCTCAAAGCACTTCACAACCAGTGAAGTACTTGTCACTGTTGTAATGTAGGAAATGCAGCAGCAAATTTGAGCACAGCAAGCTCCCATGCACATTACTGTGAAAATCCCCCTGCTCTTCTTCAAAATAGTCCCACAGGATCTTTTACAGCCAGCTGAAAGGGCAGTTGGAACCTCAGTTCTGCATCTCATCCAAAAGTCAGCACTTTGGACAGTGCAGCACTCCCTCAGTACTGCACTGGAGTGTCAGCCTAGATTTTGTCTTTCTGGAGTGGAACTGAACTCATGATCTCCTGATTAGAGGCATAAGTGCTCCCATTGAATCACAGCTGACTGAAAATACCAGGCTGTGTATCAGAGTGCCAACATAGAGTGTCACAGAGCAGATTCAGTTTCCCCTTCCCCACCAAACATCCGATCTCAGCCATGATAGAGGGTACACAACCTGATAGGCACATGGCTGTTCTGAATTGTCTCAGTCCTCAGCAATGCTTGAGAATGTTTCACAGCCGAGTCTTCCTACTGCCATGCCCTTTTACAAATCACAAGTGAAGAGCATTTAAATCAAGGTGACAACCTCAGTGTCAACTGTTCACATTTAATACAAACTGTTTCTGGGTTGGTGACAATGCGCACCTTGATTACGTGATGCCGATGCTTAACATTTTCCCTCTGTGGGAATCAAGGAATTCCAAACCATTGAAAAATAATTTGCTCTCCCTCAATGGCTCAGCTGTTTAACCAGCAAGTAGCAGGTCCAGGCAGATCTAAGATTTGATCGTAGGTCTGTACTTATTGATCTAAATTTGCAGCAGAAGGACAACTCTGATCTCATCTCAAGAATGAAAAACTGGAGTGGATTTCCACTCTCCAGTGGATGTACCCAGGAATTGATATCAGATTTGAACTGGGATCAACAGTGATGCCTCAATAGACTGCCAGCACAGTCCAGGCATTGCACATGAAGAAGAGCTGCTTGGTTGAGTTACTGGAGGGTGTGTATGGAGCCATTCAGGCTCAAATATGAGACTTTATGACTGACTAGCCACCTACCATTTAGGCTCACATATGGGACATTGAAATGCTCCTGGTATCCAAGGAACTACATTTCAACAGAGGAAGTAAGGACTTGCATAACAATATATTGCAACACAATCTGTATTAGTTACACCATGATGCATTTAAACCTGCAATAAGTTACAGACTGAACAGATGAGCCACAAATGCAGTAAGTGAGGAAGAAAAATAATCATAATTCAGAAGATGTCTCTTCCTAATGAAAGGTCTTTTTATTTATGCAGTGTTCATATCAACGTGAAAGCATCTGCGAATGAAATATGTTTAAAACATGAATAATTGAAAATGTGCCATAATATGTTTTTAGAAATGGCTTTTAGAAACAGGAAAAGGAACAGCATTAGCAAGAATTGCTGATGGCAAAGGCTTCCATTTCCCTAAACGGCAATGCAAAAGTTAAAACTCTGTACCTTGTGTATTTTGAGAAATTTGTTGAATATTCTAAGTTTCCCTGGTTACATTGCTCAAGTTGTTACTAATAAGTGTATTTTTTTAAAAGAGAATTTTGTTTTTCCAACCTGAAGGTGTGATGCTGATTAATGCTCCATGACTGTCAGTTTATCTGTGACAATCCATTGTTGCACTTGCTCAATTGAATCCTCCCATTGCATGCTAGAATGCACCTTGAATGAAACCCGTGTACCAGCATCTTGAATATGACTTTTGGGATTCCTTTTGAATTCCTCACATTAAGAGGAAATAGGAGAAAATAATTGCATTTCAGGTGACATGAATTCTAAAGAAACTGGTCCTTGTATCTCCCACCATATAATCCAGTCAGAGGCTGGCTGCCTCTGTATCCCACCTCCACTTTGCATGCAGAGCAAATCTCCCAACAACACTCTGCCAGCCCAGTGGGCATCTAGCAAACACCCTACAGCCAAGACGGCACTGTGTACTAATCGCCTGCCGCTCAAGTTCCTGAACTAAGTTTCATGGGGGACATGTAGGACAGTGCTAGATTTGTTTTTACTGTCTTCATTTAGTTACCTCCTCTGGGTTTTCTTGATACAACTTTAGACAGAAACCTCAGAAGTAGCACAGAAGAACTGCTATTTCAGTTTACATGCAGGCCGATTTCAATCTCTGCAGCTTCCTTGGCATCTGGAGTACGCTATTTTGTTTCTACTTTTCCCAGGAGCAGAGTGACCTCCCCACAGATATGACATATGGATGAGGTAGGCTGATGTTTGCACTGCTATGGACTATGGAAAAGACTTATAAGAAGCAAAGAACTTGCATCTATAAACTGCCTCCATGCTCTCAGTACACCCAACAGCGCTTCCCAGTGTATTAAGTACCTTCAAAGTGTGGCATTGTAATGTAGGAAAAGCAGCAGTCAATTTCCACAAATAGCAACGGGATAAATGACAATCAAACTGCATCAGTGATGTTGGCTGAGGTAGAAATACTGACAAGACACTAGGAGAATTTCACTAATCATCTTCAGAAAGTGCCACCTGAGTGGGGAGACAGGGTCTTGGTTTAACATTTCATCCAAAAGATGGGACACTTCTAACAGTGCAGCACTCTCTCAGTACTGCACGAAAATACCAGCCTTCATCACATGTTCAAGTGACTGGAGGAGGGCTTAAAGCCCACAACCTTTTGACTTGGAGTGCTACCACTGACCCAAACTTTCTCCATTCTTTCTTACATTTCATATATATTATATTTATATTTCTGATAGTCTAAGCCTCAGTATTAACATGTTTGTTTCTATTCAGGTTATTTATATCTCAACCCACTCCACTGAAGCAATTTAATTTGCATCCTTTCCATTTTTATTTGACATCCTTCCAGTAGAATAATGGGTTAATAGTTATGGCAATGAGATGGTGATGTGTATCATGAAGTAACAGTGCAAGTGCCTAAGAAGATAAGATGCAATAGTCTGTGCATGAGAGAGACGTACTTACCTAGAATATTATTATGTATATAGTGTAAATAAAGTAGTTTTGAACAAACCTACCTGAGTCAGATGTAAGTCAATCATAAGTAGAGGGAAACCTTCCCAAGGATGCCACATCACTCACTACTGCACTGTAGTCTGTTTACCGAGCTAACAATGTATCAGTCTACAGCACATGGTGAAATCTGAGAAATACATTTGATGTCAGTTTCAGAATTTGCGTCTAAAAGCCTGATTTTTTTTGGAACATCTGGAAACCACAAGACACAACTCTCTCATTCAAAATTTATGCCTTTCTTCCTTCCCCTATTTTGACCAAATGTCAAATTAAATTTTCTGACATCTCTGATAACACACTCCAATAGATCTGTCATTGTCATGCTATAGTTGGTTTCTCAACACATTATCTAAGACAGTAGCCTGAAGCCTTCTCTGCTTCTGCAGCACATGGAGGAATGTCATGTTGTGAGCAAGCACTTAAGGGGGATTGAGAGTTTGTGCAGCAGTCATGAACAAGCCTTGTTAGGGCCCTAGATTTCATGCAAAAATATTTAAGGGAGCAGATCATGTTTTCATGTGGTACTTGTGGCAACACTGCACTTCTTTTCTCACAATGACCTTGAGAAGGGGAGCACTTGCCACAGGCAAAGTTTCCCTTCTGTGGAAAAATATGTATTTTTAAAATTTATAGTATTTTCTATCAGTATGGCAATGTTTTCTTTCCGTATAGTAATGTTACTTTTCATTTATTAAATTTTTCACATATATCCGATTCAATAATCAATTTTTAATTATTTCAAGAATATTCTGTAGAGGGGCAATTTTGTTTTTGTTAACATCTTTTGTTCTCTTCTAAAACATTTTGAATATACTGAAATATTTCATTGGCTTGGTAGAACAAGTAAATAGCCGAATTTGTGTTACAAACATTTAATGTGTGAAGCCTTTCAAAGCTGTGTCAATGGCAAGGCCTTCTGTAGTACATTACATCTCGAATGAGTTCCCTGCTCAGCTATGCATGAGATGTTGTGAAAGAACTGGCAAATATTGAAAGAAGGCTTGGTATGAACTTGTAGGGCATTTGGGACAGGCTGAAATTTGCAGTCTTGCACCATGAAGCTGGTACCTTGTACTGTTCATTAGAATCATACAGCACAATAGGAAATCATTTAGCAAATGGTGCCTGTGTCTGCTCTTTAACAGAACTACCCAATTAGTCCCACTCTCCTGCTCTTCCTCATAGCACTGAAAATCTTTCCTTTTCAGGTACATATCCAAATTTCTTTTGAACATAGCTATTAAATCTACTTCCTCCAATCTTTCAGGCAGTGCATTCCAGATCATAACAAACTCTCTGCGCAAAATCATTTCTCCTCATCTCCCCCCCAGTACTTTTGCCAATTATCATTAATCTGTGTCCTCTAATAGCTGATCCTTCAAACAGTTTCTCCTTAACTACTAGAGTAAAACACCTCATATTTTTGAACATAGCTATTAAATCTTCCCAAAATGTTCACAGAGAATCACAGAGCACAGAAGGCCATTCAGTCTATTCAAGTCCATGGCAGCTCTCCATAGACTAATCCAGTCAATCCCATTGCCTCGCTGTATTTTTAAATTGTTTTTACAAGATGTGGGTGTCACTGGCTGGGCCAGCATTTATTGCCCATCCCTAATTGTCCTTGAGAAGCTGGTGGTGAGTTGCCTTCTTGAACTGCTGCAGTCCATGTGGTGTAGGTACACCCACGGTACTGTTAGGGAGGGAGTTCCAGGATTTTGACCCAGCGACAGTGAAGGGACGGCGATATATTTCCAAGTCAGAATGGTGAGCAACTTGGAGGGAAATTTCTAGGTGGTGGTGTTCCTATGTGTCTGTTACCTTTGACTTTCTAGATGGTAGCAGTCGTGGGTTTGGAAGGTGCGGTCTAAGGAGCCTTGATGAGTTCCTGCAGTGCACCTTGTAGATGGTACACACTGCTGCCACTGTTCGCCAGTGATGGAGGGGGTGAATGTTTGTGGAAGGAGTGCCAATCAAGCGGGATGCTTTGCCCTGGATGGTGTCAAGATCCTTGAGTGTTGTTGGAACTGCACTCATCCAGGCAAAGGAGGGTATTCCATCACACTCCTGACTTGTGCCTTGTAGATGGTGGACAGGCTTTGTGGAGTCGGGAGATGAGTTACTTGCCGCAGGATTCCTCACCTCTGGCCTGTATCTAACAGATCTCCACTCAACCTCCTATGCTGCAATGAGAGCAATCCTAGCTTCTCCAGCCTAACATTGTAGCTAAAATGCCTCATCCCTGGAACCATTCTGGTAAATCCCCTCTGCGCTATGTTAAAGACCTTCACATCCTTCTTAAAGTGTGGTAATCAGAATTGGATGCAATACCCTAACTGGGGCCTAATCAGAGCTTTACAAAGGTTCAGCATAACTTTGCTGTGTTTGTACTCAATCCCTCAATTTATGAAGCCCAAGATCCCATATGCTTTGCTAACTATTCTCTCAATATGTCTTATCAACTTCAAAGATCAATGCACATGAACCCCACATCCCTCCGTCCCTGCACACTCTTTAGAACTTTGCCACTAAGTATTTATTGCCTCTCCCTATCCCTTCAGCCAAAATGCATTACCTTATACTGCTCTGTATCAAATTCCATCTGCCACGTGTCTGCCCATTCTGCTAGACTATCCATGTCCTGTTGCAGTCGATAGGTATCATCCTTACTGGTTACCACACCACCAAGCTTGGTATCCTCGGCAAATTTTGAAATAGTGCTCTGTATTCCAATATTCAGGCCATTTATAAATTTCAAAAAAGCAGTGGTCCCAGCACTGAACTTTGGGAAACACCATTGTCAACTACCCTCCTGTCTGAAAAATAATCATTTACCACAACTCACTATATGACCTCAGGACGCCCCAAAGTGCTGTTCAGTCAATGAAGTACTTTTGGAGTGTAGTCACCGTTGCAATGTAGGAATGAAGAGGAAGATATCTTGAAGCTAAGGATAGTGTCATCTTGTCAGGTCCCTTACTGTGTGCCACTTTGTGCTCGATTGATTCATGAGTCCTTCAGGTACTGTATATAGCCAGCCAACACCTTCTGCCAGGCGTACTATTGTCTTATAAGAAGGGTGCCATTTGCTTTCACTTCATCCAATAAATGCCCACTTGGCAAGGCATCAAGCCGAAGGCTGATCCATTATTTATTGCATATTGTTTTTCATTCTCAACATTGAGTTGCTTCGGTCCTGCCACTTTTCACCATCCTCTCATTGAGCCTTTGAAAAGGCCAACAAATATATTTTAAAATATTTTCTCCCCCTTTAATGCACCTAGTTTCTGGGTCTGCTGTGTGCTGTGTGTTGGGAGTGCATAGAAATGATTTAAATTACTTAACCTCACATTATATCACAAAGTTAGCTCTTTGGTTCACAGATCCAAACAGTACCCAACTATAGCAGTCCCAGGGCTAATGCTTTAGTCCTTAATGCATTCATGTTATTTTACCATTTTTATTAACCTAGTTTAACAAATAGAATCTGATAACGTGACAATCACCAGTGTT